>NC_140587.1:153884108-154632233 GCF_964204655.1 Triturus cristatus | reverse complement strand
CCGCCTCTTCCCAAGCCCGTAACCCCTGCCAGTTTCCACCATGGGGTAGGGCCTCGCAGACCAACAGTGGAATCTCGGGCGCATATGGGGGTCCCTGCTGGGCTCTTCTACCAGCATTGGCACAGCACCCATAGGTCCCCCGGGGCTTCTCTTTCGTTCAACGGGAGCCACAGCAGCACGTGGGAGAGCTGTCTCAGATTCGGATCTGTACTCCCTTTGCCCTCCTCATTGCGCAGCCTCCCCGCCATCCACTTCGTGAACCACTGTAGTTGGGCTGCGTGATAATAGGTCTCCAAGTTTGGCACTGCAAAGCCCCCCTCCCTTCTAGGTCTCATCATGGTGGTGAGCGCTACCCTACGTCTCCCAGAGCCCCATAAATATCCCATAGTCATGGTGTTAAGTTAAGTAAAGAATTTTCGCGGTACCCAGAGTGGTAACGAGCCAAAACAATAGAGCAATCGCGGCAGCGTGACCATCTTTAGCAGTGCCACCCATCCTGCCACTGATAGCGGGAGAGTCCCCCAGAATTCAAAGTTACTTCTGGTGGCTCGTATAGCTCGTCCGACATTACCTTCTAACAGATCGGCGGCTGCGTGATATATGCGAACTCCCAGATAAGTCAGACATCTACTTTCCCATACTACATCTAACGCGTCCGGTGGTTCATTCCTTCCACTTAAAGCAGGGAAAAGGCACGTCTTGTTCCAGTTGACCTTGAGGCCCGCCACTCTTACCAGCCTGTTCAGTACGTCCCTGGCCCCCCGCAGGTCGTCCGCAGAGTTGGCGAGGAACATTAGAAGATCATCTGCATATAATGCAATAAATTGGGGTTGACCCATCATGTCGAGTCCCCGAAAGTACCGGCCTGACCTCGCAGGGACGGCCACAGGTTCCACCGCGAACAAAAGGGGAGACAGCGGACACCCCTGTCTCGTGCCTTTGCCTACATGGCAGGCCTCTGATATCAAACCTCCCGTACGAACTCTGGCAGTGGAGCTCTTATACAGTATTGCTGTCCAGGCTACAAATCCCTCTCCTCGCCCAAAGGCCCTCAAGACTCTAAAAAGATATGGTCATTTGAGACTGTAAAAGGCCTTCTCAATGTCAACTGATAAGATACACGCCTCATCTATAGCATAGGTGGGCGCGTCCAGCAGTCTAATCAGTCGTCGTATATTCATGGCCGTGTTCTGGGACGGAATAAAACCCGCCTGATCCATGTGTACAAGTGTCGTCATATCAGTCATCAGGCGACTAGCCAAGATGCGGCTTAATATCTTATAATCTAGATTGAGCATGGCTAGGGGTCAGTAGGCAGTGCGATCCCAGGCTGGTTACTCCGGTTTTAGGAGCGATATAATTACCGCCTCCCTCGTCGAGGCAAACATCCATTCCGCTTCGATCTATTGTAAAGAGTTATCAAGCGGGGAGCCAGAGCGTCCACATTTGTGAAGTAAAACTCAACCGGGAGTCCATCCATACCAGGAGTTTTGTTTCTGGCCATGTGTTTTATGGCCCCCCTGATCTCGCCTAGTTCTATATCACGGCCTAGGGTCTCCGCTGCGTCCGCATCAATTTGAGGCAGTTCGATATCATCTAAGAATCCCTCCCCTTCTAATACCCCTGGGTCTAGTTGACTCTGATATAGGGTAGTATAGTATTCCAAAAACTGGATTTTTTATATACCGTTGTCCATAATGACTCATGCCATCCCTACCCCGTAGTTCTAGGATCGTCATCCCTCTATGCGCAGGATTGGCCAGCCAAGCCAGCAACGCCCCAGACTTGTCTCTCTCAGCATGTGCCTGTGTCGCATAAGCCCTATAGTCAAAGCATCTCAACCGTTCCCCCTGTACCGCTAGCGTTTCCCTGGCCTCTAGTAGATCTGCTTGCCTGTCCACTCTCTCCGGCCTATCCTTTTCTGCGTCTCAGAGCCGTTGTTTCGCTTTCTGCACGTCCCCCAGGAGGACCCTCTGTACTCCCACTGCCTCACCAATACATCGACCCCTAAAGACAACTTTGAAAGCATCCCATTCAATGAGGGGGCTGGTAGCCGTGTCAGTATTATTCAGGAAATAATCCTCTATAGCAGTGCCTATCGTGGTGCGAAATACCTGGTCCTCTAACATCTCCAGACGGAGTCGCCAGCTAGGGATTGTAGGCCTAGTCCGCACCCAGTTCAAGGATACCAGTAGGGGATTGTGATCAGATATTGTCCTAGCTAAGTACTCACTCAAGGTGATTCTCACATGTACCTCCAGGGAGCAGAGAATGTAGTCCAAGCGAACATGCAGCTCGTGTAGAGCCGAAAAATAAGAGTAGTCCCTCTCCATCGGATGATGGGCTCTCCAAGTGTCAGTCAACCCCCAATGTCGTTGCCAATCCTGCCGAGCCTCTGCAACCCTGTGTGTAGGAGCGTCAGGGAGTGGTGGGTGGGAACGATCCAGATTGACATCAACAATGCTATTGAAGTCCCCTCCCAGGAGTACCGATCCAGTCAGTACCTGCGCTAGTGTCTGTGAAAGCTGAGCCAAGAATGCGGGTTGGTCAACATTAGGGGCACATATACTCCCTATGGTTATATCTCGGCCATCCAAGCGCCCCAACACCACTACAAACCTGCCCCCGATCTATATTGTCTGACACATTAAAAGGGGACTCCTGCCCGCCCCATATTAGGGTCTCTCTGGCAAAAGATGAATACGTAGTGTGAAACACCTGCCCTCTCCAGCGGCGCTGCAGTCTAGCCCCTTTCTGCTGCGTTAGATGAGTTTCTTGCAATATTGCAATTTGCACCCCTCTTCTGACCAGATAAGCATGGATTTTATGCCGTCGGTTCATGGTGTGCATCTCCCTAACATTCCAGGTTATGCATTTGATACCTACGGTGGGACCCATAGTACAATCCCCAGCTTCTCTCGGTGTACCTCTCCTATAGCGACATGCCTGGCCCCAAACCAATTCCCCCCAACCATAAAAACATCCCAACTCCCGTTCCCTAGGACAGGCGTACACAAACAAGTCCCCATCCAAACTAAGGCTCTCAAACAGTAAATCATGGAAGTGGCAAGACACGTACCGATTCCATTGGACCCAGAACCCCCCCAGACTCCCTCCTCCACAGACATAGAACACGCGGTAAACCCCAATAGCACAGATGTCCCCTCCGGCAGTCCTCAAACTGAGCATCTAATATCAAGGGCCAGCATTCATCAACAAGCAATCCCTTTCACATACGACCTGTTGTACGATCAGCTGAACACGCCATTTGCTGTTTGTGGTGTGACGTCCGGGAGTTCAGTATCTGAGGCCCCATGCACACTACTTGATCTCGAAACTCTCAGATCTGTCCACTTCAGTGTCTGTGGTATTACTGGACGGGCTTGTATCCCCATGACTAATCTCAGCCACTGCCTGCACCACTCTGTCTCATTCTTGGTGCCGCCCAGAAGGCGGGGGGCCCTCCAAAGGGGCGGAGAAGTGGTTGACTTCCGTCAGGGCGAATCCAAATGTGGAGAGCGTGGTCCATTGCTGCGTCATGTTTCTAGCCAGTCCGAAGCTTCATGCGGGGTAAGAAAGAAATGCGTCGCCGCATCTGCAGTCACTCGAAGGCGAGCTGGGAACAACATGGCATAGGGGAGCTGTAGCTAGTGCAACTTTCACTTAACAGCCAGGAAGGAAGATCTCTGCCGTTGAACCTCCCTAGTGTAATCCAGGTAGATCATCACCCTGCTGTTTCCGATCTGTAGGGACCGTTTCTCATGGGCTCGCTGTAGGAGGAAATCTCGATCCCGATTCTGAAGCAACTGCACCACCAGTGGGCGGGTTGGGGCACCAGGTTTAGGCAGCCGCTCCGGGACTCGGTGGGCACGCTCTAGGGCATAGAAGGGGGAGAGACCCTCCGGGACCACTTCTGTTCTTAACCAAGATTTCAAGTACTGAACAGCATCAGCCCCCTCTTCATGTTCCGGAAACCCTACTATGCACAGATTATTTCTTCGTGAGTGCGCCTCACTGTCCTCAGCCCTCACTTCCAACACTTTAATCCTGGTTTCCACCGTTTTCAGGGCACGCTGTAGGGTGACGACCGCCTCTGGGATGTCCTTCATAGTATTCTCATTGGTGGTCAGTCTCTCCTTAAGTTTGCGGTGGTCGTCCTTTAACAGGGTGAGATCCGTCCCTATGGCGTCAATCTTCGTCTCCAGCGCTTCTCTCGAGGAGGTGATGGCCTGCATGATGTTGGCCAGGGTAGGGTCCCCAGGTGTTCTCTCTGCCCGCCCTCCAGGCGCACTCTCATCTTCGTCCATGTGCTGCTCCAGTTCGTTCACCCGCAGGACCTCAAACCCCTTTTTTCTGGGCACTCTTCCTATCGTGCAGCCTGCTACAAGAGGTAGCGGGATGGTGCAAAAGTCACGTAGGCCCCAAATCCCCGAGCCAAAGTATAGTTTGGCGCCCTTTAATGGATGCAATAACCACTGCTTTCCAGCTCCCGTTGATGCATCCCAGTAGTCGCAATCGCACCTTCGCACAGAGGTTGGCGGAAAAGTACCCCCGCACAAGAACTGGAGGGATATAATTTGTGCGTGTAAGTCCTATAGGCAGTTACCTCAGGTCCCACAGGGGCATGCAGCAGTCATCCAGCAGATCCGTGGCGTTGGCCCAGTCAACAACATAGGTCCAGCACCATTCTGAAGGTGTCAGTAACCAGGCAGCAGCTCAGTGGTACCACTCGATCGCCTCCCTCCAACAGAGCCTTGTTCCAGCGCTGCCTGTCGTGAAATGAGTCCTGAGCGAGGACCAGGCCACCCAGCCCAATAGTCCACAACCTCCAGTGTGTTGCTCAACTGGCGCCCTCTGATGGTCCAATGCACCCCACGGCCTCTCCGGACTTCAGGTTGTCTCTACGCCACAGTCAACCTCCTGCTCAAGCGGGGAGCACCGCGTCTCTCCCAGGGCCTCTCACCTGCAAGAGCACTGGGCTCCACGTGTCTCTCTGCACTCGTCTCTCCGCAGGTCCGCGCTCCCACTGGTCTCCCTCAGACATGCTTGGCGGGGCTCCCAGCCGGCTCTGATACCCCGCCGTCTGTGAGATAGTCCTAATTGCAGGCTTTCTCGTGCAGTCAGTAAATCACCATTGCGGGTGGAGCGAGCTCTCCCCAACCGCTTTGCTCGATCAGTGGTGAGGAAGTTACTGCGTCGCAATAGAAGTTCCCCGCGCCGCCATCTTAAGGTCAGGCTTCGATGGCAGGGCGCGCTGCGAGCCTCGTCTTTTCCCCACGCGCCCCGCTCAGCTGGGCTTCTGCCATCAGCCAAACCCCGCACACCACTCTGCCGGTCAGGAGCCGCTCACGACGTACCGTCCTCCGCAACCGGGGACCCTGCCTCAAGTCGCGGCCGCCATCTTAGGGTTAATCCAGCCGGGTTTCGGGCGGGGGAAGGAACCGCCGTTTTCTCCTCTTCATGGCTCCTCAGTGCCTCGGGAGTTCACCCAGAAGGGCACCAGGTATTCTGCTACAGGTTATGCGGCCAGGGGCCACCCCAGCTTTTCAGGATTGGTTGCGGTGGAGGGAGGCCACGGAGGAGCTCCGAGGTCCGCTGCTCCCTACATCGGCGTCAAGCCACACCCCTTCATTATTGTAACATTTCACATGCAACGTTTTTTCGTTGTTTTGAACCATTGGCGTATTCTCAACTTGGATAAAAGAGTCTTAATATATTTAATCTAGAAATACATAATGAAAGTGAGAAAAGGCACCTTGAAGAAAGTTTTTGTGTTGGGCACAGTACTCAGCACTGTGTACATAATACACAAAGTCAGAAGCACTGTAAGGTGAGACTTTAAATAATAGCTTCACAAACTGTAATTTATCCTTTACTAATGAATGAACGTTTCCAAAACCAGAGACGTTTTAAGGCATGGGGAAAGTGGGCTCTGGCCCAGGGTCCCAGCATTTCAGGGGGGCCCTGATGGAGCCAGCTCTGTTCTGGAGAGAGTACTGTCCTGACTACCTTGAATAGTTATTGATCAGAATTGTTTAAAATGCCATTTTCCTTTCATTCATTTTTAATGTGGGTAATGTTTGAGAGTCTATTACTGATATTTTGCAGAGAAATGTTTTTATATTCCAAGCCCCTAGCTCAGTATGTGGATCACATGTTGCTCTATAAACATATACAATAACGGTGGGGTTACAACAGTAATTGCAACATATATCCCACTGGAATATAGTGTTGCAATTAATGTTGTTTTTTGATTACTGTTTTTCCTAAAGAATTGGATGCGTTAAAACCCCACTGTTATTGTACATGTTTAGAGTGCAACACTTGATCCACATACTGAGCTAGGGACTTGTTCTTTTCCTTGTTTAGTCACCCCGTCCCTATAGCCAATAATAGGGTTACTCCTCCTTGTTTAGTTTTATATTTCAAGCAACATCCATAAAAAAGTTTATTTTAGAATTCAACATGACCTCACATATGTGAAATGGGAGGGTGTCACAGAGATTATTTGCAGTAATATTAGTGATCTGCTGCTGGGTTACAATATTGAAAACACACACCACTAACCCTGAATATTAGATTAAACACATTTGGAATTTGTATGTGTGTGCCTGTGCACTGTCAGTGACCCGGCCACAGAGGGCGTGAAAGAGCTGAAATTGGATTGTAAATTCAAAGCAGTTCGGAACAGGGGCCCCCAAAATATGCGTGCCCCAGGTCCGCCAGAGCCCTTAAGATGTCCCCTAGCCACCAAAGGTTCCAAAAACTTTTCATCAAAATTTCAAGTGAAATGTTTACTGCCACCTGTTTAAGAAAGTTCTCTGTCACATTTCCTTGAACTGCGGTATCCACTTAGGTTTTTTCATGAGTCAACTACATTTACGATATTAATTGACAATTGCCTGGAACGAGTCCATCTGAGTGTGTAAACTCCAGTATGCGGAATTCAGTGCCATGTATGGTGAATCTTTTTGATAAAAAAATCACATACTTGTCGAAAAAGATATTTTGTACACTCTATTGTTTAAGTTATTTTTAATCTATTTATTTGACTACTGTGAAATGGGCAACAGTTATTTGCCTCGTCTGTAATGAACTGCTGTATCTAGAGTTATAAGAAAGTAAGTTAGCATCCGCCTTCTCAGAAACCACTCCCAGCCTCAGCCTTTTCTGGCAGTTTTTGTTTTTAAATATAACAGACACATTGGAGAAAATTTTAATTTTAAAATTTGTTTTAAAATCAGTTCTTATCCGTAGCTAGGGTTCTATAAAGTAATTTGTGTTTCAACCTGTTTATTCTGTCAGGCGTCTTCCGCTGAACACTACCTACACAAAGCCCCTCGCTTTCTATTTCGAGGCAGGGTCGGACTGGGACAAAAAATATGTCCAGGCACTAAAGAATAAAAGTGGCCCCCCATTAGTAAACCAGGAAGCTAAAAATGTGTCCCACATCAGGCCATTTTTTAACTTGTAAAGACATGGTGTATGGGTATTTTGCAAGGTATGGGAAGCTGCATACTTTTGTGTTTGCTGCGGCAATGCTTGTGGGAATATCAGGGAAATCAACAGTAAAAACCGGCCCACCTGGCCATAGAATTGCCCCACAAACTGCTAAGAACGGTCCACACACTGGTCTGTGAGACCAGCCCACTGGGCACTGCCTGGTTGCA
The DNA here is from genome assembly GCF_964204655.1 of Triturus cristatus. NCBI lineage: Eukaryota > Metazoa > Chordata > Amphibia > Caudata > Salamandridae > Triturus > Triturus cristatus. The sequence continues at coordinate 154,624,563 of NC_140587.1, read as the reverse complement.
CTAAAGGCCAGTCCAACACTGTGCAGATGTCAAGGTGCTCTGGCCCCTCTTCACCCTACCTACCAGTTCAAGGCTCGGATCCCTTTTGCGTAATATCATGGACTGGGTCACTGAAAAGCAACATCAGCCTTTTTTCCCTATGGTAAAGGCCTGATTCTTTCCGAAGGCCCTGGAGGTACATTTTTTTCCTGTGTTTCTTTAAACAATGGGCCGAGAAGGAGCAGGTGTTAGAAAGTCCATATGACTCTTAGCTGTAGCAGAAGATATTATCTTAGATAATTTTTAATTCTTTTATTGCAACACCCAGGAGGGCACTTTTTCTGGCTATAGCAAAGATACACTATCCCTCTGTTCATCCGGTGTTTATGATATATGCTTGAGGGTGACTACCATATCTGAATACATCCTTTCCTGGGATGAATTTAGAGTTTCCAACATACTCATCCGTTAATCTCTTATTTTTTTTTAAAAAGTGGATTCTGCTTTGTGCAGATGTTAATTAAATTAGTGCAGTCAATTTATTGCAACACCCAGGAGGGCACTTTTTCTGGCTATAGCAAAGATACACTATCCCTCTGTTCATCCGGTGTTTATGATATATGCTTGAGGGTGACTACCATATCTGAATACATCCTTTCCTGGGATGGATTTAGAGTTTCCAACATATTCATCCGTTAAACCCCATCCAGGCGGCGGACCTCCCCTCCCTGCTTCCCCCCGTCGTACCATCCCGCTATGCTCTGCTACCTTAAATCACCACTGACAACTTTTGTTGGGTGCCTGAAAAGGTCGCAGTTTATTCGCATCATACAACTTTCTACATTTGTCACACATTGCTCATGGTTATGTACATGTTGCATTGTTATTCTTGCCCCAGCTTTATCAATCACCTGGGAGAGGAGGGAACCCTTTCTGTGTTTCCTGCTACCGGGTTTAGGCTTCAGCTTGCTACCGATTAGGCGGGTCTCCGTTTGGACCTGTCTGGGCCGCAAGTGCCGTCCCGCTCGCCCTGCATGGGCTCTTCCTTCTCCCAGAGGCCCCTGCCGGCTGGCATCCCAAGGGCCTTTCTTGCGTATCTACTTAATTTCTTGTGACTGGGTCCTTTGCCTTTTTTCTCCTTCTGAGCCCCTGCCGTGAGGCATCCCAAGGGTCATGGGGAGAGTATTGTCTCTAGTCTTTGCTGGCGGCGTGCCGCCCTTTTGGCTCCCTCAGCGCCCCTGCCGTGCGGCATCCCCAAGGCACTGCGAGAGCCTCTCATCTATCTTCTAATGGGTTCTCCCCTTTAGTTTGTTAATTTAGTCTGTCTAGCTCCGCCACGCTCCCTATGGTTTCTCGATCAGAGGGAGCTCCCCCCCTGCCGACTCCTACTCTGCCTGACTGTCATAGGAAACCCCTCTGTTCCAGAACCCCTACAATATTCAGCAGGAACATATCCATCCCCACCCCTGTGAGGTGAACTCCGTCCTCCCTGTGATACCCCGGGGATCTTAAGTTTATGAACCCATGACGTACGAAACCCCAGCCATTCGCCTTGCATACTTTTGCCATAGTAATGTTGAGTTTCCTCCTAGACTTTTCTACCGCCCCTAGGTCGATTGCCCCCCTCCAGGCGTTCCGCACTATGATTTCGGAAAAGATTATGTCTGCGGGGCGTACCATGCGTGCTACCGCCGTGAGGCCCTTCTGCATGTCTTCCAGGAGTGCCTTCCGCCCCATTGCTGCCAAGTCATTCCCGCCCAAGTGTACCACCACTGCGTCTGGCCTGCTGCCCCGCTGTAATGCATCCCGCACCATGGACAGCAGCTCTCCCCATCTTATCCCGGGGCGCCTCCACCATTCTATGTCGGTGTTCCGTAGCCAGATCCCGCCAAAGTCCCGTCTGGCCGCTGCCCACCGTTGTGCCCGCGTAACGTACGAGTGCCCCACGATCCACACCTTCCTGTGTGCAGCGTCCGGATCTGGAAGAGAGGGGGGGGAGGGGGAGGGGGGGCTTAGCATATTGATGGCGTATGTAACGCTTGTACACGCCGGATGTCCACCGCCCTATCCCCTTAATTGCGCCCCCGCCCATGCCCAGCCCAGCCGCCGTGGTGGCCGCCCCAATCCGAAATGAGTGCGACCCATATTTCCGTGCGGGGAGACCCAGGGATTCTAACACCTTCCTCATTACCGCTATAAACTGAAAACGGCTGAGGAAAGACCCATCTCTATGCTGAAATAGCGGCCCCTTCTTCCCCTGATTGCCCTCTAGATGCAATCTTAGTAGACATACTGGGCAATGATCTGCATTGTTCGTGCAGTGCAGTCTGGTCCATACACCCTTGCCCGTCTGGTCCGTCTTGGACCTTCTTAGCAGTATGTCCATGTGGCTGTCCTGCATGACCACCCCTTCTCTCCGTATGCATGCTGCTCCCGCGTCCACCACTGAGGGGGCTACCAACTCGCTGACCCTGTATGCCCCGAAGAATGCTACTGCAAATGCTGCCCGGAACAATGAGATTTCATGCCTCGAGGAGCATATCCCGGCCAGGGCCCCCAGCATCGCCTGAAGTAATCTGAAGTGGATGGGGCGCCTCACGTCATCTGGTGCCCGCTGTAACCTACCCCACCCTTTCATGGCCATCCGACATTCAAACGCCCTTGTTTGGTCGTCGCGCCCTGCCATCTTTGTGTAATATGCTATTGCACTTAAATGTGCTTGTGCCCAGGATTTTGACTTCCCTTCCTTGAAGGCCCAGTCGATGAATTCTAGGATGTCCCTTTTCCTGGCCCGTTGCCCCCTCTGTAGGCCAACTTTGGCCCTGAAAGTCTCCCAGCACCTCTGGTACCGGCTGTTGGTCTTTGGGGCCAGTGCATTATCCAGCAGCCATCTCAAACCGCTTCCACCCATGCCCACGCTTCCTCCGGCATCGGGGTCATCTTCCTGTCTGCTCCCGGGGCCAGCTTCCTGAATCTTTCCCACTGGAAACGAGAAATAGCATCCGCCACTAAGTTTTCCGCCCCCGGAATGTGCCTTGCCCTCAGTGCAATGTTACCTTTCAATTGGCAGCCCACTAATAACCTCAGCAAGGTCGCTACAGCTGGGCAACGCGCCGCTCCTGTGTTGATTGCCTGCACCACTGCGTGGTTATCCGACCACAGTGTGATCTGCCTATTCGCTAGTTGGGGGGCCCAGATGTGGAAGGCTACAACTATGGGGAAAAGTTCTAGCAGTGATATATTCGCGGTTAGCCCGGCTGCATGCCACGCCTCCGGCCATGCCCCTGCCGACCACGCCGACCCCAAGAGGGCCCCGAAGCCGTACCCCCCTGCTGCGTCAGTGTAGAGTTCTAACTCGCTGGCCAGGACCCAGGGGTCCCGCCAGATCAGGGTGCCGTTGAACTCTGCCAGAAAACTCTCCCATTGGACCAGGTCGTCCCTCACTCCCTGTGTAATGCGGACCCTGTGATGCCTCTGTGTTAAGCCCCTCGTAATCCAGGCTATCCGCCGGGCGAATGCGCGCCCTGCGGGAATTACCCTCATGGCAAAATTCAATTTCCCCAGTAGCTGTTGTAATTCTCCCAGAGTCGCCTTCTTCTGTTGCCTCAACCTACGTATGTCGCTAAGCATGTCCGCTATTTTATCGGTTGGCAGCTTGCATGTCCCTGCCACTGAATCCAGCTCTATCCCCAGGAACGTCAGTTTCGTTGTGGGGCCCTCGGTTTTCTCGTGAGCCAGAGGGATGCCTAGTTCCTGCGTCAATGCCCTGAAGCTATTGAGGAGGTTGGCGCAGTCCTCTGTGTCTGCCCTTCCCACGAACAAGAAGTCGTCCAGGTAGTGGACCCGCCCCCCTCTCGGTGTCCGTTGGCCCAGCTCCCACTCTAAGAAACTGCTAAAGGCTTCGAAATGTGCACACGAGATTGAGCAGCCCATGGGGAGGCACCTATCGTAGTAGTAACCCCCCTCCAGTCTAAAGCCCAATAAATGATAGCTGTCCGGGTGCACTGGCAGCAGTCTGAATGCTGATTCTATATCACACTTGGCCATGAGGGCCCCCGCCCCCTCCTGTCTAACCAGGTCCACTGCATCGTCAACCGAGGCGTAGGCCACCGAGCATGCACCCTGCTCTAACCAGTCGTTGACTGACTCCCCCTCCGGGTATGACAGGTGGTGAATCAAACGGAATTTACCAGGCTCTTTCTTGGGGACTAAGCCCAACGGGGATATCACCATGTCCTCTAGCGGTGGGGAGGGGAAAGGACCCGCCACCCGGCCCAACCCAACTTCCTTTTCCACCTTTTGCCTAGCTGCCTCGGGGTTGTCTTTGACTGACTTCAAATTATTGCTCTCCCGTGTCCCAATGGGGCCGTCATATGGTATGGGGAAAGCCTGCGTAAACCCCTCCGCCAATAATTCCCTGTCTGTTGATTTATGGTACCTGTGCAACAGTTGCAATAGTCTGCCTGCTCGTATGGGTGTTGGGAGCGCCTGTCCTCCGCCCCCTTTCCCCCCGGCCCCTCCTGCTGGGGCCTGCTTCTCATTTCTTTGGTTCTGGCTTTGGTTTCTCTGCCGCTTGCCCTGTGGTTCGCCGGCATCGTATCGCAGGGTGGTTCCCCCCACAGGACCCGCATTCATGCTTGAACTTGCACGCGGCCCCCCATTTACACTCGTCTTTGTCAAACTTCCAGCACGCCTTGTTGGATTTTGTGGCTGGTTGGCCCCTCGCCTTGGGATCTTTCCCGTGCCCTTCAAATCTGCCCTTACTCCCGTAGGGACGAAAATTAAGCTCCTTTGCCCCCACCCCTTCTCTGGCTGCCACCATGTGTTTGGAATAGCCTTCCATGTCCTGGCAGTCCCAGCCTATCGTTGGCAATACCTGCATTTTTTCCCTGAAACCTTCGTCGTACTGTAGCCATGCATTCCCCTGGAACTGCTGCTGCGCCTCGTGCGCCTTCTGCTCATATAGGATCAGTGATGCTGCACTCTGCGGGAATTTCTCAATAAACACGCAAGCTAATGTCCTAAAGGCTTTCAACCAGTTTTCTATATTTCTGTCCACCCTGGGTTTCCTGGGGCCCCTCCTGTCCTCGTCCTTCCTGTCTTGTGTGGTGAGATCTAAGCCTGCCTGCCTTACTTCGAGCAGGGAAAATATGTCAATAAACTCCTTCCTCCAGATTCTCTCCTTAACTGGGAGTGGGATGAGGTTTGCCAGACCCAACAACCTTGTTGTCGTGGGCGGTTCGCTTGGGGATGGGCGCATATATTCGCAGGCTGGCTTACCCTCGCCTGCCCCGGCTGTACCTGCGCCCTCCCCCGTCGTGGCCCCTGTGCGCTCCTGTTGAGCTAGCTCCGCACCTGTCCCTTCTCCCTGGCTGCGCCCTGGAGGCTCCCCTTGTGCCCCTGGGTTGGCTGCTTTGTCTACCGCAAGGCTCCTTGTTGGGCCCCCTGTGGCCCAAGGTGCATTTCCCGGGAATGGGACCCCACTTCCTGGCCATTGCCACCAGGGTAACCATGGTGGCGGTTGCATCACCCCCTCTGGCCAGGCCTCCCCCTGGAAGCTCCTTCCCCCTTGGCCCGCGCCTGTTTGCCAGGGGGGTGGCGTGTGCCACGGCCCCTGGGCTGTCGTGTTGTGTTCTATACCTGTGTTAGCCTGTGGCCCCTGTCTGTCCTGTGGCCCCAGCCCCCTTGTTCGCCCCTGTGCGCTGCGTGGTTGTCCATGCTTATCCAGGGTGCTCTTCTTGGGTCCATCCTGAGGGGCCGCCGTGCTGGCAACAGACCCCTCGCCTTCGCTGCCCTCTTCCGAATCCGAGCTGCACACCTGTACTGCCGCTGCTTGGGCCTTTCTCCTGGACGCCTGAGGAGGGGTTCCCTCGGTATTTGCCTGTGCTCTGCTCCTGCGGGGGGGCGCCGTGGTGGCTGCAGACCCCCCCCTTTTTCGTTTTCTTTGGTGGTGGTGGCGGTGGTGAAGCCTGGCCCTGTCGTTTCCCTTTCCCGGGGGGGCTTCCCTGATTTGCTGCTCCATCCAGCTCCTGCCCTTCAGCGCCACCAGTGCCCTTGCCTGCTCTAGCATGTCCCGCAGATCCTCGTCCAGATCGTCCTCCTTGTGCTTCCTTGCGTCTGCCTTCTTTGCGGCTGGCTGCTCCTGCAGCTCCCTGAAGCGAGCCGGGGGCTGCTTCTTCCTTCCTGTAGCCCCTTTCCTGTTTGCCATCCTCCGTACTGTTTATCTTCTCCTTTCGCGTTGGGCAGCTCAGTTTCGACTGCTCCACTACCGCGTACTGCCCTTTAAGGGGGCGCGCCTTTCTCAAGCGCGCTCAACTCCCCTGGGCGGAAGTGCTGAAGGCGGGGACGCTAGTGAGGGAAGCTGCCGGGGATCTTGTGTGCCGCCGGGCAGATCGCGGCTGATTTTGCCGTTACCTCCGCTGCTTCCCGGGCTCCCTCGGTGCGCAGACGCCGTGTGTGCCTCCTCCCGCTGCCTGCGATGGGGGCGGCCCCGCTCCGCTTCCTTCCTGCTGCTGGGCAATCCGTTTGTGGCTTTTGGCGGCCGGACCGTTGCTCAGACGAAAGCGGGGCTCCTCCGAAGCGTCCAACGCCCACGATCCTTTCCTGTTGTCCCTTGGCGAAGCGTGGGCTGAGCCGATGCTGGAGCCTCCGAGTCCTCGACGCGCCACGATTTCGGCGCCAAAATCCGATTTTCGCCGCCGGTCGCCTCCAGGTAAGCCCACGATTCTTCTTCTTTCTCCCTTGGCCCGGGGAGGGGATTTGTGGTTACTGGCCCGGGTGTCCCCCCTTTTATTCCCCCCCTTGGCCCCTGAGCTCGCTCCTTGATTGGGAGGGGTTGCTTGGGCCATCGGGGGCCAATCCTGGCCCCGTCGGCCTAGCCCTTATGCAAATGCCTGAGAGGGGGTGGCCGGGGGAGGGGCGCCGCCCCCAGACGGCGTTTTGCCCAGGCCTCTACTTGGTCCGGCTTCGCCTCCCCGGCCCGGGTTCTATCTCTTATTTTTTTTTTCCAAGTGGATTCTGCTTTGTGCAGATGTTAATTAAATTAGTGCAGTCAAGGTGTAATAAGTAAGCATTATCCACACACCCGAGGGCTAAAATTGCTGTTAGTGGCTCTCTTCCCCAGTTATTCAACAACAAGGAAGAGGGCCTTTAACGACCATAGACTCCGGGGCAGAAGGGCTGTAATGCTATTAGAACATTTCACCCACTGATGGTAAAATGTGGTAAATTAAATAGAAAGGCAAACATTGGAATGTTGGAGCGGAAGGCCTGTAACAAGCCAATTATTGGCCCTGAACATCTCTTTTGTATTCAGTGCGCTGCCGACATTGCAATGTTGCAATAATATTATGACATAGAGTAGATATATCTGTTGTAGCATGTGGACTATCAAGGTATATCAAGTGTCTGCAATGACTGCTGCTCTTGGGATGAATTTAGGTAGGCTCGATTGGCCCTTCCAGAATTCGGTCCCCAAGTTCTATGTGACATTACATGGTTGGAAAATCAAATCTCTTCACCATTAATATCTCTTCCTATTAATATCACGATGTTCCCTATTCTGCAAGCCGCCACTTTGGATTCATCATAGAGCAGTTCATGCATGGGGCATTGTAGGACAATTTACTGTCTATTGTGATGCAGAGATGCTTGTAGGACTCCACCCTTTCCAACTTCATACTTTTTAGTCTAAAGATGTATTTTTTCTGTGTTGAGTCTCTCAGCTCGCACTTCATCACTTATGATCAGCTTTATTTTCAGGTGGTCTTCTACAAAATACAGTTTGACTGCAATTAGCAGCTTGAGGAGTGGAGGCAGGGCTCTGGCTGCATAAGAAGGGATCAGGATCTTTCACGAGCCTAGGGACATCGTCTTTTATCTCCCAGATAGGTACGTATAGGTTGTGAGTGGATTAGTTAAAAGTGTGGGTGCCAGGAGTCAGCTTTGTGGCACCCGCTTATTGCAGATCTTCACAGACCTTTGTTCTGACAGCCCTACCTGCCCTGTGTAGTTTTCTCAAATGTAGGTGAACAATGGTGGACAGTAGATGCTTCCTCTTTTTGTATTAGTCTGGGCCAGTGATTGTGGGCAACCAGTAGCTCACAGACACCTTCACAGTAGCTCAATGCCTTCAGTTCATTTTTAAATAAGCACAGGGTCACATTTTCCTTTTAAAGTTAAGGGAAGGCTGTGTTTATTTGACATTTTTATCTTCAGGCTGCAGATAGCAGGGCCTGATAATTAGCAGTGCTGAGGTCAGATTCATGACCCAGGGCACAGAGGTGAAGAACTGAAGCACAGAGGTATTTACATTTAAAATAAAAGTCCTTGTCAACAAAATTATGTTTCTGAATGCTTTTAAATGGGGGAAAATTAAAATGAAGAGTTAACTTAATGATTAAGTTAACTCTTCATTTTAATTTTATCCCATTTCAAAGTGTTGCATTTACAAACAGCAGGCCTCTTGCTCCCAGTGGCCAGTAGACACAGCGCCATATTCATAACTGAAAAATACTGTTATTTTTTTCAAACGGGAGAAATTTAAAGTGCCTAAAAATATTTCTATGAAACACTGAGTCAATGTTATTCTCGACTTTCAATTAAGCAAATTACATCTTAATATTTTATGAAGCATGTTTCTTTACTTTAAATCATCATTTTAAACAAATGGCAGTATTTGTCTGTTATAAATATGGCACAGTGGCTACAGGCCACTGGGTGCAAGATGCCTGCTGTTTGTACATGCGACACTTTGAAATGGGAGAACATTTAAATGATGAGTTTTATGGGATCTATATAAACATAAAGTTAATTCTTCAGTTTAATTTTCTCCCCTTTCAAAGTGTTGCATTGACACACAGCAGGCATCTTGCTTCCAGTGGCTGGTAGACATGGTGCCATATTTATAACTGAAAAATACAGCCATTTTTTTAAGTGGGAGAAATTTAAAGTGCAGGAAAATGTTCCATACTATGAACAGTTTTTCCAGAACATTTTTCTGCACTTTAACCCCTTCGCTGCGGAAGGAATTCCGCCGCGGCGCTGGGGGGATTTGGAGGCAGTTGCGGTGCCGCCGTGCTCGTGACGGAACCACTCCGTCATGAGTCACGGGCGAGCTGTGCTCATGACGGAGTGGTTCCGTCACGACTCCGCCCACTGCGCTAATCGCCTGCACAGGCGGGGAATTAGCGCCGCGTGGGCGGAGCGGCCGCCAACGGCCGCAGCATGACGGAACCACTCCGTCATGAGCACACGGCACCCGTGGCTCATGACGGAGTGGTTCCGTCATGAGCACGGAACGGGTTAAATTCCTCCCATTCAAAACAATTGTTGTATGTTTGTGTTATACATGTAACAGTGCCACATATGGTGAAAGAAATGTCTTTTGCCACAAGTAAATATGACAAAAGCTCTCATTCAACCATACACATATATCCCATTCATACGCACACATATTCATACATCCCTCAAGACCACGCTCTCACTGACACACATGGCAGCCCTGTCATAGTACCCCTGGTAAAAGTAATTTGGGCAAACCATAGCCTTTGGTTCTATGGACATTAGGATTAAATTAAATTAAGCTGTGCTTGGGGTGTCTGGTAACAGTGCGCGAGTGGCTTGGCCTTCTGTAGCTTGCAATGATTTCCACTGATCAAAAGTAGCTCTCAGTACAGAAAAGGTTGGAAACCCCTAAACTGAGCCCACAGGCTTTGCTAGAGTCCAGCAATGCTAGCTGGAGAGGCAGAAGTACCCAAGTGTGAAGACCTGGTCAACTGTTGACAACCCTTTCTATAGCCCACTTGTGTGGGTACTATCATGGCCTTCTCCTCTCTCTGTGGGGAGTCGTCATGGTAATTCACCAGGATAAGGTCATCAGACTCGTAGTCTTCCTTCTGGTATTTCTCAAAAAAGAGTTGTATCAACACAACACCTGAATTTGTACACCACAGCCGCATATACACAGCCCAGATAATACATCCACACTTCTATGTAGCCAAACTCCATACACTTTAATATTCTGATCTATTCATACATGAAAAGAACACACACATATGTGCATACACAGGCGCAATCTTACACACAGCTTCACATAAATGCACAAATATATTTGCACATTCCCTCGAATATGGTCAGTGTGATCAAACCTTGTCACTAACAGCTGGCACTTCTTACTCCAGGATTAATAGATGTACTTACTCACCCACATCATTTAAAACATAAATATTAGAAATTAACTGTGAAGAAGGTTTCATGAGTTAAACCAGTCATTGGTTCCAAATAACCTGAACAAAATTAAAAAAATACAAAAACTCAGAAGTAATGAAATGCCTATGTTAAGGCATTTAAAAAAGATCACTAAGAAAATGGTGGTAAAAGCAGACCTCGATGTGTCAAATTAGACCCACGGCTACATATTAGCGCTCTACAAAAAGTCAAATAATTTAGTTCATAACAGAACCTTAACAATTAAAATTACACTGCCATACAACGTGACGCTACACGATGCCTTACTGCAGTCGAAATAAGGATGTACTACTGCATTTATTTGTAGGTTTTGTGAAATATACAAAAAGATCATCTGGCCCCTGAAAGACAGAGTTTTATGTCATTTGTGATTTTAAAATGCCTTTTTAAAAGGATTGTCTTGCTCTCATTTTAATCCTAGCTCCTATTTAAAATGTAGGGGTTCTTTTCTATTTATCATTCATAGAACCTGAATTTTTGTATTTTCACAATATTGCTCTTAGCCAAGTATTGCTTCTTGTTTCGACTTTGAAGACAAACACATGTAGACAACACTCCTTTGCCAGCGCTACAGCATGTGACCAGATATTAGCAGTCACCACTCATCACTGCCCTCAAACAAAAATGATGACTTTAAGAACGGAGGAGAATTTTATGACACTACTTTTATAAAATCTTAAACTATGCAACGGGTCCTGTTTATACGTGGGCTCTTACGTGTGAAATAATCTATTATTCTTTTTCTTAAAAGCTTTATTTTTCTATTAGGACAACATCAAAAACGTTTCTATTAAAAATGATCTTAGTTGTTTCCCGGATTGTCTATTTTAACCTCTAAAATGTTGCATCTAATGCTGTTTTTGGGCGATGAATTTTTTCATGAGGTGTTTGTTAAATTACTATTACTGCCTTTCTTTCTCGAGCTCCCACGTGGCCCGAGGCTAAACGATCCTTACATACATTTCTGTTTATCGACAAGACTTAAACCCTCTTTAATGGGTCCCCATGGCATAACAAACGTACGGATTTTATGAACCATTACACCTCTTGTTTTTCCTTGCAGTTTTAAGTATTTTCGAGGTGAAAGAGCAAAATAAAAACAATGCACAATTTGTCCACGCATAGTTTCGCTATTTCCAATTTATTGACATAATATGCATTTTTGTCTTTATGATAATACTAACCAGTGGATTTCACATATTCATTGTTTTTTGTATATTTTTTCTGCACGGCTTCAAAATTCAGATTCTCTGCACATGCTCACGTGCCTGGTGGATTAGCTTTATTTCAATAATCCCTGCAAAATGATAGCTAGTTAATGGTTTGGCTTCGAAGTCGATGACATTTCTCACAAAGTTTGTATCGCCTTCTGAAGTGTGGCATTAAAGAATGAATCGAGGTGACAGAGTGGATGTAGTTCAACGGTCTGCTCCTCAAAGGAGGGCTGAACATCTGCACATTTTAAAAACAAGCACAGGCTACACTGTCCCCAATCCCGTCCTCCCGACCTTTTTCTCGAGCTCGGACACTTGCAGTAGTTCAAGATAAGGTAATGGTGACGTGGTTTTTGTGCGTATTTGAATGTTTTGTAAAGCCACCCTGTTGCCTCGTCGCCATTTTGTAGAACTGTAGTGTCCTCCTCATCTTATTAATGGTAGAGATCTAGGTTGTGGAGGAGCTGATGGAGTCCACCTTGGCATGGTCCAACGCATGCCTTCTCTTTCGTTGGAAGGGGACAGTAGCGAACCTACAGTCATTCAGAAGATGGATAAAGGCAGGGTTACAGACAGTAACATGATAGGAAATATCCAATGATCAGACCAAGACCGCATCAACAAATAGAGAAAAGAACATACAAAAACCTATAAATTGTCTACAATAGAATGGCATTTTCATACCTAGCTGGCATACATAGCCAAGTCAACAGTCTTTAAAAAGCAGCTTTTTAAAAAAGAAAATAAACCCCAAATCATCCAGGGCTAGTTCGGGTTACGATCAAGTCGGGTTAGCGGACAAACTAGATTGGTTGGAATTTTCTTCATAGAAATCAATTTAATATTCAGAATTTCTCAAAGGTACTTAGGAATTCATTCTGCATCCAAAGGCTTAACAAAAACAAGTTTGAATGATTGTCATTGAAGACAATAAGCAAGTAATGTAAATTATACCCCTGGTTCCTGTCTCAGCTCTGATTAACCTGCGCTCGGGGCATCGATTATTCAGCCATGACACCTCTGAATGACAGGAAGGCAACTTTGACTACCTACAAAGTAGGTTGATCTCTTTGTTCCACCTTGACCATTGGACATCTGATGGCTTAAGAAGAGGAAAAGGTACCTCCCAACTGGCAAGTGACAAGTTGGAGTGCCCGCTCCTAAATTGAAACACCAAAATAGAGAGATTTCTAGCAAAACATTTGATCTCACATCACCAAGGCGTGCTTTGCCTGGCAGATGGCAGAAGGGCTGATTGCTTAGCACTGCATGTTTGACATCTCACGAAAATAGCAGCCTGATGTGGCGGTAGGCCTGTAGCCATTGTCAGCTGTTACCTGAGTTGCAGTGGGAGGGGTATGAGTAGGTTCACACTTCCAGCAACCATTGCAGACACTGCCAGGGCCTCATGTTGATCTTCAGCCCTTCTTCTTCCTTTCTCTGTTGTTTTTTTTTTTTATCGCTGGTTCCTGTGTGACAGGTGAAGCGACACTGGTGTCGCAAGCGGTGGCTCCAGGGCTTCCGCACCGGGGGAGGTGAACTTGCTGCTTCAGAAGGGACAAAAAAGGTGGGAAACTGACGAACATCTGTTCCCTTTGTAAGATGGAAACAGTAGTTCCCGAAGATATGTCGGGGAGGGGGGCAGCTGCTCTTTATGGAGTGAGCGGCGTCTCAGATAAGACGCCTGAAATCCACACAAGGAGCGGTGGTGCCTGTAGGGAGTATGTCTAACAAGTGGTACCTTCTTCTGTCCCTTGAAAGTCAGGTACGCTGCTGCAACTCCATCTTATTGGCAGAAACCAAGGCACCCTTGAGGGCAGCGCCTCAGGCTACTCTCTTTCATTATTGGTTAACTATCTACAATCAGTGACCTGATCTTAATCTTTAAGCTGGTTTCTATTCAGCTAATAAAAAAACCATGGTAGTATGTGGAAAATATAATTGAATACATTTCTGAGTGAGCTCTGAGAAGTAATATTTGGGACGTGGTGTCAACCCGTAGAGATGGAAATTGTGGAACCCCAGCGGCGCCCCGTAAAGCATTACGAACTCATATTTAGTGAATCTCCATGCTTTACCTGATGGGAGTACAAATCCGCTGCACCGGAAGTAATCACTATATGTGACAGTGAATTTCTTAATTGTGCTTGAGGTACACCTATTTTAGATCTACTTGTCGGGTCAGTGGAGTTTATGACCAGAGAAATTGCAGCAATTTTGTCAAACCTATCATGGAAATTCTGTGAAAAATTGAAAATGTAAGGGGGAAAAAGCATGAGACACTTATGACATATTTTGTGAGTGGCAACTGACCATGTAGAGGAATTAGCAGTGGATGTTTCTTTTAATGACATTTATTGCTTTCAAATGGTATAATCAATGCACCAATTTAACAATAGGTATTAGTTTGTTAAATAATAATGAATAAAACAGTCTCATGTAACTGTTATCAATTAAATATTTCAATATCCATATGAAGACCATGACGATAGATGAGAAAAATTCCAACGCATTCCAAGAGAAAGAAAATGCATTTCCATACTGAACCTTCTCTAGGGAGCAGCACTACAACCCTCATTAAATTTAACTACAAACTTGCATTGGACAAAATGCAAGAGAGACAAAGACACACTAACACACATCATGCATTTCATGGAAAGAAGACCATAGCCCTTCATATTTATCTAAAAGAGAACATATTTTGAAGGGGCTCAGGGGAACTTTCAGATAATGAAATCTTAGACTTGTGTTGGTTTTACCAGATGTTGTCATATTAGCTTGTCCGGTGTATGCATCAAAATCACTGTAGCTTTAGGAATAAAGTCCAAGATTAGTTCTGAGGACAGCTCACAGGTCATACTTCAAAAGTTTCCTCCCTGTGTGTTAATCCACAAGACTGGTCTGAGGTCAACGGATCACACCATAATAGAGGATTAGTGCAACACTACACAAAAGGACAACATACAATGGCCTAGGGTTTTATACAGTCCTTACTTCTGTGCTTGGCCCAACCTAACAAATACTGGTGCATACGCAATGACTTGTCTACCCAGCCAATAAGAGCCAATTTGGTTAAATGAGGCAGAATAAGAGGTTATGTTATCCTTCTCCAAGATAGGCAATTTAGCCAAAATTCAGTTTTTCCATAAATGCTTAAAGCTAGTAACCTAGGGCCCGATGCGGCAAAGGGTTCTACATATTCATAGTCTATGGAGAAATGTGCTAATACAGAAGGGTCTTAGAAGGAAAGTAGCGGTCACTCACAAAATCAGGCAAAACAACATTTCTGCACCATGGCATGAAACGAAAAGACCATGGAGCTGACTCACAAAAAAGAGTAAGTAGGGGAGTAGATTTAATCACACGTTTGGCATAGATTAACTCCTTTTTCATGAGAAATCACAGAATTTCAGAGAGTTTAATTAGGAGGAACTACATTTGTCAGTTTCTTTTTCAGACCCTTCTAACACTAAAGGGTTTCGAGGACAGGTTTTCAGTGCATTTCATAACTGTAAACCCCATTATTTCTCCACAGCCCCTCCAATATTATAGATGTGTTCAGAACACACCCATGAAATTAAAGGGATATTCCCTACAATTTCACACTGAAAACCCACATACTCCTTCTTTCAACCCCACCCGCACCCGCTCACCTCAGCAACTCTCAAGATAGCAAAGTATAAGTGTTTGGTAGGAACGGGATCTGTGCCAGACCAGGAAAAGGCGAGGTGGAGTAGTTAAGAGAATGTCTGGGAACTCAGCCCACCTCAAGGCACTCCTAATGAACCCAGAGTGCAGATGCACCAAGTAGAGAGAATGTGAGTTGTGTCTGTTTTCTGAAAAAGAGGACGTTTGTCTTAATGTTGGTTTCAACAAATGTCGCGCTTGTGGGGTTAATGGCCTGTGAGCACCTTTCATTTTCAGTGGCATGTTATTAGTTTTTGTGTGTAGTTTTTGTCAATAGAGCGAATCTAGTGACAAAGGGCGTCAGAGTAGTTTGCAAAGGCTGCCAAGTGATACAAATTCAGCAGAGGATTTCTAGAGAGTTTGGCATTTGCAACTGGCCCAATTATCTCAGAAGCAATAGATTAAAACGGGTGAATTCACAGCAGAAAAAAATATTTTTTTCCCCTTTGGTGTTAGAGCTTCTACTCGGTGACTGTCCGCCCGGCAGCCACAAATAAAAAGCGATCCCGGGGTGACATTGACAAAAGAAAAAGGAGGTGCTGCCGCTGAGACACTGCGGTACAAAAGGGGGTGGTGATGGACGGAGCATCAGAACCAATCAAACACTCACACCCAGTCAACAGATCTGGGTTTGATCCATCACCGTTCTTTAGCCCACTCTGCCACCCCAGTTCAGACACTGAGACACTGCGGCAAGGGATCCACAGGGGAGTGGTGAGGGAGTGGTACAATGGAGTGTCAATCTTTAAAATTTTAATTTTGGCTCAGAAACAAGGGCAATCAGTTTATCTGTGGCGGCTCCTCCACAATGGCGGCGGAGACTTGCCCCACTGGCTCTGAGTCAGCAAATGAAAAAGAAAACAATATTTTACTATTGTTTTATTTTTCAGCTGCTGGCTCAGTAAGCGTGTGTAGGGAGGGACGGGGCAGGGCTGGGCCGTGGGAGAAATGGTGTACATGTGCACTTCTAAGTGCGCATGTCTGATTGGCCAGCCGACTTAGGCCGGCCAAACACACATGCACACTTAGGTTTCTACAACCCAGCTGTATTGAACAGCACAGACTCCCTGTGCCTAAGTGAGCGTTAAACCAGCATGCTCAGATCAATTCTGGCGCTGCTCTCGTAGCATGAGAATTGCACAGGGAGTCTCTGCTGCTGTCCCAGTGTATGCTGGGACCAGGATGAAGGGTAACACCAGGCGCGTAGCTAGGGGGGGGCGGTGGGGGCGGTCCGCCCCAGGCGGCACTATTGTTGGGGCGGCAGCCGCGCGGCACTGGTGGCCCGTTGCGGCGGCCTTTATCATTTATTTGTGGACACTGACACTACTGTTACAGTAGTGTCAGTCAGTGTCCCCAAATAAATGATAAAGGCCGCCGCAACGGGCCACCAGTGCCGCGCGCGCGGCCCTGTTTGAAATGCAAGCGCATGCGCACCGCCACCACCTAGCATAGGCCCGTGACGTCGCAGGACACGAGCTTCTGCAAGTTTGACAGCGATCCGGGCGGAGGTGGTGGCAGGCCGACGGAGCTGCAAGCAGAGAGGAGATACAATACAAATCTGCGAGTCTAGAAGCGATGTACCGCCCTAGGCTGGAACTCGAAGCAGTTAATTGTTCGGGGACGTGGACTACAGGCAGGGCAGAGACCAGAGGACCCTCCACGGCACTTTCTAAGAACGCCGGGCGCAAGTAAGTGATATTAGATGAAGGGGAGAGGATGTGGTCCGTTGGCCGGCCTAAACTGCCGCCTTTGGTGTTCGAGCCTCGAGGTCACCACACCACACCAGGTGCTGACTTCCTGGGGGCGCCGTGTTTGAAAGTTTTATTATGCTTTTGAAGCACCTGCTGCAGCGTTTCTTCTCCCCCCCCCCCAATTACCAGGCCTCACATAAATGTCAAGATAACTCTTGTGATTAATTACCTTCCTGGCGAGAGATCAGCATTTTGTATAGTTGAGGTTTTGATTTAGGTGAAGTTAGTGCAGAGGGTTAATATGGCTGCTGCAAAGAACGTGTACCAAGTAGATTACAGAGTACGTATGATGTAAACAGATCAACAGGTTACTGCTTTCAAAAGAGACATCCTTTTGTTACTTGCAATTTATAACTTAAAGTCCTAATATATAGTATAGTGAGCTATTAACTTTCATCCTGGAACTGCATACAGACTGCAAAGTATACATTATTAGAACATTAATTAATGTTGCAAAAAGGGTTAATTTGGCTTGAAATCGATTCTTATTATTAAAGAAAACTCCCAACTATGCTGTTTCATTTTCGCCTCGGAGTTTGTGCTTTTCCACACCAAGCACTCTTAAACTATACTGCCTATCAGTATGGATGACATGTGACTCCCACACTTTTAGTCCTTTGGCTTATGTAACATTTCCTATACACTGATTTACACGTGTATGATTGATTGTCTCTGTGTAATGTGTGTGTGATGTAAAGTGCTCGGACACCCTACACTGGTATGAGTGGCGCTATAACTAATTCAGTGCATCTGAGAGAGTGTGGTTATGGAGACTTGGTCACTGTTAAAGGGTGCTAGCGAGAGATACCTGTGGTGGTGGAGGTGGTCATTGGGGGGTGCGCCAACAAACATTGTCGCACAGGGCGCCACCAGCACTTAAGCCGGCCCTGGCTCTAATACCTTCGGGTCGAGTTTGCGCTATATAAATATGCAAAAAAAAAAAAATGTCAAAGTACACAAGTTTTGTGAGTTCTGCTATAAGCACAGTTGCTCCAATGTGCTTCCGTGTTCCGAGTGGGGGTGAAGGAAGGTGTGTTTGTGATATGTTTATAGCTTCTTTAGTTTCTTGAATTAAACTTGCCATGGGTTTATGGTGAGCCTGTGTGTCAGTGTTGAGCTGTGATATCTAGCAACCATATGCATGACGTTACACATTCTGCAGTAAACATGTGGTAGGTGCATAACATCTTGAAATAGTTTTTCACGTGTGATGCACTGGACAGTCCATGAACTGATTGGCTACAGACCGCCACTGTTTCACAGCCTAGCTAATGCATGCAGTAGATGACCCGAGGCCTGGTGATTGCGTGCGAGTGAGCAGGTGATAGTGTGCGAGCAGGTGATTGCTTGGAAGTGAGATCACAGAGAGCCATCACTGGGTCAGATCTGTGGAAGTTCTGCATGCTTTCACAGATACACAGCACCAAGTGACAATGGCTGTCTCTTCAAAGCACCAGCCATAGTCTGTGCCTACCTGCTCCACAGGGTTGTATGTGATTTCATAGAAAAACGGTTAAATGCCACATAAACTGACTGTTGGAAACTTTCGGGATGAATTGCATTTACCATTTCATAGAAACCGATGAATAGATTTAGCATGCTTATTGTTTAAGGTGTAAATCAAACCCTTCAGGATGTCATGATTGCAAAAAAAATCACAATATCAACACTTTTGTAAAAATGCCTCGCATTTTACAAAAGTGCCTGTGAAATTTTGATAATGCTTAAACTTTTGCCCTCCCCACCGCCCGCTCGTGAGGTTGGATCACTGCATTTCTAAAATGTTTTAGTGGCGCAGGCCCTGCGTCTTCTGCAGCAAAGCAACTCTTTCTCTCCTCTTCAGCGCGAATATCCAAAACCAGCCTTACCCCAGCTAATTTAGCAGCAGAAGTAGGCTCCAGCCCCTGAAGGTGGGGCTAATATGTGCGTTCTCTCTCTTTAGTAATATAAAACCTGCGGGACTGTGAGACTGAATAGCTCCTCCGCACTTCTTTCTGGACTGATTAGTTATGTTTCAAAATGTGCACACACTGCACTACGATGCCGAAGGAGTGGGTGGCGGAGTGGTAATACGTCAGCAGCCAGCAATAAGGCCCAGCAAGTTAAGACCTCTAGTTTTACCTGCAGGTCAGAAGTTTGAATCGCAGTACGGTGGATCTTAGCCTTTCATCCTTTCAAGGTTGATAACCAGAGCACTCTGTGAGTAATTATAGAATATGTTATTTAATTTGAAAAAAAATCCAATTTACTTTTATTGTAGTAATGCTTCAGGTGCCAATAACTCTTATTTATTTGAAGTTTTTGAAAAGTGCTCTTACAATTGTCCTTTCTCACATTCTCCATGTATCCAAGGCTGACATTCAGTTCTCCAGTGTGCAGCATTGAAGTAACAATTACCATGCAGCACTGTACCCTGCCTTCTCATCACACCTCATTCCACCCTAGTCCACTCCTTCCTGTCCCACCCTATACCACAACCCTACCCTGTCCCATCAAACCAAACCCCCACCATGCCCATCTCATCCCTTACCCTCACATCTCATTTCTTCCCTCACATCTCACCCCACCCCATCCCATTTGCATCAAATCCCACCTCACCATCTTCTCAATCCATCCCATCTGAACGCTACAAGATCAAACCCCAACCCCACCTACCCTCTCCTCATCTCATCACATCACCTCGCATCATAGCCCATCCCAAAGACCACCCCATCCCTTTTACTTTCCCATCCCCTATCCCATTGCATTCCATCCCACCATTCTCCCATCTCTTTCCATCCACTTACATTCCATCCATTACACTTCAGTCACCATTGCATCTCCCTTCCCCACCCTCCCTTTTCCCATTTCATCCCATCTTCTCACGCCCCATCTCACTCACCTGATTCCAGGGGCGTAGCTAAGAGGGGGGCGGTCCGCCCCAGGCGGCACTATTTTTGGGGTGGCGGTCGCGCAGCACTGGTGGCCCGTTGCGGCGGCCTTTATAATTTATTTGGGGAATCTGACACTACTGTTACAGTAGTGTCAGTGTCCCCAAATAAATTATAAAGGCCACTGCAATGGGCCACCAGTGCCACGCGCGCGGCCCTGTTTGAAGTACGAGCGCATGCGCACCGCCACCTGCTGCTTGCAACTGCTGCCTGCAGCGTACGCACGCCGCCACCACCACCTAGCATAGGCCCGTGACGTCGCTCGAGCTTCTGCAAGGTTGACTGCACGCTGGGCGGAGGCGTCCGGGTTCATTGTGCTCGCCGCCTGGGGTCTGGTCCGGGTCGGGACACAAAATAGTACTTGCGCTTGCTGTGGACGGCGCTGTGCAGCGGAGCTTGGGGTGCCTTGGCTTGGGGTCTCCTGGTGCTTGCGAGGACTGGACATTTAAACCTGGAGCACTGTTTGTGGAATGTAGCGTGAGGGGAGCTTCATTCAAACAGGTAAGCCCCGGCGCAGTTCTTGTCTATTAGGTTCCTCTTGTGAGAGAAATGGGGACAGGGACACGAAACGTTTATCCTTGCACACAAAGGCTTTCTTCGTTACTTTTTAATATAATTATGTGAAATGGTGACAGGCTGTGCCCTTACAGCCCTAGATGATGCAGTCTTGATACATACAACAGTGTATTCCTGGTGTACCTACATAGAAGTTTGATTCAAACTGTTTGAACGTCAATATTCAAGCTTAATTTGGGAAATTTTATAAAAAAATAATGGAAACACAATTGTAAGCAGCTAAATATAAAAAAAAATTGACAAGGACAGTCATTTTGATATCTTTTTTCTTTTTTAAGTGGAACGGTCTCTTAAAGCTTCGCTAATTCACACACAGCATAGGGACAGTATGGACAGCTGGTATGCAACGTTTCCAAACACACAGAGCATTTTTTAGCATGTGTAGCAGCAGTTCTGTTATGTTGACCTGCCAGATATGGTTCAGAGTTAGCCAATTACTTGGCCTCGGCACTTTATGTAGACATCAGTCTGCGTTTGTGATTCATCCATCAGAGGTTTTCCAGTAGAGGAACTGAATCACATTAATGTGGGTGGCTGGCTTGGAAGACATTGGTTATCCTCATAGAGCTGTTCTATAAAGGGAGTTGGGGGGGAGGAGAGACTCTTGACACTTTCCAGCCTAACCTGTGTTAATGTTGAATGTGTTTGGGGGTTCTGCATGGTGGTTCACAGTGGAGGTTAGGGTCTTGAATCCTTCCCCCTAATTAGTGTCAGCTATGGTAGTGTTGTTTGAAAGTAATGCCATGTGCCCTTCTAAATGACACAGGTGGTTGATGTAAGAGTCATTCTAGTGCAATATTTGTGGATTTTATGTTTCTCCTTTGGTATGCATTGTTCCTCATCTAGGTTCAAATTCAAACATTCCACCCTAGGTTCTTATTTGCCTGTATCCTTGTAGTTGGAACTGGCATGTCTCTTGCTTTCATTGTCTCTGTTGTCTTGTTCTAGCCTTCCATTTCTACTCTGCCTGATGTTTCCCAGCCTAAAGCCGCTCAATATTGAGGTCTCTCTGTCTCCAAGGCCTATCTATTGCGTCTCCCGGTTCCTTTGTTTTACCTGTCCCACTAAAGTATGAGAGGCTCTCTTTCTCCAGACGGCATCCTGTAAGCATTAGTTCCTGAACCCCTCTTGTTCACTGGTTCCCTGTTCCCTAGTTGCTTAGACACCGTGCAGAGAGATTGTCAGTAGGACAATCACCTATTCAGGGATAGCTCAGCTGCTATTAAGGCATAGCTTTGCTCCCTGTAACTTGTTTGGGAATGCTCTGTTGTCTGGTGAGAGTAGCTCTGCTGACAAAAACCTTAAAGGATAGATTTGCTGTTTGTACTGAGTAAGAAATTAACCAGAAGAGCAAGGGATTGATCAGATGAATGGTACTAATCAGCTGCCTTTGACATGTGATGATAGCTGTGGTCACTGTGGCACGTAAGTAGTCTTTTTGCTATCTGTGACATATGAGTGATACTTGTACTATAAGCGCTGAGTGTGGAATAAGTCTTTATCTGAGCTAGTGGTGGCTGTGCTGTTAGCGCCAGTTAGACATGTGGGCTATTGCACCTGTCTCTGGGTAAATGTCAGTCTGTACCCTGCCCTTATGTTGATGTCTTCTTGTAATTCTCCTCAGGAAACAGCAGGGATAAACTGACCTCTCTGCTTCCATTCTCTCATTGATACATTTACCTGCGAGCACAGGCAAGCCTTTCTACTCTCTCTTCCTAAATAATGCATTCATCTGTAGAGCCTAGAGTTCTAGAGAGAGTTGAATGTTGTGTGAGCTATTTACCTTAAGCATTTTGGCTTGTGAGAGGAAAGGAACACAAAAGATTGAGATACAAGATACAAGAGAAGAACCTGGTATTCTCTGACCCCAGGGCACCAGGGCCTAGGTTACGAGAGCTCCAGTTGTGATGGCAGGTTGCCAGTGTGATTGCTCCAGTTAGTCAGCAGTTGTCTAGGCGCATCCAGGTCTGTGTCCACTAAGGTTATGAACCTTTTGAAATGCGTAAGGGATCTGATGAAGGGCTTTATTCCCGGATGTCTGTGAGTAGAGCGATACCAGTAGTAGCAAGCTACCACTGTCCAATGATTGAGCCGTGGACATTTTGAAACACACATGCGTAAAAGCACACATAACTTACTTCATATCCGGACTTCTTTTAAGTTGTTATTTTTCTCCAGACCTTGGTTCTGCCATCCCTACATTCGGGTCTGGGAGGCAGCTGAAGACGTGTGTTACAGGGACGTGTGTTACACAGCCTTGGCGTTCCATACTAGACACGTTATTATGATTTTACTGTTTTTGCGGACTTTTAACACTTGGTTACCATGAAAGTAATGTGAAAACAAAATTGCAGAAAAATGTAATGTTTCTTGTTTCTTCTGATTATTCACGGAGTCCCTTGATAGGGTTGAACATATTCCCATGGCCCCTATAGCTGTGTTTAAGGATTGTGATGACAATGTGTCTCCACTCCCTATATTTTAGCTTTGGGCCCCCTGGGTAGGCTGTGCACCATGTGTGTGCTGAGGCTGCTCTGAAGGAGAGATGCACTATTACAAGCTGGCTTTGGGTCCCAGGGAGTTGGTTGCTGCTGCTTAGAAGTAATGACAGGGCGTGATCCCTGGTTGTTGCCATTGGGCCACCAGAGCGGGCTTTGTATCTGGTCTGTGTTGGCAAGGTTGTGGAGCTGACTGACCCCTTTGTGCTGCGTTTAGTTCTAAGGGCACACAGTGAGTCATTCCCTGTGAATAATTAATTTGCTGTTTTTGAAAGATAAAGAATTACAGGCTTCGACACTGTTAAGTTGGCTCTGGGTCCTTAGAGCACATCACGTTTGTGCACGTCCCCACTGCTTTAATGGGGGGGACCATGATGTTTGGTCATTTATTGTCAGCTGTAAATGACGGATCCCCGAACAGTGTCATGTATGTGCATGTTTACATTGTGCTGAGGTGATAACCAGGTAATCGTTCACGCAGCTTTCTGATAGATGTCGCATGTGGTTTTTCTGAGTCCCCAGATAGATCATGCAGTCTGTGTGTCCTCCTTTGTACTGCCGGTCACTGGTGTATTCAACTGTGTAGCCTTGGACCGTGTCATGTATGTGCATGTAACTTGCATGATCGAGGTAACTATTAGCGGCGATGCTACGGGTCTCGGACCTCTTTCAAGTGCGTGTTGTCCTTTCCCCCCCCCCCCGCCCCCCCCGCACCGGGGCGGCAATCTGAGGGATAGCCCCGGGCGCCACAAGCTCTAGCTACGCCACTGGGTAACACCGAAGCTAGAGGTGGCCGGAAAGCTTCAGGTAAGTTTTTTAATTTTTTTTATTATTAATCAACCGCGCTCCCCCTCCCGTGCTCGCCTGCGCCTCCTCCCCCACCTGTTGTTTGAGTCGGCCACCACTGGTTGAACTAAAAGGGTCTCAAGCACAGAAGTTAAGATCAAACTATGCCATGCACAATGTCCACCTGGTTCTGCTACTAGAACCGGCTCCAGCAGGTCCCGGCAATGGCAAAGTAGATCCCACAGCAGACCCAAGACCACCGAATTCAAAATCAGAAGAGGAGGTTGTATGCAATAGACATTTTCTATTACATACTTTGGGACATTGGCACCAGGCACATCTACCCCTTAGTTTAAAAATAAAAATGTGTGCTTAATAATACTTAATCCTCAGGAGCCCCCAAAGCAGGAAAAAACATGCAGTGGCAGAGACCATTGATGGAAAAATTGGTGGGGGGGCCCTAAGGTGAAGGCACAAGAGGAAGCGGACAATAATCACGTGCTATGGGACACCCACAGAGGTACTGGCTCCCACTCCAGAAAAGCATTGTGCTGCAACCTGATTGGTGGAGAACAGTCTCCTTCCTTTCGCCACCGATGCACCGGCGACAAAACACTGGCAGAGATGGAAGCGCTAAGGTCTGACTGGTGGCATGCAGAAATAAGCCTCAAATGTAGGGAAAAACTAAAGGTTGGTTGGTCCTACCATCTTCAAGGAGCAAGACCAATGGGGAAGACGGTAGAAAAAAGAAACTGAGGAAGGACTGAGATCGATTCAGGATCTCTTCCCTAATCAGATGGAGCTTAACCCATGACGGGCTGGACACCTTTAAGCAACCCATGGCTCCAGGAGAATGAGATCATGGTGCACAGCACAAGATTTACCAGACTATCTGAACAGTTATTTTCCCATGAATACGGGAGAGCTTAAATAGCGAAGCAGCGCAGTCGAGTAGATTAGATCCCCAGTCTACGGATTCATATACTTGTCAAACTACGCGTTTATTTACAGAAACTTAGCCTGACAGTGCTTTGGACATTGAAACTCAATGTTATTCTTAGCATTTTTGGGATCTCTCCTGGGAAGGGTGGATCCTAATTTAAAATATTTGGTATTTTGTTGGGATTCTGGGATATAAGGATTGGGATGACGCTCCCTGGTATTTTCTGTGTTTTTCAATGTTGAGTTCACTGGTATTGGAGGATTAGAAATGTCTTACACCGCTTACCATGTTCGATACTTAGTTTGAATAGAGTTTTAAGAAGCGCGAGGCCATGTTTCAGGAGAAAGTTTATTATGTTTATTAAGACAAAGTCTTAGTGATAAATGATATGCTATCTGGAGAGGTTTTAATAAAAAAATAGAGAGAACTGTATAGCATCCAGCTACAGGCCGGCTCTGAGGTCCTTTTGAAAGACGGGCCACAGACGAGCCAGGGCCCAGCTCTCCTGCATGCACTTTCGGAAATGCAAAAGACACCCAGCCACTCACAAAACGAAGAACAGCAGTAAGAAACCATGAACAATATTTAGAACTGAAATTAATTTTTTTGCATCCTCCCCTTTTGCAATTTAAATTAAATGTAAAGCAACTAAAAGGAAACAGATCTACAATCCATTGAACTCTTCGCTGCCAACCCGATACAACTTCCAAGTCACAATCAGTGACAAAATTACCACTTATTAACCTATTTCACTGTCTCTCTGAAAGTGTGGGACTTTTTCAGATTTTATTTAAGTCAGAGAAGGCCATTGATATCAACATGGAAATGTATTGCTCCAGTATCTTTGTATGTATGTTTGCTCTGCGTTTAACAAGGGTACATGTTTTCTGGTACTCGCTATACTAATTTCCTGGCGGTGCTTAATTGCTAAAAAAAAATATGCATGTTATATTTAGTAGTCTGTTGCCGAATGCCTCAAGTGCCTAGTACCATGTTTTGATTCCAACTCGTACCATTCTTGCCCCACCCTACACCTCACTATGTCACTCATTTTCCAGCTTTCACGCTCTCCTCTTTTTTATTCTTTTCTCTCTCCTGCTGTAGGTCAAAGTCTGATGTTGAAAAGAAGTTCCACTTCTCAAAATGAGCATCACCACCGGCGCAAATTAAGCACTACTAATTTTTAGTGTCTGGATCATAGCCAGTTTATCCAACTTGTGTTCAGAAGGATTTCTTATTTTGTGCCAGGTAGATGGATATCGGATGCGATGCGCATACAGTGCAGGTCGGGTTTATTAAATATATTGGATAGATGCTCTCCAAAGACAACGGAGCACAAAGCAGAGATAGGGAAGTACCTCCTGTAGCTGTGACCTTCATTCGACGTTGATGCAAACAGCAATGCGCAATTACCACAACCACGACTTACTATACCACGGGGTGCGGTATTTTGAGGGTCTGGTATTAACACATCGATCCAAGTTTTGGACGTCAGAGTTGGGGATGATGCGCACTTGCAGGTGATTTCCTCCGATAGGTGGTGCACAAACCCAACTGTTGTGCTGTCTGCCTGCAAGATTTATGCCAGGTCTTACCTGCTGAAAATCTCCCAGGCAAAAAGCCGCAGCGCGTGCAAATTAAGTCTGCCTTGTAGACTTGATTCGGGACAAAAATGGGCGTTTGCATCCAAATCTAGATTTGTACCAAGGTCGGACTGAGGGCATATGCTACAGGAAAATAGGGGCTGAGATCCCAGCTTCCAGTCTAGAACAAATTGTTTGATCTTAGGAAAAAAAACACTTGATGTTCCTATACTACACTGTTCTGAACTACAAAACATGAGAGCATTGACAAATAAATCACCCAGATGTTATCGATTCACAAAAAATTAGCTCAATATACTTTAAGGGAAAGAAATGTTGCTCAATGCATGTTATGGCCTTTGCCCATTTATATACCGTAAACCAAGAATTTAACATTGAAATCTTTCTAAATTGTGTTTTTAGGAACTATGAATTTTATTAAATGTCACAATGTGATAATGTAATGCCATGTATGAAACTGAAACACAAATGTCAAAGAATTGTGAACTATGTTATGTTAAATGTAAGGCGTCTTGTTATGTTTTACAACCATGTTCTGTGAACAGCATGACTGATTTTTTTTAGGGCTGTGTTATTTTCAACAATCTAAACAAACAGTGGGCTTCTGCCTCTTTCAACTATTGACTTTCGTTGACCAGCCCCTTCTAGTCATTGCCTTAGAAACGTTGTCAATCGCCTCTTCACTCAGCCCAGTGCAGCACTCACCTGTCACCTAATGCTATTTGAGGGCATCCGTCTGCCTCCACTCTTTTACTTGCATTGAACTGCATGAGGGACTACTTTACAACTATAGTGCACTCTGCCTGCTCCTGCCAGCTCCTTTCTGTGTGTTGTGCTCTATTAGGGTAATGTTGCATGGGTTAGCACATTAAACCCAGACCTATTGGCTTTGCCCATGCTTGCTTGGCTTGGCTCGGCTCTGACTTAAAAACTGGAGGTGTGCCCACCTCTGTGACTCTGATCTTGTTGGAGAGATGCAGTGAACTGAAATCCCAAAGCAGTGGCATGAAAAGAGCTTCATGGTGAGAAAGAGTTACAGGTTACTTGCTCCCCTGCACCTGGCATTCTCTGGGCTACAGATATTTGCAGTAACAGCAAGAAACACAAAATATTCACTAAAAACACTCAAGCACGCAACATTACAACTCACTCAGACAAACATCATGAGATAGCCCACTCCAAGATCCATTAAAGTGTCACAAGCCTTCTAGGCGCAGATGCCCCACAACAGGAGTGCAGGATTGCCTTCCTTCCACAATAAACCACCACCTACAATACAACCAAAGACACAGAACATCACAGGTACCAGCAACAGCGTTGCACAACCACACACATGCAGAGCAGGGATGTAGCCTGGACTCACTTGCTATGCAGACAGGCACATTACTACACAAGGATAACACACCTTCACAGCAGAAAGTAGGATCCCAGCGGCACATCCGCAGCAGGTCCGCATACACAACCTCCTCCAGTGCTGGCAGTCAAGTACTGCATGGGGAAAGGTGTACAAAAGGTGGGGGGTTTTAGTGGAAACATTTCTATTGACAAGACACAGAACTCACATGGGACAGAAGGAAATCCCAACATAAGGGTCAAAATGAAGTTCATGCAAATCTCCCAACAGCGTAGAATAACCCCACAGGAATGTCTCACCCAGCTCACACCATGCAAACCCAAAACCCTCACACCTCCATGGACGAGACAAAGCCAACATCGACAAACCAGATTAAGTGAGCTATTGCCCAGAGTCACATGATGCTGAGCTGAGCTGCCACTGGCGCCAGGGATCGAACTATGAGCTCCACGCTCTGGAGTCTGCCACTCTGGCCACTGCACCACACCTCTCCTCCATCAACGCCCAATAGTAATTTGCTTGACAGGTAACATCTTTGTTGGAAAACCTAAAGTCCGTGCGTGCTCCTACACACAATATGCCGTACAGAAAGGGCTCTATGCATTAAAATGCCGACAATCAACATGAAATACCACTCCATCTGGCTTTGTTCTTCACAGACAAGATTCTTCTCACCAACCACCCTGTCTGTCTACCCTCCAGCAGGCTTCCTCTCTCCATGAGCATCACCAAGCCCTTAATGGAAAAAGTAGTCCATACCTTAGAAATGCGCGCCAGCAAGTCTTCCTTACCAAAGAACCGAGGCCTAGATGCAGCTATGTCTTGTAAGGACAACTGCAGGGATACTCTTTATTGGTGTGTAAATAACTGAAGAGACATCTCCATTACTTTCATGTTCTTGATCCGTATCAGTTGCACCCTGATCATGCTTTTGCGGTGGCTTCCAAGTAGTAGATAACATTCTCTCTGTTACAGGTTATGGTTTAATGCAATGTTTAGTCTTGATTAACCTCTCAGGGGCTGCGTGTGAATACATTTCCACTGTGTCTCGGGGTCAAAGAAACAATGTTGAATTGACTTTTTCAGCTTCAGGAGTCAGCAGGATAAACATGAGTCCACCTTATCACCCATTCCACCATTAACAGGTGTGGTCCCCCGGGCATCGCCTTTGTCGCTGCATCCTTTCACCATCCACATGCACCACCCCTGGCCCAGACTGCTTTGTATCGCTCACAGGAGGAGGATCCTACTCACTCAGCTCCTGATAAGCTTCATGAAGCCCAACTTTGGTAACCTGCTGAGGTGCCTCCATGAAATAGAGGCCTCGATGGCAAGGAGCAAGGATAAACTAAACGAGTAAAGGCAGGGGTCATTCTTTCCAGCACGCTGTCACCTGCATTGGCTGTGCCATCCATCCATGACTGAGTCTCATCATTACACCTGAGCTATGTTCTTACTCCTGTGCCGCCAGAAGATCCTACCGCTGATCCCTCTGAACCTGCACTCCACCCGAAGCAGGGAATGGTTCATTCCCATTCCAACAACAGAACAAGCATTGGCATAGCCAATAGGTCTCGCCTTTGGGACCTTATAAGTGTTTAGCCATGCAACAGTTGATGTTGTTTCACCAAGGATATTATGCTGCATAACTAAATACTTATAAGGTCCAAAAGGCAATACCTATTGGCTATGCCAATGCTTGTTTAATCTAAGTTGTATCACAAGCCATCAGATGCCACGTTTGGTCAGCAGCAGGTGTTCTTTTCTTTGCATTTTTGTGGTGTTTAGTTGCAATAAAATATAAATAAATACAACATTTGCACCTGCTTGCACAGGCCAAACCTGGTGGATTTGTCAATGCTTGTTGTAAACTTTGGGGAGAGAAATAGCAGGCACACTGCAGCAAAGATCGCCTTCGACACTCAGCGAGCAATCACAATGCAGAGGGGAGGCCGTCCATCAGATGGCATGATCCCTGCCTCTCCCACATCAAATACCTACCACGGTAGAACCCAGTGCTTAGACTATGATCCATTTAATATTAAACTATACAAGACCTTTACAACTAGACTTATAAGTAGGCTCAATTACACCAGTATATGCAGATTAAAAATATTACATCTAATGGGCACACACTAAACCCATGGCAAAGTGTTTCCATTGATTCATTAAGCGCTAAAGCTAGAACAAAGTTCTCTCTCTTTCCTGAACCTCAGGAGGCATTCTTCATTCTTCATGTACTATTGCTCAAGAAGCCCATGAATATTTGCCTGCTGCAGAGATACCAATTTCGGCCCAGAAAGTCAGCACAATGACATTGATTGGCATAACCAATGGGTCTGGCTTGCATTGTGTTGTGCCTCGAGTAACACATCATTTTTTTTTTTTTTTATCGGATGCAAAGAAAAAATATAACAGCATTCTATGTGCAGTGCATGCAATAGAGAAAAAATTTAATGTGTGATGATTCAGTGAACCTTTGGGAATAGTGATTGTTTTGGCTCAGGGAGAACATCAAAGCGGCTGTGTGGCCGCGAAAGTGAAAGTGATCGCAATCGCGATCAAGTGCGGCGTGCGCCCGCGCACATGCACTGTAGCTCTAGGCCGGCCATGGTAGCATTTTTTTAAGCCCTCACAAAAAGTCTCGCCAGACCAGCGCATGCACTGGGTCAGGCGAGACCTAAAAAGGCTTCTGTCGGTGTGTTCTAAAGGGATTTTGTCTCTTCTACATGGCGGGCGTGGCCTGGGAGATCCGGACAAGAGAACTTAAGTTTTTCTCCACTGAAAAAACATCAGTTCATGGACTCCCTCTCAGTTTTAAATACCTAATACGTCTGCCCTATATTCCGTTATCACCTGGTCCACCCGTATGCTCACGCGAGTAGTGTGCAGCCTCTGATCAAATTCAGTTTTCCCAGCTCCTCATAAACCATGTCCCTGCAGATGGGGGGCAAGTTAGGGATTTTGGTTCTTGACTTTGGAATGCTCCTCCACCTAGAAAGAGTCTTAGTACTGACAGTTCTTCCAAGAACAAATCCTTTCTTTTTTAAATCACTCCTGATCCCAGATACCCCTCACTCGCAGACCAGCCACTAATGACCGCCAAACTCATGAGTAGCTAATCTTTGGGACGGACTAACAATGTTAGAAAGCTCTAATAAGTAATTAACTTGGCTGTTAAATATTCATACGGTACTGATGCGTGGGATGATATTTTGTAATGAAATATTGAGACGGGAATGTTCTGTGCACGATATACAGATGTGCTCCCCTGCCCGAGTGCCTCACTGTGTGTATATATGATATCCTGGACACTGCACTAGTTATACATTGCAAGACATCTAAAACAAATATGTCACTGGCATTGTATATTGTGCTAATCTTTTGAAACGCATAGGTCGATGGTTAAGACATGTAAGGAATGTTAAAGCCTAATAAAATATCAGTGAAAAATGAAAGCAAGAGAGCGGATGGTGTCCTAATTTATGGTGCGTTGTGTACTAGGGATGAGTAGCTTAGAGGGATGGAGGCCAAGGATTGATATACCCTCAACCAGGTGACAGAGCGACTCGAGTGAAACCAAGGGCTTCACCAGTAATCACCTTGGGCTTGGATAAACCTTCCTGTTCTCCATCCTCCTTGTGTTCCTGGCTTGGAACCCAATTCCTTTCCTATTTGTGTCCTCCATTGTAACCTTGGAACCTGCCCTGGCCCTTACCCTCTGGTTCGTAACCAGTCTGCTGAGAGTTCTTCCCTCTGTTTGGCTTAGCGTCTATTCCTTGCTGATGACATCCAGATGCAGAAACCTCGTACATCATTGAGACTATGTTGTGGGTGCTCCATTTGGGTGATAGCCCCAGTGGTATACGCTGTAAGAAGCATCCCTTCACATGAAGGCTTATCTGGAGAGCAGCCTGGGGAGAAGGTTGAGGAGACCCACCCGATAGCGGTTCTGAAGTTTGAAACACTGAATCCACATCCTCGGTCTAGAAAATGGGATAACATTGGGACTCAAACCACCACACTTTGTTCCAATTACAGGCCCATCAAGACCGGGGAAGGGACTGTTCTAAAGAGTACTCGATGGACTACTGTGAGACCAGGGGTGGTGATATCCTGACAGCAAGCCGCCCAGAGGTGGAGGGACATCACCTGAAGTCTTCACTGTATGCTGGAAGAGCTAAGGGATTTCCCTACGCGCCTGAAGCCTGCCTGCCTGCGTGCCGAGAGAGGGAAAACATCTGCTGGCCCTGTGGGAGGGGAGACTGTCCTAGAGAAGAATCCCAGTGTATCCCTTGGACTGAAGGATATTGGACTACCTAAGGGTGAACTTTGAGTGCCCTGGGCTGCCAGGTGTCCCCTCTAGTCTTTCAAGATTGGGTCCTTCTTCCTGCACTGTGGCTGCATCAGTCCAATCGGACTGCATCTGCCATGTGGATGCCATCTGCCAAGTAGACAACAATAGCCCTTTTGGGGATGCAATTGCCTGTACCAGCTCGGTCAGGGGTACACCTGCCATATTGACAATATCAGCCCGATCAGGCTGCAAGTACCTTTGTGAGCCCAGTCAGGGCTTTAATCTACTGAAGTGACTGGGACAGACCAGGCCTGGCCAGGTCCTGCTTCAGGCGGTTGTCCCTGTTGGGACTGAGAACACTCTAATGCCAGGGCTGCTTTATAGCAAAGTTAAGCCGGGCGGCTGTGCATAGAGAGACACAGGCCTCGTCTGGTCTACCCGACTGCCTTTGAGACTGTCGACACTCACCGTGGGTCTCAGCCTGCGGCAAGGACTACGAGGCCACCGGATCTGTTCAAGGGGAGTGCAAAGGACTACTGCATTACCCCCTGCACCACCAGCAGTGAGAGACTTAAGAAAACATGAACTGTGTGTGCCTTTGGCTTAGGGGGATCTATGAGACTGCACCTGACCCGGATTCATGCATGTGCGCTAATTACTGGTGCGTGGGGGGAACCAGCCATCAAGCTAGCATCCAGCGTTTGAATAGCACTAGTGAACTCAGCGGTGTCGCACCACAAGGGAGAGCTGCAACCAGGGCCACTGGCTCGTCTATTAAGTTGAATTGTGTAGTAATGAGTATTGCTGAGTGATTAAAAGTTCTTTCTTTTCTTAAAAGACAAACACTGGTTTGGACATTGAAATGATTGCGTCTCTTGGTTTTTATGCTTCTGCATCACCGCACTTGTGAATACCGCCCTCACTACGCTGAGAGTCAAGTGTGCGGAAAGCCTTGTACTACTTTGCAGGGCAATAGCAGGAGGGAATCAAGTGGCAAACAACCTCAACCGCCATGTTTGGGGTGCAGTAGGCAGTAGCCCCATCTGCCCTATAATCCCACCCGGTGTTTGACAGTCCCTATGACGTGTGTATAATTTATACAGGTATTGCGTAACTTAAGCAGTAGTAGAATAGAACGGCGGGGCCGGCATCGACCACGCCAAAGGTATGGCGGTCGAGCCGGCCCCCTCCAGAACAGGAGGCGGGCCAGTCGCGCACATTAGTGACGCGACAGGCGCGCCTCCTCCACATAGGACCTGGCCCGGAGGCGTGACCCGTAAGTGATTATAATCACTTCCGGGTCGCACGAAGGGGCAACGTCCGGCCAGGAGCCCTGGCCGGGCCACCAAGGGGTATAAAGGGCTGGGGAGCACAGGAGTCTGTCTCTTCGCTCCTTGCTCCCCAGCTTGCCCCCACGCCTCGCTAGGAGGCTTTAACTTTTGTTTTTAATCGTTTTGCAGGTCTACGGTCGGAGTAGCGAAGCAGCTGCTGTTCGCGGGACCTTTCCGACGTCGTGACCACGGTCTGCTGTCAGGTCGTGTGCTGTGGCAGGAGAGCGGACACGGAGCTGATACGAAGCGGCAGGCGAGCGGACTAGGACCGGAGCCGGAGCGGGCGTGATCACCCTGTGGTGGAGGCTGAGGCTGCGGCGGCTGGACAGTCGGGGAAAAGTGCAGGACCCTGAGGAGGTGACGCGAGAGGCGCTCAAGAGCGCACACCACTCCGGTTTCAAAAGGATCATCTCCTGCACGCAGTTGCGTCTAGCGGTGCGTGCATGGGATAATTTAACTCACTGTCGAGGGGGAATTGTATACAGTGCTAGTGGAGTTGGCTGCACTGAACTTTACTGTCGCTGCCGCAAGAGCGCATTTTAGGAGTGAGTTTGGTTCGGTCAGAACAGCTTTAAATCACCGCGCGTAGGCGCCGTTAGCACGCGTGCGTCGGTCATTGATTGGGGGCAACGTTGGACTGTTGTGCAGCCTGCTTAGTACAGTGGGCAGAGCGTAATTTTTTTATAAATCAGAAAGTCCAGAGTTCAACTATTTGGTGGGGCTTTTAGTTAAGAATTTGTCTAACCAGGCGTTAGTTGGTTTCAGCTGGCGCCCACAATCGTTTTCTTTTACACTGTTTTGAACAACTTCGTTTGCATTGTGCATAAGCTTGGTTTTTCACTGTGTGAATAACATTGTATAGCATTGGTACAGTGAACTACGCGCATAGGCTGGGAACAGGCTCTAGATGCGTTACATTTTGCAACTGATTCCCAATGTAACTGATTCCCAAGTTGTACATTAAGCATTGGTACAGTGAGCTTACACAGTTGCCCGCTTACTTCACTGTGGTGTACAAATTCTGAATGTCGTTTTTAATCTAGACTGTATCAGTTAACTGCAGAATAAGGCTGTGAGACCCTTACTTTCAGGTTTGTGCTGTGTCTGGGCCCCCTTTACTCTCACTGTGGGTCCTCTCTGGATGCGGGTTTACTCTAGGCTGTATCAGTTAACATCAGTATACCTCGGGTGGTGTGCTGTGGGCAGAGTAGCCTTTTTTTTACGTGTTTATTGTATAAATGGCAGGAAAAGCGAAGAGGGGGGACCAGCGCTCTCGTATGGAGCGGCTGATGGAGGAAATGATGAAAAAGGTGGATGAGCTCGGGCATGGACTTGCTAATCTTAGAGAGAAAGTGGAGGGTCAAGACGGGCCAGAAGAGAGGGCTAGGCGCCCCAACGTGCCCCCCAAGGCAGCTTTTCCCCCAATCCCAAAAAGGGTTAGAGCAAACAAATGGGTAGGGAAGCGGCCTGCTGCACCCATCCCCCAGGTTCCCAGGGGTGACAATCCTGCTGCGACCACCCCCCACATGCCTCAGATGCCACTCATACCTCAGGGTGATATCCCGCATGTCCCGGTCCCAGTACCAGAGACTCCGATGGCACCGGTCCCTTTACCAGCCCCACCTGTAGCACCAATACTTGCGCCTCCAGTAGTGCTACAGACCCCAACACCACTGCTGGCTCTGCCTGTGACTCCAGTGCCAATACTGGCGCCTCCAGTGGCACCTCATGCCCCGGCACCACTGCCAGCTCTCCCTGTGGCTCCAGTACCCCAACCCGCCCCCACAGGAGCGCCTCCCACTGGCACAAGGGTCCCGGTCCCTGTTGCACAACCCACACCCACGGGGGAGACACCACCGGGGGGGGGGGTCCCACAAAACATAGTGTCACATTTGGTGGCAATCTTGCCATGGTTGGGGAAGGCAGGCATCCTCGCTCCGACTGTGGGGGATAAAGAGTAGGGTACCGATGCTTTGGCAGTGGCAAAGCGAATTGTGTCTCAGTTTAATGCGGACCTGGGGAAACAATTGCTGAAGGGCCAGCTGCACCATTACCTATCATTTCAGGGGGTAGTACCAGCACACTGGAGAACAAGGGATTGTCAGTTCCCAGTGCGGCAGCAGGGAATCAGCAGGAGGCACCTGGGACTACTGCAGCAGGTAAGCTGCCAACATTGCCAATGTTGGACGTCGGTGAGTCCCGCTCTGAGCATGAATTCTTAGGCAGACATGTTTCTCTTGAGTTGAAGAATAGAATTTGGGCTGGTGAATATATCAATATGTTTTTATTGCTGATTTGCGAAAGAGAAAGAGAGGAAGCAAGAAAGAACAAAGATGATATGCTTCCCAGGGAATGGGCTAGTCAGATGTTGAAATAAGAGAACTTACTCAACTGGATCAGAGCCTTTTCCATATTTATGGCAGTCACAGCTGAGTGTTTACCAAATTTGCAGGCGCAGATGGCTTGCTACCAAAACAGGATAGTTCTGGCCCATGATAAATTTGCAGGGGGAGGGTGGTTAGAATATGATAAGAATTTCAGGGTGGCTAAGGCATCCGACCCATCGCTGTCATGGGACCGGATCGACACAATAGTATGGTTGGGTCTTTTTGGGGGCGAAGGACATAGTAACACAAAGAGCCAGTCCCCTCAGTCCTCTCAGCCTTTTCATTCCTTTCGGTCACAGGGTAACACAAGTTACACCAATAATTCGAACGGCACTGGGGGGATAAAGGGGACGTGCTGGGATTTTAACAGATGGATTTGCACCAGACCGCAGGGTCAGTGCAGGTTCAAACATGCATGTTCCATTTGTGCCAACCCATCCCACCCCGAATCCAAATGCCTTAAAAAATCAAAAGATAAAGGTAGGAAAAAGCAGGAGTGAACCGGTGACCCCGCTCAATGCACGGTCTCCCATTGATGTAAAGGCATTGACGCCATGGCTCAACAAGTATCCCTGCCACTCTACTGCAAGAACTCCGTTGGGAGGTTTCAGGGACGGTTTTAGGATACCAGCTCTAAATTATGTGGGATCACCAGAGTGCAAGAACCAACTCTCTGCACGGGCCAATCCAGGTATAGTTTCCACAAAAATTGCTAAGGAACTGTGCCTGGGTAGAGTAGCGGGCCCTTTTGAGTCTGTACCTGTTGAGAGTTTTGTTTGCTCCCCGTTGGGGGTAGTGCCCAAAAAGGTGGAGGGAGAATTCAGACTCATACACAACCTGTCAGCCCCCAAGGGAAATTCGCTGAATGATGAAATTGATGATGAGTTTTGCAGTGTAAAATACGCTTCTTTTGACCAAGCGGTGGAGATGCTCAGGGGTTTGGGCCCTGGAGCATTGATGGCGAAATCAGACATTGAATCAGCTTTTCGGTTACTCCCAGTACATCTGGCCGGTTACCATCTGCTTGGTTTTAAGTTTCAGGGAAGTTTTTATATGGATATGTGTATGCCAATGGGCTGCTCTGTGTCATGCGCATATTTTGAAAGAATCAGTTCATTCTTGGAATGGGTTTTCAGACAGAAGACAGGGCATCAGTGGGTCATGCATTACTTGGATGACTTTCTTATCTTGGGGGCATAGGGCTCCCCGGAGTGTGGGTGTGGGTGGGCGCTGCAGGAGTTTTGCGCGCTCATGCAGGCTTTTGGGGTTCCTTTGGCCCCGGGGAAGACAGTTGGGCCAGCATCAACGATAGAGTTCCTGGGCATCGAACTAGATTCCATTCAGAGGTGCTTTAGGTTGCCCATGGACAAAGTCACCAAGTTCAGAGCCGCTTTACAGCTATGTTTGAACAAAGAGAAGGTCACACTCCACCAGCTGCAGCAGACAGTAGGGCAACTAAATTTTGCTTTAAGGGTTATTCCAATGGCAAGACCTTTCTCCCGGTCCATCTCACAGGCCATGGCGGGGCTCAGGGAGAAACATCACCACACAAGGCTGTCAGCTGAGGTGCGGCAGGACATGCAAATTTGGAAGGCATTCCTGCAGGACTTCAACGGCAGAGTAGTGTGGCCCGGTCCACCCACTGCCTCCGCGGAGTTGGTTTTAATGACTGACGCCGCGGGCAGTGAGGGATTTGGTGCCATACTCGGTACTGAGTGAGTGGCACAACGGTGGCCTGCATGGTGGGTGGAGAGCAGCTTGACGGGTAACATCAGTTTCCTGGAGCTCTTCCCCATCTGGGTGGCATTGACTGTATGGCTAGAGCAACTGCATAATCAATCAGTGGTTTTCTGATCAGACAACATGACCGTCGTCGAATGCATCAACCACCAAGCGGCCCAGTGTAAGGTGATTCTCCGCCTTCTTGGGATTAGGATGGGCTGAGAGATGGCATGACACTGGGACGCTCCTTCAGTACCTGGGTTTTTCACAAGGCGAGGGGCGTTCTGCTGCGGCAGCTAAGCGGCATGTGGCGGCGATCTCCTTCTTTGCCCAGATCAGTGACAAAGGGGATCCCACTAACAGTATCACGGTGAGGAAGGCTCTGAAAGGTTGGCAATGCCTCCAAGGGTCGGCCCCAGACACAAGGCAGCCAATCGGGGTAGAGCTCCTGATATCATCACTAGGGACCCTCCCCGCAATTTGCAACACCTCAGGGGAAGTACGGTTGTTCACTGCGGCATTTGCATTGGCCTTTTACGGAGCATTCAGGATTGGGGAATTAGTGGCCCAAAACAAACTTGATGTACATGGCGGCTTACAGTTTGACCGCATTAGGGTGAAGGGTGACACATTACTAATGTCAATTAGGAAGTCCAAGACGGATCAGGAGGCGCGAGGTGATGGGGTGGTACTACACTGGGCACATGGTAACCCATGCTGTCCTCTTTCACATGTGGAGAGTTACCTGCAGGTTAGACCCGGTGTCACAGGGGGGCCTTTGCTGTTACACGCGGATGGGGTCCCACTGACACAATTTCAATTCAAGAGAGTACTGGATATGGCAATCCAAAAGGCAGGTTTGAACCCAGGCAGTTTTGGAAGCCACTCTTTTAGGATAGGGGCTGCCACTGAAGCGACAGCCAGGGGTCTGCCTAGCAACAACATACTAAGGATTGGGAGATGGTCCTCCAATTGTTATAAACGCTATGTGCGATTGCATATGTTGTGAGTGGGATAGTTAACAAAACACTGATGCATGTTTCTTTCTCTGCTTTCATTACAGTTTCTCAAACCTGTCATGCAGGGGGGAAACTGAGGACACCACAACAGCAGCTTTGGGCAACGCAAGGACCATCAACACCAAAGGAAAGGCCACAGATAGTTTGGATTGTTGGCCATTCATATGTAAGGCGTCTGTCTAATTTTTTCCTTACAGAAAATTATAGAGACAGGGCACAGCAGGCAGGTTTTGAAATAACATGTCATGGGAAAGGGGGGCTCTGCTTCAGTCAGTTCAGGGGTATCATACTGGACCTACTAAAGAAGGGAGGGACTCCTCCCGATATTATCGTGTGCACTTGGGGGGGAACGATCTAGCAAAGCTGGGGGAGAAGAGGGTTAGTAGAAACCATAGTCACAGAAATAGGCTGGTTAGCCAAGACATGCCAGGGTTGCACTATCGGGTGGTCTCAGATGATGCCCCGATTCCAATGGAGGGGAGGGGACTCTGTAAAGGCTTTGAATCACTCTGCGAGGAGAATAAATAATAAAATTGATAGACTTTTCAGGGCTCCCCACTTACAGACCATTGCCCATGGGTGCATTAGGGGTGAACCGTGCTTCCTAAAAGACGGTGTGCACCTGTCCAGAGTAGGCAATGAGGTGTTCCTAGAGAATATATTGGCGTGGTTGGGTGGCCTTAGTTGCAGGGGATGACCTTTCTAGTGAGCGCGGGGGGGGCTAGATAGTCGGTCAACTATGCTAGCCTGTGGCGGTAAGGTCATGATTGGTGAACAGTAAATTTAAGGTCCTTAGAGGGCGGTGCCATTCTTGAATGGGGTCGCCCAAATGGGAGGGACAAGTGGCCTCTCCTAGAACTCCAGGGGCAGTTGGGTGCAGGGGAGGAGGGAGTCACGCTTTCTCTAGGCTGGTTGGCCATTCCGCACGTGCACAACGGCGCCTGTAAATGGCACACAGCTGCAAGGGCCCCTTTATGGAGATCAGGTAGAGAGCGTACGGGGGTAACCAGGGGGGGGAAGTCCCCTCACGGTGAACGGGCCCTCTGCACATGCGCACTCCGGCTGGAGGGCGTGGTTAGAAATTGATAAGGATCTGACACCAGTTAGTGACCTTGCTGTAGGCTCTATTAAGTACGCAGAAAATAAATAATGTAATGATTATTAAAGATATGTTAGATATGGATAGGAAACCTTTGTATTAGAGTTATGTTAAGGTTGGCCATCTGACATCTGTACTTATCAATTGGAATCAATGTAAAGTATATTTTCTGCTACATTATGTAAATTTTGTAATTTTGATAAATGTTTATTAATCTTTGTTTAATAAATACAGCCGGGAGGTGTTACGCCCCCCGCATCCAAAACTTCTCTCCTGTCCCTTGCTGGGTCTTGAGTGGGGAGGAGGGGGTGTAGGTAGTACCTGGCCATATGCGAGCGCGTGTTATGCAGAAGAGTCTCCAGGCATGCAATCACTCAAAAAAGGGGTGCTGCAGGATGTGCGCTGTAAATTTTGTAATCGCCCACAATGTATTAGATTTCGTGTTGCACATGTTCTGAATAGCGCAATGTTTGCCATGTACACAGCTCCTTGGCGCTCTCACAAAATTAGTGTAATCCTTTTTGTTAGGCGTCTCTCCTGGTTAGGAAGTAGGAGAAAAGATATCATGGGTGACATTATAACAATCAACTTTAGAGACAAAAGAGCTGTAAGACACATTCTAAACTATTCTTCTTTTAAACTCTCTAATCCAATCAAGGAACATGACTTGACCTACTTCTATCCCAGAGCACATTTCCCTGTCAAAAACAATACAAGCCTACTTATCCAAAACCAGGATAGGGGCATTAGTCCTTTACCTCAGCATCAGGATCCCTATCTTAGGCCCACCTACAACCGACAAAACGATTGCGCTATATATATGCCAAAACATTTAGAAAACTGTTTAAGGCCCCCTTTTTTAGACCAAAGAGATTATTATAACTTTTCTCACCAACACAGGACTAATACAGTTAGGTCTCTCACAGAGAACCACAACCACCATATTTCACCATCTTATTTACAGCGTAATTGTTTCATAACCCCAACCCATTATAAACTTGGTCACCCAAGGTCTTCTTTCCAACATCAGAAGTATCGCCCTTATCCTTCACGTCGTAATCAGGATGACTACTCCTTACCTAATCGATACGCAGAATTGACAGACCTGGAAGGAGTGGATTGACTGAATTTATATGAGGTAGAAAACACTGACATTGATAGATCACAAAAGGTCCCCTCCAGTAACACGGAGGACAATCTTATCGCTAGTCCTGCCACGCATACGTCTCAGGATGTCAACTTAATGCATGTCCAGAACCCTTCAGCATCTATGGATTTATTATTCAATTATACAACCTCGGATAAAATGCAACCCATTTCAAACATAGAACATAATTCAAAACTCTTTTGTACTCCCAATCCTCAGACACGCCTAGGAGATGAGACGAAATCTTATGCAACGTTCTTATTTTGGAACATAGCAGGTCAACTCACTAAGGTTACTAATGATATATGGATGAACTTCGCTCCAAGGTTTGATATCTTGGCACTCCAAGAGACCTGGACTGTCGAACCAATACACATGGCAGGTTATAAAACTTTCTTTTCTTCTGCTCAACCTTCTGCCTCAGGTAGAGCAAAAGGAGGTTTATCAATTTATATCTCAAACCTCCTAAACATAAAAAAAGTAGTCCCCATGAGCCTTGATCTAAATATCCAGATTCTTAGGCTGACTTTAAATGATGGGGACAGCTTTATTATAGTGAATTTTTTCAACAATCTCCCCGAGGCCGAAATAATCACTGTGGTATCTCAGATGCGGTCCACACTAAAATCCAGAATAATGAAGAAAATAAGTGATGCAGTGATTATCTGGGGGGGACTTTAATCTAGGTCCATGCCATCATGTTGCAAACGAGAACATATGTGGTATAGTGGATGAATTTGATAACCCAATACCTCATTTTAGACACTCAACCCTGGGTAACCACCTAAATGAAACCTTATTCGATCTAGATTTGGTTCAGGCAAACGCCAGGAATGGGAAGAATCAAACTTTGGCTCCCACATTTCATGGGAGAGGATGTTCAACAACCATAGACTACATCCTGGTTTCAAACGCTGAGAGGACAGAAGATGCTGTTTTTACTGAACATTTAGTCCCGCTCAGTGATCACTATCCTCTTAGCATCTCTCTTTCTCTGACTCACAAACTAAAGAGAGGTACGGGAACC
Organism: Triturus cristatus; assembly: GCF_964204655.1. Taxonomy (NCBI): domain Eukaryota; kingdom Metazoa; phylum Chordata; class Amphibia; order Caudata; family Salamandridae; genus Triturus; species Triturus cristatus. The sequence continues at coordinate 154,582,964 of NC_140587.1, read as the reverse complement.
ATCCTAGCACACAACAACCTAGCACTTACTAGACTAAATGGCTACGCACTCAAATGGGGGAACGTAGTGCCTATGGAGGTGACTAAACAAGTGATTGCAAAGGCTAATTCATCTATCATGACTTGTCTTAATCCACATTCTACCCACTCAGAGGTTATTGCAAGCTTCGAATTGATCGTTGTGGCAATCAACGAAGCATTGTGGGTGGAAAGAAAATACGCCTCAAATAAACAAAAAGGCTGGTTCAATCATGATTGTACAGTCGCATATTCCAACTTAAAAACTGCGCTGAGAAAAACAACAAGGTCACCACATGAGATATTAATACTCAGGAAAGCTTATAACCAAGCCTTAAGAACTAGGAAAAAAGAATTAAAAACTCAGCTTTGGGAACAATTGCACGAAACCTGCTCACAAAAAAACATGGCAGCTTTCTGGCAAGTAGTAAAGTCCCCTTTCTTAAATGATAATATACACCATGCCAAGTTAGATGTAGCGATTGAGGAAAAGGAATGGGTCTTACACTTTTCTAAAAAAATTTCGGTAGGTAAGGAGTTATCTGAACTTCCGGATTTACACAATCTGAATCCTAATCTTCCAAATGAACCATCCTCAATCTACCCTATGGACCTAAAATTTTCTTTGGAACAGACCGCCTCGGCCTTGAATGCAAGTAAGAATGGGAAGGCACCGGGCCCAGACGGAGTTCCTATTGATTTATTCAAAGACCAAATGGATCTCTGGATCCCTATTCTAACCAGAGTCCTGAATGCAACTTGCAAGACGGGTCTATTATCATCTTGGTCAAAATCCGTATTAGTCCCCATCTTTAAGAAAGGTGATCGGGACTCAGTATCCTGCTATCGCCCAATCTCTTTATTAGACTCCCTGGGCAAGATGGCAGGGAGAGTTATTCTAGAACAACTACAAGATTGGGCTGATGAAGGTAGGCTTATTTCAGATCTACAGTACGGGTTTTGGCAGGGCATGGGTACCATTGAGCAGGTCTTAAACCTTTCCCTTCTGATTGACAAATACGTCTACATCAAAAAGGGAGACTTATACATGGTTTATGTGGACTTGTCAGCGTTTGACTGTGTTTCCCACTCCAAACTATGGGCAATACTGGCTGACATGGGGGTCCCTTCGAATTTACTTATATTTGTTAGGGAACTTTATTCCAAAGCCACTGCTCGAGTCCGCTATGGGGTGGGGGGGGAGCTGACGGACGCATTCCCAGTAGAAAAAGGAGTTAGGCAAGGATGTGTCCTTGCCCCTCTTCTTTTTACATTGTACACTAATGCACTGGAAAAAGAGATGCTGAAGGGTTCCCAGGATCTCCCAATGATAAGCAAACGCCCAATACCTGCATTACTTTATGCAGATGACTCGGTCATACTGGCGCGCACCCCCCGTGAACTACAAAAAAACCTGAATAGATACTCCACATTCATGGCAAGTCTTGACCTCAGGATAAATATAACTAAAACCTACGTCATGAGGTCAAGTTCCTCCCGTACAAACACAAACAAAATGAGGGGTATCTATTTGAACAATCAAAAGATAGCTACCACCCATACATATTCTTACTTGGGTATTACAATGGACCATAAATTATCATGGAAAGCAGCAGTGGAAACCCGAAAACTACTCTTCTTGAGAACAGTTACAGCCCTTTTCAACTTTATTAAGAAATTGGGCAATAGAGCCCCAATTGAAATTATCCAGATCTATAAAGCCAAATGCTTATCAGTGGCTTTATATGGGGCTGGTCTCTGGGGCCTCGTGAATATAGACACCATTCAGAAAGTCGAAAATTGTTTCTTGAGGTCTCTTCTTTCAGTTCCGGGAAGTACGGGAACCTTCGCTTGCCATCTAGAACTGGGACTTGTACATTTGGCGGACCTAGCAAAAGTGGAGCCTCTTTTGCTATGGCGCAAAATATGGACATCAGATAAAGCCACCCTTTCCCAGTCACTCCTGTCGGATTGTCTAACCCTGGATAACGCTCATAGGTCTAAGTGGTTGAGGTATATTGCAACCTTCCTCCATGATCTGGGCTGGGACAAGTATTTTTGCAATCCCTCATCAAAATGTGAGGTGTCAAGAAAGACCTTAAAAACCAAAGCACTCGCCCATCTGGAGGAGATGAGACTATTGAGTGAAGTTAGTAAACCATCTGTCACTCATAGCCTAATGATTCAATCGGCACCAACACTGCAGCCATACCTTACCCTAAATATGACAAACTATGAGCGCTATCTATTGGTCAGACTCAGGATGAATATTTTTCACCGAATAATAGCCTTCCCAGTTCAGAACAACTGGGCTAAAATTCTACCTGTTTGTCCTTGTGACCTCACTTCCGCACAATCAACTCTACATACTATTCTTTTCTGTAAATTTTTCGCAGAAAGTAGGAAAAAATTACTTGTTCCCATTTTGAGGTGCACTGGATATATGCAATGTCGTCCAGCATTACTTTTTTTGCAGATGTTGGAAGGAGACTTACTGACATTCAAGGTAGCCAGTTTTTTTAAATCTACTGCTTATCACCGAAAGATCTTAGACCAAAGAGCCACTGAGCCTACATAACGTTATAACTCTGTAAATTTTAATTTCCATAGCTATGCTTACTGAAAGCTCTTGTAACCTAGAGTACTTTCTTTTAACTTGGAAATAACTTTGTTCCTTTTTATATCTTTTAAAGAATTGTAATTTTATCGATTGTTTTTATTGTATGCTTTTTATGATTTACAATCTAAATCGAAATAAAGTAATATTGAATTGAATTGAATAGTGTAATGTGCTTGCAACAGCTACTTACCTCATAACGGCGATCGTGCACATTCCGAAAGTGGAATTAAGTGCATCAATCAATTTGAAATTCAGATGACCCTTTTCAGGCACAGAAGCCCTTTCTGGAAGTACTGCATTTACTAGGGAGAACAAGAATGAAAGGAAAAACGTACACAATTTTCATCTCCTAGCTCTGCTAGGACATAATATACTCAATGTATTAAATCGACATCTGTATAGTTACAGGAAAAAACGTAACGCACTTTCTGTGGGAATACAAAAAAAGTCCCTGGATATTTAGGCGATGGGCAAGCTCTACACGCATAAATTAAGTGTTAATGAAAACGTTTGTGAATTATCAACGCTCCTAACTTACAGGAGCAACCTTTTAGTTGTATAATGTATGACTTTCAACCAGTACCTTAGAGATATGGAACTTAAAGATTGTAATGTATACTTTCTTCTGAAATGGGACACAAAAGAGGTGTAACATGGCTGTCGAAATGGGGATGTTATGTTGTTTCAGCGAAAGACCACATGCATGCGGGGACTTGCACGCTTCGCCCTTTAACAGGAAATGCATTTATGTATTTATGCAGACGTTTTGTAAAGTGCTGGAACATTTAGTCTTGCAGTCACTAGAAAGCACTGACCGGTAGAGAAGTCTAACCCTGATCTGCCTTAATGAACCACAAGTCCCAGTGTGCTTTGGGTTCCTGGGTGAAAGGGCAGGACTGGCCCTAAGCCCCGCCCAGGACAAAGGGCCAAAGTGTGATCAGGAAAGCGGCCACAAAGAGACATTTCAGCTCGAACTGCGCCAAGGTCGCACAAATTCACTCGATGAATATTTCTTTAAAACTACAGAATAAGATAGCGCCACCCTGTTTGGGAAACACCAGCTAACATTTGCTCACAGGTACAAAAGGTGTTAATCACCACTTGAAAAGAACAAAAGCCAGAACAGCAGAACGCCGAGTAAATTCCACAACGCTGGGGTTGGTTTCAGGCGAGCTGTTGAAATATATAAAAGTATTTCGGTAATGTAAGCTCAGCACAGCCTCGACCTGTGATGGAAATGTGCGTGTGTCAGGGAACACAACACAACGTTACCCTCAAATGTGTGAAGGGTGCGACAAACTCGACAGTTAAAGTGCAGGAAACGAATTCACTTAGGGCAGAAATGATTTGCTGAGAACCATATATTCCTTTGTCTGACAAAGAGAGCAGACAGTGATTGGCTTCTGTTGAAGAAAATATTTCAGAAGCTTTTTTGCTTTAATACCAATTAAGCGGTCATTCAGGCACAGGCATCATGCAAAAAAGGTTACAGGGGTTTTCGCAGACATTTTTTGTACTACACCTGATTGGAAGTCGAGTGGAAATTGTGCTCAGATGCATTTTACACTCACATACCACAAGCTTTGCATTCCTGGGCCCATATTATGCATAGGGTGCACTATCCCTGTTTATGCCACAGCACACCTCTCAAAAGCTGCACTTGGCGCAGACCACGATAGTGCCCTCCTATTGGGATGAATGCACTGCCAACAGGACAGCCACAAATTGATGCTGCCTCCAGGCCAGCGTACTCAGTGAAATAACTAGCGGCTACTTCCAAACCACTCTGTGTTTCACCTGTACTTCTAAGAGGGCACAGAGATCCCCCGGCAGGTGGGTGCACTGAGCGGGCGCGTCTGCACCCGCCTGCAAGGGTTGTCTGGGAGGTTCATGGGACCCCCGTTCCCTCCTTTAGAGAGCTGCCCTCAGGGCACGCACACTGTGCCACTCTTTTGGGCACCCGGCCAGTGCTCCTCCTAAGGACATATTTGCCTCTGCGCCCGTGTCTGTAATACGCGCAGAGGCAAAGTGATTCTCTAATTTGCATGGTGCAGGCCCCCATATAAATAAAGGAACGCCCTCTCACGATGGTGATGGTGCCACATGCGCGCTATCACTAACAGTATTACAGAAGGGGTTGCACATGCGTCTGCAGCCCTGGGGCACAAACAGCAGGCAAACCTGCCATAAGTGCCCCCAGTTGCTCTAAATATCACCAAAAGGTCAGATTACAAATTTGCAATAAACTCCAAGGCGAAATTCAAGGACCCTAATTATTGATTCTGAATTGTATTTTCCTGTGAGTTTACAGCAATCATGAGATATAGTTCCCAGAATGAAGAATAACCAAGCAAACCAGGAATTAATCGATGATAAACAGGTGCTGGGGACTTCTGCACTCATGAGTACCACCTAATGCAAGCAGTCGGTAAATGTGAGCAGGGGGGCCACAGCAGGTTGCTATGAGGTGGGAAGCAAGTTGGGGGGCAGGTCTGGGTCTGCTGGTGGGAGCATTGTACTCTCTGTCCATTATTATGCTGGAGATCAGTTGGGGGTGGTTGTGCCACAACCTGGATCTGCCCTGATGGCCTGGTGGTTTAACTGTGTGTGCTTCAACATGTGGTAAAACCAGGCCCAGTGTTCCCACACTTGGGTTCTGCAACAGTTGTGTTACAGTTAATCCGCAGAGGCTAGAGAATAGAAAGCTTGGATTTTGAACTACAGATGCAGTGTCGGAGACCGGGAAGATAGGATGTGTGCAGCGTGCGCCAGGCGCTCTTCAACAGCTCGAGCGCCTGGCTCATCGAGTTCTACTCCTCCTGGTGCGGCCACTGCTTTTCTCTACCGCTGGCCCGCCTGGCTCGCCGGAGGTTTTGGCACGGGTGGGAACTGCAGTGCAGCTCTCCGGGACTATCTGAGCCTGTCGCCTCCTGTCCCTGCCGGTGAGGCGCCCCCTCTGATGTGGACTCTGCGGCGTACCGTTCTCTGAACTGTTGCCCTGGAGCCTGTGTCGGTCTTACTTCGACCTGGGAGAATGGATAAGACATTGTTGCCCCCGCTGCCCGGGTCCTGTGCACATGGATGGCACAGCTGTGCTTCAGAGACCGCCTGCCCCCCCTCCCCTTTTGACTGTCTGGCTCCTTTCCCCTTCTTGTTCCTCCTCCGTTGGGTCGGCTCGCTGGTTTTCTTCGGACTTGGCCCTCCTAACTCTTGGACTGGGACTCGTGTGTGCCCTGCCATTTTGGGACCATCTCCTGTTGTCACTCTTGTCCTTGGTCTGCCATCTTGCGAACGTGGTCTGTTCCTCCGTACCTGCTGGGCGACCTATCAATCGTCCTCCTTCTCCACGGACATGCTCCCTGTTTGTGACTATTATTTATACTTCTGGTCCCATCTCTGTTTTCTCTCTCTCTCTCTTTCCTGTCCCTATCTGCTTTTCTTACGGACCCCTCTGCAGAACTCATGTTTTTGTGCAATGCAACCGCTTCTAACTGTTATATTCCAAAACGACAGCTCAGATCAACATCTGTGAGGAAGGTGATCATTCCAAGGTTTCGAAAGGTTAGATGGGGTGGTTGCGCTTTCTCTGTAGCAGCGGATATATTATGGAACACACGGCCTATCCGTATTTCGTGTCTGAGTTCCTATGAAGTGTTTGTAAGCAGCTAAAAACCAGGCTTTACTCTAAACCGTAATGGTGTCCTGGTCTTCTCATCTTAGCAGTTTTTCCCGGTGCTAGCGCTTAGACACCTTTGGCTTAGTGCGCTTTATAAATACAAATGCTCCGTGGGAGGGGACATTCAGATGGGTCTCTTTAGGCATCCTCCAGGCCTCCTCAGGTACCCTAGTGTGCCCCCTGGTGATGTCATACTAAGGCAGGCTATTGCCCCCGATGGGCTAGTGATGCCCTAATGATGGCCTCAGCAACACCTCTGGTTCACTGTTTGCATGAGAATATAGCCAGAAAAGACTTCTAATGGGCTGTTTTTCTGTAACTCAGTAGAAAAGTCTTGGATAGGAGGTCAGGTGCACATTTGACAGAGCCATATGTTTTACAACACAGGACATGGTTTGTTAATTGTTCCGAATTACAAACTGTTGGGAATCTTTCAACACTGAAAATATGAGGAACAGGACCGCTTCTTGCCCTACACCTCTGTCGCGAAGGTTCAAGACTGAAACCAGTGAAAGGGACAATCCCTTGGCAGCTGTTACCTTCATGAGAAAATACCGCTGGCTGTGCTGTAACTGTGTTTGTGGCACCCGAAGCACTCCACAAAGACTTACCGGCACCCGGATTTACCATCACTGACACAAGGGGACATCAAGTTCCTTGCTGCACGGCACTAAGGAATATGCCAATAGTTAGTCACAGTAAATACTAGTCCTCTGGACACATTGAAAATACAGACATAATTGGCACAGTTATAGATCACACTTGTATTTCTTTTTATTCCATAGTTGTTTTATTTTTATTCTTCTGTGGATTGTGTCTGGGTACACCTCAGTCAGTTCTTGATGTTCCTAGCCAACACGTGTTTCGTCGCTTTATAAGGGATGAACCTGTGACTTCTTCAGGGCTATTGTCTTGTCTTTTGGAATTCCTTAATTTCGGTGATAATTCCAACCCGAAATGACCTCTGGATTATTTACCTTTTTCTTGCTGAGTTCGGTATATAGCAAATGTTGCCTCTCTGGTTCTGTATTCCTTCAATATAGTGGAGCTTCTAACCAGTGCCCCATCCTGCACAGGTTCTGGCTGGGAGCGTGTACCTTTGTTCTGCGAGTATGCAACGTACAGCCGAGGTTTGCATAAATTGTAATTGTTTTATGTGCATTAATAGTAGTTAATGCACATATTACCATTAATCAGGCTGACCGTATTCACGTCCTTAGCATTTTCGAGGTTAATCTGGGGCGTGCATATGTTTATATACACTTTTTCCTTTCAAATTTAAGTTTCAATATGAATTTAGAATTCTCACTATCTAAACCTCCGCACTGAAGTCAAATATATGTTTGCGACATGATGAAAACAATAGATGCATAATAAACCTTTTACAATTTGAGTAATCTAAGGGTATAAATACCTGAAAGTTGTGATGAATTCAACAATTGATCATCTGCTTTACTCTTCAACATCACAATAGCCTTCAACTTTTTATTTTTTATGCAAAGGTTAACTATACACAATATTAGATGTTACCTCTGCTAGCATCTGGCTTTTTCTCACATCCTAGTTAAAGTCTGCTATTATCGGCATGTAGTTACTGCATGATCAAATAAAATGCATCACTGAGAGTTATTAATTGTATATCATTTTGTTAGCAAATAGCTCAATTTCTATGGAGCATAGCAAGGGATACATTGGACATCGCTGCGGGATGACCGCAGCAGCTGAACTCATCTCAGGTAACAAACTGTCCATCAGAGTTCTTCCCACCAGATCACAGTTGTTGAGAAATAAAAGCTTCTATCATGCGAACTGTGGGCCACCGCAAAGACCTGCAACAATCACAGATCAGGTGTTAATGCGTATTGTTACCCCAATACTGATCTACTGAGACAATGTTCATTGGCAATACCTTCTATGGTACTTGAAGTATTACTGAGGTTATTGTTTCCACTAAGCACACCTTCCTGCTACTTTTTAGGTCTGGCTTAACTACCCAGTCGTCCTTGACCTCATGTTACTAATTCTTTACAATATATTTATATATATATAGAAAGAGAGAGCTTTGACTCCGCCCTCTGGAGTGATTCTCTCTCACCTCCTGCTAGGGCTGCTTGATCTATTATTCACACTCCTGTGGAGTGCTGCATTGGTAGGTATAAAGGACTACTTTACATCTCAAAAGAACACTGCAACATTGCAGACTAAATACTTTCTCTCATACACGCGTTGTACACAGTAAGCAATCGGGTTGTGTTTTGTTTTTTCACTGCAGCAGGCTTTCCTAACATCTGACGAGGACTCTTAAGCAAGTCATGCATGCTTGAACACACACACGCACATATGCACGCACGCTCACACTCACTCACTCTCTCTCTCTCTCTCCAGCTCCTTAAAAGAAAACAAACATTGGCAAAACCAATATGTTTGGCATTTATGTGGCAGCAGATGGTGCCACAGACATGCACAAATGCAATGTTCATGTATTACCACCCTGAAAACGTATCTATTCCCATTGCCAGAACTTGTTTAGTGTATGGTAGAACACAAACATAGCTCCAAACAACGAGACTGATTACAAAAAAACACTTAACAGGAACACCTGAAACATGAGGTGCTGTTCAAAGAAAAGAGTTTGGGATGCAATGTCCAGTAAGTCCTAATTAAAGAACCTACAGCCTGTCAGTATTAGACAGAAAATCGTGCAGTTGCTTTTTGCATAAATGGCACATATTTGAGTCAGAGCAAGAGGAGAAAACATGATTGCTGAGAGTCACAGTGCTTTTTGCTGTTTTGGTTGTTGAAATTAAAACCCATGTTTACGGGTTCTACTCCCTATTTTTCTACAAAATGTCTGATGATTATCATTCTACAAAACACATCATTTGAAACACCTTACTGCATTGCATATCTTGGGACTGCGTTGGCATATCATTCCAGCGCTCACACTTTGTATAGAGTAGCACACGCGATAGTTTTAAACCACACTTCTTTTGTTGCACTCTGCCCCTCACTTTTATCCTAGAGGGATCCAACATAGATAAGTGCTCCTTTAGAAACACTCCTACTCCTTTCCTCCGGGAACGTTGTAGCCCACACTGAGTACCTTGAGGTCCCAGTGTGTGGAGGGACCCAATGATGAAGCAGGTCACCCTTGGGTGAGTGAGGGTTCTCGTCCAAACAGCGGAAATGCCCTCACCTTTCGTTCCTATCCCTAGTTCTGTGTGTGCTACTCAATACTTCTTGGAAGCAGTATAGGGTCCATCGGTCTATTAGTAGCTTACTCTTCCTTCTGATCCCTTGTGTGAGACTCGTATCATTCCAGTGACCATGCCACAATCTGAGCAACGTAAGTAGCATTTTGTGAGAATGCTGCTAAAAGCAAAAAACTGAAAAAAAGTTTAATTCACTCAGTTTATTTATTGCCTTCTCCCCCAGTTCCCAATTTTAATTTCAAAATGGCTACCACCCACACTGCGTTCGCCCTTTCTTACTCTCCCCGTGTTAATCTTTGGCTTTACCTGTCAGTCCCTTTATTTCATTAATTTGGATTTCTCCTTTGCCCCCATCCTTTATGCTCTTCAACTGAGCAAACTCGTTTCCAACCCCGGCCCCAACTCAGGATTACATTTACACAAAGAGGCTTTAGCGAGTTTATTTTGGATATCATTAATTTTATAAACTTTCCCAGTGGTTGTCTTGGATGGTTTTGACTACTTTCAGCGCAGGGCTCTTGCAAAGAAGCAATTATGCCAAGGCTCTCAAAAAAGTTTAGATATTAGTGCAACTTCCATTTCTTCTCAAATGTCTGTTTAAAACGCCAGCACGGCGTGGATGTAATGGGCCAGCAATAGCATGAATATGTTCCCTAGAGTAAGACACTTCCTGCCTACATTAGAAACATTCTGGGTCTGAGTACGAATCACATCTGCCTGGTTAATAACCCCGATGTTTTTTAGATTTATGAGTCCTTAGGTTTAACCAGTGCAAGACCTCAAGTGTTGTATGCTTTGCATAAAATGACAGTACCCACACATCTGGAGTGAAGCCATCCTGCTGTACGGCTGACCAGGCCTGAAATAGGACACACACTAGGCTTCCAGTGAAAGGTGTGCCTTAGATCCCAACGTAGCGGGCTCTACCAGCCGTTAAATGCCCGCTCCAGTGTTAAAGGCCCGAGCGGAAGGCGAGGGCCTTTAACAAGGGAGGGGGCCTTTAATGGCTGATAGAGCCCGCTAGGAGGGCTATAAGGCTATTAGAACATTCCACCCCTAGATGGCACAATGTTCTAATTTGTAAAACAATGGCCCAGAGGGGGCTGGAATCCACAGCAACAGCTGTGAACAAACATTGGAATGTTGGCGCTCCAGGCTTCTACTGGCCATTAGAAGCCTGGAGCACTCCATTGCCTTCAATGCAGCGCTCCAGATTCCAATGTTCTAATAATATAATTAGCAGATTGCAAGGTTAGAGTACTCCTGAAGTGGACCTTCCCTGTTCAAGATATGCCAGGTTATGGTGGGACTCTAAAGCTGAATGCATTATGCACACAGACATGGTGTGTGTTCCTCACTGCCCTTTCATTTGCAGCTCCATTTTGGTTAAAATATTTACCTGATAATATTAAGAGCATAACCCACCCAAGTGATTTGCTTATTATCAGGGCCACTGGAATTATGCGATTCTGCAGCTGCTGCTTTTTTCGCATAATTATGGATTTGCCGCATTTAACACAAAATCCATTATCTGCTGCATAATCTGCAGATTTTAACCAAATAAAAGGTTTCTAGCTCTAAAGTATCAAAAGTTCCTAAAAATGTGGTGACGTGTTTGCGTGCAGTGAAAGGCGCTTCGCAAAGGTTAACTGGTCATCTTTCGGGTCCTTATTTCTTTATTTTGTTGTTAAATTGGTACTAATGAGGTGAAATCTTTGCTCAGACAGTATTAGCATCTGAATAAATTCCAAAAGAATGAAGTAATAATATCAAACAATTTACTGTTTCTGGTGCATAATTTGCCTATTCTTGCCACATAATTGTGTGCACCTCTGCCATATAATTCCTGTGGCCCTGCTTATTAAGAGCTCTACCCTCCTCTGAGGATGAAAACCTTGAAGACAGAGGAGGCCCAATAGTTTCAGAGCTGGGGCCATAGGTCTCCAGAAGGTGCACGAGGTCCCATCCCATCAAATCAGGCACAGGGGATGGAGATCTATATGCACTACAGGAGAGCAATAATCAAACTGAGTGTGAGAGGAGGATGCCAAGGCTAAGGAGTTAAGAAGTGTAGAACAAATTGATGTGGCAAAGGCAAACCAAAAGATCAACGTTTATACACTAGCAGTCCTTGGATTTTCAGCCAACACTGGAAGAAATGTGAGTAAAGAAACTGATTTGAAGTATGTTTTCCTTGGCGCATTTAGGTAGACCAGTGTGGGCTTGTTAAGCGTGTGATGAGTGCTGTTTCTGTACTGTGGTTGGGCCCTTTGTATGAATGATGCTATGTGTCACGGAAGATGCACTGTCTACATCACGGGGTATTAGCAGGGTAACAAGTAGCCACAGCAGGTTTAGGTTTTAAGTTTTAGGGATTTGTAGAGCGCATGGCTACCCTTAGGCATCCCAGCGCTAGTATGAAACAAGACAGGAAGAATTCCAGCACGTTGGCTTAAGGAAACAGCCATGTCTTTAGTCTCTTTTAAAGGTTACTTCGTTCTCGATCAATTGCAGCTCTGGGTCCATATTGTTCCATAGCTTGGGTACCAGGTGTTTGAGCGACCTCTCACCTCATCTCGATCTCTCGGTTCTTGCGGTGTTCATCACAAAGTTTGATGCTGATCTGAGATGGCGACGTGGGGAGTATTGAGAGATAAGATCTCGTAACAGCAGCATCATATAGGCTTCTCACCAGATTAGTTTTCAGTTGCTTTATTAGGCCTATTCATGTATAAAGATATTATTACACTATTCTTATGTATAAATAAGAAGAGAGAGGGTGGTTTGGCCTCCTGGCGGAAGGTGCTAAGACAACGACATACCAGGTAGCACATGGCAATATGTTTTGTGCAGAAAATGTTTCAGAGTTAGATGTTACAGAAATTAAGCACAAAATATTATAAATCTCGGTTTGTAAATAAATAATGTCCTTATTATTAGATGCTCCATCAAAAGTGGCTCACTGTGATCAATTGTCGCATACAAAAACAAATAAAATTCTTGCCATTTGGTCAATAATTTGAGATCTCATGCTTCCCCATATTAAGAGGGACCAACTTGCCCTTCTTAGCTCCACTTATGTTCAATAACCCACCATTGTTCTGATGATGATCCTTTAAAGAAACGCGGGGCGAAACAACGTAAACACAACTGGATCGATGAAAATATTTAATTTATCTGCAATAATATGTGTTACAATTGATTAACTCTACACCATCGTATTGAGTCTGAACGGTCCATCACAACATTTTGAAGGTACACACATTTTCTTCCTCTCGAATTTTATCCACGAGTGATCACCTGAGCATAGGGCATTTTTTCTTTTTTTCCTGTATGCGAGCAATGAAATTAAGTACAGCATTATTTTTCGCTAATTGCTGTGGCCTATGCTTATACCTAAACTTGGACTTTCCTTGAATTTGTCCACTGCATTCACTACAATTCAATTATATACCCCAAGGAACTACTCAATGTTCATTTGTTTTATAGCTGGATGGGTTTCCGTCACCCAACTACTAGTCCCCGATGGCCTCATTCTAGTTGTGCAAGGCTTATCTGAACAATTTTGCGAGGAAAGATTTTAGTCTACAGTCCAGCCGTGCTTTAAGGGAAGTCTGGCTGCATTTATGGACCAGCTGGAGGAGTCTGAAGGAGACCTGTTGCAAGGCAAGCAATTAGATCATTTTCCCTAGGCCCTGCACCTCTGATGGCTCCACACCTGGGATTGGTTTCCAGATTCAGAAGGGCAGCAAAGGGTAAAAAGAATAAACATCCCTCTTGCTAGGCTTGCCCTGAGAAGAAGAGGGGTCATAACATAAATGCTGCTTAAATGTATCTCTTTGCTGGACCGGGGCTCCTATGAAGCCTCGGAGCTTTTAGTTTCACTTTCTACCCACTACATGGACCTGGAAGGCCCCTAGCCACCCTTCTAAGGCAGCATTTGTGTGGTTTTCCATCATACACAAAATTGCCTTGGTTTAATTTTTAGGTAGAGGGTTATTTTAGAGAGGTGCATCTGTAAATCAGTTTTGTATTTAATTATGTTTTTTCTGTGTAATGTATAACTTCTTCAAATATGATTTTTATAATTTGATTTCATCTTCTCTTTTTTGCGCATTTTCTAGCGCTAAGCTTGACATGGCTCGTCATACATGCTAACGCTCCAAATTTAGGGGGGTGATTCCCTATTCTTTAAGTCAAAATTATGTTTAGCTTTCTGCTTCTTATAACCTCCACAACGGGAATGCTAGTTAAAGAAAAATGAGGTTCCCCCATTTCTAAATCTCTTTCTTAGATGCTCCCAAATGACAGCACGTATAGGAGAGCTTTACTGGTGGGGTGTTGATCTGACCTACTGTGATTTAGGTCCAAAATCTGCTGGTATATTTAAAAAAAGCAGACACAAAACAACTGGTCATGGGACGCACTCCTACTTACCAAGTGGCTCCTTAACAAGAGTGTCATGTTCAAACTGTTCTAGCTAAACTCACTTTGCCCACTAGGATATTTTGGGCCATAATCATGCGTCAAAAGTTAATTAAAAATTCCTGGAATGCACTCGAGGTTGGTTACAAAGTCAGAACTAGGAGCTTAACTGACATGGCATTAGGTGAGGCTTGGCGGGTTCTTCATCTCTTGAGACTTTCATCCCACACAAAGATATATCCATTTATTGTTTGCATGCTCTGTCTTGCCATGCTGGTGGGATCTTAGGGTCAGCTGCCATATGTAAAATTGACGAGCGCTTATCTTTTTGTATGATGGATACAGAAGGGTTTGTGGGAGGAGGAGAGACAGATTGAGGCCTGTGCAGTATATTCTACCTGCCTGTGTGGTGTTGTTTTTCTACAGCTATTAGTTTGAGCACTGTTTTTTTCTTCCTTGTGGAAGAACAAATCAGTGATGTTACATGATGCCATCTTCTTCGAATGTGTCTGGATTTAATCTTGACATTCAGGTTCGACACATTATACAAGCAGAACGTAGTACCTTGAAGGGCAGTTGCTAGCTAGAAGAAAATAAGCATTGCAAGAGAATATATTGGAGATGGTGGTGACTGAAGACACCAGGTTTAGTGCATCCAGCAGTCTTAGCAAGGTTGCTGCCTTTTACCACCCTCTAAGCGGTACCAAAGTAAAAGGATACAGCTGTTTCTCAGAGGATGGGGAATGCTTCAGCAACATTGTTTTGCCTGGAGCATCTTTGCAGGCGAAGTACACTGATTTGCATATTATAATCCAATAGCACTCACTAAGAGTAGAATCATATAGTTGTATTGTAATTGCATTTATATAACGCTTGCTACCCCTGACGAGACGTCGAAGCACTTTTTCGGCAAGTAGTACGCTACTCCGGAACCCATAAAGGTTTAGTGGTGAATTAGTATAGTGAAATATAAAAGTAATTTGATTGGTGGATATTTTAGTCAGTTATTTAGATTCAGAAGGATAGAGGAGGGATAGAAGAGGAAAAAGGTTTGCATTTATATAGCGTTTGCTACCCCTGATGAGATTTTGAAGCGCTTTTTAAGTGAGCAGCACGCTACTCCAGAAACCAACATGATAAATAAATAAAACACAGGTACGAATAGATTGACCATCACATGCACTGCAGTAAGTAAATCCGAGCTCTGGCTCCTACGAGTGTCTGTTGAGCCCGTTTAAGAATAGATCGACCAGCTCATGCACTGCAGTGAGTAAATCCCATCTCTGGCTCCTACAGGTGTCTGATGGGCCCTGTTTAAAAACAGATCCACCAGTCCATGTGCTGCAGTGAGAAAATCCCAGCTCTGGCTCCTAAGGGTGTCTGTTGGAGCCCTGGTTTAAGAATAGATTGACCACCCATGCTGTGGCCATACAGAATGCCCTTTGAAATCAGGTGCCTGTAATGCTATAGAAAGTAGGTGGCCAGTCTGGTCCCCAGTAATGATAATGGTCTGTTCATCAGAAGATACTGATCCTGGTTTCCTTAGTACCATTAAAGTCCAAGTATTGACAGTTTGGCAGGGCTGAAGCAGAAACGTTCTAGCCTGTGGATAGTTTTGAGCTGCGGTAGGGTTGCAAATAATCATCAGTGTTGTCATTCTTTCTACTGCTCCAGCGGAAAGGGGCAAATTTACATATTCTCCCTATGTCACAGGCTCGTCACTGCATTACTCATTCATTCATTGGTGGGGCCCATAACACCAACACTCATACGTCTCAGTTGAATCTGTGCACAGGAGGAAAAAGAAGCACTGGACATGTGGGGGGGTACCTTGTTACCTATCCGGAGTAATTCATTATATACATCTGCACCTATAGAATCCTAACTTTAACATCAAGGCACTCCACCAGTTGGTCGATGGACCAATTAGTTGGACTGGTTGATGGTTGATGGTGATTTAGAATCAGCTACAACACATTTAAAGTTTCGGAACTTTCAGTTAACTTTCAATACCTTATTAAAGAATCACAAACTCATTTCTTATTAATCAATGTTTAGTTTATCTAATTAATTCACTCTGTGTTGGCATATTCAGGATTACAGTTCAAATCAGATTTCTATTGAACGATTTTCGACCTTTGGTCTTGAACATAAATTGACATAACATTTATATTTACCTAAATTTGAATATTGAAGACCATTTCCAGAAGAACCCGTCCACCCACAGCAAAAATCAAAATCCCTTCTGATGGTATCGTCCTTTATAATCAACGAGAAACCCAGGTAAATCCAGGAAATCTCCCTTAGCACGACGTAGTTACCACGATTACCACAAGGGACTAGGCAATCGCGCCAACGAACCAATAATCCAGAAAATCGACCCTTCACACCAACAGCAATAATGATACGGATCTCTCAGAATTTTGTAAGTCTTTTCAATATTCCCAGGTTTGCCTGTTTCCCATGAGACCGGGCATGACATCTTCCCAAATGTATTCTTTTCCGAAGTAACAACATGTAAACCTTCTTGTACAGGTCACTCATTTTCCCCTCAGTCATTCACACTAGTCTGGGTCTTGGCAGTCCTCCACGTTCTTCAGAACCATCTGAGTCTGCGCAGTGGACATCGCGCTCACATGACGGTGGCCACTTCGGAACTCCTTTTTAAGTACTGCGGCCTAGCAGGCCCGAATGCCAACTTAAGCAAAAACAAACATAACAATAATTAATATATAGAAATGAAGATTCTAATGTTAAACCCACACTAATCTCAATATACATTAGTATTTTCCTAGCTTGTAGCAACATTTAATGCAATAATACTCACCATTCTGCAGCACTGGAAGCACAAACCACCACAAAAGCAACATAAATCATGCAATTCTCAATTTCAACACATCCTACAGTTACTTTGCGTAGCATAGATAATCATTTAATTATTAGCCATGCAATTAGCATTTTAGTCCCACGTGTATCTTGTGTTTATTAAGGTGCAAGGGTTGGTTAATTATACCACTTCACACAATTAGTACAGGTTAATATTTAGAATGATTACGTAATTAATATTTCATGCAAAAATAGAGGAGGTATACAAACCTTTGCTTTACCTGCTGCATCACTACTTTAGGATAGTCTTTAAGGTGAATTAATATGTACAAGTTTAGATTTGAATATATTTAATTATTTTTTTTACTTGTTTTTTATGGTCAGCACTTTGGTACTTTGTACATCCAATGATAGCCTTACAGTGGTTGCAATTAGAAAGAAAGTGCTATGTTAAATCCAAACCTGTGACAGCCTATTGTTGAAACAAAGTGAAAAGAAAGGAATGATTATAAAATACACAATCTTCATTTTAATCACAGGCTGCTTTGATCGGGAAAGATGCTTTGGAAGATAAAATAAGGAAGACAAACACCTATTCTACTGTAACAGAAATAATTCATGCAGCAAAACAGTCGTGTTTCTGAAAACAAGCAGGCCAGGAAAATTAGAGATTTTGAACAAAAGACCAAGAACATAACAAAAATAAAAACATTGTCTTGAGATAGAGGAAGCCGGCATCAGAAAGTTCCTGAGGACTATGAAACCAAATACCCCCATATAGAATAATCTAAATTATAGAACCTACTGTTTACTGTGCATTGGCAAAAACGTTTTATATGCAAGCCTTTGTTGAAACAAATTTTTTATCTATAAGATTGCAGACGGAACCATTCATAGCAACCCATTTGAAAGAGGTCTATTTCTTTCAAGGGACTCAAAGCATTATGTAGTTTGCTCCCATGAGTGGTATAGTCTTACATATATTATAAAATGCTTTACAACTCGAACACCCATGTTAACAGGTATTAACATCCCACTAGTTTAGTGTAATTAAAAATGAACAACAGGGAGGAGCCTAGCGCGCAACCAAGATGGCCGCGTAGGTGCGAGGCTCCCGAGGACCTCCGCGACCTCCTGCATAAATCCTGACAGAATCCTGTCCCAGATGAGGGGACTGTATTTGTGAGCCCGAGCAGAGGTGACGCCCGTTTTCCGTTTTTAAATCGGACCTCGGACACCGGCAGGAGCATCGATTGAGGTTTGCGGCCTTCTCCACGCCGGCCCCCCGTATTGGAGTAGTGGGGCGATCCGGACGCAAAGTGAACAACAGCGGCGGGCGAGGCTGGGTGGCTCGCGTGCCCCGCACTTTCACTTTCGCTTTTGCGCCCTCCTCGCTGCCAGGCGAGGTTGGGTTGCGGGGCGGTGTGCGGTGCTGTGGCCTCGTTGGGCTGCCCTGCCGGCCCGCCGGCTGCGAACCGTCCTGAGGAGCGGTGGTCGCCCCCCCCCCCGGCGCCCTTGAACGGGATTGTCTGCCCCCTTTTTGAGGAGATTGGCTCGATTCGGGGATTGCGACCATGGCCACAAAACAAGATGGCGACCGGGCCAAGGTGAAGTCGACCCGTCGTGGCACGGCCCAACAATCCAATAACATGGACCGCTACACCCTCCAGAAGGGATCTCCAGAGGTGCTGCGTAGGTCCCTCACGGGCCCGACTGATGCTCCTGTTCCGCCCATGGACCTGACCCTCCGGGACGTCATGGGCGCCATCGCCGAGATGAAGGCCTCGGTGGACCAGCGCTTTGACACTCTGGCGCAGAAGATCGACTCGGTCCTCGTGGACGTGGGCCTCGTGAGAGCCGATCTGTCTAAAACGAATGACCGGGTCGATTCTTTGGCCCACTATACCTCGGGCCTCACAACTGACGTGGCGGCCCTCCAACAGGAGGTGCGCAGGCTTGGCCAGGCGAGCGCCCTGATGAATCGTCGACTGGAGGATTCCGAGGGTCGGGCCCGGAGAAACAACGTCCGCATTATCGGGGTGCCAGAGGGACGAGAGGCGGAGGCAGCGGATCTGTTCGTGGAGGACCTGGTCCTCACCCACCTACAGCCTCGGGGGCTGAGCAAATTCTTTGCAGTGGAGCGGGCCCATAGGGTCCCCGGGGGTAGGCCTGAGATCGGCGCCCCTCCGAGGCCTCTCATCGCCCGGATCTTCAATTTTAGGGACAGAGACGCTATCCTGCAGACTTCTAGGCTCCAAGGGCCAGTCAGACTTGACAACATGGATATTAATTTCTATCCTGACTTTACCCCGGCGGTCCAAAAGCAGAGACTAAGCTTTCTGGGTGTCAAACGTCGCCTACGAGACCTGAATCTCAAATATTCGATGCTTTTTCCAGCTAAGCTGAGGGTGGAGGTAGATGGCCGCACGCACTTTTTTGATCGTCCCGAGGCGGCCGGGGACTGGCTGGACACTTTGCCCGGGGATCGGGGCCGGGGGGGGCGGGGGGGGGTGCGGTTGGTGGGGAGGGCCCGCCGGGTCAGGCCTAAGGGACTAATGGTAGGCCTTGCTCCGGGCTGTGTTATTGTCACCATTGTCACCATTGACTATTAGGGTAAGTTCCCCTCCTGTGGAGGTCGTGCGGGGTCTGTTGGGGGATCTCCCTCCTCCTCTGGGGGACTAGTTAGTTTTCTTTCTATGGGGCGACAGGCACACTGCACTTTGGGGGGGCTGTTTGGGCTCATGCAGGGGTGCAGGGTGGGGGGAGTTCTGTTGGGATGGGTGGGTTGGGGTGGGGTGTGGTTCGTTTCTACCGCAAGGCAAGCCCTTTATTGTACTGGTGTTTTTGAGTTGCTCTCGGGGGGACAAATGATGGCATCTGTATGTGATGGGGGGTAGGGACCTGACTGTGTTGTCCTGGAACGTTAACGGGCTGGGGGATAGGATTAAGCGGGGTGTGGTCCTGCAATATCTGAAACGGATTTCGCCTGATGTGGTCTTTCTGCAGGAGACACACCTTATTGGTAACTCCTTTTGTGCCATGAATCGACGTGGTTATCGTTTGGTGGCCCACTCGGGCTTTACGTCAGGCTCACGAGGGGTGGGCATTATGGTCAAGACCTCGCTCCCGCTAGAAATAGATGAGGTGCGCCATGATGAGAGGGGACGCTACACTGTTTTGGTGGGGAGAATGGAGGGCAAAGTAGTCGTCTTTGTCTCAGTGTACGTCCCACCGGGGTTACAGTCCACCACCTTTGCGGACCTGGGACGCCTCCTTCTTGACCTTCCGGGGGGGCTTCTGGTGGTCGGGGGGGACTTCAACGCGGTGGTTTCTGGGACTATGGATCGTTATCCCCCTAGGGACCTCCCCCGGGCACAGGCGTGGCTGTCGGGCCTTTTGGACACACTGGGATTGGTGGACTGCTGGCGTTTAAAGCATCCCACTCAGCTGCAGTACACCTTCCATTCGGGTGCCCATGGTAGCCTTTCGCGGCTTGATCATATCCTTGTCCCTGCGGCCTATGCCGGGAGGGTGGGGGAGGTGCGCCATTTGGCGAGGGGCATTTCAGATCACTCCCCGCTCCTGTTGCACTTTGATGTCTTCCCGAGGGGGGAGGGCAGGGTAGCTCCAATCAACGCTTGGTACCTGCGCGACCCCACTATTCGCGCTGACTTGATTAAATCCTTGCAACGGTATTTCGAGGAGAATGTGGGGTCAGTCCTATCGGCTATCTCCCTGTGGGAGGCTTTCAAGACAGTGCTGAGAGGGGAGGCCCTGTCCTTCATTTCCCATGCCCGGAGGCGCGCACAGGAGGAGGTGACCCGGATGGAGGCCGAAATTACTGAATTGGAGGGTGATTTGGGGAGTGGGGTGACTGACGCTGCGCTCCACGTTCTGCACCTTAAGCAGGCGGCCTATAGGGCCCTCGTCACGGAGGCGGCCAGGGGCCTCAGCAGAGAGCAACAGGGGCGATTGTATGATGTGGGTGATAAGGCGGGCAAGTTGATTGCGTGGCTGGATAAGAAGGAGAGAGCGAGTCGTGTGGTCCCGCTGATTGAGAAGACGGATGGTGTGCGTGTCATTGAGCCGGAAGGCATTGTTTCTTGCTTCGCGGATTATTTTCGCGAGGTATATTCCCCGGTTTCTCCCTGCTCGGAGGAGGATTCCCATGCCCTGCTGCGTGACATCGCGCTCCCCTCCCTTTCTGTGGAGGACAGGGAGTTGCTGGATGCCGCCCCCACCTCGGACGAAATCGCCCTCGCCATCCGCTCGGTCGCTTCTGGCAAGGCCATGGGCCCGAACGGCATTCCCATCGAGTTATACAAGCTGCGACCGGATGTACTGGCACCCCACCTCCGCGCAATGTTCCTTGCGGCCCACTCGCGGGGCTCCCTCCCACCGGACCAGCGTCTGGCTACCATCGTGGTCATCCACAAGGAGGGGAGACCTCGAGATCGGGTCACATCCTATCGGCCTATCTCGCTCTTGAATGCGGAACCTAAAATCCTCGCCAAGGTGCTCGCCAACCGGCTGGTCGGCGTGGTGGGCGACCTGGTCCACCAAGACCAGTCCGGCTTTATCCCCCACCGCAATACGGCTCTTAATCTGCGACGCCTGCACGGCGTGCTAGCGCGTGTTCCGTTCGTGCGGGAGCCGGCCATGTTGGCGTCTTTGGACGCCACTATGGCGTTCGACACACTCGAGTGGCCGTACATCTGGGCGATGCTGGCGAAATTTGGCTTTGGGCCGGGTTTCATCAGCTGGGTCAAATTGTTGTACTCGGACCCACTTGCACAGGTGGTGGTGAATGGTCGAGTCTCGGCCCCATTCGGGCTGGGACGGGGCACGCGACAGGGTTGCCCCCTGTCGCCGCTCCTGTTCGCACTAGCCTTGGAGCCCCTGGCGGAGTGGCTGCGGTGGCACCCTTCTATCCGAGGTCTCCGTTGGACCCCTGAGTATGAGGACCGAGTGTCTCTCTATGCAGACGACATCCTTTTGTACTTGGCCTCCCCGCGCAAATCACTGATTGTCCTGGTTGATGTTCTGCACTCTTTTGGCCGCAATTCAGGCCTTGTCATCAACTGGGCCAAATCCTGTGTCTATGTGCTTTCCGGGGAGGCTCCTGTCCTCCCGCGGGGCTGTCCGATCCAGATTGCCTCGGAGGGATTTCGATACTTGGGTGTCTACATTACGCTGGACCCGGTGGCCCGCTACGAGCGAAATTTGCTTCCCCCCCTCCGGCGCTTGAAGGAGAATGTCGCGCGCTGGAGGCGCTTGCCACTCTCGCCGCTCGGCCGGGCGGCGTTGTTCAAGATGATGTCACTGCCGCGCTTCCTGTACGCTCTCCAGAACACTATGGACTTGGTCCCAGCGCGCTACTTCCGTGAAGTGGAAGGTTTACAGCGCCGCCTGTTCTGGGATGGGAGGCCGCGTATAGCCTTGGCAAAGTTGACGCTCCCGTGGTACGACGGAGGGATTGCCCTCCCGGATGTTAAACGGTATTACTGGGCCTCCCAGTTAGCTGCAATTAATCAGGGCCTCTATGGGCCCGCCCTAAACCCGGCATTTGAAATGGACAAGATGCTCCTACCCGGTGGCGACTACAATCGAGCGCTCTACGCTAGTGTGCCCGATTCCCGCTTGACGGGACCCACGCGGGTCATGGTGCGAGTATGGCACGCGGCTAATGCAGCTATGGGTTGGAAGGACCGTCTGACCCGGGCGTCACCGCTGTATGCGTCTGAGAGGTTGGGCTCTCTGTGGACCTCGAAGGGCTTTGAGCAGTGGGACACTATAGGCATCAGTACAGTGGGGGATCTCTGGACGAGGGGAGGATTTAAAACATTCGAGACGTTGCAGGCGGAGTTTCAGCTGCGGGGCAGTGAATACTTTCGGTACCTGCAGGTCCGTCACGCGCTGGGCTCCGTCTTCCCAGACGTGGCCTCCATCCCGGAGTCCTCCCCCCTGGAGGATCGAGTGCTAGATGGCCATGTTCCGGACAGCACGATCTCCCTCATTTACAAGAAATTGATAAATGATCGTTTGGGCTTACTGACTGGCCTCCGCGAGGCCTGGGTTGCCGATGGGCTGGAGTTGGACGACGAGGACTGGATTTCCGCGGTGGCCTCTCCGAAGGAGGTGGCCATCCCGGCTCGCCTTCGTTTCGTCCAGCTTAAGATACTCCACCGGGTGTACATGACGGGGCCAAGGCTTCTGCGTATGGGCTATGCCGAGGACGGATTGTGTAAGCGTGGGTGTGGTGCTTCAGCGACCTTTTTGCACATTTTGTGGGAATGCCCGAGGGTGGAGCGATTCTGGCGTGGTGTGCATGAGGTCCTGCGAGCGGTTACGCATGTCGCGCTGTTGCCTGAAGCGAGGAGATGTTTGCTGAATGTGTGGGAACCGACCGATTACTCGGTTCCGCAGACGCGATGGGTGACTCTGGGCTATATGGTGGCTAAACGGGACGTTGCACAGCTGTGGGGATCCCAGAGGTCCCCGGCGGTGTCGGCCTGGAAAGAACACATGGATTGGTGCATGTTCCGAGAAAAGGTGGTGTATGTGGCGCGGGGTAAGCCTGGGGCATGGGTGAAGATATGGGGCCCCTGGAACGCCTACCGCGGGGATATCTGCGAGCCGCCGTTGTTGCCTCCCGCTTCACCAGCTCCATCCCCCTAGTTTGCTCCCTCCCTCAGTTCCGAGCACAGTATTCTCCCGGTCCCAGACCTGTTTCCCTTCCCCTCTCGGGGGTTTTCAGTGGTTGGTTTGGGGTCCCCCATTTGAGGAGCACGTGCTGCCACTTTCGATCGTGGGTTGCCTTGCGGGTGTGTGTTTATGTTGTTGTGTTGTATAAAATGAAACCGTATTGTGGGCTCAGAGCCACATGGCCCGCGTTGTGGATACCTCCTGCCTTAGTGTCTATGTAAAGCTAAGTGCCTCACTGTATGTATGTCATTTGTTATCGTCACTTTAGCGGCCGGCCAGAAGGTTGTAGGCCCCTACCTGTATATATTTGAGATTGCAATAAACGGTTTAAAAAAAAAAATGAACAACAGCCTTTAGATGCTACAATATTGTGACCAATGTAAAGTGTTTACATATAGGACAGATGTCACCACGTTTGAATCAACACCTAATTATGCCTGCCAGACGCCTGGACCTTCCACGCGCCCAACGGCACCAGGACGTTTTATATAGAATGCGCTCCCACCTCTGGCAATGCGGGTTACAAACATAACTTGTTGTTCAACTGTGTCAATGTTGCTGACTGGTTAGGAGAACTGGGAGGCAGCAACTCCCTCTCTATATGATTTGCAGACTATCATCTAACATTAACATGCTGGTTGCAATACCAGAGGTGGAAACTTGACTGGGATGCCTGCAGTAGGTTGTGGTGCTTTGAAGTCGAAGAGCTGCTGCCCTTTTATGCATCTTCTTAAAGAAGTAAAGGTGGATAATAGGGCAGTAGTTGGTGAGGTCAAGAGGGCCCAGGGTACATTTCAGGGGCATTTGCCCAGTTTGCCGGAAGGACGGAGTGTACCTGGTAGGAAGTACGGTTAATGATGTCTTGGTATGGTGAGGAATGTCCACAGCACATGAGTGTGATAGTGGGGACAAGAGTTTGTCACTGCCTTAAAAATTATGCAAATCAGCTGAGGGAGTGCTAAGAGAGGACAGACGGTATCTCGTGGAGATATGTGGGTGCGGAGTTTGATGGGTTAGTAGTACTGAAGAGCCTATGTTGTGGAAGGCATCAGTTTTGCTGATGTGGAGACCTTTCATGTAGGCGGACATTTTAATGAAATAGGAGATGGAGGTCGGTATAAGCAGATTTGTTCAGTGTCCGACTACTCTGAAGTGTACTTTACTTGGTAATCTGCACTACACATTTTCTAATGCAATGTTCATTACACTGGGCTGAGAATTTATATACATGGTTTACTGCTGGGATAATTCAATAGAGCAACGGCTGCCTTTAAAGTCAAGTGACAAACTATAAAAACAAGGCTAAAAATGACAAGTGACGCCACAGAAAAGTAAAGGCTCAGTAGTAAAGTCCCACAGTCCAGGTACTAGAGACTTCACAAATCTACCAAAGGAGCTGAAACGTGTTGACATCTCTCGGATGAGCAATGTATCCTTAAATACTGCCCCCGCTTGACGATTCCCCCCCCCAAGACTTTCAGGGTAGGAGCTGAGCGGAGCGTCCCATTAGTTTTGAAAAGTTCGCGAAGATTCGTCAACCGGCGCCACAGTTATTCAAAATAGAATTTTGAGATTTCCTATGGAAACACGGTCCTAACTATAACTATCTACTGGCGACCGCCAGTAGATAATATATATCAAAGTATGCTGCTCGCAGATGATCACCATTCTCGATACAGTAAGCAGACACGGACCACAATTCAGTGCTTATTAATTTATTGTCTGTCGGCCATTACGCGTTTCGGTCCTCTCGGACCTTGATCACATGACAGCGCTTTCTGGCATTTTTACCCCTTTTAAAGTGACAGTGTAAATTAGTGCAAGTTATGGTTCCCGCCTTATAGACACTGAAGACATACTCTTAATTGCAAACATTTAAATCCAAATCCTATATTTGCCAATTTTCTTGCAGTACATTTTTGTAGGCTGATTTCATAAAAAATGTCCCCATGATTTTTGGCATATGGCATTTTATCCATTCACACTGAAGGATTTATTAATAAATATTAAATATATAATAAATATTAAATACCATAGCAGCAAAAAAGGTACATCCATGGAAATATGAATAAATGGTTAAAAAAAAATCAAACAGATATTCTTAAAAATGATGTTAAAACAATAAATTTGTTAAAACATAATTTTACAAATAAAGGAAAAATTCAGTGTAAAATTGGCTACAACATCCTTGCATAATGCGGCTTTTTGTTTTGGTTATGGTTTCTTTAGTTTGTCACTAAAGATTGCATCCTGTCCAAGGCTATCACCAGATAAATAAAGTGCTAGTGCAAATTTCATCTAAAAACTCAAAAATTAGGGGGTTAGACCATTTTGTGGCCTCAAAATATTATAAAACAAGCATTTGCAATGCAATAGGTCCCGCATTACTGAAAGCTTGAGGTATTGACGTTGCATTATAATGTGCAACGCCAATAGCTAAAACTTTTATTAATGCGAGACCTATTGCATTGCAAATGCTTGTTTTCATATTACATGCAGTGTATATTTATTTGGGTAATTTGCCTTCTTTTTAAAATAGGGGGATGTGTGGCATCTTACTCACTTGATTGCCATCAGGAATATACTAGAACATTATTATCTTAGCGTCATCAGATTCTAGAATAAGCTGCTCCCGGTCTATTGGACGCTGTGGTGACAGTTAGAGCTAGTTGTGGCTGAGGTGTACAAAATAAAAGCTTCCACTCCACCTTATACCTGCCTCTATCTTCTGTTGGATGCACCTTGCTGACTTTACACTGACGCAAAGACACATTCACACTAAAATATAGTGCTAAACAACAGACCTGGAATTTACATAATATTTCCGAAATTGTGTGTACTTACTACAAAAGATCATACGTAATCTTCAACACAACCCTAATCAATTGTTAACGTAGTTCTTGGGCGATGCTTCTTGCAGGCATGGCCTACGATGTATCAGGTGAATGTATTATGTTTCTTCTTTTTTTACATTTTTAATTTTTTCCTGTTAAATGCTTTACAAAATCTCAATAAACAGATTATATTAAAAAAGATAACCTAGTTATTGTACAAGAAGAAAATGCCATATATAGACATACCACCCACGTATCCATTAATGAGTAGATAGAAGCAACGATGCTCCTCGAAATGGTCTGGAAAACTACACTTTGTAGAAGTATTAAAAAGACCACTGAGTGTTGAAAACTATTTTTGTTCATGATAGATTTAGCAAATGCGCCGTCTGCCCGCTTGTTTAATCACACTGATACCTGGCCCATGTCGCCATCCAAACAGCTTCCTCAAACACTGGGGATTGGTGGGGGATGGGGTCGGCATTTGGAAGAAGACAGTGTACTATTTACGTAGTCCCTGGTCAGCTCTACTCCTCCATCAGCGGTCAATGCTCCAGAGGCAACATTCAGGTTAGCAGGCAGACGGGAGGAGCAACTAATACTTTAAGACTGCCCACATGTGACTTAAGTATAATCCCGTAATAGTGGATAGTTGTGAAAACGGAGCAGGTGTTGCTCGTTTTAATTATTTCCGGACTGTGTCGCAGCGTGTAAACAAACTAGGCGAGACCTAAAAAAACAGGACCGCGAGTGGTGCGCACGTGCGTCACAGCGAACATGTAATTTCAATTATCGCGCCTGTGTCTGGGGCACGATAATTGAAACCACATGGCCTTTGGTGTGCGTAATAGACACCAATAGGCCATGGGCGGAGCAATGCGTCTGCCTTTGGCCTATTGCGTGCCGTTTTTAGGAAATACACGCACTCAAAGGCCAATCGCAGAAGCCAAAAGGAAAAGCACACGCACGAGCGTGTGCGATTCTAGGCTCTGTTTTAAAACCCCCTACAAAAGGGCTCTCGCCTGCGCGAGCAATGCTGCGCACTGCAATGCTAGGGCGCGAGCCCTAAAAACACCACTTGATGTGTAAATAATTAATTTTTTTATTATTAAAAAAACATTATATTTATGGTTTAGGTCAGGTGGCAGCCTCTTATGGTTAATATGAAATCTTGTTTAGCCTTCATCTAAACCTGTGAAAAACTTAATCTGTTGCAGCTTAGATTATGTCCAGCATTAAAGACAGAGTTAAAAAGAGATTTTATATATATATATATTAGAGATGATAAACATTACTATCAGTGTTAAAGGAAATTGGTTAGATGCATGTGTATAAATCTTCAGTAGTATTCAATCCTCCCGGGCTTTTACTATCGAGATTTAAAATGTACTTAGTTTCTAACCTTCGCAGTGCGCCCTCTCTGTCACCTCCCCTTCTATTTTTCGGTATTGAATCTATGAGATAGTATGAAAGGTGATGGAGGTCACTGTTGTGGACCTCTTGAAAATGTCTGGCCACCGGGTAGGTTGAGTCATGATTTGTGATAGCCCGGATGTGCTGCAGAATTCTCTTGTTTGCCAGGAGTTTTGTACTCCCTACATATTTAAGGTTACAAGAGCACTCTAAAATGTAAATGATATGATCAGTTTTGCAGTGCAGGGGCCGTGGAATTTTTATTTCCCTGTCACTGAACGGCATTTTATAAGGTTTTTTTGTTAGTACCGTACTGACAGGCTTTGCAACTTTTACACTTCATAAAGCCCTTCCTTTGTGATAGCCAATTTTGTTGTTCAAGAACCTCCGGACTACTTTTAACTAGACTTCCGCTCATAGATTGCGCTCTTCTGTATGTTATCCCCAGGATCTTTGTTAAGCTCCCACCTATAACCGGATCACTCAACACTATGGGTCAATTTTGCTGCATAATGCTTTTGATGGTCTTATGCTATAAATTGTAAGCTAAAATTACCCTCAGTTGCATTGTTTCTTTTTGTTTCTTGCCATCTGTTTGTTTTGGTTTTAAAAGTAAATTTCTGTCTAAGTCCTGGGTTTTGATAATGGCTGCATCTATTGTCCTATTTTTGTATCCCCTTTCTAAGAATCTTTATTTGCTTTCAAGCTGTGCTCTCTGCAGATCGATGGGGCTGCTGCATATTCGTTTGATTCGCAGCCTTTCCCCATAGGGGATACTGTTCAAGGTGTCGTGGATGAAAACTGGTTGTCTTTGATGTACATTGGCAGAGATTGGACCAGTTCCTGTAAAAAATAATCAATATATTGGCTTGCATTTTCAAGTAAACTGTTCTGTGCAGAAATAATAGGGCGGCCTGGTGTCTTTCTTGCCTCTTTATGAATTTTTGGGAGGAAATATATGTTGGGGATTACAGGGTTATCTTTCCGTATGAATTTATATTCGTCCAATGTCAGGATTTCTGCGCTCTTCCAAGCTAAACGTTTCCCATAAAAATAATCATATATTGACTTCATGTCCAAACATTGCTGATCTTGTAGCATGCTCTGTTTAGCTGAAGCATAGCCTCCTTCATGTAATCCTTTCTGTCCCACAGGACAATATTGCCCCCTTTGTCAGCGTTTCTGACAATGATGTTATTCCTTTACACCCCTGGGTCCCCAGGTGTATTGGTCCCTACGTACCCTCCCGGGACACGTAGCACATTTATTGCCTCTGCCTGGAGTCTTGGCAGGCATGAACATCATGCAGAACAATGCTCCACTTGCACCAAATAGCAAAAGTACAAATCCCCTTGTTAAGAAGTTACATGGTTGGTGTGGACTGCACCGCCACTGGGGAAATATGAAGAGGATCCCTCTCAGGGGAATGGGGGCCCCATCAGGCCATCCAGAAGGGGACTAGGGTCACACCACAAACATCAAAGTGTGAAGTAAAGATAGTACCCCTACTAGCTCCCACACATGCAGGTTGTACAGCACAATATGTAACATCGCTGCCCAGAATGGTTACTCATGCCTGGCCTCCTTGTAACTTCTGCTTCCATAAACTGGAGTGCGTTCGTTCAAATTAAGAGCTTTTAGTGGGAAAGGAATGCACAGTTGTGGTTCTAACCTGGAATGGCATGTACCAGGCATGGTGATATGCCATGCCTGACATGTCACTAGGACTTGGGGCAACCACATACCACGATTATTGGTAGCATCCCTTCCCATTCCCAAACTGATTCACAGAACTGGTAGCCATAAAGAGGTGAACATGCATGTTTGCCCACTTACCCTTCTGTTGAAGTCCTACCTACCATATCATTGGTGGGCCTGCGCAACCACAACTTAACAGTGGAACGAGGGAGAAGATGTGGCCAGGGGCAGCTCCTCCGCTAAGGCGGAGGAGCATCGCGCCAATGCCTTGCAGCACTGCAAAAAATGAAAAATTAAATGATAGTGACACAAGGTTAATATCATTTCATGTTTCAGTGCTGAGGTGGTTTTGCTGGGTGGGGCTGGGCAGCACAGGGGGGAGGAGTGGTGGCACTCTCCAAGTGCCCATGACTGTTTGGACGGCCTTCTTGGGCCGGCCAAACAGTCATGTGCACTTTGCATGTTCTCCACCCAGGCTGTGTCACAGCCTGGGTGCAGAACATGCCTAGGCTCCCATTCCCTGTCTGAGCGCCGAACCAAGGCGCTCAGACCAATTACAACGCTGCATTGCAGCCAACAGAAGCCAGGAAGAGGACAGAGAGGACGGAGAAGAGGCAGCGACAGACAGACGGCTGGCATGCAGGTAAGAGATCTTTCTTTTTTTTTTTAAACTCCTCCCCCTTCCCTCCTCCACCCCACTACTGCTTCCCGGGGGCAGCTGCCACTGGATGTGGTGCTATAGCAGGAGCTGCTGACTTTGGAACTGCGGGAACCAAGTTTGAATCCGGGTATTAAGTTAACATCCTGTGATTCTGGAAAAATCACTTAAATCTCTCTGTGCCTAAAAACCGAAAAAACCATGAACCTGACCTTGTGTAATTTAACTGGTGCTCATGTAAATGCTCCAGTTCCCTATGGCCTACTTGCGTTATATAAAACTGCAACAACAAAAAGCCCCACCCGCTAAATAATAAATAAAACCAGTGAAACACCTACCATTAGCAGCGACCCAGACAAGGCTTCCTGATGGGAAAATCCAGAGGATTGCAAAGCACCTGTTTCAAAAAAGGTTTCATGTTTTCGGCTTTCTCACACTCAAGTCTTTCTCAGATGAATCTAACCAGTCGAACTCTAAGCACCTCTTCTAGCAAACCATACTTTTGCAGTTTTTCAGTCATCAGCACTACATCCATCTGCTGGTCTGCCATGTGTGGCATAGCCATGCAAGAGGACAAATAACGGTATGGCAACCGACCACCTTTTCCCCCCCTAACAAAGGTCTTTACTCCTCTGGCCTAGTCAAAACACACATTTGTCGATTCATTCTCTAGGAAAGGACCTCAACACAATTTTTAGCAGTACTTTTCTAAAAAATGCAGCAGTACCAAGGGCTGCAGGATCAGCCGAGAAAGGGTGGATTACTCTATCACATAGTATGACAGGAGCTAGGCAAGTAGTTTCATTATCTCACCCCTAGTGTGCTGCTTAAATATTCATTGGTCTTGGGTCCTGTTGTAACTTAATGCATCCTTCCCAACGTTCCAAGTCCCTGCTGCTTAGCCAGTGTGAGAGGACATGTAGAATGTTGAGAGTGTGTGTATTGGATTGAGAGTCAGTTGATGACACGGACTGAGCATCAAGGATGCTGCTCCTGGTGGGGGTTATTCTTACCTACTTGTAACTAAGATCTAACCAACCTTCTTATAATCTACACTACAGCTATGAACTTAGTTTACAACAGGTTCCCTGCATGATTTGGTCAGTATCAGAGCCTGTCTATACCCCAGCCACTTAGTCCTTCCAGGTTTCCATCATTGGCCACTGGATTGAACAGGAAGTCTAATAACTTTTAACTTCATCAGAGTTCCAAACTAGAGAAATACATATGACTGCTATTTCATGAGTTTGAAGGGGCAGGCAGGCAAGAATTGGGAGATGGAAGGCAAAATAACATGGACTGGATGCAAGGAGGGGAGTGAAGAGAGTGAACAGGCACCAGTAGGAACATCACCATCAAAAAGAAGAGTTGCCGGGCAAGGGAGAACGGGCAAGAGTTGTGGACTGTGTTGTTGGTCCTTCATTTTGTGTTATCATAGAATTCTACACATGCAGAGAATGTTAACAGCTTGTAATCAGGACAGGTTCTGAAGAGCTTAGTTGCTGACCAGAGACTGGTCTAAGATGGTGGGCTGTCAGTGATGCTGAGCTAATCCTAATAAATTCTGCTGTGTACGACAGCTGCTTTGTGTGTTTGATACTTTGCAACACTGGCAACGAGTTCTGCCTGATTGTGGACAGGCAAATTTCAACACAAATTCCCCTGAATCTGCATGGTGTCAAATTTGTGCCACGGTAATTAATCAATAGTTTCTGCCATGATGTTTAATTGATCTTGGGACTGCCATCTTTACCCCATGATGTCTACCACGCATGTGGATTTACAAATTGTAAAATTTAAGGACACTATCACGAAAGCATTTGAACCTATTTTACTTCAAAATATAAGTGTTCCCTTGTGCGACTGCCTGCTCACGAGTGCTTTAGAACAGCGCATTCTTGTCTCATGCGCAAGTTCTCTGGGGTGGAGCTACCTCCTGACGAGTACGCAAAACATGCAATCCATGTGTGGGCGTTACATGATTACGTCTTGGACGTGGTGGACATTTTAAATCAGGAAATTTGCTGGAAGAATGATTTAGTGCGACTACCTCGCAACTTCAACATGAACTTCACGTGTTATAGATATGACGGTTATCCTACAGTAAGCGATCTGCAACACAGATCCACAATTTACCTTGAATTGCAGATTTTTAATAGATGGACATATCACAAACCAAAGGTAAAATGTTTGTTAAACGGAAATACTTTGCATTACTGTAACTGATTATACTATTACTTCAGTATACAAAATGTCTGGAAGCGACATGTCTCAGACTCCTGCCTTTTTATCGGAAAAAGGTGATCTCATTCTTCCCTGGAAACATTGGATAAAACATTTTGACCCATGCCTTGTGGATATAGGAGGGGAAAATACATCTGCAGCTAGCAAACAAACCATATTGCTACACAATTTAGGAATAGAAGGTTGCAATATTTATGAGTATAACCGAAATACCAGTTGGTAATGGTGATGGAGAACCTACGTACGTGAAATGTCTGCGAAAAACCTTGAACAAAACTTTGGACCGTGTATGAATGATGCTCTGGAGAATCACACATTTTTTACCAGAAACGCGGAAACCGCATAGAAAGTTGGCAAGTATATTGCTTCACTTTAAACTCTAGCAAGCACATGCAAATTTGGTGAACTGACTCACTCCCTAATTGGAGATCAGTTGGTGCAAGAAGTTATTGTCTAAAAATACCTCAATTTAGGCCGTTGTGATTGTCGAAGGAATGGAAAATATGTCTAGTTGGGCCAGGTAAATGAGAGATTATCGAGCACAGTCTCAAGGTACAACCAGTGCATGAAGCAGTATACATGTAAAAGCTGAACCTGACCTACAATTAAAATGTGAATTAAATGTACAAAGGTTCACGTCGGGAGGAGTCAAAAGCAAGGCATCCACAGATAAATTGTATAGCTATGGTAGTCTTGGGAATCAATCAACAAACGACAGCTCCAGATACGCCTCAAGCTAAGCTGATCGAATGAAGTGAGAGGTGAAACCATGTGCTCAGCGGGCATTGGAGTTGAGGGGTTCTCTCAAAGATATCTCGAGAGAAGCATGGTGAGCTCAACTCACTGCTCCGATACAGTGACTTTTAAATCATAATTTGAGTTTCTGAAAGGGAAAGCTGCAGCTTCAAAATTGAATCCTGATTGGTTTGAACCCAACAATGTAGGGAGAGGTGAAGGTAAGCATGATGGGAAGAGCAGGTGTAAGAGGTATCAACAGAATAAAAGGAAAGGTTTGATGCTAAGCGTGCCACTAAATATAGGACGTGTAATGTTGGTGACAGAGTGTTGGAAAAAACATATTGGGAAAAGAAGGGAGTAAGTCAGTACCTGGGACCTTTCAAGAATGTGGCCATTAAGAAGAATGTTGTTACTGTAGATTCAGGCAGTCCCTGGAGTATTTCAAAGATAGTAAAGTACACAGGCTTCGATGATGGTAGATATAGGGTATTTAGTGCCCGATCTCGATATCCGGAAGGAATCGTTTTGGGCATTTCACGGTCGACAATAAGACTGGCCTATTTTGAGGATTATGTCATGTATTACATTGGGTTAAGTCTATGTTATGTATAAGAACTTTTCCCTCTCTCTCATGGAGGTGGTTGTGCTTCTTTTACTTTTTTTATCATCTGTGACTAACACACGGTTATATCCTTTTAGTCATCGCATTACTGTATTGCTGATTTTTTTGGAGATGATCACATTTCTGGGGGCGGGGGAAGATGTGTTATGGTTACGGACTGTGTTATTTGTTGGTCCTTCATTTGTGTTAGCATAGAATTCTACATAAGCAGAGAATGTTAACAGCTTCTAATCTGTTCAGTTGCTGACCAGATGCTGTACTGAGATGTACTGTTGGTAATGCCGAGCTAATCCTGATAAATCCTGGTGTGTAGGACACCTGGTTCATGTGTCTGATACTTCGCAACACCAACCACATTGAATATGGGAAAGGTGAAAAAGGCATGAGATTGGGTAACAAGAAGGAGGATGGTGACTGGGTAGGAAGTGGGGAAATATACAGAAACAGGAAGGGGCACGAAGGAGGAAAAAAGTAGCAGTAGGGAAAACCCTAAGGGAGGGGCATTGGGGTGGGTGAAAGAAGAGGTTGGCAAACTGAGCAGGTAGACATACATGAAGTATATGAAGACACGAACAAGGAGAACACAAGGGTCTGATAGGATGTGGGCGCTGAACATGACTGGGCAGTAGAGCACTTCGGTGAAGAGAATTGTAAAAGAGTGCAGTTGGTTAAAGGATTTTGTAAGGGCTTGAGTAAGGAAGAGTCAAGTCAAGTTGGCTGCAAGTTTGGAATTTTGCAAAGATTAAGGATGGAGGGTGATATGATAAAGGAGCGGACAGGCTCAGAAAGGACAAAAAAGCCAGCCAAACGAGGGACTTGATGCACATCAGTTTCCCTTAATGTATTATAACAGATTTGACCCTCATGACAACATCAACCGAGCCTGAGCCCACATTGGGTTATGCATTAGGAATTTGGGTAAGTTACTTAAAAATCTTTTCGACTTATACTCAAACCACTGGTTTGGCACTTCCATTTGTGGTCTTGTTGGGAGCAGATGGAGATGCCAGATTCTTCCTGTGTCTTCTCATCTCCACTGTCATCTACGACATCCCACTCACAATTTTAAACCTCATAATAGGTCAGAAAGCCTTATAACTGTTATACTGGGGCATGCTAAAACTATCTTCAAAGAAAAACTTGAATAGGTTTCTGGACTTCAAAAGTCCCTGGTACTGGTCTACAGAGTTGGCACTGATTTAATGCTCTGCTGGTTAACTGATACATTTTGCTAACCTAAACGTGTGATAACACCAAACTTTCTGGATGTACCAGCGGCTCGCATGCTCACACCCCAGCGCTTACTATATTAACTGCAGGCCTTTACGTTACATTCAGGTTCCTCCGTGTTCTTTAAAACCACGAGCATGTAAGTTGACAAACTGCAGTGCCAAATGTTGTTTATATACTCTTTTATCACATTCTTTCAATACGCAATTTATAACTTGTAATTGTCAAAACTCTGCTCAGTCCCAAACTTTGAATTACTGGTTCTGGTTCTATTAGGGGTTTCTTTTCTTCAGTAAACAGTCCTCATAAAATGGGTGATTGACTGGATGTAATCTTTACATATTCTTGAAAATAAAATACTACCCCTTACTTACTAAAGGTTTGAACGGACGTTTATGCAACGCAACGCGAAACACAGAGCCAATGTATTAATCATTTTAAAGGGCTACAGGCGTTGTGCTAAATTAAATTGCATTGTATGAGCGACCTGCAGCCTTTAGTGGCCACTGTGTTTCACTTTGCTTCTCCTTCCCAACCCTCATCAGTGTCTTTCACAATGTCTAGTTTTGCTGACGCCAGTGTGGTGGTTGCTTCTGTTCCTGTTTGGATGAAAACTGATCTGGCAGTTGGGTTTAGATATTTACTTGCTGTGCTGACATGACAGATTGACATATATAGGTCCTTGTCTGTACTAGTACATATGAGCCAAAAATTATAGAATGTAATGAGACCAAGAGTAGTCATAAATGGCTGACATTAATTAAAAAATGCTATCATTCATCTTCTGTGCTGTCTATCTTATTTTTCCCAGCTATACCATGTGCCCCTGCACAATTAACTCCTAATTCAATACTTAACCGAGATTAGCCACTTTATATGCATAAACTCAGGTCTTTTATAAGCTCGAACAAGGTAAAAACCAGCAGATAAAGCATGTTTCACGTAACAACTGAGTCTGGTAAGTCTGGATCCCCAGTCCCTCTACTAGGTCAATAATGTAAAAGAACACCCAACATAAGGATTACTTTGAATAAACACACAGAAACCTAACTGCTCCGGGCTATGTTAAAGTTAGGAAAATCAATGAAATTATTTTTTTCAAAAAATACACAGAGAAACAACCTTGACTATGCCTTTACAGAATTTTAGAAGGATTCCTAAATAACTGTCTATGCTTTAAAAAGATGCTATTAAGACCTTACAAGATGCAGTAAGGCTAAAGAGAAGGAAAAACATGGAAGAGTCGACACACAGGACAATGGAAATACACTGTTTAACATTCAAAACGACATTTCCCAGATTCAGAGTTGCAACCCCAGCCACTAGAGGGCCAGCACACTCAGACACACTTTCAAGTCAACAGTGCCAGATAAAGTGTTTAGGCCCGACTCACTCTGAGCTCCCTTATCTGACAACATTGGCTAGTGTGATTCCCTGCTATTCGCATTACTTTGCACCCGGCTTGATTCATTTCTTTACCTTAGTTATATTTCACTCGTTCTGTTTCGCACAGTCTTCTTGAACCCTCTTCTGCTGACTCTTTGTCTGTCTTGTTACCCGTTTGTTTACTATGCATCTCTCGTTCAGTCTTCCACCATGCAGTGATCTTCATCTTCAGCTCCTGTGTTGGTTTTGTGGTACACCAGGGTCTAGTTACAGTGCAGCATCTGCTGGTACCAGATAAGTACCAGCTGATGGTGTCTTTATGTCTTGCTTCCCTCCTGTGGTATGTACCCTTAGTAATGTGCATTGTCTCATCTACAGGAGACCTAAATCTAGGGAAGCTTGGACCAGAGTCACTATGCTTAAGGAATCCAGTCTAGCTCTTTCAACTACCAATCTGTGGGAGTCTCTTTCTCTCTCTGTTCCCTCACCTCCTTGTCCCTTTAGCCTGGATTTATGCCACCATCCTTGACCTTGTTCAAGTGAGTGAGTCGACCTCCAGGGGGAGAGGGAGAGATTTGCCTCGACCTCCTAACGCTCGAGTCTGTGACATACTTTTTGAGTTTTTGGGGATCACTGATGCTTTCAAAGACATGTTGAACAGTGGTCTTAAGGTATTCTTGCACTTGGACAGCAGAGATTTCTGAACGATCCTTTAAATCCAAACATCTAATGGTTTTATGGAAGACAGATTCCAGCACATTGGCTCTATTGAATTCATGACTTTATCGAATATGAAATCAGCCATTGGACATTAGACGGTGTCTTTAAAAAACGGATTTTTTCACCAATAGTATAAGACCAACTTAGAAGATAATTTAAGTTATTTATTCTTATTGTTGTGTGATACTTAAAATTAGCAATGAAAAGTACTGATCAAGCATGTCATTAATACTGGTGTTTGTTCAGTTGTGTATTAATGGAATGTGATTTATGCTAAAATAATGGATGGTCAGCTGCGTATATATCACATTTTTCATTTTATTTACATGCTACGCTTATGCAGAAGGTTGTTTATTTTAATGGTTACAAATTAT
Organism: Triturus cristatus; assembly: GCF_964204655.1. Lineage (NCBI taxonomy): Eukaryota > Metazoa > Chordata > Amphibia > Caudata > Salamandridae > Triturus > Triturus cristatus. The sequence goes on along the minus strand of NC_140587.1, from coordinate 154,545,566 downwards.
GGAATACTGGAAACTAACTTTGTACTAGGCGATTCTGGTGGTGACTAATGATGTTTGTAGTTTGTTTTAGGACCCACCAGTTGTTTTGTGCTATTTGTATGAATGATATAATGATTGTTAATGAACTGGATTTGAGTTTTTATCTGAGAAAACAATTTATTTCAAGTGGACATATGTTGGCAGGTATTGTCAAACAGCTCCATTTTCCACTCCACTAATATTTTCATGAAATATTTAATATGCAATACCAATTATAGAATAGCAGTACTCTTTTTTTGCCTACAATGCTCTAGACCAATAAATAACTGTCAAGTTCTGGCAGTAACATTTCAGACCACAACATTACGAGAGGAGTAGTGGTGGTGGCATAAATGTGTCTCAAGCAAAGGTGAAAATTTGCAAAAAGTGTTAAGGAAAGGAATAAAATCTAAAAATTTAAAAAAGTTTGTGAAGTTTCCTAAGTTTTAAAAAAAACATTATCTCAAAGGTGATCGTGCACCCTTTAATATTTCACATAACACAGCTTCTTACTCCTGAAATGTTGAAGTTGGTGATTCTGATTGTTGCCTTTTTCTTTTTACATGTTTTCTTCATTTGAATCCCAAACTAAAGCTAATAATTGTAATCTCTTCAAAAACATTTTAAAATGTCACTTTTGAAATTCTGACTGACCATTTACTGCTATTCCTGGCATTCATTCCCTTTCTGGTGATGTTAATGACCTTTTCTAACAGAATTCAACTGCATTCATTGCTGTGGACCTTTCTGCTTTTTCCTCTACATGGGTGTGAAAAAGCATAGCTCTTTAGTGTCGAGCTGCTCTCAGGGAAGAAACAGCTGCCATTAAGAGACCTTGCAACCTTTCAGGATTACTGCTTCTCACACGCCTCACAAACACAATCTTGCTGCAGTCAAAGCTCTTCATTTCCACATCGGTTTGCTTCTGCTCAAGTAAGCCTAAAGTACTTTTTAAAAAAAATGTTTTTACAGTGCGTACTGGTCCTTGTATAGTATAAGCGTATTAGAAAGCAATAAAGCACTGTACTTAATAATGAGTTACAAAACTACTGAAGGTATTTGGGTTGTAACGGTTTTTGTGAAGGGCATTGTAAAAAAAAAAAATAATAATAATAATTTGATCATGACCCACACTTGACCCTAGAGGAACTGTGTTTTAAACATATAAGGCTCAGTCTGTCTAATTAGTGATTGCTTTCCATCTCTTCCATTCCATGGAGGTTTGAGTTCAGTTTAAAAAATCTAGAAGTGCTTTTACCCAATCCAGGCCTTTAAAATAAAACACTGAATTTATGTAATGAATAGAAGGCAATAGACTTTTTAATGATGAGTAACAAATACTCAAAATGATGACCAAGTTTTGCTATGTTTTAATGTGTTTACTGTATGATATCTTGGCTATTACTACTGCATTATGCGGTTAAAAATGAACATTCGGTTAGGTTTAAAAAAAAAAAAATCTAAAATAAAGATTGTGTACAAGTGGGTGTGTGTTGATTCCACATCATGTTCATGAAAGATAAGTGGGTCGCTAGGCTCTTTGTTTCAGTTTGCTGCAGGTTGGAGATTCTGGGGGGTTGTTATCAGTGTCTGATGAAGTGATCAATGACTCTTGATCAATGTGATTCCAGTTTCTTCAACATAATTGAACACAGACCATTATTCAAGGCATGTCTACCGGGTGATTGTTTTGGTCTTGGAGTATTTCTGTCTTTTCTCCTTGACAAACCTAGACCATTTAGACGAGATGCTTCAAGCTCAGCCTTCTCCTTCTCAAGCTGTGTGGGATGCCTCAGTGCTATGTCTTTCCATCAACACCTTTTAGCATCTTATGAAGCCACTGAGAATTCATGCAGAGAAGTTCAGGAATTTGACCACCAGAATGGAGGAGAAACCAATCAATTTTAACGTGTCATCTTTGGATCATGTCCAGTGTCATGGAGAACTGGATGTTTTGACATATTCTGAAGTTTAATTAATCAAAATTTGAATTTATTCATGGTACATCTCTACAGCAAGTTACACGTTATTTTAACATGGCCACACCATGGTTGTCCATAGTTACATGCTGTCCTGTAGCTGCACATATTTGCTGCTAGCTGAAACTTGTAAATATGAAAAATCTGCAAGTATAGGGGGAATTCTCCACAATTGTGGATTAAAGGTTAGTGGTAGGAACATGTGTGTTTGCAGGCAAGCAATAGTGTGGTGGTCGTTGGTAAGACTGAACACTCACAGAGCCAGCCATTTGAGAGTGTACCCAAACGTCCTCAATGTTTGTCATCCCTACTTCCACAAGAAAATTGACTCTTAAAAAAGGCAAGATTAAGAGTGAAAATGGAATGGATAAGTCCCTAAAAGACACTCACTTCTTCTCCTTGCGGGGGGTTTTCATGATTTTAACCATATATTTTAACCATATTTATTACTTTTAAGGGTCTGCTGCATAAAGAGAAAGCAATCCTAAAATAATAATTATATGGAAACTCACCAACATTCTGGTGTGCCGTTGACACCAACAAGAACACACAGAGTTCCATTTTCAAAGGGACCCTCACACAACACTTACTTCAAAGTAGTGCATTTCTTCCATAGATATCTGTACCCAACTTCTCTTATTATTATTACTTATTGTGTACAAATAATTTTTCCACAGCTCAATTTGCTAAGATATCCCAAAGATAGACTACCTATTAACTAATGTAATAAACTTGGATAGCGAGAACCCTACCTGTAACTTCCCTGCCGGTATCTACTCCTCTATTTCCCGCTTTCACTCAGTACTTTGTATTATATTTAGTTATCACTCAGTGCTATGTTATACGCTTTATGTCACTCAGTGCCTTGTATTTACCCAATTATTCCTAATTATCGCTCAGTACTTTGTTAAATGTATTTTTTAACTACAAATGTTGTACTAAACCATCATTGCTATATTAAATGCATCTCTGTTTCTGCTGCTGCTCCTTGTATGTTTTATTCAAAATTCTAGCTGTTACTTCTCTTCATGGTAAGGACCTTTCACCATCTTGTGGGTCTATCTGCAATGTTCAAAAAAACTCAATAGACAAAAATTAGAAATACTGGGTGGGTGCCAAGACATTTATTATATTTTTGCGTTTCCCGGGTATTTCTATGAATCCCTGAAAGTTTGAAATCGATTCAAATAGTAGGAGTAAACTTTGATGGAGAGATCTGTGTCTTTTAGGAAGAGCTTGCGAATCAGCAGTCCTCTCACATGTCCTTCTTGTGTTTTTCAAAATAGGAAACAAAACAAAAAGAAAAATAGGGTGTACTGCAACATGGTAGTGAAATAGATGACAAAAGTACTATCTTAGCTGTAATATTAGCAAAATTCTTAGAACAGGGTATTCAAATATTAGGAAGTAGTGGCGCTCTGCAGATAAACGTAGGTATATTGAGTTACAATATCTGTATGGTGCAAAACAGGGAGGGGAGACCCCTAAACCCCTCAAATTGTAAAGGCCAAAAAAAATTTGACCTCAAGCTGAGCAAAAGACCGGTCCTGTGCACACATACAATTATATAATCACTGATCGATACAGGTAAGTACAATGCATCAAAGAAAACATTCATGTATGATTTGAAAATTCCGTTTAATAAGCATAACCAGCCGACACGTGTTTCATCGTGGGAAGTGTGAACCACGAATCTTCAGGGCTGGAAAAAATACAAAATAATTCATGCTAAGACAAGTGCCTAGGCAAGGCGATACTACAAAATAATGCTCATTCCAAACGTAGTATGTAAAAACAGTGCGAAGATATACAGGAAGAAAACACCACAACTCCAAGAAGGTGCTGAAGTAATAATAAGATAAATGTGTCAATAGTGCCTACACCACCAATCGGTGTAAAGTCAAAAAAGAGAAAGGAAGAAAGGAAAAAGCAACAAGATATCACCAATGCACCCGAATATGTGGAGCGAATCAAACGCTAAGTCCCCCAACGGTAAAAGAGTACCAAACAAATTTCCACACAAGAACCATACCTGAAGCTAATGCCAAAAAAGCAGTAGATGCTGTAAAGTAAAACAATACAAACAACGAATAAACAAGAGGTCTTAGAATACCAAGACAATGGAAAGCGAGGCGTGTAAAACACAGTAAAAAGGGATGTCTTACCCCACTACCGGTGATAATTCCAACCCGGTAGGGTCAATACAGGGTCAGTCGGACTGCACAGATTAGTACTGTCTCTGTGTGAATAAAAAATAATAATATACCTAATGTAGACAGCATATGGAAGCGTAGAGGAGTAAGTGCAAGCAAACGATTAATGCCAAAATAACAAGAAAACAAATCGTACCTTCAAGATAAAACAGCCACGATCAGAAATAACTTTGTACCGCCAGTCGCGTAAAAATCCGATATGCATAAAAAGTATCTTAAGGGAGAAATTCCCGCTAGTAGTAGTCTGGCAACGTGTTCGTCAAGACAAGTCAATGACATCCATTATCTATAATGCAAACCACAACGGAAAACACATAAGGTGAAGTTAGATGTCACCCATTGCGTATACTCAAAGTAGATAGGAAATGTAAAAATGACATCTCTCTCGTCTATTGTAAAACGAATGAGATTATCAACTAACTAATTACTTACAAAAGAAGCGAAGCGTCCGAGCGGCCTGGCGGCATAAATTCCGTATGTTAGTGTGTCACAGAATTCCGACCCGGAAGTGCTTATATAGCCGGATAGTACCGGAACACTAGAGCGTAAACAGACCAAAATAGTACCCGAAAGAAGACAGACTTCAAAGTAATAACGATGAAGTCTCGTAATATAAAAACTACAAAGAGTCTCATACTTGATAGTCGATCAGCCCTCGCTAAAAAGACCATTGTCCTAGTGCCATGTTACAATATGTCTCGAGCTCATCCGCGACAAGGAGAGTGAAAAATGTCGCCCAAACTCGCAGAAGAACGTGCGAGTAATGCGTGTTAGTCCCTAAAGTTGCCACGGTGTGCTAACCTATTTATAAGTGCAAATTACAAACTATCAAGTGTATGAAGGAACTATAAGTATCAATCCCCTTAACAGAGTGAAAAAGATAAAGGAAAAGGGAAAGGGTAAAAAAGGGAGCAACAGCGTAAAAAGAGAAGGAGGTAGGACAGTAAATACACGTGACATCGCTGTCCAATAACTTTCATTGAATATGACTCATAGGCTGACATCAGGTAAATCCATACATGCAACATAGTGGTATATAGCACATTGGATCAGACAAAGCTGAGAAATGTTAGCAGTGAAAGAATATATAGTCTAAGAATATGATTGTCATGTTACAAGCACTAAATGACTTAAACAGCAAAAAGTAGAGAGTGTATACTGTAACTCAGAGCACTAAAGAATTCGTCATTCATAATTGTGAAAATATACCGCAAGACATAAAAACAAAAAATTGTTTAAAGAATACATTGTTTACAGTAACGTATATAAGGGTTCAACTTTACAGGCTCAAAGGCAACCGGAAAAGGCAAGTATAGCAAAAGTGGGGACCGGACAAATTATAATACAGTACATGTCACGCACACCAACTAGCAGAAATACAAAAAGCTAGTTGGCATAATTCCACCCACATCAGTATTGCATTTCATAAAACCCAATTAATTATTCTGTGACAACATCACAATTAGTACAGAGCAAAATATCAACATAGACGAGAGAGATGTCATTTTTACATTTCCTATCTACTTTGAGTATACGCAATGGGTGACATCTAACTTCACCCTATGTGTTTTCCGTTGTGGTTTGCATTATAGATAATGGATGTCATTGACTTGTCTTGACGAACACGTTGCCAGACTACTACTAGCGGGAATTTCTCCCTTAAGATACTTTTTATGCATATCGGATTTTTACGCGACTGGCGGTACAAAGTTATTTCTGATCGTGGCTGTTTTATCTTGAAGGTACGATTTGTTTTCTTGTTATTTTGGCATTAATCGTTTGCTTGCACTTACTCCTCTACGCTTCCATATGCTGTCTACATTAGGTATATTATTATTTTTTATTCACACAGAGACAGTACTAATCTGTGCAGTCCGACTGACCCTGTATTGACCCTACCGGGTTGGAATTATCACCGGTAGTGGGGTAAGACATCCCTTTTTACTGTGTTTTACACGCCTCGCTTTCCATTGTCTTGGTATTCTAAGACCTCTTGTTTATTCGTTGTTTGTATTGTTTTACTTTACAGCATCTACTGCTTTTTTGGCATTAGCTTCAGGTATGGTTCTTGTGTGGACATTTGTTTGGTACTCTTTTACCGTTGGGGGACTTAGCGTTTGATTCGCTCCACATATTCGGGTGCATTGGTGATATCTTGTTGCTTTTTCCTTTCTTCCTTTCTCTTTTTTGACTTTACACCGATTGGTGGTGTAGGCACTATTGACACATTTATCTTATTATTACTTCAGCACCTTCTTGGAGTTGTGGTGTTTTCTTCCTGTATATCTTCGCACTGTTTTTACATACTACGTTTGGAATGAGCATTATTTTGTAGTATCGCCTTGCCTATGGCACTTGTCTTAGCATGAATTATTTTGTATTTTTTCCAGCCCTGAAGATTCGTGGTTCACACTTCCCACGATGAAACACGTGTCGGCTGGTTATGCTTATTAAACGGAATTTTCAAATCATACATGAATGTTTTCTTTGATGCATTGTACTTACCTGTATCGATCAGTGATTATATAATTGTATGTGTGCACAGGACCGGTCTTTTGCTCAGCTTGAGGTCAAAATTTTTTTGGCCTTTACAATTTGAGGGGTTTAGGGGTCTCCCCTCCCTGTTTTGCACCATACAGATATTGTAACTCAATATACCTACGTTTATCTGCAGAGCGCCACTACTTCCTAATATTTGAATACCCTGTTCTAAGAATTTTGCCAGTGTTACTATTTAGGAAGGGCTGCCGCGACGTAAACTCTATACACTTTCAACCAGGGTTCCTTGCATTCGATTGATCTTACTATGGATCGTGATAAAGAAGCTGAAGAACTCTTTGGCAATTTGGCCAAAGGCACTAATTTAAATACACCTTCCAACAGCAACAACACCACACAGCAGGAAGGTTTGAGGGATAAGTTCATCAGATTGGAAAAACTTAAAAAACTAGAAAATGCGAGATGGTGGGATGGAGCCACTCTGAGACAGTACCTGAGACTGGATAGGGTACCCAGGGGTCTAAGATCACAGATATTCCCCACCTATGACGAGCTAGACGAGGACCTGTTGGCTAAATGGGAAGAGGCGCTTAACCTCAAATCCAAAACTTTAATGCAAATTCTTATAGAAAGTGCTGAGAGGAAAGTCAATAAACTACAAACCGATATAGCTACCTTAGAAGATGAAATAAAAAGTCTCAATCGTAAGGAGGCCACTGAGAAAAATTATGCGACTCTCAAGGATATATTAGCTACTCACCAGAACGAGATTAAAGACAGAAAAGCTAGACAGCTTAAACGGGACGAATTGGACTATAAAATGGGCAGAATTTTTACCTATGCACGCAAATATGACATACTCATCCCTACCAACACGGTACCAGACAAAACAGTCAGAGCTGATGTTATCTCTTCAGCTTCGAGCTCCACCTCATTGAGCATGCCTCCATCTAGTGATAGTGAACACGAGACCGATCCTAACACTAAGAGGCAGGAGTCATCTTTTTTAAGGGAAGTAAGGACCATTCGGAGAGGAAACAGAGCCTCAAACACACGCACCACACAGGTCACAAAACACGCAGAGGGGGGAGAGGCGGAAAAGGGAGAATACAGGAGAAAACTACGCTCAGGCAACGAGCGGAACCCACTATAGACTCCATCTCTGAGGTTCAGGTTGTCAATTTGTCATCCATGACACTTACTGCAGATATGAATTCATTATTAAGTAAGGGCCTTAATTTCAACCCTACGGTTTCTGGTGATTATTGTAGACTCAAAATTGATCTGTTTAAATTTGTTAGAGCATTGAAATTGAAGAAATATTTTGCCGATAACCCTTCGAAAAATAAAAGAGTTACCACAAAATATTGTGAAGATGTCTTTGGTGTTCCTACTATCTGTGATATACAGGCCACTAAATTGCTCCTTTCTCTGACAGATATAGAAGAGTCTCCTTATACCATGGTGCAACTGCTAGAAGAGCTCGACATTGACACTTCTAATACTCCAGTTAGTGGCCTAAAAAACAAATCTAAATGGGTACCCACTCTTACAGGGGGGAATGTGATTGATGTCTTTTACAAAAGGGTGTTAGAGGATCTCAATCTACATGCATCAAAAAGGAGGAAGAACAAGTGTGTTTTCAATGACAATCTAACTACAGGTGAACGTCAGGCATTGAAAGAACTTGTGGAAAATGAACACATACTTATCAGGGAGGCGGACAAGGGTGGAAATGTTGTTATCATGAATCGGGCAGACTATAATAACGAGATTCTTTCGCAACTTAGTGATCAATTGTGCTACCATACTATCACTTACAATCCAATGGGGAATTTGACGACATTGATTAACAAACATCTCGCAGAATGGCACACTACAGGTCTTTTAGATGCGGATGAGGTAGCCTATTTGAAAGTCTTTAGACCCACCTTCCCTGTACTGTACACATTACCGAAGATACATAAACAACTCCCTTTCCCTCCAGGAAGACCCATCATCTCTGGCATAGGAGGACCTACTGAGAGACTATCAGAGTATGTCGACATATTTTTGGGCCCGTTGGTACGGAATTTAGCATCATACATACAAGACACGAAACACATTCTGAGCATTCTATCTGACTTTCAGTGGCAACCTGGTATGATTTTGGCCACCTTAGACGTAGTGTCATTGTATACCAGTATTGATCCTGAACTGGGCCTTAGAGTAGTAACCAAAACTCTTGAAAATAGGCCAGCTACACTTTGGCTACACAACGACATGCTGATTACCATGATGAGACTCATACTTAACAATAATTTCTTTCTATTTGAGAACACATGGTACAAACAAGTGAAGGGAGTAGCTATGGGTTCGCGGTTTTCACCATCGTTTGCTAATCTTTTCATGGGCTGTTTGGAGAAGGATTGGATTTGGGGCCCTAATGGAACAGAATGGGTGAACTCCATTATCTATTGGGGTCGCTATATAGACGATTGTCTTCTTGTGTGGTCCGGTAGTGAAAATGAACTGTTGAGCTTTTGCACTTATCTTAACACCAACAATTTTGGAATACAATTCACTGTAGAGTACAGCACTACTAGTGTTACATTCCTGGATGTAGAACTGTTTGTGAAAAATGACAAATTGAATAGCCGCCTATTTCGCAAAGGTACTTCTTGTAATTCTTTACTGCACGCACACAGCAATCACCCATCTCATCAGGTGAACGCAATTCCATATGGAGAATTTTTAAGAGCACGACGCAACTGTAGTGATGAGTTGGAGTTTGCTAACTGTATCAAGGATATGAAACATAGATTTCAAAAAAGGGGCTATCCACCATCAATTCTCAAGAAATCAGAGAATAGAATAGCCAGGGTTAAACGTGCTAACACTTTACTACCGAAAACCACCAACAAGACTACTACAGAGCGCAACACACGCATGATTACTGAGTATAATGCATTAAGTCAAGTCATGAGGAAGAGCCTCAATAAACACTGGGGTATTCTCCAAACAGACACCTCCCTTCGTGAATTTTTGACCAGCTACCCACAGATTACATATAGACGAGGCTTCAATCTTCGTAGTAGACTTAGTCCTACGGTCCCAAAAGCACAAAGGAAACAGTCTTGGTTTACACCACTGACATTGGGTTTTGATAAATGTGGCTGCTGTGGAGTATGTAGATGGGCGAAACACAAGACCACATCTTTCTCTGGACATAATGGCAACACATATACTATCAAATCCAACATTAATTGCACTACTAAATTTGTGGTATACATTATAGAGTGTAGGTGTGGTAAACAATATGTGGGTAGTACCATCAGAGCACTCAAGGAGAGAATTGGCGAACACACCAGGGCAATTCATCAAGTAGATGCCAGATACCCAGTAGCTCTACACACTGTTAGCTGCTCTGCTCAGGACAGCCGGGGAGGTTTCCAATTCTTCGGGATAGAAACCATTGATGTAGGGGCACGAGGTGGCAACAGAGAACTTCGCCTAAGACAGTGTGAGGCCATGTGGATTATGCGCTTACAGACGGTTGAGCATGGGCTCAATTATGACTCAGAAATGCAATATTTCTTGGGTTGAAATAAAATGGTTCCGTATTTTTATCTATCAATGATTAAATCAGCTGGTGTTTCTTTCTGCACTCTGTGCCAGTGCCCTACACGTTATGTTGATATTTTGCTCTGTACTAATTGTGATGTTGTCACAGAATAATTAATTGGGTTTTATGAAATGCAATACTGATGTGGGTGGAATTATGCCAACTAGCTTTTTGTATTTCTGCTAGTTGGTGTGCGTGACATGTACTGTATTATAATTTGTCCGGTCCCCACTTTTGCTATACTTGCCTTTTCCGGTTGCCTTTGAGCCTGTAAAGTTGAACCCTTATATACGTTACTGTAAACAATGTATTCTTTAAACAATTTTTTGTTTTTATGTCTTGCGGTATATTTTCACAATTATGAATGACGAATTCTTTAGTGCTCTGAGTTACAGTATACACTCTCCTTTTTGCTGTTTAAGTCATTTAGTGCTTGTAACATGACAATCATATTCTTAGACTATATATTCTTTCACTGCTAACATTTCTCAGCTTTGTCTGATCCAATGTGCTATATACCACTATGTTGCATGTATGGATTTACCTGATGTCAGCCTATGAGTCATATTCAATGAAAGTTATTGGACAGTGATGTCACGTGTATTTACTGTCCTATCTCCTTCTCTTTTTACGCTGTTGCTCCCTTTTTTACCCTTTCCCTTTTCCTTTATCTTTTTCACTCTGTTAAGGGGATTGATACTTATAGTTCCTTCATACACTTGATAGTTTGTAATTTGCACTTATAAATAGGTTAGCACACCGTGGCAACTTTAGGGACTAACACGCATTACTCCCACGTTCTTCTGCGAGTTTGGGCGACATTTTTCACTCTCCTTGTCGCGGATGAGCTCGAGACATATTGTAACATGGCACTAGGACAATGGTCTTTTTAGCGAGGGCTGATCGACTATCAAGTATGAGACTCTTTGTAGTTTTTATATTACGAGACTTCATCGTTATTACTTTGAAGTCTGTCTTCTTTCGGGTACTATTTTGGTCTGTTTACGCTCTAGTGTTCCGGTACTATCCGGCTATATAAGCACTTCCGGGTCGGAATTCTGTGACACACTAACATACGGAATTTATGCCGCCAGGCCGCTCGGACGCTTCGCTTCTTTTGTAAGTAATTAGTTAGTTGATAATCTCATTCGTTTTACAATAGACGAGAGAGATGTCATTTTTACATTTCCTATCTACTTTGAGTATACGCAATGGGTGACATCTAACTTCACCTTATGTGTTTTCCGTTGTGGTTTGCATTATAGATAATGGATGTCATTGACTTGTCTTGACGAACACGTTGCCAGACTACTACTAGCGGGAATTTCTCCCTTAAGATACTTTTTATGCATATCGGATTTTTACGCGACTGGCGGTACAAAGTTATTTCTGATCGTGGCTGTTTTATCTTGAAGGTACGATTTGTTTTCTTGTTATTTTGGCATTAATCGTTTGCTTGCACTTACTCCTCTACGCTTCCATATGCTGTCTACATTAGGTATATTATTATTTTTTATTCACACAGAGACAGTACTAATCTGTGCAGTCCGACTGACCCTGTATTGACCCTACCGGGTTGGAATTATCACCGGTAGTGGGGTAAGACATCCCTTTTTACTGTGTTTTACACGCCTCGCTTTCCATTGTCTTGGTATTCTAAGACCTCTTGTTTATTCGTTGTTTGTATTGTTTTACTTTACAGCATCTACTGCTTTTTGGCATTAGCTTCAGGTATGGTTCTTGTGTGGACATTTGTTTGGTACTCTTTTACCGTTGGGGGACTTAGCGTTTGATTAGCTCCACATATTCGGGTGCATTGGTGATATCTTGTTGCTTTTTCCTTTCTTCCTTTCTCTTTTTTGACTTTACACCGATTGGTGGTGTAGGCACTATTGACACATTTATCTTATTATTACTTCAGCACCTTCTTGGAGTTGTGGTGTTTTCTTCCTGTATATCTTCGCACTGTTTTTACATACTACGTTTGGAATGAGCATTATTTTGTAGTATCGCCTTGCCTATGGCACTTGTCTTAGCATGAATTATTTTGTATTTTTTCCAGCCCTGAAGATTCGTGGTTCACACTTCCCACGATGAAACACGTGTCGGCTGGTTATGCTTATTAAACGGAATTTTCAAATCATACATGAATGTTTTCTTTGATGCATTGTACTTACCTGTATCGATCAGTGATTATATAATTGTATGTGTGCACAGGACCGGTCTTTAGCTGTAATATTAATTTAAACACGTGTCACTCTTTTACTATAAATGACAAGAGAGCTAAGCTTTGGTGGTTATTAGCAGTCTGGTCCAAAAACAGGGGACTAATACTCTTCCGCAGTTTTTCCAAGTTTTGCGCCTGAATATGTATATCGACGTAAAAGAACTGAAAATATTTGTCGCTACTTCGTACCTGTCTCTTTCGCATTTTTGCCAATCCACACTTGCATTTACCAACAACTAAAAGATGATTGCAGATGCGGGTGCAAATGATGAACAAGTGCAATTCCTGAGGTTATTGTTAAACGTTGCAAATACTGTTTGCGTCTGTTTTAAACACGGTCACCAGTGTCCATATATGGGCCCACTGGTTTCAAAATACTACCGTTTCGGAACTTACTGTCGCAGGAGGTTCTTTACATTTTGTATCTCACACAGGAGATCTGAAAGCGTGCTATCCCTATTGTGTTGATTGACTATAAGTTGGATTCTTTATTTAAAGCCGTAGTTGTGGTCTTTAGAGGCATTTATTTATTTTTAGAAACCTAGATGATGAGTAAGTATGTAATTTTCCGGCGGGCATGGCCAAGATGGCGCCTACGGCAGCCATGCTTTCATGAGCTTGGCTTACCGACTCACGAAAAGTATCCTGAAGTGGATCCTCACCCAGCCAGAGCCCCTCACGACGTTCCCGCAGTCATTCTGGTCCCAGTGGCGGGCTCCTGGGGACCGACAGGGGCTTCGTCGGACCACGTGACCTCTTGGGCTGACATCACCTAGCCCCCTTCCCCCCTCAGTAGTCGTGGGAAACAATCTGAACATTAGCAGGGCGGCGTCGTTCCAGTGGCTGTGCTGTCCCTGGTTGCCAGGTCATGATTTGCTCACCTTAGGGGCGAGAGACCCCCCCCCCAAGGGCGATACCACAAATCTCGCATCCTTGCACAGCCCCTGATGGTGCGCCCTAAACACAACAAGACGATGACCGAGGTGAGGTGCTTAGACTTCAGAGGAGATGGAGGGGCACAGTAGTGGGCCCCACATGTGCTAGATACGCTAATGGAGTACTAATAAGGGTGGCCCACAGTGTTCCTCTTTCAATTCGGCATTCATGGGTGGACCCTGAAGGCAGATATGTGGTGCTTGAAGGAGTTATGGATAGAGCACCATTGTCAATAGTGGCAATCTATGCGCCGAACACAAATCAAGCAGCCTTCTTCGATATACCTCTCTCCGGCCCTACTTACGATTACACCTGCATCATGTATCTGGGGTGGGGACTACATTGCTTGGCTGACACAACTTTGGACAGACCATTACAGCCGGTATCAGGCGCCCAATCCCTCGTGCTTGCTAAAAACTTACAGCAATGGGCATCCCACACAGAAGTATAGGATATATGGAGGGTACTCCACCGACTAAAGAGAGAATATTTATACTTCTCAAGGTTGCATGATCTGCACACCAGAATCAACTTATTCTACACTTATTCTACTGCAACTCTAGTACCGGGGGCCAAAGGTGGGTCGCATGTCATAAGACCATAAGCCCCTATTACTCACTCTAAATTGGGGATAAAGGTGCTCCCCTTTAGCTTTGTGGCATCTCCCAGTTGAGGCTCTACGCGGCGTGGCATTTAATGCCACTCCGGTGGAAGCTTGGAGAATTATTTTCACGACAATAAGGGAACTGCTACTCATATACTCATAGAATGTGCCGGTTTTCAGTAGTCCTAAGGGGACACGCCATTAAGACACTGTATGGCTCCAAACTCACACTCTTGCAGAAGCTGAGGCAGGAAATACGCACCTTAGAACTGTGCATCCCACCGGACAGAACTGTTACGGCTCGTTTGAGCAAGTGCAACTCACACATAGTTCTACATAAAGTTGGGCTCCCTGCATTACAGAGAATACATGGTACGCCAACATGCAGAGGGGGACAAGGCGGGGAGACACTTAGCCTGGCTACTCCGGCCGAACTCTTCCAGAAGTCCAGTTTTGGCATTGAGAACACCGCAAGGGGATATAGTTAATACCCTAGAGGCAATCAATCAGACGTCTCATACTTACTACGCCACACTATATGCCACTGACATAGAATGGCACACCATACAGGGGCTCTTACGTAACCTAAGCCATCTGAAATTGCAGGTGGCCAAGCATGCGGATCTTGAGGGTCCACTATCCCCGGTAGAGTTAGTGTAAGCAATCCGACAAATGGTGCAGGGCACGATCCATGGCACAGATGGCTGGCCGATGGAATTCTTTGTCACATATGCGCAACACCTAACCCCTAGGCTGTTAAAGGATATGATACAGCTAGGGTCAAAGGTTTTCTTCCACAATCAATGAGGTGGTCCTTCCTAAACCTGACAGGGACACACTCTTAGTAGGCTCTTACTGCCCACTATCACTTTTGAATATGGGCTACAAGATCCTGGGAAAGGTCTAAGCTAAACGTCTGGTCCCAATAGCGCATTTGTTGATTAATCCTGATTAAAATGACTTTATCCCCAGGAAGAACCCATTTACGTTGTCTGTTTATGTTAATGGCAGGGCGCGCACCTACGGGATTCATCCTTGGATAGCTTCACTTGACATCGAGAAGGCCTTCAAACTTTAGGGTGGTTTTACCTTATGGAAGTGCTCAGCACAATGAGGATAGGACCCAAGGTTCTCTTGTGGATATACCAAATATACTCTGACCCAGCAGCCAGGATGAAAACAGGTGGAATGACCTTGGATCCTATTTCTATTAGGCGGGGCACAAGACAGGACTTGCCCTTGTCGCCAATTATATTTGCCCTGTCCATGAAACCCCTGGCTTGTACGCCAATGCCTCGAGGTCTGATTGGAAGATCGTAATGAATGGCTGACAGCACATAATCTCATTGTATGCACACAATGCCTTAATTTATTGAAGGGAGACACCTTATTGTCTTATTGGAGGAGTTTGGAGAGATCTTGGGTTTCAAGATGAATTGGAACAAATTGTGTTTAAATCCCCTTACTGAGATGTCTGCGGTTCCAAGATTGTCACTCCCTATCTGTCCCCTCCCTCGGTGTTTCGATACTGTTAAATACCTTGAGGTCTGATGGTATCACAACGAGAAGGATTTAATAGATGGCAACTTCAGTAGGGCACTGTCCGCAATTAGGGCATCCCTTCTATTCTGGGCAACTTTACCACTCTCACCTTTGGGGCAAACAGCAATCTCAAAGATGCTAGTGCTTCCACGCCTGCTGTACTTTTTCTTGACACTCCCAGTCTTGTTGGGCAGTTAGTTTTCTTTAGGTAGGTACGCTCTTTATTGACATTTGGGGCTCTCGTAGGTGCAGAACAGGGATTATCAAACTGTACACTCTGCTTTCCGAGGGAGGCCTCGGAGCCCTGAATTCCGAATAGTATTACATCACAACCAACACACAGTGGCCGATGTGCTGGCTGGGTGGAGCCTGTACCTTGGAGCTGGGAAGGTGGCTTTAGGACTCTTGTCCGACTGACATGCTTGCTGGGTTTTAATACCGAGGATAAATACTTATAAGTACAGCAAAGACCTGCAGGAAAACCTAGACAACACTGCACACCGGCCCGATTCCATGTGCATCAGAACTGGATGGGACTCTCTACATGGGGGGATGTATTCACAGAGGGCATATTTCAACATTTTGTAGATATGGTGAAAACCAATAACTTGCCCCCAAGGGGACTTTTACCTCTATTGGGCCCACTGTAGTTTAGTGTCTCACACTTGGCAAAAGACTAACAATGCTCCTATGACGTCCGCTCTTCTACAGGCCCTCCTCAGGCATGATGTGACTAGACTATACGTCATACAGTATGCTAGACATCAACCATTCACATGTGTATGTCAACTACTACATTAATCCTTTACAGCTGCTCTCCACCCGCAGCAGACGTTCCCCGTTGCCCATGTAGCACCACAGTACCATCTAAGCCATCACAGGTTGTTAGTTAACTCATTGGGTTCTAGTAAGGTTGACAAAGGGTGTACATGCGTTTTTTCTTTTGCAGGGTTCCTGGCCTGCTCGGGCGCAATGTGTTCGTCTCAACTGTTGGATCGTTTGTCTTTATTGAGTAACATGTTAATGCTATACTATTTTGCACACACATTCTCTCAGCAAGTATCAAACTGGTGTGATTAAACCCGATAAAGATGCATAAAAAAAGTATGTACTTTTCCGCAACTTCCTTCTCCATATATATTTGCAATGTATCAGCATATTAGCCAAGCATATTTTCATCAACAAGGCTCCGCAGGTGTGGGTAAAGATGAATCATAAGTTGCAGGATCTTTATTGCAAAGTTTAGGCCCTGGAATCGATCCCCTACAGAAGTACTATAGAAATATTCTTTTATACTAGTACATGCCTTTGTGAATCAGTGCCTAGACGTCCAATCCTCTAGCACCAAAAGGGCAAAGTCGTATATAGTTGAACAAACTGTATATAAATATTCCCATTTTAGATGTTTTGGGGCTAAGTCACAACGCCATGTAAGTTTATGTAAAGTACCACAGTATTTCTTTACGTACACCAAAATGACTTTGTGAATAGGTCCCCATAAGGTGATGTGCGGTCAAGATATGGCATTTGTTAATGAAATGTTCCTTAGTTTGTCGTAACAACGGTAAATGGCATTTATATCTGGTCCACCGAACGCTCGGTTGACTCTCAGGACTTCCAACACCAATCAATTAAAGACACAACGGTACTCATTTCATTGATGTCAGAAGCATAAAAGGGTGAATTGGTCACACTGGGACATGCACATCCTTGGGTGGGCTCCAAGTCCACTGCACCCATTGAGCTGTGGAACCAGAGTGTGCATTATCTTTATTCAGCAATAGTTAGCAGCCACTTCCCAGAATACTCTATAGGTTGGAATTCGAGGATACAGGTATTTGTAGGGTTCTTACAGCATCTGGGTGGTCTGCTGCTGCATGGAACTAACATGGTCCCAATTGGCAAACATTTTTATTTCCTACTTGCTGGATATTCGCCACCAGGAAAAAGGCGAGTAGAAAACTGCCCAGTTCATAGATCTTCATCAATCCTCCAGTTATACTCTGGAAGACTGGGCTGAGGTCGGACAAGCTGCAGAAGTGCCTGAAGCATTCGTGTGCGCTGGCTTAGAAAAAAGGTTCCCTCTTTTTGCACCCCAGAATACATTATTCTTCCCAAAGGAAGAACAACTTTCTCCACACCCCCATGAGGTTTTGGGGTGTTCTGCCACCTTTCCACTGCACAAACATACTTACTCTTGCCTTTAACATAAGTGGTTTTACATGTGGTTTGAAGGTTAGAAGTGGCATGCAAAATGTTTGCGAGTACTGTACGTGCAAATCACAAGCACATATTTGTGGGTGTTCCAAGTATTTTGCCACTCACTTTCCCGCCACTAACTCTAATCTGAGCATTGAAATTTTGCTGATGTACTTGAAAGAGAAAAGTTTTTTGCATCCAGAAGTGCAACTCAGGCAGATAAGATAAGCAAAGGATTCTCATAGTACTTCTATATTGCTAAAGGCTTGGGGTATGCACCTTAGAAGTGCTGTTACCTTTATTGCAACAGCTCTGTTTCCATTGCCGTCATAAGATTAACAGGCTGAGCAAATGCCATGAGCTTTGAGCAGAATAGTTTGCACACAGATCTTCTAGTGTGGGTAACACACTGAGTTAATGTGCTTATAACTTACCAGTCACATGTATTACACATATTACCCTTGCTCTTCCTAGTACTTAGTAAATCAGGTGATTCCACTTCCCCGCAGGAACCCGAATAACATAATCTATGCCCTCCTTTCAGAACCCATCATTTAATACCAAGGACCGTAAATGAGGCATACACCCAAATCACATTCTGACACCCCAGAACATGGAGTATTGATGACACAACCAGGCGTAGGAAACCCTCAGCAAAACAAGATGCCTGAAGAATAAGGGGCACAACAGCACCAAAAGAAACGTAGCAGAGAAGAAAACCGCAGACTGCCCCAAAACCAGGCAGAACTCAAGCAGGGTAATCCAACCCAAGCAATGGAGAGCTAGAATCCAGGAAACACAAGCAAAAGAGGGCAGACCCAAGGATCAGCAATATAGAGCCAACCAACCAAGAGACACTCAATAACCAACAGACTCAAATGGCAGTGGAGCCCACTCCACCAATAACGCCAAGCAGAAGCCCACTTTCAGAAGCACCAAAAGGGCCAAGAAACTGAGTGGGTCTTACTCTAACTGAGAATTTTGATTGGCACAAGCAGATTGCCAAATCTACGCTTAGGCTATCTCAGCTGGCGGGGGGACTGAGCAAAGTTCTTAAGGAATCTACTTATAGGCCGGTTTCCCCTGTACTTGAAATATATAGTCGCCAAGCAAGAATGGCAGCAATTTATGGGGCTGAATTGTGGGGGCATAAGCAGATTGTGGATCTTAAAAAGGTGGAGCAATCTTTTGCTAGAAACTTAGTTGGACTACCGCCTGGCACGCCATTGATCCCTCTCAGATTCGATCCTGGCCTGTCTCCAATAGAAGAGATCATAAGTGCTAGACCAATTCTGTATTGGAAGAGGTTGTGGTCTGTTCCTGAATTAGCTGATAACAGAGCAGAATTTTCTGAGATTTGGCCTATTCTTAAACACAAAACTATTCCATGGCTTCAGTATATTAGTAGAGTTAGTGCCCGGCTCGGTTTTCCTGGACTAGGGGACACTCCTGAGATCTGTTGCACTGGGATATCTAAGAATACACTCCTCTCTCAGTTACGCTCGCTAAACCATCAAACATTAATGAGCTCTACATTATTGGGTAGGTTGACATCCGAGTTCCTCTCTGTAAAACCAGAACCTAAGGCTGAGGAATTCATGGATTTAATTGAACCCCCAGCTGCTCGAAAGCTGTATATTCAGCTAAGGCATGGTACCCTTCCTATAGGGTCCTTTACCTCTAAATGGTCCAAGTCTAGCATTGATACTTGCCCCACATGCATCCATACAACCAAGAACATCTTCCATGTATTGTTCTTTTGCCCTGCCTATTCTGCAATCAGGAAACGTTGGCTGATTCCTATCTGCAAGAACTTGGGATTTTTGCATTTTACACAGGCTTGCAGAATACTGATCTATGATACCTATCCTCCCATCGTGTTTGCGGTTTCTCGCTATTTGCTTTATATGTGGCGTATGAGGCAGAACTTTTTAAGTTAATTTTTGTGTTCAATGTTTTTTCTAATGTTATGTGTTGTATTAACTTATAGGTGAACTTTCCCTTTTTTTCTTGTTGATACAGTTTATATGTACTTTTTATGGTCTGTTGACCCAAATAAAGTTATTACAACAACTGCAAGGAAAGGAACAGCAGCCCAAAGACCGCCACAAGCCTTCCAAGGCCAAAGGTAAGTAGCTTAGCAGAACTCATGACCAAAATAGAGCTACTCTCCAAACCCAGTGAGAAGCAGATAGGAAAGCTCCAGGCCAACTACTAGCGTAAAAACGGGGAAGACACAAAAAACATCAAAGGTAGGGGATGGAATTTAAGAACCACAACTAAACCACCAGAGAAAAAGGAGAAGGCAAGAACAAGCTTGCCAGGGTGCCAAGAGCTGATGTACATCAAACTAACCAAGGGGAAGACATGTAAACATGTAAAACAGAAACTAAGCTCGACCACAACACCCCACCACACCCCACAAAGCCCAGCAGAGGGAAACACTAGTAGCCAAGCAGGTCTCAACCAACCAAGTATAAAGGAGCGAGGCAGTGGTAAAGAAAGGCAATCAGAGAGGAGTGCAGAACAGTACAGGAAGGCATCCTAGCTTAGCCATGGCCACATAGCACAGTCTGGAAGAACAAACAAAAACACTGGATATGATTTGGGTATCTGCCTACTTTTCGGTCCCGTGTACTAGGAAGGGGCCTGAAGGGGAGGACTAAGAGTAGGATGGTTTACAGGTTTTTTTCCAGCTAGGTAAAATGGTGTGTTGGGAGAAATTGTCACACTTCATTAAGTGCAAACAGAGACAAAGAAGGGTTGAGAAGGTAATGCGTCATGTAGAACAAAACATTATTTACACCGGCCAGATTTCTGTTTTACGGCACACGTGTCTTGGCTACAGGCACTGACCCAGGACTCCAGAAGAGATTAGGGGCCAAATGTATCACCCGTTTTTGCATGCGCAAACGGGTCTCAGACCCGTTTGCGCATTCAAAAACTCTACAGGGCCATGTACAAACGTTATTTAGCGAGTCGCAATTAATTAGGAAGCGGCGTTTCAAGGGCATACCTTCCAAATTGTGACTCTGAGCCCTATGTATGACTGTTTTGCGACCGCAATTTACCACCTACTTCAAGTAGGTAGTAATGCAGTCGCAAATGGGAAGGGGTCCGCGGGAAGGGGTCCCTAGCGGACCCCTTCCCCTTTGCATATGCATGGGCAGGGGCCACTGCCTGCCCTTAAAAAATTAAATGAATACGTTTCATTTTTTAAAAAATGCATCCTGTTTTCCTTTAAGGAAAATGCGCTGCATTTAAACAAAAATAAGCTGCTTTATTTAAAAGCAGTTCCAGACATAGTGGTCTGCTGAGCCCAGCAGGCCACCATACCAGGGAGGGCCAGCCATTCTCAATGGGGTCGTAAAATGAGAGTGCCTCATGAATTTTGATGACCCTCGCATTTTGCGACCCCATTGGGGATCGCTAGCACTGTTGTACATTTGGAATTGCGACTCACAATTTGCGAGTCGCAATTCCAAATGGTCGTACATCCGGCCCATAGTTTACAAACTGGTGCAGTGTTTTACAATATTCAAATTTGTACAGCCTGCAGTGTAGGTTTGGAGAGAGGTGCTACAATTTTATATAAAGACGAGGAATGGGACCTTAAAAAATAATACTTAAATTGGAGCGGATAACCAGCAATCCAGCCCAAGCAATGAGAAGGAGCCAACTGAAGTGTATCCGAAGACATGCTTCTATATTACAGGATGCTCTACAACTGAAAACAAACAGCAAGACAAGATAACAAGAAATGCAACATGACATGTCAACAACAGAATCACAACTGAACAAACACCATTACTACAGATCTACCCTTCAAATGAAATAGCTACACTTAATAATGAAATCTCACACGTCGATGGATTTAATAAGTGCTTTTTTCATGTCTTAATGCACATCAACTGCTTTGAGTGCGTCAGATAAATCCAACACATCACATGCACATTGCAGGCCAGATTTACTAATGCTTTGCACCAGATTTTGAAGTAAAGCCACTAAGGTCCAACTCCATCTTACGTAGGCCCTGACTCCATCTTGGCTAATGGAGGTCACTATCTTCTCACTCTTCATCAATGGAAGTCCCTTTCTTTCCTAATTTATGCAGAATCATTGTTATGTATCCCATTAGACACAGATGTTGTCTGACCTTATTTTTCCAAGCACAGTCAAAGTGTCAAGCCATCGGATAGATGACATAAGTACAACACTTGGTTAAATGTCTACTTTTTACCAGGTCATGGTTAAATAAGAAAACATACAGACATATAGCCAAAATAGTGTAGTCTGAACTAACGTCCTTTTACCTCATATGTTCATAAGGAAATGTCTGGGACGCACACCTTAATGCGCATAATCTATGTCAGACATTCCTACGCTTATGTCAGAAATTCCAATTTCTGATAAGATTTAGTATAAACGGACCACTTGACAGGACACGTCCTTCACTCAGTTTATCGACTGAGATTCTGCCAGAGACGGTCTCACCGACTGCCAGCACACATACCAAATGTTACATCTCGTCTGAAGCTGATTAAGTCGAATCTTGGAGTAAGAACGACCAACTGCTACCGCAGCATGTTTTTGCCCTTCACAGGGAACACTGTCTTCACGCCTCCACCGATAAAGACAGCCTTTGCAGTCAACAAGGAGTGCATTGTGTCTCTTCTAGCTAAGAAACTCTAGACTGCAAGTTGCTCTGCCTTCAATGCTCTCCTAGTATAGCGCATAGAAGTAAGCATTAGGGTGTAAGGTTTAAGATTACATTTTAAAAACATGCTGGAAATGTTCATTTTATTCTTGTTATTTATAATGTGTCTTCTTGTTGTGTCTATAATATTCTGTGTTTAGATGTACTAAGAAACAGATTATTCCAGTAGTAATAAATACTTTTTACTTAAGAGTATTCATTCTTCTTGGTACAGTGTGTGTGAAACTGAATAATGAAATTAGGTTTGTTACTGTTATCCCTTCAGAGGATTGTTAGTAACCCAAAGCAATAATTCTATGTCAATTAAATATTGAATAGTATTTTGTGGGGCTACATTAACCTGTCTTTCACATTCATCGTTGGTGCATTGAACTAAATTGACTTGTGTCACCCGAGGGTGGGAAAGCATACCTTATAGAGTTACGTCAAAGTCAGAACTTACGCAACAGTTTGCATTACTTTTGTAGCACAGGCTCAACACAAAGGGGCATATTATCAAGCCCAGCAATAATTATCGCTGAGCGTGCTTAGCGCGCTTTTAATTATCGCCGACTATCGCTGGAATATATCGCCAAGCTAGCGCTGCATTATCAATGCTTAGCGCTATGGCGATAAATATTCCAGCGATAGCAGGGTTTTCCATGGAACATCGCTGGTTTTCCAGCGATGTTCCATGGAAAACGGTGATAAGCTTTATGATAGGCCCTGTGGCCTTAGCCCCACAAGCCCCCTACCATGTTAGGTATGCCTTAGTCAGGAATTTAACAGACGTTAAATTCCTGAGTTAAGGCAGAGGTAGTAAGATTTAAATTATCGCTACACCTCGTTGTTAATATCGCGAAGCTGCCTTCGTGATATTTTCCGATGTTGTTTTCACAGCCAAGCCTACTTTGCATCTCATTATCGATGCGAGGCGTGTGAAAAACGGGAGCTAAGTCAAGGAAACAAGCGCTAGCGTTTCCTTGTAAATAATGTGATATAATTATCGCCGCTTTGCACCCGAAAAATGGACGCTAAAGCGGCGATAATTGTATCGCCGGCCCTTGGTAATATGCCCCAAAGTGTTATGCTGAGAGTTACTATCTAACACAAATCTGGGTCTGCATAGAATAGTTTCCCAAAGTAACTCAAAGTTGGACTATGTGCTGCTTTGCCTTACTTTGCATCAAGAGGGCCTTCCCTGTGAAGTACACGGGTGTTCCCATGCAGCCATCCATGGGTTTTGACGCAAATCCTTCTACAAATATTTGTAGATAGGGATTTGCACCAAAATGTTACACCTCCTAGAGGCAGGAGTAATGAGAGGAATTTTTTCATTTCTCATACTCTTTATCCATGCTGCATTGTTCAGCAGCACACATAAAAGGCCGGAAAAGCATTAAAGGATAGTTTTTGTACTGGAAGGGTCCGTTTCCAGTACAATAACTATTGCTTACAGATCGCACACACGCTAACACTATGGCATAGGGAGTTGGCGCATGGCAGCCTAAAGTGTACCAGCTCAAGGAGAGAGGAAAGCAGCACCATATCTTAGTACATATGACACTGTTCTTTTTGCTCTTCCTTTGATGCACCACAACTTTATTTGCTGTGCTGCCGTGTATGAATTTTTCGTAATTCCAGGCCTGAATTTTTACCCAGAGTAACCTGTTTTTATAGTCTAACTTTGCAAATGAACGCATACAAATCATGTGAGGCAAATTTGAAATTCAAAACTCTTTCCAGTGACCAAACAGGCATTTCAATCTGATTTTGTAACAGCAAATTCACTATCTGATTTTTGATCCACAAGCGCTTTCCCTCCCAGAGCACTCCTTATACCGCGTAAACCATCCCTGATCCACTTTTGTCACTGGCATATGTTTCTTATACCAGAATGTTTTCCTTAGAATTACAGCTTGACATTTACACAACATTGCAGTGTGCACTCCTTCACACATTATTCTGTGGACTCTTTTCATTAATCCACAGTCTTTGGGGCTATCAAATGATTCTCTTTTATGCTCCACCACCCAAGGTAGTAAGACATTCTACATGCTTCATGAGGTGAATGGAAATCCCTTTATTACTGTTAAAATTAACAGCTACAGTCCTCTACAAAGCCGTCTAACATAACCATACACTGCCTGAGAGCTGATAAAGCATCAAAGGGACCTAGAAATGCAGTGGGACACTCCTATATTACCAGTGCTGATCAGATAAATCCCAATCCTCACTCACAAATAAGTCCTCACCAGCTTTTTAGTGTCTCTTAAGCCCAAATGATCATGTAGTGCAGACCTCACAATTTTGAGCTGTAGGGGTAGAGCACAAACATATCACTACACAACAGGATGTTACTATCCAAAGATCATCCCTCAGGAACCATCCAATTTGTTTGCAACACAGAATACAACTAGAAACCATATAACTAGCAGTCTGATCCTACACAAACCATCTTGAGACACAGGCATCTATCACTGATTCACATCATCCCTACCCACAAGGGCATCAGCCCTATTTTTTCCACCCAGTACACCCCGTAACACATATTCCTACAGTTTAACCTCACTAATCTTACCAACACATTACTGTAAAGGTTCTGATCCATTTGTGCCTCTTCCCTGCAAAACACTCAAAATTATTCTCAAGATAACATTATGCTTAAGAGGTTAGATCGTCGCAAGAGCGTAAATATGGTGGTAGCTGATTCCAGTGATGGGGGGGCTAAAAAAAGCGTCCCCCATATCTGGGCGCTCAAATAAGCCGCGGGTGTGGTAACAGTTGCTCCCTAGATCTGAGATTGCAAGTGGGAATGTAGGTCTGTAACTTGTTTTACAAGTAACATGGGCCGGTTCCACATAGAGCCTTGTAGACCAAGCTTAGGAGCTTAAAAAGATTGCGCTTTCTTATTGGAAGCCAGTGCAAAGATCTCAATGTGGGTTCCAAAAAAGAGCAAGAGGGGAGGTTGCAGACTAGGTGGGCAACCGTATTCTGTATAATCCGAAGCTTAGAAAAGAGACCTTCATTCATTGCAACCATTAAGGGGTCACTGTAGTCCAAGCGACTCACAATGAGTGCCTGTATGAGAAACCTCCAGGTCTGCAATGGTAGTCAGTGGTAGACTTTCCTGAGCATAAACATCAGGCCGAAATACGTTCCAGATACTGAGTTCTCATGTTCTTTAATAGATAAAACACCAAGGTTTTTGACTGTTTTTCTGGGATAGGAATCAGGCCAACTCACTGGGCCATCAGTCATTAGACCAGAGGGAGTCAGCTTTCCCAAAGAGTAAGATTTCAGTCTTACAAGCAACCTTAGTCATACATTCCCTGAATCTTAGTTTGGTGTATTCAGGGTTGGGCCCCAGAGTTCTGACAAGTTGTGTGTCATCTGCATACGAGATGACATAAAATCCGTAAGATCTCATCACTCTGGCGAGGGGGCCACATAGATATAACAAAGGGTGGGGCTGAAACATGATCCCTGTGACACCCCCTTGTCCAGTACCATCGTTCTAGAATTGAAAAGATCAAGCTGTACTGAATGAGTTCGATCAGCCCAAATGTTTTTTGCAGCCAGCCAAATGCTTCACCCCAACACCAATCTCCCTTAGTCTTTGAACTAAAGTTGCATTGGAGATGGTGTCGAAAGCTGAGGACAAGTCTAGTAAAACCAATATGGCTGAGTTCCCTCCGTCCAAGGTGAGTTTAATTCTAGGACCACCATTAATGATGTTTCCGTACTATCGGAGGCCTGGGATCCAACAGTGAGTGCATTTCATATGAATGCTTTATAGAGCACGTCTGCTACCCATACAGGGCATCCTGCAACTAGACTGTATAAAGAGCTGACCTTGGGAGTAAAGACGGGCAATTACTCAGAGTTGTATAGCAATTTTGGAGCTATTTCCAAAACTTGCACTCAGATGTAGAGTTGTATACAGTTAAAGGTAAGTCGCTGCAGTGCTTAGAATGCAGATAACTGGAGAGACCCTCTATCCATCCCTGTGAAAAGCAGTGCATGGAGCATGTTACAAATCACCAAATTCACTGTAATATATACTTAAATGGCATAACCTCCAAGGGACGATTCTAATATCCCTGATATCAACAGTTTAACTTGTTTCTACTACGTACTGAGGTACCTTGTTTCTACTAGGTACTGAGGTGGACTTGCAGTAGTACTGCAAGTCCATCCACATTTAAGGTCCCACACTAGACTTACTCATCTCCAAAGATGACCTACTCTCGACCACGGACCTTGGTCCGATCATCTCCAGCTTCCTTTCTAATAAACTTTCACACACAGCAAAAAGGTAGATAACCTGGTTTTGTGACACTATAACTGTTGACATCAGCTCTCTGGCAGTGAAGGCATTGAACAATCCTCCTTTAACCTGCCTAAACAAAAGCGTCTATGCTTCCACTACTAATTGAGGCAAATGCATAAATGCCGAATTAGCACTTCTTAAAAGGGAATGGATGAGACCAAAATACTCTGCCCCATGACTTTCGATGGAACTCTTTGAAGAATTCAAATCTTTAATACTGATGGACAATAAATGGAGACAACACCCCTCCTATTCTAACTTCAATACCCTTAGCGACGATTAAAGCCTTTGTAAGAGAAATATTTTTAGTGCACAGGTCACTCATATCAAAGCACTCATTGACACTGCCAACAATGTTCCTAAACATCTCTCTGACATAATAAGAATGGCTAATAATCCTCCCAGATCATGTGGCTAAATGTGAAGAATTTACACAATTTGATAACATCAAATCTGTTGAGCACTTGCTGCCTCAACATCCTAATTGCGAGTGAAATTTCTACATTAATTGCAAATCCAGAGTTAAATGTCTACTGTCTAAAGAAATGTCAGGGAAATAATTATTAAGATTCCCAAAATAAAACTATTGCATCATTTTACAGACTCGATGCCAGTAAATATTGCAAAAAATTTAACTATTAGGTCTCTCAATAGTGGACAAATTTAACATATTTTTTGCTCAATGAGTATTCCAAAATTGCCTCAAAGGTATTCTAAACTGAACCAGAATATATCTGAAAACAAGCTTTTAGAAGGATTTCATTCAGGCTTCAGGTAGTGGTGTTGCATTAAGACAGCCTAGATGGAGATGCCTGCTCATGTACTTTGAACTCTCAACAGTGCAAATTCTTGTGTCTTAATCTTCTGGACTTTTCTGTTGTCTTTGACACAGTCACCCATGCTACCCCTATTAACATCCTCACAGATAATTTGGGCATTGAGGATGAAGTCCTGAACTGCTTTGTATCATACTTGATAATGTCTACTGGTCCACATTGGCAATTCCTTTTCAATCCCAGTCAACATACAACAAGGAATACCACAAGGCTCCACCCTTTTTTATCTTTTCCTAGAACCCTCTGGATTTATCCTAAAGAATTCTGGGCTCTTACACCATCAATACGATAATGACACACACCTTTATCTGAAGATTTAATCACCTATAGATATTGTGCACCTTGCCCAATGTTTCATGTTGTGCAAGAGTGGATGAAGAGTATATCGACTCCTGCAGTATCCTGTATTTTAATTCTACGATCACTGACAAGCGCAAAGGCAGTGGGTTTCAATTTAGACAAAAGACTAAACCTGCAATCTCAAGTTAATGCTATGTTTAAAAGTGCATAGCTCCAACTGAAACTCTTGTGGGCAATCCAACAGGCCACACCTGAATAAGACCTCAATGGCACGAATCAAGTCTTTGTTCTGTCAAACCTCGACTATGGCAACTCTCTAATAGTAGGTTTACCAAAATTGCACCTTGAAACTCTGCGGGCACTGTGCATGCACCGGGTTGCTGTGTTTCCAGAAGCAAAAAATTAAGACCACGACGCCTGTGTTGCAAACAATTCAATATGTCAATGTGTGCACATTGAAGCCAGAACGCTTTCCAAGAATCTATTATTCAAGAAATGTTTAACACAGTCTCCACCTCTTACTTAATACCCTGAAAATCTCTGGAGGCCGGTAGTCCATACGTAGGGTCAGTTCTGATCCCCTGAACTTCATGCTTGGAATAAAGAGCACGCCATGAGCCAATCTTTTTCAGGTAGTGCAAATAGAATTTGGAACTCCCTCCCCTAGCGCTTTGCTCAACCACTTCTCTTGCTTTGTTCAAGAAGCATCTTAAACTTCTCCTTCTCAGCCACATTTTGAAACAGTTCTGAATTATGTCTACTCTTGTGACTCTCTTCCCTGGTTTAGTTTTTTTTATTCTTCACTTTGTTGTATCCATTTGTGCTCTATCGTCCTCTTTTTAGCTTTATTTGGAACCTTATCTAGATCCAGCCACTTTATTCTTGAGCAGAACAGGGTGTCATACATTCAAGCTTCTGCTTCATGGTCCATGACCAAATGTTTCACTTCTGAGGGAATGCAGCTTGCTAGGATATTGAATTATCTACTTCAGAACGGTACATTTACTTTGGCATTTCCTTATCTGGAGGGTCTCTACGCCGTTTCTTCATATATATCATTTTGTACTTGCAATCATATTTTGTATATATATTGCAGTGTTCCTCTTTGTCACCGTTGCAACTTAATCCTAAAGTGTTTTAATGCCTCTGGGACACATCCTCTATATATAGAACCACAACAATGAATACATAAAAATAAATTAATAAGGAATGTATGTAGAGAATAAGTCAATGTTCAAGGGTGCGTGCTCCCTGTTTGGTAACTGTTTTCACAATCCTACCTATGTAAACTGCTGCACTGAACTTACATGATGCACAGCTCATCTGATGTGAATGAAGAACTGTCAAACAGAGTAGGAAAGATAATAATGGCAAGAAGGACATCTGTTTTAAGACATGGGCCAAGTCAGCAACTGCCCAGGGCTGCCCCCCTATGGACAACTGTGGATTAAAAAACATATTCTTGTTTAACTTGTCAGCTGGGCTTGCCTGACCTGCCCAACCTTAACCCTCATGGTTCGTCAGTTGTTAGCAGTTAAATTAAAAAATAATAGTTCTGTCTCTCTCTTTCCATAATTCTCACATTTTCTACTTTACCCTTTTTTTTACCCACATCTCTATGTTACTACACCCTCTCACTTCTCTCCACTTCATCTTTCCTTTCAAAACACCTCTCAACCTCTCTCATGACCTCACCTATTTTACTCTGACAATCTAAATTTCTACCTCCTCTGTCTGCATTAGATCTCTCTCCATCCCACAGCTCCTACTGTACCTCACTTCTATTTCATCTGACCTGTCTGTATCTTTTTTCTATCTACTTTGCCGCTATTTAACTCACCTCTCTTTACCTTACCTCACATCTCTCTCGCTACCTCATCTCTATCTATCCTATTTGTTTACTACCTTGCCATTCTACCTTCAGGAGGCTGAAGGATTACTGGCTAAAGCCTGGTTGGGCGGCACAGTTAAAAGATACAAGTCAGCATGGTTGAGATGGGTTCATTGGTGTCTGCAGAAAGGTGACGATCCCATGAGGTCTGACATTGTCCAAGAAATTAACTTCCTGTCTTCACTGGCTCCCGAGGGTCTGGCCTACAGGACAATCAATACCTTCAGGTTGGCTATTTCAGCGGATCTTATTCCCTGGCAGAGATACCCGGTAGCGGATCATCCTATGGTAAGTAAGCTGATGAGGGGCATCCGGCTATCTATTCAAAGGGAACCAAGGTACTCTTCCTTATGGGACATTAATATACTTTTTAATTTGTTCCTGTTATGGCAGGATAATGCAGATTTTCCACAGTTTTAATGGGAAGAAAATCGTAATTTTATTAAAGGCACGTAGGCTAATATTATGCATATTCCTTTATTGTTCTCAAAACACAGCAGCAACATCAAAACTAGAATTAGAACCACATTAGAACTCTACAACACTGAACATGCATATAACATTAGAACAGGCAGCCATCTTCCTCTTTCATTTGTGTCCTCCACAGACTCGTCTCTAAAATCGTTCTTCTCTGCTTTATCCTTAAACAAAGCAAAACAAGTAATTTAATAGTAAGGTGGGTAAGCGGATGGATAATATTAGCCTTCGTGCCTTTAATCAGATCATGATTTTCTTTCCATGAAAACTGTGGAAAATCTGCATTTTATGGCAAAGCCTAGAGGCCTATATTATGCATGTTCAAAGTTCTTCTGAAACTCTCTCCAACACATTTTCCACAGGTAGAATTATTGTTTAAGTTGGATCATTTGACCAATCTGCCACCTTCAAAATGCCTCCCAATCTGGAACCTCTCATAAACACTTTACTAGCCGTAGCACCCCTAACAGAATGTGCCCCAAAAACACTCACATCCACACCAGCCTTACACATCACCTCCTTGACCCACCTAGCCAGTGTAGGAGCAAAAACTGCCCTAAAAGGCTTCCTGAAAGAAATCAATAATAGAGAACAACCACATTCCAGTAATCCAATTGTTCTCAGCTCGTACTCCCTCAAACAACAAACCACACACAAATTACTATGCCCCGTCATAAGAGGATAAAAAACAGTCCTAGACATAATCTTCGTCCTTTTCCGCAACTCAATACGCACACCCTCCAGTTAGTAACTCCTAGAATTCACTTCCAAAGCTCTAATATCTGAAACCCTTCTAAGAGAGACCATACACAAAAGCATTGCTAATTTCCATGACAACAACTTAAGACTCAACGACAAATTTGCACCCCAACTCCTTTAGAACAACCGAAACATCTCAAAGAGCAGCATATTTTGCCTCAGGTGGCAACTCCAACCGCACACTCTTAACCAGCCTTTTAACTAAAGCATGCTGACCCACAGGCACACCATCCTCCAAAACATGCCCAGCTGAAATCGCTGACCTGCTCAAATTTACTGTATTGTAAGCCAAACCATTCTTTTACAGAACTGATAAATAATTCACAACCTCCACTAAAGGAGCTGATCCGGGATCTAAACCCCTTTCAACACACCAACTACACCATTTCCTCCAAGCTGACTTGTAGACCCTTGTAGTTCCTGATGCCCAAGATCTCGCAATGAGATCTGAAGCCTCCTTAGATAACCTGTTCACATGCCAAACTCTCCTGAAATCAGCCAAGCTATAAGCCTCAACTGCCCTGTCACCACCAACTCGTGCACGTTCCCCTGCGCATCCAAAAGAACCTTCGGGAAAATCGGCAACAAAACAGGATCCTCCATTAACAAACTCATCACATCTGGGAACCACACCTGGGCCTGCCAAAACGGCGTTATCAGAACCAACTCTACCTTCTCTCTCCTTAGTCTCTGAATAATAGAGAATTGTGGAGAGGCATAAAACCTCCCCACACTCCACTCCTGTAGGAAAGCATCTATCCCCTTCACTTCCAGATCCGGTCTCGAACTGTAAAAATCCACCAACTGCGCATTCAATCTGTCCGCAAATGAATTCACTTGCAGAGGAACCCCCCCTCCCCGCTGTAACCTCTGGAAAACTCCCCTGTCCAATCTCCAATTGCTCACATCCTTGAGATACCATGACTACCAATCCGCTTCTGTGTTGCTCAAACCAGGTATATACTGGGCCTGAACCATAATCTCTTTTTCCAAACAGAACCTGCAAAACTCCTTTGCTAATTCCGCTAGTCCTCTTGACCGAGGTTCCCCCAACTTGTTCACATAACGCACTGCCGAAATGTTGTACATCTTTAACATAACACAACATTTCACTTGATCCTTCATGAAACTCTTGATCCCAAACGATTCTGCCAGGAGCTCCAGACAAGTTATGTGAAGCTCCCTCTCCTCCTTCGACCACTGTCCCCTGTCGACAGTGTCCCACACCTTGCTCCCCAACCAAACAGACTCGCATCTGACTATTTCTACCTCTGGAACTTATCCAAATATTGCTCTTCCATGCCATGCTTCCAGGCTATTAACCACCTGTCCTACTCCTCCTGAGTCTCCTGATTCATCCTCACTTTCTACGAATATTTCGCCCACTGCCTCAAATGAAAAGCCTTTAACCACTGCAATGCTCTGTAATGAAGGGGAGCGGGAAAAATCGCTCGAGTAGACGCTGATAATAGGCCCAGCAGTCTTGCCAACTGACGCAACGTGATCCATTCAGCTCTCTTCACTCTCTTTACTTCCTTCCAAATCTTTTTCACCTTCTCCATTGGTAATTTCAACACACATTCCAATGTCTGAATCTAAAAACCTAAAAACTGCATCACTTGCACCGGCTCCACACACAACTTCTCCCTGTTCACAACAAAACCTAGATCCTCCAGAACTCTCATTGCAAACTCCGTTTGCTCTTTTGCCAAACTCTTTTCCTCAGCCACAATTAAAATGTCGTCCAGATAAACAATTAGTCGATTTCCCCTGGATCTCAATCATGCTACTACTGGCCTCATTACTTTAGTAAAGCACCAAGGTGCTGACGTCAACCCGAACGGGAGACTTTTGAACCTCCAACAAACTCCTTTCCATCTGAATTGAAGGAAATCCCTTTGCTCCACACACACCGGAACAGTCAGATAAGCATCCTTCAAATCCAAACGGGTCATCTAATCCCCCTTTTTTTTTTAGCAAATCCCTTAACATATGGATTCCCTCCATTTTGAAATGTTGTAACACACCCAATCGGTCAACACTCTGAGGTTTACAACAGGTCTCATACCTTGTCCTTTTTTTCCACTAAAAATATATCGCTCACGAAACACCCTGGCACCATCCTTGCAACCTTTATTGCCCCTTTCGCTGCCAATGCTTCTACCTCCTTTGTTACTAGATCCTGCAGTTCCTTTGAGAATCCTAAAACAGCGGGACACCTCCCTTGTACTGGTGTCTCCATAAAGTCTATATGATACCCTGCTACTGTTTCCAAGACCCATGGGTCCGGAGTTATTTCCTTCCACCTTAAAACAAACTGGGCTAGTCTGCCGCCCAATTTTACATGGAGAGAAATAGGGTCTGTGAAACATCTTACCTGATGTACCTCAAGTTCTTCTCTCTGCCTGCACTCCACGTGACCTGGACCTTTGCCTCTGTGGGTAGAAACTCCCCTGTTCTGACCTCGAGAAACCATATCCGTAACTTGAACCATAGGGTCTATAACCTCTGCCAAAAGATCCTCTGGTAATCCCTTGACCACGGCCGGGGAAACGACCCCGCATTCTCCCGGACGTTCCAACACCCTTTCAGATATCCTTTTGGGTCTTATGTAAGGAATTAAAGGTACCAACATACCTAGACATGTCCTTCACAAACTCATCACCAAAGAGCATTCCCCCGCTTTGCTCCCTAAATTCCTTATTTGCCAGGTCTGCTAACTTAGGGTCAATCTTTAACAAGATGCTTTAATGCCTCTCTACACATAGGGCTGCATTTGAATTTCCAAGAAGGCAAATTGCCCTTTGCACCCATTGACATAACTGCAGGGGTGTGGAATTTAATAAAATATCTACTTGTCCATGGGGCAGGTTGCTTCATAAATCTACTTGTCCCGTAACAAAATCCACTTGTCCCTTTTATGCCATGAAATGCGGCAACAAATTACAGCAGCAATCTTATTATATAAACGGTTCTGAAATAGCCTCTCTAACTATGCCAGGGCTCGTACCATAGTAGGGTTTGTACACCAGCAATTCCCTTATGTTGCTACGTTTCTGCAGGTCAACATACTGGGGCTGAAGGTAGTGGTAAGCAACAGTTCAAAGGTTGGAATGCCCTTTTGAGTCTGTGCAAACCTACTAACTTGCATCTTTTAAGGGTTTTCACCAACTCTTTTCCTATACTGAAAAAGGTTCGAAATTTACTCCCGACAGTCGCAGATGTAAAACTTTTTCCAGGGTTGGGAAAAAAGTGTTTGGAGGGAAAGTGAACTAGAAACATTCAGATTTTCACATGAAAAAATCTACACATGCACATTTGCTGATGCTAAAATGCAGTTCACAAATATTTTCTAGGAGTACTATTTTTTGGCCTACTTCTGTAAATTATTGTGAATTCACGGAAACTGTATGTATGCAGTTAATGCAAGGATATATATCATGGATGCACTTTTGAGACTTTCTTTAATAATTGGGCCTCTAATTAGGCCTTGTGTTAACCATGACGTTTTGTGTTTAATAAAATTCCGTGTCTCTCTCTTTCAGTCTATCAGCTGGCTGCTCTGTGAGTGACCCTATTCGGCTGTTTTAAAAGGAGCATATTGGCACACAAAGTAGTTTTGTTCAGTGCCCGGAACTGCTGTGGCAGTGTGTGCTTTTGAGACCAAAAACTATTTTTGCTTTTGCCAATGCTTGTTAGAATGTTGAGGGCCCAGCATCTCCCACACTGATAAGGTTTTACAAAAACCATGCCTAAACAAGTCACGCATTGACAAAACCAAAATGCTGACCACCAATTTCAGACCTACTGTCTTTGCCAATGCTTGTTTATTTTTGTTTCCCAAAATCGTATTTAAACTGGTTACACTGATTTTACATTATGAATATTTTGGGCAAATACAAGCATACATCACCATGTTACTAAATGATGCTGCAAAGATAGGGTACATAAAATCTTACAGTAGTTTAGCAAAATGTTTTTTTCCCCCTACGTGCATATTTTTGTGAACATTTTATTTTGAAAGCAAAGAATCATCACTCTTGCTTTCAAGCTTCTGCAAATATTTGCATATCATCAGAGGGCATTCTGGGAGCATTGTACATAGCCTCATATTACTAAACTTTGATAACGTGTGTACACATTTATACTGGAATCACCGTCAGTAGTGCATGCCGAGCTTACAACATCTACTTTTAGTGCTCACCCTAATAATAAAGGCTTTGCATTAATGAACCATAAATACAAGTTTGAACAGCATAAACACGTGAACACAAATATTAACTTAGCTGCAGACAATGCCCTTCCCTGATCCATAATGTGGTACTGCAAACTGGCAGCCAAAGGGTTTGTGCTGGAGGGAGTTGGGCCTCCTGTGTTGTTGGTATGTGCATCCTCACATAGATCAAATATTTTTGTAAGTGGACCAAGCACGTCAAGCAGCCTATCCTGGCCTCCCGTCAGACCCTTATCTAGACCCCTTCTCGGATCTCTTCCTGACTTATTTAAGAAAGTAATCATTTTAGGGTCCAAACCAGGTGTATACACCACCTTACAATCCAAACTAGGTCTCGAGACCCAGACCTTAACTTTGTCCGCACCTCTTTAGGTATCTCCCTCCTAATCCAGTATCTCACATACTTAGCAACATGCTCTGCAGGAGTTCATTGAGGAGACAGAGGATGTTGAATTAGGAGAGGATAAAACATTTCCTCACCCTGGGGATTCACAAAATCTCCTATTTCCAGTTTAATTTTCCTCTCTGACACTTTCCTTCTTTTATATGGAATCCCTTCCTCATCCGATTCCTCAAAACTTGTTGAGCAAGTAAACTCTACATCCCCACTGGGAGAGGACGAATCGCAAGCCACAACACTATGGCCTCTCTTCTGCGCCTTTATAGCGCCACTCTTTGCCTTTATAGCATCATCATACGTTTGAACCTTACGTTCAGCAACCTTTTCCTTCTTCTTCCTCTACATTTTTCCTTTTTGTGTCCTTTTTAGGTCTCGCCTTGCTATCGCGTAAGCGATCGCAAAGTGAGACTATAGAGAGCGGGTTTGAAAAGTGCTCCCAAAAAGCGGATTGCATGGCTAGCACGCGCATCGTGCCGCCATGCAATCCGCCTTTTGGGAGCACTTCAAAGGGTCCGCTCCCCCGCCCCCAAGCGCGCGCGCGCCACGCTCCGCCGGGCTTGTTAAAAGTAGGGGCACACCGTGCCCTTCCGATCCCGCCCACTTCTACCACTGTGTCAGTGTAACAGTGTCCGGGTCAGCGGCGGCAGTGGTTGTGATTTTCAGGAGACTCGGGTTCATGAGGCATGCTTGACTTCTGCGGTCCCGTAGAAACCCAGCTCTGAGTCTGCAGAAACAGGGAACCAGACGAGTGCCTATTTTCTGTGTCTCTTTCCTCGCTCAGTAACAGGATGCACTCCCTCTCCCCTAAATAGATTAGATTTGCAGCCTTCCGACACATTCCTTCACCAGCCGCCAATTATAGCCATGGGAACTTGACAGCAGAGCTGGCCCAGGTGCCCCCTGGGTGGGTCAGTCAGACAGAGCTGGCCTCCAGCACACAGCGGGCCTCCTCCTTCTCCCTGGGACAGCAGACTGGGGGCGTGCGGCTGGACCACTACCTGCTCTTAATATGGCGGTTTGGTCACCACACACCTTGTGCGGTCTGAAAAGTGTTATGCATCGTTCCGCATGTGCTAGGCCAACAGCTGCAATATCAATCACCAATTCCCCCCCCCCCCTTGAGTTCTGCACTAGCAAAGCCCTTGACCAGTTAATAAACAGTGGCTCTGGTGGGTGGAGATTTGAGCTTGTAATGTCTACTTGTATTAACTTTCAGCGCGTGCTCTATTTGATCCACCCCGGCATCTCTTTCACCGTGCTTTCACATACTCCCAATCCCAGGGCACATGAGACGCTGCGCTTCATGCAATATATTTTCAATTATTATTGACATTGAGCACTTCTTAGAAGTGCCTGTGCCTTTAAGTTCAGGCTTGTGTGTAGCTGCTCTGCTTTCACCCCGCTTTCACTCCCCTGTTCCCCTCTCCCATGCTGGATGTGTCCAGGCCCTCGGAAGCAGTAGCTCCTCATCCTCCGGGTGGCCGATGAACATGGGGGGACTACTAGTTTAGACAGTGGGGGTGGAGAGGTCTTAGAGTGTGTTTGAACTGCTGCCCCCTCTTGAGCACTGCTAGCATTCGCCAAGTCGTCTCTCCAGTGTGCAAGTCCGAGACACCGAACCCGGGAAAGCACGAACCAGTTCCCACCCCTCAGATCACACTTATTGTAGTTATATTTCCGTTTAAGCTCCCTTGTTTAATTCAGTGACGTACTGTACCCAAACGGAAGTCTACTTCTCATAAGATGGCCCCTCTGCACGCTCGTAGCCTTCAGTCTGCCCTTCCTGACGTTTCGCTTCCACTTTCTCCGCCGTACCAGTTCCTTTTCTATGTCGGCACTGTGTTCCAGCGCACTGTCAGGGGCTGGATCTGACGTCACCTCCCCAGACGCTGCAGCTTGCAGTGTTGGTGTGAGCAACGGGGGAGGGTCATGAAGTTGATGCCACATGAGGGCTAAAGCTTGGGCAGCAGAACACCAATATGAACCCGGCACACAACAGTAAGATGACCAGATAAGGTCAGTACTGCCAAGCTGCTTACTTGTCTCTAAACAAATCATATTAAAATAAAAGAAATTACATGTAATTTTTCTTCCAAAATGCCAGTCCTGAGCAGTTTATGTAACCCTAATAACACCTAATGCTCCCAGAGAGTGTATCACACCGCACTCCACCAAGATGCATATCACATCAACGATTGGGCACAATCCAATTCAAAATCAGATCCTTTCACTGTTAAAAGTCAACAACTATTGGAAGGTCCTAAATGCGGCCTTCATTTGAAAGAACCTGAATGTACACATCAGTTATGCATTTACCAACTCCATCTCCTATCACCAGATATTTACCTAAGAAGTTGGCCATTGTTGCACTGTTTAAATATTAAATGTGTTAATTTGAGAAAGAAAGTTAACATTAGACAACATAACGACTTGTCATTTGTTTCTGGACCTTTGAAGTTAAAAAAAAAGCTGCTAAACATTTTCTTTTAATAATATATGAACTTGAACAAAATTAAAGAGTGCGTTGCAAAATTTACGCATCAGATACAGCCTATTAGACAGCATTGCTTTACAACAGTGTTAAATGCAACGTGACCATGTAAAGTGCTTAAAGTTTTTGTGTTGCTTTGCTGGCTTTTCATGGTCGAGTCAATAGGAGAGTCAGCAATGTGATTAGCGGACACGGGGAGGGGCCTAGATTGGCGTTTGATTCTATATATTCTGTGTGCATATATTCCTCCTTTAATTTAGTCCCGTATTAAAGTGGGCAAAGGACGCTATATAAATATTGTGCAAGAAAAAAAAATTATAGCAATTGTTAATATTGCTGTTTTGCTGCAGTACAACTAGAACACCCAGCCCCTCAGTAACAAGGGCACATTTTGTTAGATAAATGTCTGCGCCTAGTAGATCTAAAATGAAATCATTTGAGGCCAAGGCAGGAGTTAAATAGAACAAGCATTGGCATAGCCAATAGGTCTCGCTTTTGGGACCTTATAAGTGTTTAGTCATGCAACAGTTGATGTTGCTGCACCAAGGATATTGTGCGGCATAACTAAATACTTATAAGGTTCCAAAAGCGAGACCTATTGGATATGCCAATGCTTGTTACTCCTTGTCCTGATCTACCAGCAACAACCTCCACTTCCTCTGTTGTCCAAAAACTTTCATACTCACCACATCTCTTTCTAGAGTCCTTTGCCTGAAAACTCTTCTCAACACTACTCTCTATCTTTCTATCAATAGAAGCCGTCATCTCTCCAAACATCCTTTCAATATTCTGTTTCATCCTT
Organism: Triturus cristatus; assembly: GCF_964204655.1. Classification (NCBI taxonomy): domain Eukaryota; kingdom Metazoa; phylum Chordata; class Amphibia; order Caudata; family Salamandridae; genus Triturus; species Triturus cristatus. The sequence continues at coordinate 154,506,526 of NC_140587.1, read as the reverse complement.
TCCTCAAATCCTGATCCTTCACTATTTTCCACAACCAAACTATATCCCTCTATACCACCTTTATTCACTAAACAAATTCCTCAAGTCAAAATACCAAAGTATATCTCTCCCTGCGCTAAATCGACCTCCACTTGAACTCGTGTCAAACTGTGACTGAAACTGACAACCTTCTGTCAGTTTCTGATCGTCGAATATACCCAAAATATGGCCGACCACACTGTAACACTAAATATTCTTACCTCCCCAAACATAAAAGATGGCCGCTGTACGCTGCGTGAGTACGGCGGCCTCCATTCGCCAAAATTCAATCAGGATCCCTTTCCTCGTGCTCCATGACCCGGGTGACGTGAGAGGGATCAGCCGCGCTCGTGCGCCAGGCAAAGAACACCTATTTACACTTGTGCGCCTTCCTGACTCAAACCCAGCCTTGCGCCTGCCAACCTCCGCACACGCTCAAGTGTGTGCTGCTTTTATTCAAAATTTCAAAACCGCAACGGTAAGAAACCTGAAAACTCCCTTCTAATTGAGAAATACCGAACGCGCAGTACTATAAAACAATCCAAGGACATATAAGACGCTTTTTAATGAAAAACACACGGTATAACATTAAAGAAACTGTCTATTATTATCCATCAAACCAATTAGTCAAAAATAGCGGAAAAAAAACAAATCTCCTTCAAAAATTCATTCAGACACATCACAAACATGTCAAAATCAATTGGCTCCCATATTAAATATATTCTCCTATCCAAACCATAGCCCAAACAATAACCCAAGTTCATGCGATATGAATGGAGTTAACTGAGCTTGAGCAGTAAGAAAAGAGGAAGATGGCTGCCTGTTCTATCAGAAGAGACAGAAGGGGTCACTTTCTACATCTCCAGAAGGACCAAATGAAACTCTAAAATGCAACGCTAAAACGGTGTCTTACCCATCTTTGATAACTACCCAATAATGTGCGTGGTAGTCTGCTGCAAGGCATATGAAAACATGATGGAGGAGCTGCGGGCCCCTGGAAAGTAACAACTCCTTATATTACTTAAGAAACCTTTCAAAGCGGTCTCCTCGCCAACCACTGCTAGATGGGCATGATGAACTATGTAAAAAGCAGGCACTGATGTGTCATAACTTGAGCCCACTCAGTTCGAGGGGCCATAGCCTCTTAGTCTATCTCTTTGAGTGCCAGGTTAGAAGACATAATCAATACAGCTGACTGGTCTTCAGATACTATGTTTAGGAGATTCTGCTTTAAACCAGTCTTGAATATGACATCGTTGGTGGTGGAGGAGCTTTGAACTAGCAAAATCCTCGCCTTCGGTCCTGACATAGAATGTAAAATTTCCTAGCTTTTATAACGGAAAGTTTCAATACTATAAAGGACACGGAGGCGAGGATTATTCCCATCTGAGGTTTCTAAGAACATTTCCTCTTTCCCAACTTTTCTGTCTGCCTCTCTGAATCATTGTTCAGGTATCTCATCTTTATCTCTCCTCTCTCTTCATATCACCTCACTCACTATACACTTCTATTTAGCTATCTGTCTTTTTTCTGCTTTCCATTTCCTCAACAGCTTTAGGGGTCACTGTCCACATTAAAACAAAAGAGCACGGACAAGGCAGAAGGAAAGAATTAAAGAGCAAATTAATATATCAGATGTAACCTGATGAAATGGTGAAAATCCTCAATGCATTGCTTTGATTTTTACTGTTGCAATAAGGGTACCAGTTAAGGGGTGGTTTGTGATTATGATTATCCGGCAACTAAAGCTACAATTTCAACAGGAATTACATATTATGTGCTACGCCACCAAAAGTCCTCAAAGTCACTGTTATTCTGGAAGCACAGGTGGTTTTGACACAATTCCACATAAACGTTACACGACAATAAAAATCTACATCAAAGATCAAAAAGAGATGGCGTTGGCACTGCTTAACTATTTTGTTTATAGTGTTTCACGAGCAGATGCTGGGCAGCTTGAGCAGTCAGCAACATGTGCATGCCCGCGTGTATGAAAGTTTACCAGATAAATCAGTATTCTTTATCATCTTTATCATCAAACGGGCTTGAATTAGATGAAAATGGGTAAAAAGTGTACGGGGGATATTATCAACTGGGAGCGATAAATATCGGTAAGCGCGTTTAGCGCAAATATAGCTATCGCTGGAATTGATCGCTGAGATAGCGCGTTATTATCTACGGCTATCTCCAATACGATGAAAATTCCAGCAAAAACGGCGAATTGCTGGATTAGCGATAATATTTCTGTGATAGGGAATAGCTTGGTAATAAGCCATGGTGGATTTAGCCGGACGATCCACCTCCCATAGGGTAATGCTGCTAAGTCAGATATTTTTCTGACGTTAGATTCCTGCTTAAATGGGGTTTTAGCACGAATTCTATTCTCGCTAGGCGGGTATGGGGCATCGTTGGTAACAGCGTGAAGCTGCGTTATCGATGTTTTCTCACGCTGTGAATGTGAGGCTCGCCTACGTTGCATCTCATTAGTGATGAGATGCAAGGCGTTGGTGAAACGGATGCTACAAGGGAACACACGCTGAAGCCTGTTAGCGTGCCCTTGTCGATACTGCGATAGAATTATCGCCGTTTTTCGGCTGAAAACGGCCGCTAAAGCGGCGATAATTCTCTTGATAATAAGCCCCTAAGTGTTTCTAAACTGGGGCCTCAAAATATGTCTTGCATGGATCCCCAAAACACCTTAAGTTTGAACAGAAGGCCACAGGATTAGGAAATAAATAATGTGTGGGGTAGTTAGAGACGGTAGAGGGGCTCATAGCTCAACTAGTCCTGGTGGTCTCCATTCCCGTCGTCAGTGCAGGCTGAAACCGAAAGTGAATTAAACTTTTTATTTTATTTACCACAGCAAAAGAGGTCGTTGTCTGCTGTAGATGCGTATTTGACAATTGTAAACGTTTTCCCTTTCCATTCAGTGGGAGTCAATAGATTTGACAAAACTACTAATATATCGTGCAAGGACATTCACAAGAATGACACCCATGCACCCTAGCTAGCCAGCGGATAGTAATCTTCAGCTGAATAAATCTGCAAACTCATGACAAATTTGAGTAGTTCGTTAACAATTCAAAATTTGCGAACATACGTGACAAGAATTTTCAATTCTATTAAGGACACGGAGGCGAGGATTATGCTACTCATTTCTTTACTAGAAATTCGCTCAGCAGCCAATCATGTTACAATAAAACTAAAAACTACAATACCCATGAACCCACTGGGTACCACGTAATAACCATAGAGTATGCACGTATAAATAGTCAGCAAGAGAATACCACATCCTCTTTCTTTGGTAGTTAGCAACAGTCAGAAGAAGAAAATAGTGCAACAACTGGAAAGAGCTTGGAAGAAACAATCGGAGCTTGAACACTGCAACTGAAGACCAACAGGATGGAACAGCTGATTTGATGCTTGAATCGACACCTCAAAAACTGGAACCAGCAGGCGTCCAAAAGATAATCCAAGACAAAAGAGAGGAGCGCAGCTCACTTTGGATCAGAACCTGAAAAAAGATATAAAGTCGTAATATACCATTCCGAAAGAAAGAAAACAGCATAGAATACTTAGGGAGGGAAAAGAAAATAAGGAATTTATCCAAATATCGTAATATACCAAAATATATGATTGAAAATTATCATATACAACGATATATATGCAAAATTACATGACAGAAAAAATGGGTGGGATAATCCTCGCCTCCGTTCCTTAATAGAATTGAAAATTTTTGTCACGTATGTTCGCAAATTTTGAATTCTATGTCAGGACCGGAGGCTCCGATTATGCTTGTTCAAAGCTGAGCCACCACAACAGAAGCCATATCCAAAATAGGTTTATAATAAAAAGTTTTAAACATAGAATCAGTTGACCAATCAGCTGCTTTCATAATATCTATTAAAGACACACCCATAGAAAAAGCCTTGGAAGCCATAGCTCCACGAGTTGAATGTGCACCGAAAGTTGTAACATCAATACCTGCTTCACCCATGAGCCATCTGACCCATCTGGCTAAAGTAGCCGGAGTCACAGGGCGAAAGCGTTTTTTTTCAACGCAATCAACAATTGACCATGCAAAGCTTGTCGAAATGGAGCAGTACTTACCTCATAATCTTTAATACATTGCAATACACAGAGTTTTGGATTATTGGGAAAACTTGGGTAAGTGACTGAGGCAGTATTACACTTAGTACGTCGGGAATTGGAAAAAGTAACCCCTTCAGGAGAAAAAGTACGACCTGCAAGATCTAGCGCGCGAACATCAGTCACACGTTTGCAAGAGACTAGACATAACAGCATAGTTAACTTTGCAGATAATTGTTATAAAGAGTCGTTGGAAGGCCAAGCCTCCAAGAAACGTAAGACAATAGACACATCCCATAACGCAACATACTTCGGACAAGGAGGTTTTACCAATCTGATACCTCTGAGTAATTTGGAAATCAAAGGATGTTCACCTGCAGGTTTACTATCAATAGGAATATGCCCCGCAGAGATGGCCGAACGGAAATTGTTGACAGTCCGATATGCAAGGCCTGAGGAGGCAAGAGAAGCTAAGAAATTCACAATCAAAGAGACATCTGCAGAAGAGGGATCCACTTCCCGTTGAGCGCACCAATCACACCAACGTTTCCATGCTGTGTGTGTTGGGAGACCAAGCTTCGTTGATAAATCTGGAAGCGTCTCGCGAAAGACCTGAGATCTGCCAGCGATCCCTGAAACCCGCCATGCCACCAGAAAGAGTTGACCCAACTCTATTAGAGGATGAGGATTGTTGAGTGGATCCAACAACAGATTCCACAATTGGGGAAGAAGAACTGGTACTGCACAAGATAGCTGCAGGAGAACAGGGAACCAAGCCTGAGCCCTCCAGAGAGGGGTGATCAGAATCAACTCCGTCCGATAGAGTTTCATGCGTGCCAGAACCCTGGATATCATGACAAACGGGGGAAAGGCATAACACAGAAGAGACGGCCATGTCTGAAGAAATGCATCCGTGGCTAGAGCCTCCGGATCCGGACGCCAACTGAAAAACCGAGGAAGTTGAGTGTTGAGGCGAGAGGCAAAAAGATCGATCTGGCAGGGGCCCCACATTCGAGACAGAGATCTGAACACTCGAGGGTGAAGTCTCCAGTCGCTGAAATCTCGAAGATGCCGAGAATTCCAGTCGGCTATCAGATTGCTGTGACCCGGCAGGTATTCCGCAATCACCGTGATGTTCCTCTGAAGGCAAAAGTGCCAAAAGTCCTTGGCAATCTCTGCCAGAATCTTGGAAAGTGTCCCCCCTAACTGGTTGACATATCGAACCGCTGAGACATTGTCCATGCGTAGGAGAATACAACAATTCGTCATGCGTGGAGACAGACAACGGATCGCAAACGACCCCGCCAGAAGCTCCAGACAATTGATATGGAGAGATAATGCCTCCGAAGACCACCGGCCGCCCGTGGACATTGGACCGCAACGGGCTCCCCATCCCCACCGACTGGCGTCGGATTCGATCACCACCTCCGGGGACACTCCGAACAGGGCTCTGCCATTCCAGGACTCCATGTGTTCCAACCACCACAACATCTCCCACCTCGCCTCCTCTGAAAGAGGAATCTGATCTGAGTATCGGAGGCCTTTCTGGAGATGACGGATTTTGAGTCGCTGAAGTGCCCGATAATGGAGGGGACCCGGGAAGATGGCCTGAATTGAAGAAGCCAACAGACCGACAATCCGAGCTAGAGACCTCAATGACACAAGCTGTTTGTGTAAAATCAATTTCAACTCCCGTTTGATCATCCTGATCTTCTGAAGAGGCAACAACAGTTGGCAAGAGAGGGAATTGATCAGAAAACCCAGAAATTCTATCGACTGCGAAGGGCGAAACATAGACTTCTGAGGATTCACTAGAAACCCGAGTGACTGTAAAAGATCTATTTCCCAATCCAAATGGAGCATTAACAGACGTGGATAGTGAGCCATGATAAGAATGTCGTCCAGATAGATTATCAGACGAACACCCCGAGATCGTAGAGACTCTACCACAGGCCTCAGAAGTTTTGTTAAGCACCAGGGTGCTGACGACAGGCCGAACGGGAGAACCTGGAACTCGTACCAGACACCCTGCCATTGGAATTGGAGAAACCGGCGATGAGGACCGTAAATGGGAATCGACAAATACGCATCCTTCAGATCTAGACGAACCATCCAGTCCCCTTCCTGAAGAAGATCCCTCAAAAGATGGATGCCCTCCATCTTGAAGTGGCGATAGACAATCCAGCCGTTGAACTCTTTCAGGTTGAGAACCAACCTGGAACCGCCTCCTTTTTTCAGAACGAGAAAGACCTGACAGGAAAAACCTTGTGGATGAGGGGAAGACCGGACAACCGCCCCTTTTCTCAGAAGGGAGTCTATTTCTGCGGAAATAACCGCTTGATCCTGAACGGAAAAAACCAAGGGATAAGGAGGGAAAGATTGACTTGGGCAATTGAAAAACTCTATTCTGAAACCTTGGACTGTCTCCAACACCCATGCATCGTTGGAGATCAACCGCCAATTGGGAAGAAAAAACTGAATTCTGCCCCCCAACATGACCTCTGAAGCAGAGATCAAACTCACCTGAAGCGGAGGAATCGTGATGTCCTCCTTGATTACCGCCTGCACGTCCCTTCCGGAATTGGTGTCGACCTCCACGGGAAGGGTAGAAGGAAGACCTGGTGTTGGAGTAGTTGGGATCCTGACCTCCTCCACGTTGGGACTGGAAACCACGTTGGTTAGACTGATTATAACCTCGGCCGGACGATCGTCCCCTATATCGTCCGGCCCGTCCAAAAACCGGACGAAAAGCCTGTCTAATAGAAGCTTGAGCCTTATCAAGACCACTAAAAGTGGCCACAAATTTAGTGAGTTCTTTAAGGAAAGACTGGCCAAACAATAATCCCTGTGCCAAAGGACCAGATTCAGATGTTGAGAGTTCAGCTAACTTTGGGTCCAACTTCAGTAATATAGAACGTCTGCGTTCAGAAGACATAGCACAATTGGCGTTACCCAATTGACAAACAGCTCTCTGAGCCCAACCAATCAGGTCATCAGGGTCAATGGCAGAGGAAGACTCCTTGGCTCGATAACCTAAATCCAAAATTTTGGTGAGAGGTCCCAGTAAATCCAAAAGTTTATCCTGACAAGAGCGCCATGCTCTGTCAATACCCCTTTTAGGGTCCTTGGCATATTTTTTAAGATATGTCACCATAGTGGGATCCACCTCAGGAGTGTCCGCTAATTTATCTGTTAAATCAGGACGTGGACATTCAGAACGAAGACGGGTACGCACATCCTTGTCAAAAGGCTGACGAATGTGTGTCTGGACGTACTCCGCCACCTCCTGAGACGGGAGCCAAGAAGAAGAATTGGGATGTATGATGTCTGCTGGCTCAAACGTAAGAACTTGGGGATGCGACGGCACATCAACAAAATGCTCCTTACGAGCCTTTTTACGAGGAGGAGGAGAAGAAACCCCATGGTCCGAGGAAGAAGAGGGAGAGGTACCGTCATCATCTGTTTGATGAACTGAAGGGGAGGAAAGCTCCTTAGGAGGTTGCCCATAAGAATGCTCTGAAGAAAGGGCCTTAGCCAGCTTTACAAAATCTGATCTGTGAGGATTAGACAGTTTGGAAGATTTTGAGGACCTGGAGGACTGAGAGGATTTCGAAGATTTAGAGGACAAAGGCAGCCAACCCTGCTGCACTGCATATTGAGATAAATGACGTTTTAATGGTGTAATAGCGCGAACCAGCGCTTTGTTCACAGAAGTTTGTACACCCAAGTCAAGAGCCTCTACCAAATCCTGCTCCATAGAGCCAGAGGCGTCCTCATCTTCATAATCATAGTAGTAATCATCTTCCTCCAAATAGTCAGCCATGACAGAACCTGGCGTAAATAAAGCCCACAAGAGGAAGGAAACACAACAGTAAATCTGGTATGCCGAAGCACAATAAAGGGGGAGCGGCAAAAACCCCGAAGGCAAGACTAAACAGAAACAGGTAAAAAAATAACCTGAAATATGTAAATATTCAAATGTGGAGGGAGGGCTTGCCAATATTAAAGCCACTCTAGGCAATGCCTATGCAAAATTATACAGCCCCACTGAGTCAGTATGCAGTAGGACGTCAAAAGGGGCAAGTGAAATCAGGCTGTGGGCATGAGCAAAAGAAGCGCTGCTCTCGCGCTGAATTCCTGAGGAGATAGTGTTTACAACAGGAAAAAATGGCCGCCGAGCATGCGCGGTAACGACCGCCTGATTTACAATTAAGGAAAGACCTACGCAACACGCGCGTAGTCTTTCTGCCCCGTTTCACTCCCGCTCCACTCTCAAATAAAGGCGCGGGCGCAAAGCGCCCGAACCGGGGAGGCAGACACGCGCTCCCTGCAGCGGTACGATACCGGCACAAAGCGAGAGAAAAAACCAATAACAATAGCCGCAATACGCGCACAGCGCCAAAGCATGCAAACAATGTAAAATTAAGCGATAGAAATACAATACAGTCTCTATAATGAAACAGGCAATTATCATAAAAGAGAAAGAGAAATGCACTTAACTGGCTGCGGAGCAGCAAAGAAAGAGGATGTGGTATTCTCTTGCTGACTATTTATACGTGCATACTCTATGGTTATTACGTGGTACCCAGTGGGTTCATGGGTATTGTAGTTTTTAGTTTTATTGTAACATGATTGGCTGCTGAGCGATGATGACGAGGGGGAAACATACCTGGTTTCATTCACTAGAGCCCTCAAGAGCTCGAGAAGACCACAGCCGAGGTGCGACGTCCTAGTCGCCGGATCCCGAATAAACGCCGTGATCGACACGGGGGCGTCAGTCACCGTGATGGGGGTGCAACAGTACAATCGCCTCCGACCCAAGCCCGAGCTCCGACGGTCGAAAGCCCAGATTTATGCCTACGGAAGTGACACACCACTGCCCCTGGCAGGAAAGATGACGGTGCCTGTGAGGTCGGATGACGCAGAGATAACGATTGACATACATGTGATCAATCAGGAGGCAGATACCCTCCTAAGCGGGCATGCAGCCGAAGACCTAGGGCTGATAGCATTCCTCCGGAAGGTACAAGAATCCCAAACGACCACCCTGCTGGACCAGTTTCCGGAACTGTTCACTGGCCTGGGGAACATCCGACGACCGCCGGTCAAGCTCCACATTGACCGCTCAGTCACCCCCACAGCGTTAAAGCATAGGAGGATTCCCTTCCACCTACGCCCGTTAGTAGAGGAGGAGCTGAGGAAGCTGGAGGAGCAAGGCGTCATCGAGACGGTAACAGGACCCACCCCATGGGTATCACCCATGGTGATAGCAGAGAAGCCCCGCCAACCAGGCAAGATTCGGGTGTGCATCGATATGAGGCTGCCCAACAAGGCCATCAAAAGGGAGAGACACATCACGCCCACGATGGATGACATAATCGCAGACCTCAACGGAGCCCGGTGGTTCTCCAAACTGGACCTTAATGCGGGGTACCACCAATTAACGTTGGCCGAAGAGAGCAGATACATAACTACCTTCAGCACACACCTGGGGCTACGAAGGTACCGACGCCTTAACTTTGGCATCTCCTCGGCAGCCGAAATATTTCAGAACACTATCAGAGACATTTTGCAGGGGCTACTGGGAGTACTGAATGTCAGTGATGACATACTGATACACGCCACAACGGTGGATGAGCACTACCGGCGGGTCCGGTCTACACTAACGAGGCTGAGGGAGTTTGGGGTCACGTTACACAAAGAAAAGTGCCAGTTCTTTCAGCAAAGGATCGAGTTCTTCGGGTACACGTTTACCAACCATGGCATTCAAGTGGACCCGAGGAAATCCCAGGCCATCAAAAATGCCCCAGCACCGACTTCCGCGTCCGAAGTCCGCAGTTTTCTCGGGATGGCCACGTACTGTGGGCGGTTCATCCCAAATTTGGCTACCACGGCTGAACCTCTCAGACGCCTCACAAAGACGGACACCCTGTGGCACTGGGGGCAGGAGGAAGAGGAAGCATTCCACGCCATCAAGACCACACTTCTGGATCAAGCTACTCTGGTCTACTTCGATCCGACCAGGAAGACTGAACTGCTCGTCGACGCCAGTCCGGTGGGGCTGGGCGCAGTCCTCACACAAGAGCAGGAACCGGGGAGATGGGCCACCCTGGCCTACGCCAGCAAGGCACTTACCGCAACTGAGCAGAGATACTCTCAGATTGAGCGTGAAGCACTAGCCATCCGATGGGGCTGCCGGCACTTCCACCTGTTCGTCTGCGGGCACCCTTTCACAGTAGTAACGGACCACCAACCATTGGTGCCCCTGTTCAAGGGGACAGCGCCCCACCCCCCTCCGAGGATCGAAAGGTGGGCCATCGGGCTACAACAATACCAGATGGATGTGACATATCGGCCAGGTGCGAAAAACCCGGCGGACTTTCTGTCGAGACACCCGGAAAGTGATGAGACGTCCCCGGTCGGGAAGGAAGAGGAAGATGAAACCGAAGCACACATCGACCTTCTGGCCGCTTTGACCTGCCCTCGAGTACTAACAATGCAGGAGATCCTACAAGCCGGGGAGCACGACGCCGTGATGGCAAGGACACGGGGAGCTCTTCAGAAAGGGTCATGGGCTGATTTCCTACACACCGCCAACTCGTGGGCAGACGAGGAGAAGAAGGATTTGCAGCAGATCTGGCGAGTGCGGAATGAACTAAGTGTGACCCGCGATGGCATCGTCCTGCGGGGGTCCAAGATTGTCATGCCGGCCGCACTGCGCCATCAAGCCACGCTCATTGCTCACAACGGCCATCAAGGGACAGAGAAGATGAAGGCCCGAATGAGGGCGAAGATATGGTTCCCGGGGCTGGATGGCATGGTGGACGATGTGGTAAGGAGCTGCTCCGCGTGCCAGGTGACGAGCGGCCCTGAGCCTCCGGCCCCCATCGTGACAGAAGAACCGGGAAGGCACCCATGGGACAAAATCAGTATAGATTTTGGAAGCCTCCCGAACGGAAAAGTGTCGCTGGTGGTCATCGACAGCTTCTCGAAATATCCCGTGGTGGAAGTTCTACCATCCACAGCATTCATGTTTGTGGGACCAGCGCTGGAAAAGATATTCACCATGTTTGGGCGTCCCTCGGAGCTGAAAAGCGACAACGGACCACCCTTCCACGGTCACGAATTCAGAGAGTTCCTCCAGCACCAGGGGATAAAACACCGGCGAATCACCCCTCAGTGGCCACAGGCCAACGGAGATGTTGGACCCGGCCTCGTAGAATGGCCCTCCGTGCCCCCGCACCACCGAAACCTGGTGCCTGCAGCCCTAGCACGCGGCCCAGCCGACCTTTCCCACCCGGACACCTGCACCAACCCCGGACATCCCCGTCCATGGCCTCTCTCCTTTCGGCCACCCCGGGCCGCGTGCCCACTCCCTGCAACAAGATGGCCGCCCGGCTCCAGCGCGACCCGGGACTCGAGGCGCCACTCCGGCTGGAGGACATCACGCTTCCAGGGGATGAGAGAGGGAGGAGCAGTTTCTATCGCACCTCTGAACTCCCCTGGGACGATGGGTTTCGATCGGCCCTCCGGCCTCCCTGCGGGCTGGCTCCGTGCCTGCTGGGTGTCTGGGACTCCTCCCGACCCGGCCCTGAAAGGATCAAAAGACAATAGCAGGAAACCCCGACAAGCGGCCCCCAGGTGACAAGACCCCTGCCTGTGCAGACTCCGGACATCAAAGCGGGGTCGACCTATAACAAGGGGTGCTCTGGGACTGTCCGCCAGATTCTACGCTGGAACAACGAGAGCCTGCCGACGTGGTCGCGGCTCCTGGAACTGGAACTCACCTGAGCCCTGCTGAGTGACTCGCGGCTCCCTGAAGATCGTAAGACCTCCGAACTTGTACCTGAGCCCTGCTGAGTGACTCGCGGCTCCCTGAAGATCGTAAGACCTCCAAACTTGTACCTGAGCCCTGCTGAGTGACTCGCGGCTCCCTGAAGATCGTAAGACCTCCGAACTTGTACCTGAGCCCTGCTGAGTGACTCGCGGCTCCCCCAGACTCTCACGGTCCCGCCGGACCCCGACTCCGACCACGTATCCCCCAGCTCGAGGATTGTGAGCTGTGCGCCGGATACGTCCCTGCTTTGAACTATTACCAGAGACAGTCCCGCTACCCCCTACCTTTCCGAGACTCTTGAGCCCGTGCTCACCTTGTACATATTTGCAGTGATACCTATTTGATAAAGCTTGTTCTGAGAATACCCCGTGTGGTCTCTCTGTGTCGTGTGGTGCCAGAAGTACGATCCTAGTTGCGAGATTCCTCCCCCTGGGGAATCTCTCGCCAGTGCCCGGCTACAATACTACACGGGTGGGACTCAGGGAAGTCAGGACCCCTTTCCGGGCTCCTCTGAGGTCGCCGTCTAACATTGGTGGCAAGCGACGGGATTCGGGCCCATCACCTAGAGATCGTACAGTGAACAACGGACGCACGACCAACAAAGATGGCAGAAGGAAGCGCCATGAGCTCCACAGAAACCAACGCCAACAGAGTGTTCCAGGTGGAGCATCTGGAAGAATACACACACAAAGAGCTAAAACAATTTTGCAAAGAACTTAAAATAGCTACCACTGGCCTCAACACTAAGGAAGACTTGCAGAAAGCACTGAAAACTTGGGTGGAGACCGGGGCATCCCGCCCGGAAGGCACGGGGGAGCGCCCCGACGAAGCCGAACCCCCTCCAAGTGAAAGCAGCGACGATCAGGTGCAAGGCATTGTACCAGACGGGGGCCTATCCCCGGGAGAACTCGCGGACAGAGAGAGAAGCCGCAGTCATGAACTCGAGTTAGCCAAACTCAAAATCGAGGGCGAATTGAAGTTAGCGGAGAAAAAGCTAGCGGTAGAGCAAATGCGCGTACAAGGCGAACTGGAAGAAAAGAAGCTCCAACGGGAGCACGAAGGAAGAAAGCTCCAACTAGAGCACGAACGCAGCTTAAAAGAACTCGAGCTCAAGGCCCGAAATGAGGACGGGAGGCCCTCGGGGAACCGAGAGACGGCCCCCCCAGAGGAACAGAAGGTCCACATCCCCAAGGATGTGGTCAAAGAATATTATAAAAACGATGACATTCAGCAATGGTTTCGGGCCTACGAGGTCGCCATGACCTCCCATCGGATTCCACAGAAGGACTGGGGGGCGGGGTTGTGGGGGCGGTTTCTGAGCGAAGGAAGGGACACCCTGCTCGACCTACCCCTCTCCCTGCAGACCTCCTACAGCCACATGAAAGAGGCTCTCCTCACAAGATACGGCCTCACCCCAGAAATGTACCGCCAACGGTTCCGGGACTGCAGGAAGATCCCGGGCACCACCTGGGTGGAGTATGTAAACTTTTTTAGTCGGGCCTTCGATGGGTGGGTCAAGGGCAGCAAGGTCACCACCCTTGCCGAACTCACGGACCTCATGTTATGGGAACATCTGGCGGCGAACTGCTTCGTAGAGCTACGTCAACATCTGCTGGATAGCAAGCTCACAGATCCCCGGAAGCTGGCTGTGGAGGCCGACCGCTGGACCAACACCCGGGTCTCCCAGGGCATGGTAGGAGAATACCCCAGAACCAGTCAGGGACCACCCCGCCAGAGAGGGGGAGGGAACCAGGGAGGGCCGAGAGAGTCCCAGCCTAGCCCCCCGAAGACACCACCTCCACCTTTCCCGGCGCCCCCCCCACCAGTAACAGGGCCCCCTGGGAGACGAGGACACCGGGTGACCGTCACATGTTTTCGTTGCCAGAAACCCGGGCACTACGCCAATGACCCAGAGTGCCCCATGGCCACCCAAGTCACCCCTGCGAGACAGATAGCCAACGTAGCCCTGGGGGAGGAGGTTGAGGAAGCCGAGGAGTGGGAACCCGCCGCTATGGCCCTAGTGTCCCTGGGAGATAGGGAAATGATCCCTGGTAGCCTCCTACCGTCCAACACGCAGAAATATGGGCAGCTCGTCAAGATCAATGGCCACCAGGTAGAGGCCCTGCGGGACACCGGGGCCAGTATCACCGGTGTCCTCAGGCACCTAGTTCCCGAGGAGCAGATCCTCCCCAATGTCTTTTGCCCCGTAATATCTGCAGACAATAGGGAAAGTATGTGTCAGGTAGCCCTGGTGCCATTTGAGTGGGGAGGGGTGATAGGTAAACTCAAGGTGGCCGTAAGAACCTCCCAGCCGGTCGACTGCCTCTTAGGGAACGACCTGGAGAGTTCTCCCTGGAAGCACGTAGAGCGCAAGGCCCACCTAGGAATGATGGGACTCCCCGAGTGGGTGTGTGCCACCACTCGATCTATGACAGCCCGACTCACTCCCCAGAGAGAAGTCGAGAGCCCCCCGGTCGAAGAAGCCCGCACCGTCCCCGCCGAGGGTCCTCCCGTTCCCCCATCAGAAGGGTCCGTCGCCAGCGACGAACCCGCACCATCCGACCCCGCCCCGGTCCCCGAGTTGGGGGATCTACCCGAGTTGGCCCATTGGCGCCACGAGGGCGGGCCCACCCGGGAAGAATTTTGCCGGGAGCAAGCCACCTGTCCTTCCCTGGTCGGGCTGCGGCGCCAGGCCGAGGGCCAAGCCGCAGGTGACCAGACCGGAACGCACCGAATCTATTGGGAGAATAACATCCTGTATAGTGAGCAGAAATCAGTGGAGCTGGGATCCGGACGGGTACTGGTGGTACCCCTCCGCTTCCGGGATTTCCTCCTGGGCTTAGCCCACGATGTCCCCCTCGCTGGTCACCTGGGTCAGGACAAGACCTACAGCCGTCTCGTGACCCATTTTTATTGGCCTAAGATGAAAGCAGCGGTAGAGGCACACTGCAAGTCCTGCCCCACGTGCCAAGCCAGTGGGAAGAGTGGGGGGAAGCGCAAGGCTCCCCTCCAACCCTTCCCGGTCGTCAGTACCCCCTTCGAACGAGTCGGAATCGACATCGTGGGGCCACTGGACCCCCCCACCTCCAAGGTCACCGTTTCATCTTGGTCCTAGTGGACCACGCCACCCGCTACCCAGAGGCTATTCCCCTGCGCACCATTACGGCCCCCGTGGTGGGCCGGGCCCTGATGGGGATCTTTTCCAGGGTGGGTTTTCCCCGCGAGGTCGTGAGCGATTGCGGCACTAATTTTATATCAAGGTATATGACGTCCCTGTGGCAACAATGTGGGGTGTCCTATAAGTTCACCACCCCGTACCATCCCCAAGGGAACGGCCTAGTAGAGAGGTTTAATAGGACTTTGAAAGGGATGATCGCTGGCCTAGAAGAGCCCCTCCGGCGTAAGTGGGACGTCCTGCTCCCCTGCCTCTTGTTCGCTTACCGGGAAGTCCCCCAGAAGTCCTTAGGGTTCAGCCCGTTTGAATTACTCTATGGGCACCCCGTCCGAGGTCCCCTCAGTTTGGTTAAGGAAGGGTGGGAGGCAGCACCCCAGACCACCCCCCGAGATGTGTTCCAATACGTCCTGGCCCTCCGGAACCAGACCAGGAGGTTCCGAGAACTGGCCGAGGCCAACCTGGAGGCGAGTCAAGAAGAAATGAAGCGCTGGTACGACCAGAATGCTACTCTGGTCGAGTTCCAGCCGGGCCAGCAGGTGTGGGTCATGGCCCCCGTGAAGCCTGGCGCTCTCCAGGACCGATGGACTGGGCCCTACAAAGTGGTTGAGAGGAAGAGCCAAGTCACCTACTTGGTGGACGTCCAGTCGCCTCGGGATCCCCTCCGGGTCCTGCACGTAAACCGCCTCAAGCCTCACTTCGTGCGGACAGAACTGAGCCTCCTGCTGGCCACCGATGACGGGGCCGAAGATGAGTCGGATCCCCTCCCGGACCTCCTGTGTGTCAAGGAGCAGGATGGCTCCGTGGAGGGAGTGAACCTCTCCCCAGCCCTCACTGCCCAGCAACAAGCGGACTGCCGCCAGCTCCTCAGACAATTTTCTGACCTCTTCTCCCTGACCCCCGGGTCACTAACTGGTGTGTTCACGATGTGGACACCGGGGACAGCCCGCCGGTGAGACACCGAGCCTACCGGGTTCCTGACCGGGTCCGGTCCTGTATTCAAGCCGAAGTCTCGAAGATGTTGACCCTGGGGGTGATCGAGCCCTCTGACAGTCCCTGGGCCAGCCCCGTGGTCCTGGTTCCGAAGGCAGCAGCCCCCGGTGTTGCCCCCGAGCTCCGGTTCTGCGTGGATTACCGGGGGCTCAATGACGTTACCCGAGCCGATGCCCACCCCATTCCACGAGCCGACGAGCTCATTGACCGACTAGGGGCCGCCCGGTTCCTCAGCACTTTCGACCTCACCTGCGGCTACTGGCAGATTGCGCTCACCGAAGGGGCCAAGGAGAGGTCTGCTTTCTCCACCCCCGATGGGCACTACCGCTTCCGCGTGATGCCCTTCGGGATGAAAAATGCCCCGGCCACTTTCCAGAGACTGGTAAATAGGGTCCTGGCCGGGCTAGAACAGTTCAGCGCGGCCTATCTGGACGACATCGCTGTCTTCAGTTCAGAGTGGAGTGAGCACCTCCAACACCTCCGGAGAGTGCTAACCGCCCTGCGCCAGGCAGGCCTCACCGTAAAAGCCAGCAAGTGCCAGATCGGGCAAGGATCCGTAGTCTACCTGGGGCACCAAGTCGGGAGTGGCCAGGTCGCTCCTCCACAGCCAAAGATCGACGCCATCCTGGCTTGGGACCCACCCATCACCCAAACAGAAGTCCGGGCCTTTCTGGGACTCACGGGCTACTACCGCCGATTCATTCGGGGGTATGGCAGCCTGGTCGGCCCTCTCACGGAACTCACGTCTAAAAAACAGCCAAAGAAGGTGCAATGGACGGCTGCCTGCCAGGAAGCTTTCGATGCTCTAAAAAAGGCCATGTGCACGGCCCCCGTCCTCCAGGCTCCCGACTACACCAAGGAGTTCATAGTCCAGACCGATGCCTCCGAGCATGGCATTGGGGCCGTCCTGTCCCAGGTGAATGATCAAGGCTTAGACCAGCCCGTCGCCTTCCTCAGTCGGCGGCTGCTACCCCGAGAACAGAGGTGGAGCACCATAGAGCGCGAAGCCTTTGCCGTGGTCTGGGCACTCAAAAAACTACGACCCTACCTGTTCGGCACTCATTTCGGGGTCCAAACTGACCATCGGCCCTTGCGATGGCTCATGCAGATGCGAGGAGAAAACCCCAAGCTACTGCGGTGGTCAATCTCCCTCCAGGGAATGGACTTCACCGTAGAACACCGCCCTGGTACGGACCACGCCAACGCTGACGGCCTCTCCCGGTTCTTCCGCCTCAGCGAAGAGAACCCCCCAAGGTGATGGGCAGTTCTCTCCGGCTTTCAGCTGGGGGGGGCGCGTGTTGGACCCGGCCTCGTAGAATGGCCCTCCGTGCCCCCGCACCACCGAAACCTGGTGCCTGCAGCCCTAGCACGCGGCCCAGCCGACCTTTCCCACCCGGACACCTGCACCAACCCCGGACATCCCCGTCCATGGCCTCTCTCCTTTCGGCCACCCCGGGCCGCGTGCCCACTCCCTGCAACAAGATGGCCGCCCGGCTCCAGCGCGACCCGGGCCTCGAGGCGCCACTCCGGCTGGAGGACATCACGCTTCCAGGGGATGAGAGAGGGAGGAGCAGTTTCTATCGCACCTCTGAACTCCCCTGGGACGATGGGTTTCGATCGGCCCTCCGGCCTCCCTGCGGGCTGGCTCCGTGCCTGCTGGGTGTCTGGGACTCCTCCCGACCCGGCCCTGAAAGGATCAAAAGACAATAGCAGGAAACCCCGACAAGCGGCCCCCAGGTGACAAGACCCCTGCCTGTGCAGACTCCGGACATCAAAGCGGGGTCGACCTATAACAAGGGGTGCTCTGGGACTGTCCGCCAGATTCGACGCTGGAACAACGAGAGCCTGCCGACGTGGTCGCGGCTCCTGGAACTGGAACTCACCTGAGCCCTGCTGAGTGACTCGCGGCTCCCTGAAGATCGTAAGACCTCCGAACTTGTACCTGAGCCCTGCTGAGTGACTCGTGGCTCCCTGAAGATCGTAAGACCTCCGAACTTGTACCTGAGCCCTGCTGAGTGACTCGCGGCTCCCTGAAGATCGTAAGACCTCCGAACTTGTACCTGAGCCCTGCTGAGTGACTCGCGGCTCCCCCAGACTCTCACGGTCCCGCCGGACCCCAACTCCGACCACGTATCCCCCAGCTCGAGGATTGTGAGCTGTGCGCCGGATACGTCCCTGCTTTGAACTATTACCAGAGACAGTCCCGCTACCCCCTACCTTTCCGAGACTCTTGAGCCCGTGCTCACCTTGTACATATTTGCAGTGATACCTATTTGATAAAGCTTGTTCTGAGAATACCCCGTGTGGTCTCTCTGTGTCGTGTGGTGCCAGAAGTACGATCCTAGTTGCGAGATTCCTCCCCCTGGGGAATCTCTCGCCAGTGCCCGGCTACAATACTACACGGGTGGGACTCAGGGAAGTCAGGACCCCTTTCCGGGCTCCTCTGAGGTCGCCGTCTAACAGGAGAGGTGGAACGTTTCATGAGGACCCTGAATAAAGTGATTCGGATAGCCGGCGTGGAGCATCTAGACCCCGAAAGGGAGATTCAGCGATTCCTGGGAGAGTACCGGAGCACGCCCCACTGCTCCACCAAACAAGCCCCGTGGTCGCTCATGCTCAAAGGCACACGCCGCGATGGGCTACCCACAGCCCCTGGGTGGGCGCCCCCACTGTTCGAAGCAGAGCAAGCCCTTCAACGACGGGCACACCGAAACCGGCAGGTGAGCCGGGCCAGAGGCAGTCGAGACCGCGACATCAGGCCAGGGGACAGCGTCCTCGTGAAGGATCGAAGGCCGGGAGGAAAAATCAAACCCCGATATGAACCAGGTAGTTGGACAGTGGCACAGAGGCGGGGTACCATGATCACAGCTGAAAGAGGGGTGGAGTCGACCACCAGGAACATCTCGTGGTTCAAACGCATTCCGGAGGCCACTGAGCGCGACCCGGGGGGGGCTGAACGGTGGGGAGGAAGAGATCTCAACCCCAGAGCTGGAACCTGGACTGACGCCCAGCGGAGCCGGCATCGCCCCAGAGCAGAGCCATCCTGCCCCGGCGGGAGGTGAAGCCCCGAACAGCCACCCAACCAACTCCGGCACTCGTGCCACCGCAAGGTATGGTCTGAGAGAGAACCCCCCGCCAAGCAGCCGCCTTAAAGACTTTGCCTGCCAAGCAAGTGAGTGACTGTTATGGACTTCTGTTTATTTTGTTATCCAAGTTGGGGAGGGATGTTGCAGTTAGCGCTCTAGCGTTAGACGCTAGAGCGCAAGGGGATACTACGCAATGCGTACGCCGATGTATAAAAATAAAGGGGCGCGGCCTGAGAGGCAGTCCGCGCCGAGACCAAGAGTGTGGCGTCCATCATTGCGGCTGCGAGCGTGCGCAGCGAGGGCCCGCAATAGCGCTAGCAGCGCTACTACACTGATGACCGTCACCAGCAAAACAGGTACATCATAACCTCTACGATTTTAAAATCGGTGACAGTGGACCCAGGTGGCATTTTACGTTTCAGAGGGTCGGACATCCTGCAGGTAGGGTCTGCAACAAATACTTACTGGTCTCACCACAGGGGTCGGGATTTGGAAAGTGTTCTGTCGCCTGAACGTCTTACGTGGGGTGAGGCTCGTGCGCTGCGCATTCTGACGTTTCCTACGCGGGTCGCAAAGGTGGTGGGCTGCGCGTGGGAGGTGCTGGCGCCAACAACAGGGCGGAAGTTGAGCAGAATTGTCGTGCCTTTCAAGCCTCACTTTCGTTCACTGTTTGGTTGCGAGTGCTTTGCGGCATAGGGGCGGAAGGCGTACGGAAATTCTTGTCCAACGGCAGGTTCCTGGTAGAAAATGAGTCAAGAAAGCTAGTAGCTCTTGTCTTTCTGTGTCCCGTTGCCGAGGAGCTGCATAATACGTTTTGAAGGTAAGAATACTATGTGTATACTGCACACGGTCCGGTCTGCACGTCTGTGCTTCTTTACTTCACTTTCGGATATTTTGGCATTCAAATGATGTAACATTTCATAAGTTTCGTAACGGCCAATTCGCTTGGTATTGGCGTTTTCGTAAATTTCATCATATGAAACTAACATGTATTTAAATGAAGCTTTTTACCAGTGAATCGAAAGGAGAATGTATGATTATTTTTTCCTGTTGAAGGGTAAAACTCAATAAGTAAATACATGGAGAAATAACTTAAAAAGCATTTGGAAGTTGTGTATGTTGAATATGAATATTTAACGAACCAGGATAATTGCCATTTTACAGAAGAATACTGAGAATTTTCCAGAAATTATTTTTCACCTAACAGCGCTTGGCCCTTCCAGATTACAAAGCATAAACAAAAGGGATTAGTTATTTATTTGTGAGAAAGGTAGCAACCCTGCAGTGTCGTGTGGTTTATCCTGGGTAAGTTGGTATGTATGTATGTATGCATGCACTGTAGCTGGGCCTTAAAGTGGGATGAAAGAAGTGTTTAGTGTCTATATTTAAGAGCAAAGAGCGTACTTAAACTGTAAACTAAATTGCTGTGATTACCTTAGTGTGCAACCCAAAAGGTATTTTGGTACTTCTCAGAGTTTTATGTTATTGCATTCAGATATCTATCACAGCAACTGACAACACCTAAAACTAACCCAGGACTATTGGATTTGTCAATGATCTTTAGCTGATTAACATAAACCAGTAACAGCGATGATTTTGTTCCAAATAATTAATATTGAAAATGTTTCATTTCTGTAATTGTGAGATTGTGAATTAAACATTGCTGTGTCCTGTAGAAGGAGAAGTGGTCTTCAAAGAGTCTTAATCACACCTGTTACGTTCACTCTGTTAGACATGTACGCCTGGGATTTAGTTGAGTTGTAACCTGTCATGTCTGTAATTAAAAGGGGCTACTGAAACAGGTCTCTTTGGGGCGCTATATTTTGGCCCATAATTTAGCCAGTGGCAATGCGTTTACTGTAACAAGTGGGACAAACATATCCTTTATGGTCTGGCAGCACCTGGCTCACTGTTGCGCTTCCTTGACCTGCGTTAAAGAGAATTAACAACTGACTGGAGAAGGCCAGAGATGTTTTATTTTCTGTTCTTGTTGAAGAGGAGTATTGTCTTTACTCCAGGAATGCGCTCCTCTAACAGACTCATCTTGTGGGCCTTATGCTTGCACGCAGGACAAAGGACCCTGTCTTCTTTTGCTGGTGTATTAGTACTATTTTGAGCGCATGTATCCTTTACTATGCACACAGCAATAGTAGACCGTGAGCCTTGGAGATTGTTGGCAGCCCAATTGATAGTACCTATTTTTTTAGGTGTCGCCTGGTGTTGCAGCGCGCATGCGCCGCTCGCTCTGCAAGGGCTTCTTGGAGTCAATACGGTTCCAGAAGTTGAGTTTGGGCTCCGTCCCTATTTTCCATTGGTGTGCGTCATTTGACGTCATTAATTATGCTAAACAGAGTGTGATGATTGTACTGGAGGCTATATAGTCCATCCTGGGTACCACCCTGTCCACTTTTGGCCCGCCCACCTGGACTGGATCTTTTACTCCGCGGCGTGACACAGTGTCTTCTAATTACTGGATGAGCACTTTCTTTTTTTCATTTGCACAGTGGCGTGACATGGCGACAGCTGTTTGTGTTCTTGTTTACTTACATTTTCACGGCGTCCACTTCAGGGACGCCGCGCTCGGTTTATTTGTATATTTCTTAACTTTAACACTGAGCGCAGCACCTGCTTCAAGGACACTGCGCCCAGTGTTACAGTTAAGAAATATATAAATAAACCGAGCGCGGTGTCTGTGAAGCGGCGTCGTGCTCAGTTTTAAACGTAAGCATTTCATATGCAGTCGGACCTATTGCATTGCAAATACTTGTTAGAATTGTCGGTGCGAAGCATCGGAAGGACTCTGCCGACTTAAAGCCCTGAGTGCAACCACGTAATCACAGGAGTGCTGTCTACCACAGAAAAGTTTAAACTCGCCAGTGAGGCTCATACTGGCCTTAAACATGTGACTTTTATGAAGCGCAGAAACAGGCTCAGGATTGGATGTAAAAATAAAATCCTGCAGGATTGGGATATGCACAGTTTGAACAGTTTTTGGTTTACATGGTGAGAGATATTGAACGGAATCACAGTGCTTTTTCTGTTATTTGGAGATGGCGTTTATGGGAAATCCTTATTGTTGCAAGCGACGCAAGAGAAGTTTCGTACCAGACACAGGCTTAGTTAAAGGGAAATTCATAAACTGTCCAACCCTCTTAGTTTTAGTCTGCTCACATTACGATACTTTATTTTCCTTGTGGGAAACATTCTCTCAAGCAATCTGTTTGACAGTCCGGTAGGAAGGCCTTTGATCACTATCTGTGTCGCCATCTTTTGGTAATCTGGGAGCAGGAGCCCCAACCTAAACATTGATTGCTTTTCACCACAAGCTGACTGTTGTGATGTTTACTTGTATAGTTTTACACATTTAACTTCATTAGTGTTCTTAAGTTATTCTTACCTTGGGTGGAGCGTTCATGCTCTTTGCGTTCTTTGTCCTCGTGCATAGAATGTAAGGTACACAGCACTCCACAGATGTCAGTTGCAGCTGGGTCGTGGAGGTAGCTGGATGCCAGGTTGTGCCACGAGTAAACTTCATTACTCTACGAAGTGTTTCCTGTCTTTCTTCGACGAATCCATCTCAACACTGACACACTTAACACTTTATGCATGCCTTGTGCCCTTTCACTTCATTCGCAATGGCGGCTGCACACACCACTCTTGGGACGTTGTCCTTGAGCAGAAGCAGCCGCTTTTCAATTTTATTTTCTGCATGCGTTCACTTATGTTTCACAATGCCCTGCTTTCCTGACACCATGTGATCCGGGCTTTAGGCTCATATTCAATTACACGGGGGGGGGGTGGAGGTGCGACATGTGGTAAGATACAGTGCATGGGGGTTGGGTGCAATACTTGCACTTTTCTACACCAACAGGTCCTGTCAGCAAGCCATACAGGAAAACATATTGTAATTTTTAATCCAGTCCTTTATTGTATGCGTTTAGTTTAATAAAATTATTTCTAATTGCATTTGTACGGCACTTATTTCCCATGCAGAGAAGTTAAAGCGCTTATTGGCAATTTGCATAATGCTCAAGTACCCCCAAAGAGTTATGGGCTCTAGGCGACTTTTAAAAGGGGCTCATAGGAACAAAGTGAGTACTCAGCAGAGGGAGAGAGAGAGATATGTACTTGCCCAAGGTCACACAAGTGGGTCAAACCTAGCACGGATTGTATCGCGCTGGTGTCCTAGACCACAATTGAACTCTTAAAGGCATTCCGAATAACAGCATTGCTTGCAGGTGCCATCTCGCTTCATGGAAAGTGCTGACCCGATGAATCTTTACAGAATTCAGGGCTGCCCAGTTTGTTTCCTAGTGTCTTCATCATTTCCCTCGAGTGGGGGTATGGGTGTATTCAAATGTCAAAAAAAAAGAAAATTGTGCTACCAGTTTAACCAAAAGTTAAACATTCTTTGAAATGCAGACCGCATGAGCCTCTCCAAATGAGGAAGGATACAAATTCCATTAAATTGTCGAGATTTTAAATGATTTATGTTCTCTCCAGAGCATACTTTATAAACGTTTTCCTAAAGAAAAAGAAGGTTCTTGGAATACGTGATTTTTACCAGATATCTTCAAAATACAAGGACTACAAGGATGGTGCTCGTGTTGGTATATTTTTATTACGCAATCAACAGAACTTCACACTTTTATTCTCCATTTTTATTGTATCATTATTCCATTTAGAAATACAAAAGTATCTTTTTGATTATATGCTAAACAGCTCTAAACTTGACTCGATTTTCTTACACAGTAATTGGTCATATGGCCAGCTTGTTAGATCGAGCCTAGCACCACCTCCGCACCAGCGCAGCACCACCTCAACATCAGCACAGTATCCCCTCAACATTCTTGGTTATATATAAGATAACAAGAATGCTTAACACTTTTTTATTATAAATTTTAAACAATCTGCACAGCGGCAACACTGCTCTACAACATAGTTTAAAGACATTGAAAAAGCCAATATCTCTGGCTAAACGCTTCTACTGTCCCAAAGGCGAGACCTATTGGCTATGCGAATGCTTGTTTATTTTGCAGCTGCAGTAGGCAGGTGGGCCGTGCATCGGGTACAAAGTGAAAACTATTTGTGAAAGTAAGAACTCTGTCAGACCAGCCATACTGGGCAGGGGTGTAGCTTTCATTTGTGCAGCAGGTGCTATGATTAGCGTTGTATTTTATAATTCAAACTGCAGGCTGGGGGCCCGTTTTCTTCCTTGCACTGGGACCCATGACACTCTGGTTACGCTTCTGACAGTGGGTCCGATAGAGATGCAATATTGGAAATCAATGTAAGTTTGTTTTTATAGTTTCTCCTACCACATTCTACAGAAGGCTGTGGTCATGTCTGAAAAGGAAAGCACAAAATGTGAATCCTGAATCTTTCTCAAATGGAACAAGGCACTTTTAGTCTCTGATCCCTGGCTGTATCTTTTCCAGCCTTATCTTTAGTGTGTTCAGCTTCTGGACTGCACCATGGTGTCCTTGCACCTTCCAGCATCTAAGGCAGTATGCTCACTTTTAGAGTTCGTGAGCCACATGATTCTAGGTTGATTTAGGCCACAGCCTTAATTATATTGGCCATGCCCCTTGCAAAGTGCTCCTGGCCACGCCTCTTTGGTCATGCCTCCAAGACCCCCACTTTTTTTTTTATCCCACCTAAAGTCCTGATGTACACCCCTTTTCTCTCCACATCTCCTGAATCTTTTATATTTTACAATTCATCTTCAGCATCCACTTGTCACTCTCTCCTGAATGCACCTCCTCGCATCTCCTTCACTTCACCATCTCCCAAATGCACAATGCACCAACTCAACTGTAAGCAATGGGCTTTCTTTTACTTTCGCCTTGTCAATATTTTGGCAAATGTATAAATCTATCGGGATTTGTATAGCGCGGCTGCTTCAACTGTGAGGATCTCGAGGCACTGTGGTGTCCTGCTGTGGGATTCCGATGCCCGTTCCTATGGTTTAACATCCAGGTCTTGAGGTCCTTCCTGAAGTGATAAAGCGGCAGAGCTGCTTTGACATGTAGTGGGAAGGTGTTCCAGGTCTTCTCTGCCAGGTGGGAGTAGGAGCGGCTTCCGCTGTTGGCCTGACTGATGCGCTGGGTAGCTGCTAGAGGGAGGTATCTGGAACGGAGTTCCATGGTAGGTTGGTGGAAGTTCACTCCTTTGTTGAGGTATGCCGGTCCTTCATTGTTTAGTGCCTTGTAAGCATGGGTGACCAGCTTGAACTGGCATCTCTTTGCGACTAGGAGCCAATGGAGTTTCCTGAGGTGAGATGTCATGTGCGTCTGGGAAGCTCGAGGATGAGTCTGACTGCTGTGTTCTGGATGGTCTGAAGTTTCGCCAAGGTGTCTGGTGATTCCTACGTAGAGGGAGTTGCCGTAGTCCAGTCTGCTAGTGACGAGAGCTTGCATGACCATTCGCTTGGTGTTGGGTGGGAGCCATCTGAAGACCTTTCTGAGTATTTGTAGGATAAGGAGGCAGGCGGAGGAGATGGCGCTGACCTGCTTCTTCTGGCTGTCGATGATGCCGAGGTTGCTGGCATGTTTAGTGGGTTTGAGGCTAGGGCTCAGCTCAGGTGGCCACCATTCATTATTCTATAGAATGTCCTTGCCTTCCTCGAAGATGAGAACTTCTGTGTTGTTCATCCAGATGGCCACATCCTTCATGCATTTTCGGAACCTGTCTTTGATGGTCGTTGGGTTATTTATCATCGGCAAAGTAGATGATGTTGAGTCCATGGCTCCTGACGGTGTTTACCAGGGGTGTCATTTATAAGTTGAGGAGGGATGAGCCTTGTGGTACACCGTGGGTGATGTTCTTAGGGATCGAAGAGTAGGAGGGATGATGATCTTCTGCGACCTTCCTGTGAAGTAGGAAGCGATCCACTTGAGGACTGCTCCTTGGATTCCGATCTGGGGGAGTGTGTTGATCAGTGTGTGTTGGGAGGCTGCTGAGAGGTATAGGAAGATGAGGGCTGCTGTTTCTCTGTGGTCTTGCAGCATTCTGATGTCGTCTATGTCTCCGATTAGAGTTCTCTTAGTGCTGTGGTTTGCTCTGAAGCTGGCTTGGGAGGGGAGTAGAAGGTTGTGATTTTCCAGATGTCTGGTTAGCTGGATTTTGATAGCTTTCTCGATGACCTTATGGTAAGGGGAGAAGGAAGATGAGTCAGTAGTTCCTGAATACTCCAGGGTCTGCTGAAGGTTTCTTCAGCAACGGCTTCACATCGGCATGTTTCCATTTCCGGGGAAAGTGGGCCGTGATGATCGAGGAGTTAAGGACCGTGGTGAATTCTTTGCTGATGGGTTGATGTAGTAGTTCACACATGTTTGCACAGAATCACAATTAAAGCTGGAATATTTGACCACTGCTGTGCACTACACGGAGATCCAAGGACAGGATGACCATGCGTTCTGAACTCACTGCCTTTAACTCCAGACCTCCCAATCTCGGCCTTTATAAACACCTGGAGGCAACTTAGTTCAAAGGATGCTAAATGAAATATTAATATGCTACACAGGAAAGGCAAACAAAACAAGATCATGTAAATAACTAAACACTCATGATATGCATTAGTAAGTAAATGTGAATTATGAACAGGAACTAAATTGCTTCTCTGGATTACCGTAATGTTTTTTACATTCATTGTTTTGGCTTGATAAATGTTTTTCCCAGTAAGGTTAAGGGCCATGATACAGGGACTAGTTTCAATGGCTGTTTATAATTATTACTGGGTCTTGATACCTGGAGGGACCTGGCCCATTAAAACCCTAAGCTCTGGACTTGAGAATGTATTCTTAGTTTTTTTGTAACTGATAGAGACATCTAGCCGCGGATACCTTACCTTTTGAATTTCCCATGCGTCAGGCTGGATTTGGAAGATTTTTCTTTGAGTAATACCCTGCGCGAATTGTAGGTGGTGTCGGTTGGCTTCACGTGACAGCGTCATCTGCACTGGAATGACTACGAGAAATTTATGAGGCCATGTGCCTCATTTTTGGGCGGCCCGACCCCACCGGTGTGCCCTTGGTCCCAGAGCTGCAAGCCCTCAACTACTTCCTCAAAAAGGAAAGGTTCATGATGCTTACACTAGCTCCGGTCCTGTCTCCCCTGGACCCAAGAGATTGAATGGTAGCGTTGGACTTACATGATAGCTATTTTCACATCCCTGTCCTGCCTGCCCATTGGAGCTGCCTGTCGTTTACGGCGGTCCACGAGCATTTTCAGTTTACCGTGCTGCCTTTTTGGTCTTACCAGTGTCCCTCAGATGTTCACCAAGGTGATGGCGGTGATCGCAGCTCATCTGTGCAGATCAGGGGTGCCAATCCACCCTATGTCGACGACTGGCTGCTGAAGATGGGATCACCCCAGGCTGTCGTCGCGGACCTCCTTCATTCACACTTTCGACGTTTCGAAGTCACACCTGACTCCCTATGAGACTTTCCCTTTCATCGAAGCTGATGTGTTTCAGGCCTATACTCCCAAGCGACTATCCTGGATTTTGATGAGAATGACTCTGAGGCTGCTGGGCCTCAGGGCCTCCTGCATCCGGCTAGTGACACATGCCAGATGGCATATGTGGGCTCTGCAGTGGAACCTGAAGTTCCAGTGGACGCAGAATCAGGGGAATCTCTCCAACACGGTCCAGATCTTGGAGGGAACTGCACAAGACCTGCAGTGGTGGCTGGCAAACCGCAAATGGGTCAAAGGCAGACCTCTCGCTCTTTCCCAATCGGATATCACAGTAGTGACAGATGCATCACTCCTGGGATGGGGTGGGCTTCTGGGAGAAGTGGAGATCAGAGGACTCTGGTCTACCTCAGAATCCGGACTCCACATCAACTTTTTGGAGCTCCGAGCAATTTGTTTGGCATTGAAAGTCTATCTTCCTTCAATTATGGGTACAAGTGTTAAGAGACAACACCACCTCCTGTAGTAATGCATCAAACGGGGCGGGATGGGATTGTGGACCCTTTGTCAAGAGGGCCTGCATCTTTGGACTTGGCTTGAACAGCAGGGCATATCTATGGTGAGTCAACTCCTGGCAGGTTCTCTGAATGCCAGGGCAGACCTACTCAGCCGTCAAAACCTGGCGTCTCCATCCGGTTTGTCTCCACCGAGAACGTGCAATGTCAGAAGTTTTGAAAGCTGGAGTTTCCAAGGCGGCTTTCGCTCGGAGACGCTTTTAGTCTCAAGTGGAGCTCAGGCCTTCTGTATGTCTTTCGCCCATACAACTCCTCTCCGGAGTGCTCAAGAAGATCAGGAGCAGCTGGGCTCAAGTCATTCTTGTGGGTCCGGACTGGGCAAAGAGAGTCTGGTATCCCGAGCTTCTCCAATTGAGCATCTATCCTCCAATCAGGCTGCCCCTTCAGGAGGCTCTTCTGTCTCAGCAGCAGGGGAGGGTCCTCCATCCGAACCTGTCAACTCGACTTCTTCTTGCGTGGAGATTGAGCGGCGACAGTTGATAGCATTAAAACCTTTGAGAGGAAGGTCGAATTCTATTTGGCAGCCAGGTGTCCCTCCACCAAGACCGTGTACACCTGCCGATGGAACAATTTTGTATTATAGTGTACAGAAAAGGCTATTGATCCTCTTTCTGCTTCCCTTTTGGATGTTTTGCTTTTTAGTTCTCTTGGCACTCTAAAGGGTTACCTTTCGGCCCTGTCTGCCTTCTTGCAGCTGCCAGACCAACCCTCATTATTTCAATCCCACATTGTAAATAGATTCCTCAAAGGTCTTATACGTATGTTCCCATCTTCCCCTTTTATTATGACTTTAATTTAGTTCCCACCTTTTTAATGCATGCTTTATTCGAACCTCTGCACAACTGCTCCCCCGGGCAGCTCATCATCAAAACAGCCTTTTTAGTGGCAATCACATCTGCCAGGAGTGTCAGTGAATTGCAGGCTTGGTCAACCAAGCCTCCTTACCTAACAATATTCCCAGACAAATTTGGTGTTCACACTAGGACCTCTTTCCTACCAAAAGTGGTAACACCGTTCCATGTGGGGCAATCCGTCACCTTGCCCACTTTCTAATCTTCTCCGCATCCGTCTAAAGAAGAGGGGCAAGTCCACCATCTGGACCCAAAAAGAGCGTTGTCGTTCTACCTTGACCGCACTAATGAGTTCCGGGTGGACGACCAACTCTTCATGGGGTACATTGGAATGGAGAAAGGTTGTGCAGTGCAGAAGAGGACTATATTGTGATGGGTTGTCCTCTGCATCAATATTTACTGCGCTCTGGCCAAAAAGCAGCCTCCTTAAGGCTTAAGGGCTCACTCCCACCAGAGGTAAGGCTGCCACCTCAGCATTGCAACGTGGAGTTCCAATCCTGGACATTCGTTGGGCAGCAACGTGGGCATCCATACACACGTTTACCAAGCACTACTGCCTTGTCATTCAAGTCCGTAATGGCCTCTTTGGTCGCTCTGTCCTGCAGGATTTTCTGTTTAACTTTTCAGCAGTCCCTCTTGGGATGGTATTGCTTGATTATCTATTCAAAGGTAAGGAATCTGTAGCTCGATGTCTCGGTCAGATAAACAAGTTACTTACCTTTTGGTAACGCCTTATCTGATAGAGACAATCTAGCCGCAGAATCTAGCCGCAGATTCCTTACTGATCCACCCATCCCTGCACTGCGGACAGGTTTCTAGGGTCAGGGCTGATCCATTTCAGGGCCCTAGTTGTTAAAAAACACATCAGTTTCAGTGCACTTCATTACTCCACTCTCCTGACGTGGAAAGTTGTGTAAAGTAGCTTGTCAGCTTGCCGAGGTAGTGCCTATGTAGGCAATGCATATGTCACTACAGCGCAGACGACACAACACCAATTACTTCACGCGAAGTCAACCGACACCACCTACCGGCATGCAGGGATATTGCTTGAAGAAAAATCTTCTGGATCCAGTATGACGCCTGAAAAATTCAAAGGCAAGGAATCTGCGGCTAGATTATGTCTCTACCGTATAAAGCGTTATCGAAGGTAAGTACCTTGTTATTCAGGTGCTTGTGGTAGCGAAAGCCAGAAGGTTTACAAGGTTATGATTATTTCCTTTTTCCATTTGCTTCTGAATCATCTGTGTTGGTGAAGGGGAGATGTGTAGAGTCCTTAGAATGTTTGCTCTTTTGCAGTGCTTACATTTTTCTGGTGGTTGCAGGCGTGGGCACTGGCACTCACTTTTGGAGACATGGACTTATATTTCATCTTCAGACGCTTACCTGAGATCAAAAGTGACAAAAAAAATTGAAACAGGCGAAAAGAGGAACACAAACATAGGCATACAAGAGTGAGGAAGAGAGGCAGGAAGTATAAGGGGGTGAAAGAAAGAGGAATGAGGTAGAATTAAGAGACCGCTTTGGTTTTCGTCAGCAAGCTTTACAGAGAAACTAGGTTGTCTGTGTGTGTATGTGTGTGTGTGTGTGTGTGTGTGTATGTATATGTCTAAAATATATATATATATATATCTCCTACTGGCGGTCGCCAGTAGGTCGTTATAGTTAGGACCTAGTTTCCATAGGAAAAACGTTTTTTGATTTGCCAATATCTTTGGCGTCGTTTGACAATTCTTCGCAAATTTTCAAAACAAATGGGGCCATCAGGTCAGCTGGTGTGTTGAAATTTGAGGGTGATTCGGCAAGCGGAGACTAATAAAAGGGGGTGGGGGGTCCTATAATGCGCTTTCTCCATGTTAATTTCCATACAAAACTTTAAACACGGCTACAGCCCAAACTGCTGGGCGGAATTACACCAAATTTGGCAAAAAGGTAGCTCTTTGTTCAGAAACCACCCTTTTTGTTGGTGTAAATCCGCCTAATAGTTTCTGAGTAATTTAAATATTTCTCTGCTATACAAGTGGGAACCCGGAGGATCCGCAAACCCTACCGATCTTGTGCTTGCAATCTGATTGGCTGCCAACACTTCAAACCAGGAAGTGTTGGCAGCCATCTTGTGACTCTGTGGAACTGAGTCTCAAGAAGAAAGGTAAAAAAACTAGAAAAGGGGGCAGGGTAGAAACACCATGACCCCCTAGGCCCCCTAGGCCTCAGTGCCCCACAAAAAAACCAATGTTTTACATTTTCGGCGCGATTCACGGTGGATCCGCAAATCCTGCATTAAAAAAAAAACCTAAGAGTAGCCTCCCGCGCTCGTTTTCTTTAAACCCTCGGATGGCTCAGGTCCCAGGGGGCAATGAAAACACTGAGATGCAGCCCCAGGGACCGCCACCTCCCTGGGGCTTATACATCCAATGCGAGGGAGTTACGAGGTCCCCCTTAGCCCCGGGGACATCCACTTCCCCGGGGCTATGTTTGTGAAATTCGGGGGACCCCCCTCCCC
This sequence comes from Triturus cristatus, assembly GCF_964204655.1. Lineage (NCBI taxonomy): Eukaryota > Metazoa > Chordata > Amphibia > Caudata > Salamandridae > Triturus > Triturus cristatus. Next base: position 154,474,990 of record NC_140587.1, on the reverse strand, counting down.
CCCGCAGCCTCAGGACTGCCACCTCCCTGGGGCTATGTTCAAAATAGGGTAAGCAGGATGGTCGATCCAGCCTCTCGAGGTTGGTAGATGCCATCAGCAAAACAGTAGAAGTTTTGGACCGGGACGGAGCTCCGTACTCACAAACCGCCATGATTTGTGCTTAAGCCACGCCCCAGGTTGAACTCTTTTTTTAATAGGAGACATGAAAGATTGGATACATTTTAATGTTCTCTGGAAGTGTTAACGTGATGTGTCACAGAATTGGTAATTTTCTCTATTGGGTATGGTCCCACAAACCGTGTTTGGAATTTACGGTCACCCTTTAGTTTTATGTGCTGAGCCAAACCTTCTCTCCAATCTGTAAAATGGGTTCTCTCTTCCGTTTCTTGTTGTAAAAGAATTTATTTCGATCTTTGGCATGTGTTAGATTTTTTACTGCTGATTGATGAACTTGAGCCAAATGTTGGACGATATCTTTTACGGCTGGAACCTCTATATTTCTGAATTCAACCAAAGAATTAGGGTGTCTGCCATAATTCATATAAAAGGGCGCATATCCAGTGGAAGCATTCTTCAGTTATTGTGAGCATATTCTGCTGTCCATAGATATTCCGGCCAGTTCCCTTCCTGAGCTAATAAAAATAGCCTTGGGTATTGCTCAAGATCTTGGTTAGTCCTCTCTGTTTGCCCACTTGTGTCTGGGTGGAAAATAGTTGAGTATCGGGTGTTAATATTCAACCTACTAGTGAAGACTCTCCAGAATTTCAGTGCAAATTGAGTACCCCTGTCCGTAATAATGATTTTAGGTATGCCGTAAATATGGATTATGTGTTGGTTAATTACTGAGTTAACTTCTTACCTGTTGAAACCCCTTTATAGCAATAAAATTTCATATTTGTGAAAATGTCTACGCAAGCTAAAATGGTATTATACCCTTGGTTTGAAGGGAGGTCTACTATGAAATCGAAGGACACAATGTGCCAAGGGTATGGTGGAGTGGGTTAGGGTTGTAATAGAATAGCCCCTGAGGGGCCTGTCTTTCCAACTTTCCCCGAGCACAGATCTTGCAGCTAGTTACATATTGACAGATGTCCTTGTTTATTTGTGGCCACCAGAATCTTCGTTTTATCAGATTTTCAGAATTCCTTTGTCCTCCCAAAGGACTATCATGGCACTGATGTAACGCTTGATTCTTTAGTTGCTTAGTAGGTAAAAACAATGTTTTATCTTGATAAGGTAGTTGGTTTCGGATTTCTCGTTTTGAATCTTAATTGACCCATTCATTAATTTCTTCCAGGGTCATAGACCGAACAATCTATTCTTCAAAGGTTCCTTGGGAAACTGCTCCTACAATTTTTTCCTCTGGAATTATTCTCTGGTTTTCAACTGGTGTTTTATGATTCTCTGTATCAAATCTAGATAAGGCATCTGCTTTTCCATTCTTATTTCCTGGCCTGTAAGTGATTATGAAATCATAGTCAGCAAAGTAGAGCGACTATCTGTGTTCCCTTGATGTTAAGGTTTTAGCTGATCTTAAGAAATTTAGGTTTCTGTGGTCCGTACAAACCGTTACTGTGTGTTTTGCTCCCATTAAACAGTGCCTCCACTCCTTAAAGGCATCTTTATTAGCTTGAAGTTCCTTTTCAGTTTTAGTATAATTCACTTCTGCTGGATTTAGTTTTCAGGAGCAATATGCCACTGGGTGCAGTTGTCCTGTTGTTTAATGTCTTTGAGGCAAGACTCCTCCAATAGCCAATTCCGACGCATCAGTCTCCAAATAAAATGGTTCCTGATGGGTCGGCATGAAGTAGAATTGGAGCCGAGGTGATACCTTTCTTCAAAGAGTTGAAGGCTTCTTCTCCCTCTTCCGACCATTTGAAAGGTACTCCTTTCACAGTCTTGTGAGAGGAAAGATCTTTTGAGAGAATTCTGGGATACATCTCTGGTAAAAATTGGCAAAGCCAATGAAACTTTGAACTTCTGTTACTGTTGCCGGAGACTTTCAATCCATGACAGCCTGCTCCTTGAGCTCATCCATGGGTATTCCTGAAGGGCAGAGTACGAATCCTATAAATTCTACAGTAGTCGTATTAAAAAGACATTTCTCCAACTTGGCATACAACTTGTTCTCTCTCAACCTTTTGAAGTACTGCTCTTACTTGCTCCTGATGTTCTTCCTCTGTAGCTGAGTAAGTCAGAATATCTACTTTATAGACAATAGCACATTTGTCTATGAAGTCAATTAAGAAATAAATTATAAAATGCTGGACAGCAGTGGGGGCATTGCATAGCCCATAAGGCATTACTTGATACTCAAACGGGCCGTATTTCCTTCTGAACGCTGTTTTCCATTCGTCCCCTTCTTAGTCAGATCAGGTGATAGGCGCCTCTGAGGTCTAATTTGGTGTAAATTTGTGCCCCTTTCACCTGATCCACACCGAGATGAGGGGCAAGGATTGATTGCTCTATTATCTATGCAAGTTCTTAGATCTTCCTCCTTCTTTTGGTACGAAGAAGAGTGGGGAAGAGACTGAGATAGCCTGATCCATTATCTAGCTACTTTTGTAGGTAATCCTATAATTGTTTTTTCTCCTTCTCGGTCAGTGCGTAAATTTGGCTACAAGGTAAGTTCAAGCCAGGTTCACACTCAATTTTGAAGTCATATGACTGGTTTGAGGGACATTTTTCTGCTTCCACTTCGTTAAATACATCTGTGTAATCGTTGTATTCTTCTGGTGTTTCATTAGTTTGTATTACACAAGCTCACTCTCCACATTCGCAAAGCTGGGTGGCTGCATTTCATTCTCGGTGTGATTCATCTTTTGCGGAGAAGTTCTCCCGGCAGTATTCCGGCTTCATCTCAATTGTTCTTGCATTCCGGTTTATGATGGGATTGTGCTCCATCAACCAAGGAAATCCTAATATAAGTTAAAACTGTGGCGCATTGATGAGATTAAATTGTTTAACTTCCTGATGTCCTTCTAAAGCTAGTAAATGCACTGGCTCTGTGTGACTTACTATAGGTCCATATGAGAGGTTGGTGTCATCTACTGCTCGGACAGCTTCACTTTTGTTCTTCATTATGGCCTTTAGCCCTATTTGATCCACAAACTTCAGGTCACAAAAATTCCCTGTGGCTCCCGAATCTATCATCACTGATACTTCGTTGAGAATAATATGTTGAAATGTCAATGCCACGGAAAGGACTAAATGGGGTGATGATGTTTGCAATGTATTTGCTACTTGATGATCCTTTGGAGTTGTTTCCCGATCTGCACTCACCAGTCCAACTACCCTTACTGGTGGTTCTGCAAGTTTTCCTTAATTTGCATCTTGGGTTTCTTAGCACATGTCTTAACAAAATGTCCACTGGTTCCACAGTTGAGGGTGGAGCCTATTTGCATTGGTTCCAACCCAGATTGGCCTTCCTAACTTCTTGTGGTTTAGGATTTTATCCTATCGGATCTAGGAACACTGGATCTGAATTCTATTTTCTTTTAACCCTCTCGTTGTGACACAAATCTATTTCTAATATTAAATCCACCAATGCTGAAATTTCTGTAGGCCGATTAGTTTGTGCCAATGCATCCTATAACTCATCTTTTAATCCTCAGTAAAAGACTGCTGCTCTTTTATTTTTAGGCCACTCAGTTTCTACTACCAATTGATCAAACTGAGCTAGGTAAGCCACTAACTCTCTATTCCCTTGCTTCATTCCCAGGAGCTCATTGTCTGTCACTTGCGACAACTTCCTTCTAACAAATGTTCAGAGAAATTCCCTTTTGAACTCTTCAGAGTTGTACAGGATTGGGTCATCTCTCGTAACCAAAGGCATTGCCCAAGGTGCTGCTTCACCACTGAGATGTGACAATATGAATGCTACTCAAGACTGTTCATTGGGAAAAATTGTCGGACGGCACATGATATGTAGTGAACACTGTGTAATAAAAAAATTGAGCCTTTTGGGGTTCCCCACTAAAAAGCTCGGTGGGACTGATTGTGAATAGTATGTAAAAAGAACAGATAATTCACATAAGGCTTCAAAACCTCTTAACTTCATTGGATATCCAAATTTTCCTTGGATAGATGTCGCTTTAGACATTAAGGGACCTGTCACATAGGAAAATGGCATTAGTAAGTGCATTGTGGAATTGATGAGTATTTATTTTAACATGTATTGAGACGCCTGTGGTTGATAAGGTGGATACTAGAAGTATCATTCGATTTGTAGACAATGTATTTTTGAGAGAAGGATTTCCAGCAATTATTTTGACACTGGTGTGCAGTTTAAATCTTCTGACACTGAATTTCTTGATGTTTTCAGGAATCAAGGACTTTATTTTCTCAGTGGTAATGGTGTTGTGGAAAGGTATAACAGGGTAATTAAGGGAATATTACAACCAGCCAATAACCGCACCAAAGGATGTGGGCGTACAGAGTAACCTCATGATTTTACAGAAACAAGTCATTTTCCAGAGGCTGTGTGCCTTATTCAAAAATTAACCAAGGGTGGATGGGGATATGTAAATTGGTGAGGTGGGATCCCGAAGTGATTTGTTATCGTAGAACAAGAACAATTTAAAATGATGGTGCAAAAATGGTGTACGAAAGGTGAATAGAAAAGTTAGGTAGTAGGTGTGGAAAGAATTGAAAACAAAATTGCAAAAGGAAAGAACAGATTTAGTGAAATAAGTGTTGGAATAAAAAAAATACTATTATTAATGTTTCATGGCAACCATTACTACAGTGGCACTCAGTTGTACTTCAGTGGCATTAGAGCGACTCCTTGCCTTGGTTGCCAAAAGACATTGTGGGGGCTGTAGGTTACAGTATCAATTCATCAACGTAGCACTGACAGTGGTTCCTGTGCCTATCAGAGCCTTTACTTCCAGCCAGAGATTGCTACTTTTACTTTTGCTTAAGATGATAATGTACTCCTTGAGAAGAGAAGTGACTTAGATGGGAAGCTGATCTCTCAATGTCTCACCAGGGTGTTCCATTGGCTGGCTGGCTATGCACCATCTGAGGTGCAATCCGGATAAAACCAAAATAGTGATTTTCCTAGATGTCCCTCATAATTTAGTGGAAACCTGTTGACCGAGCGATATACCACACCCAGGTTCCCCCCCAAAATTGTGTAAAGAACTTTGGGATTAAAATTGACTGCTCACTCTCCTTCCAACTGCAGATTCAAGCCCTTGCTGGCTCCTGTTTCAGCATCTGCATGCTAAAAAAAAAAAATCTACCTCTTCTATTAGAATCGGCTGGGAGAAAGGTGGTGCGGGCCCTGATTACGATGAGACTTGACTATTGGAACACTCTTTATCTTGGTCTCTCTGACTGTCTCCTTAACAACTGCAGGTGGTCCATGCGGAGAAGTATGCAACGATTCCTCTTGCGAGGGGGAAAAAAACGAATCGCAGAGGACCCTGCCAGACGTTCCAGACAATTGATGTGGAGTCCTGAGACCACCGGCCCCCTGTAGATATCTTACTGCAACGGTCTCCCAACCCTACCGACTGGCATCGGATTCAATCACCACTTCTGCAGACACTCCGAATAGGGCTCGACCATTCCAAGACTCCATGTGTTCTAACCCCCACAACATCTTCCACCTCACTTCCTCTGATAGAGGAATCTGAGCTGAATATTTGAGGCCTTTCTGGAGATGGCGGATCTTGAGCCGTTGAAGTGCCCGGTAGTGAAGAGGACCCGGGAATATCGCTTGGATCGAGGAAGCTAACAGTCCAACGATCCGGGCTACAGATCTCAATGATACAATCTGCTTTTGCAAAATCAGTCTCCACTCTCTCTTGATAGATCTGATCTTCTGGTTGGGTAAGAGGTGCTGGCAACTGAGGGAATTGATCATAAAACCCAGGAACTCTATTGATTGAGACGTGATCAAAACTGACTTCTGCAGATTTACTAGAAAGCCGAGAGACTGTAAAAGATCGATTGACCATTCCAAATGAGTTACCAACAGATGAGGGCAATGAGCCTCACCTAAGTAAATTATTAGTCGAACACCCCGGCTCTTAGAGATTCTACAACTGGCCTCAGAAGCTTTGTGAAACACCAAGGGGCTGACGAGAGGCTGAAAGGGAGAACAATGTACTCGTACCAGACCCCCTGCCATTGGAATTGCAGAAAACGACGATGAGGACCGTAAATGGGAACGGACAGATATGCATCCTTCAGATCTAGACGGACCATCCAGTCCCCCTCTTGAAGAAGATCTCGAAGAAGATGGATTCCTTCCATCTTGAAGTGTCGATAAACGACCCATCCAGTGAAGTCCTTGAGATTGAGAACCAGTCTGGTCCACCCCCTTTCTTCTGAACCAGAAAGATGCTGCTGGTGAAGCCCTGTGGATGACGGGAGGACCGTACTATGGCCCCTTTATGAAGAAGAGAATCTATTTCTGTGGAAATTACAGCCTGATCTTGAAGGGAAAAAATCAGGGACGAAGGAGGCAGAGTTTGAATGGGGGAACTGAAGAACTCTATCTTGTAACCCTTCACAGTGTCTAAAACCCATGCATTGTTTGATATCCATTGCCAATTGGGAAGAAAAAATTGAATTCTGCCCCCCAACAAAACCTCTGAAAACGCAATCAAGCTCACCTGAAGTGGAAGAATCCTGTTGTTCTCCTTGATTTCCACCATAACGGCCTTTCCTGAACTTGTTCTGTGCTATGCGGGTGGGATAGAAGGAGGAGGTGTTGCTATATCTGGAGTCCTGATAACCTCCACTATGGGACTGAGAGCCACGCTGGGCACCTTGGTGAAAACCACGGCCGAACGATCGTCCCCGATATCCTCCGGCCTGGCCAAAAAACAGGCGAAAAGCCCGTTTGAGGGAGGATTGAGCCTTATCAAGGCCTCTGAAAGTGGCAACAAACTTCATTAGCTCTTTAAGAAAAGGCTTCACAAACAGTAAACCCTGAGCTAACGGCCCAGACTCAGAGGAGGACAACTCTGCTAACTTTGGGTCTAATTTTAAGAGAATAGATCTCCTGCGTTCACATGACATTGCACAATTGGCGTTACCCAATTGGCATATGGCTCTCTGAGCCCAATTGGCATATGGCTCTCTGAGCCCACCCAATCAACTCATCTGGATCAATGGAGGAGGCGGACACTTTAGCTCAAACTTATTTCCAAAATTTTGGTGAGGGGGCCAAGCAAGTCCAACAACTTGTCTTTACAAGAATGCCATGCTCTATCTATCTCCTTTTTTGGGTCTTTGGCTTACTTTTTGAGATAAGTCATCATGGAAGGATCGACTTCCGGCGTGTCCACCACCTTGTCAGCCAAGTCCGGTCGAGGACATTCAGAACGCAGGCGCGTTCTCACATCTTTTTCAAATGGTCGGCGAATATGGGACTGCACATAATCCGCGACCTCTGAGGATAGTAGCCAGGAAGAGGAATTAGGATGGACAATTTTGGTCGGGTCAAAGGTAAGGAGTTTAGGATTGGATGGAGCATCGAAATAATGCTCCTTACAAGATTTTTTTAGCAGGAGAAGGAGAATCTTCCTGATCCGATGCCGTGTCGGAGGAAGAGTCCCCACTCTCAGCGTGGGGAGAATTTGAAGCGCAAATTTCCTTGGAAGAACGACCATAGGAATGGTCATTTAAATAAAGCCTTGGCTAATCTAGCAAAATCCGATTTATGAGGATTTGCAACCCTCGCACCACTAGAGGAAGGACGACCAGAGGAATCGGGCAGTCAGCCCTGTTTTAAAGCAAAAGAGCACAAGTGACGTTTCAAGGCCTCAATAGCGCGAACCACCGCTTTATTAACGGAGTGTTGGACTCTTGCATCAAGTGCTTCAACCAACTCCTGTTCCATGGACCCAGAGGGTCCTTCATCATAATATTCCTCCTCGTCCTAATATTCAGCCATAACAAGACAAAGTGTCAATAATGCCCACTGGAGGAAGTGTAATACACAATGTGCAGTGTGTGATAACATTGTAGCCAAGAGTACTGCCAGAAAGCAATAAGAGGGATTGGTAACACCTGGCAACCCGACAACACAGTTACAAAGTAACAATGCGGAAAAAAGTAAATAAATCAAGCGTGGAGGGAGTGCTTGCCAGGAACCACTCTAGGCAATGCCTATGCACTATTATCCAGCCCAAAACTGTAAAGTTTGAAAGTTTGGACGTAAATGGAGCTGTGACAGGCAAGTGAGCAAAGAGCTTTGAAAGCGCTGCTCCCGCGCTTGCTCGAAATGTGTAATGACCGGCAAAACTCAGAAAAATGGTTGCGCGCCTGCGCGGTAACGACCGCCTGTGCACAATAAAAAAAGGACTGCGCGATGCTAGTACGCGCGTCCTCCAGCCCCGTTCTCCCGCTCCACAAAGAAAAAGGCGCTGGCACAAAGCGCCCGGACCGGGGAGGTGGCAACGCTCCCAACAGCGAGATAGCGGCAAAAAAGACAAAGCGAGAAATAAAGTGAAACGGAAGACTACGCGCAATGCACGCTAACCGCTAGACCATTGAAGCAAATAGGCAATGGGCAAACACAGCAATAAATGACTCTATAGACAACGCGCTGCAAAACAAAGCCAGCATGAATCCGATGTAAGTAATGAAAGGCAAAGCACTTAACTGGCTGCGGAGCAGCAAAGAAAGAGGATATGGTATTCTCTTATGGACCTTTTATAAGGGTTTCTCTATGGTTGTCATGTGATACCCAGTGCGTGTTCATGGGTATTGTAGTGTTTATTTCTTTTGCTGGTATTTTATTGGCTGCTGAGATTTCTTCAGTAAAGAAATGAGAAGCACAATCGGAGCCTCTGGTCCTGACATAGAATCATGTAGTGAACGGTTTCGCTTTCAATTTAATGTGTCCTTCCTTCAATGGTGACCGCAAACCTGCATTAAAAAAAGTGCTTTAATTTCTAACACCATTAAATATAATGGCATTACCATGTGTCCCTCAGAACGTGGATATTCAGGGATGAGCTACAAACAGTTCTTTCGGGTGAACGAAATCTCCTCAAGGGGAATTGTAAAATAATGTTTTACATTAAATACTAGAGCCTATAAATGATCCCTTAAACATGTGTGAAACTTCTCCTACTCAAAAAACACATCTTTAAAGAAAAATTATATCTAAAACCCACTGACACAACACAACCATTAACTTGTTTTAAATATATTATTTTTCATATATCAAATCATGATTATCTCTTCATTTTTTCTCTTTTCATTGGCTGTCCAGAGAACACCAGTATTTTTTTCCTTGGAACTACCCACCTCCCCTTCTTTTATTTTTTTTATAATATTTTTACTGTCAGTCTCCTTAATGGTAAATTCACAGAAATTGGACTGAGCGTGTTAACTGCCAGTGTCTGCTTTGTAAGGTGAGGCCACGGTGATGTAGCCAGGGTGAGGGGCACTGGGCTGGTTACATGTGCGCGCAGCTGTGCAGACTGCTCATGCAAGACTTGCTTTGTACGTAGCCCAGTAATTGCACACAGGTAGCTTGGTGCAGAAGGGAGTCTGCAATGATTTGTTCCAACCTAGGGTTGGCCTTATAATTTCAGTGGGCATTCATAGTGTAGGTCTGTAGGGCTTACTGGAAAATCTGTGATGTTTAACTGTATCACATATGAGCAAAATCTGCCCTAGAGTACACTTTCGTCCACTTACGCCTGCAGGATCAAGCAAGATATTCAACTGCAGTAAACATTCATGCCATGTTTGAATTCGCAGTTCCCAACACACTAAATCCACTGCTTGTGGTACATTATCTTATGTAAAGTTAAATAAGCTTATAACCTATTTTTCTGGTTCAGCTAATAATCCTATTCCAGGTTTTTGTCCTCACTGTGCCAGATGAATTACTCTGCCCCCATCAAAGGGAACAAAGGCATCCCCGCATTAAAGGAGCAATTATCAGTGATTGACCCAGTTCCTGAGAGAGGAAAGGGGCGTCTAGAGTCAACAAAGAAGGGGCTCACCTTTTGAATTTTTGGTGGAAAGGGATCAGGCAGTGATGTCTGCTAGGGCAGAGCTAAAGACCTCAGAGAAGCTCTTTCCATAGAAAACGTGAAGTTGCGATTTTGGATTGTCCCAGTATGTTGTGCAGAACGTTTAGGACCGGGATGGAGGGATGATGTGGTAACCTTGGAATTTCCAGGGATGCCTGGCATCTAGAACATTCCACCTCCACTTAAAAGACCCTACACAAGCGAGAGACAGTTGAGACGACCCTGGACATGGGAGAGGACTATGGCGGAAAGGATTCCCAGTTGATAGGAGAAGCCACCTGATGACCTGCAAGGATTAACAAAAGACTGAGTCCAGCTCACGTCCAGGGCTAGGTTGAAAGGCACTGGTCCCTTTATGCCCCTTGTGGACCAATTGGTTAGGGGAATCTAGGCTCCACTGCCCCCCCCCCCCCTCAAGCTCCCACCTGCAGGTGCTCTGCAAGACTGCTTGGAGACTCTGGGGTCTGGGAAGTGTAGCAAGGAGGGTGTTTTGCTGGCTGACTGCAGAGGGACTGCTCAAGATGCTCCCACCAGCAGCAGAGGAACACAAGGAACCAGGCATAGGAGAAGGCTGATACAGGAAGGTAGCAAATCCAGCCACCTGCAGAATGCACCTTTTTAATGGCAAGGAGTCCTAGTAGATTGGTCTGGCGACCAGTAGCAAAACATGCCAAAGATGAAGGAAAAATGCCCTTTAGGGCTCCAGATATACCTAGTTAAAGATTTGCTCTGTTAAGGATCCAAAAAACGAGAAAAATGTGTGGCCAAGCCCTTGCGGTTCAACACAAACCCATTTCGTGGGACCTGGGCACCCAAAGGTAAAGGAACAACAAACCTATGGCATGATGCCCCATCGAAAAAGTAAAACCGCAGAGCCACTCATATAATAATCACGGATTGGGCCTGAAGCGCCCCATAACGCCTCACAATAGGGCTAATATTGCATATTTTATTTTCTTGCGGTGCCCCTCGAAAAACCGGGGCACCACCAATGTGTGCCTCGTGTGGGGGAGGGCTGCAAGGAGCACAGGACCCTCACAGAAAATATTTACAAATGCTTGCCCTATGTCTCCCAGGGAAAATCATGCAAGACCCTGGGAGAGGTTTCCCTTACTTCCCTTACTTTTAAAGTGCTCTGTGCTGGGGCATTGTGTTCTTCAGCTTCGGAGTGCAGGGACCCCTAGTGATTGGTCCAATGGCTGCATTACATGGCCTCAAGTAAGTAAAAAACAGACCTTGACACAACGGTTAGTAGTTGTTTTGAATACTTATGCTTTATTGATACTATTGAAGATGAACACTGCAATATTATACTTAAAATGATTGCTTATGATTGCTTTTGAGTATGGTTATTGTCCTCCTCGTTTTAATGGTGACTTCCTTGTGTTTTATAACATGTTATTGTTATTAATGTGGCACCCTGACCAAACCAGTTGGCCTGCCTTATGTATATTTATATGGTGACTCCTTGGGAAAGACAGTAGGCTTGCCTTATATATGATGACACCCCTTTTATAGTGTGATGTTACTTCTGATGTGTGTGAGGGGGGGACATTGGGATTATAGGGTTCAAGGCTGACTAGGGGTGAAATGTAATCTGAGGAAGTCGCATAGGGATGTTCATCTATCTGCTTTATATATCTGTAATTTAATATGTTGTATTTAGTAGGAGTTGGAGTATTCTGCTCAACTACCCTGATATAATCAAGTACTGCAATGGGGTACTTCGTTCCCAGTAATAAGATATTTGTGGACCTATTACTTGTGAAGGGTTTGCATCCTTCTCCATTATATTTAACCTAATTCTGATATACATGCTTGCGATGATAACCATCCACCCTAACGTCTCCCTACCTATGCCCTGCATACTTTATTTCCCTTCACCCTCTGTTCCTAGTTCCATTGGTTAATGATAGATGTTAATTATTTGCAAATTTATATTGTATGCAGCTAATCAATGTATAGCGCTCTGATATTACCCCGTGAAGCAGAGCTATAAACAAAGTAACGTAAAATAAAACCATGAAATAACAGTAGCTCTGGTATATCGGGAGCCAAAATCAGCAATAAGTCACTGAACTAAATATGAATTATAGTTCAAATGTTAGTTTTATAAAACATTTTAAAAATTCAGTAATTTTGGCCAAAACACAAGATTGCTAGTTTCTGAAAATGAAGATGTTTCAGCTTACCAGAATTTCATTTTTAGTAAATAAACTGTTCTCTCAAACAGAAGCTTGCAATTGTCATGAAAAAATTCACTTTTGTCATTAAATACCAGATTGTCCGTGTTAGTAGGAATACTTTTGATTTGATTTGATTTATAGACTTATAGAGCGCACGATTGCCCAGAGGCGTCTTGGCGACATGAACGACACAAAAGGATTCTATGCAGTTTTGCTTGGATCACCAGATACTTAGATAGTTAGTTCTTAAATAACCATGTTTTAAGCAACCCTCTGAAAGTCATTAGTGAGTTGCTATTCTTTATTGATATAGGTAAACTGTTCCAAATGTTTGCTGTTCCCAGGAAGAAACTCCTGCCACCCCATCTCGCTTGCTTGTATCTGGGTACTGATAGAAGACATGCTTGTGAGGACCTTAGGTCCCTGGATGGAATGTATTTTTTTATGTGTGTTTTGAAATAGTGTGATCCATTCCCATGCAGTTCCTTGAAGGCTAGGCATTGTGACTTAAAAATGATTCTTTGGCCCCAGGTAGCCAGTGAAGTTCTTTCAGTCTGAGGGAGACAGACTCAAACTTAGGTATGTCCAAAATCATTCTAGCCGCAGCATTTTGCAGCCTTTGAAGTCTGGTTAGAAACTGTGTTTGGAGACCCATATAAAGGGCATTGGCATAATCCAGTCGCGATAAGGCCAAAGCAACAACTACAGTTTTCAGGGAGTCCAGTGAGATAAAATGACGGATTTTGTTAATCATTTTCAGTATACCCCAGAAGGCCGAGGCCAATTTCTTAATTTGCCATTCAAACGTTAACTTTTCGTCTATTGTGACGCCTAGGTTCCTCACTTTTGTGACTGGGGCTGGACATTCATCTAGGTCAGCCGGCCACCATCTTGGAGACCAGAAGGATGTCTTTGCTCCAAATAGCAATACCTCTGTTTTCCCTCCATTCAGTTTGAGGTAATTTCTCTGCATCCAGGTATTAATCTGTACCATGCAGGTATTATTTTACTAGAGATAACCAGCAGTATATCAGGAATGGGAACTTGAAGTCAAGAATGAGCCACTATTATGCCAAGCAAAGCCAAACATTTGACAAGAATGCCCACTTTGTCATGGATAGACCACTCTTATGACCCTCATTGCGAGTGGCCCTTAGTGGGATAGTTGGGGAAATACTGCTTTGGTCCATTATAACTTTTTCGATGTCTCCAAGCCTGGATCTACTGGGTGTGCAGAATCGGGCCCTTTTCATTTTGGGACTTGAGACACAAGACCCAGATGTTTGAGCAAGCTATGGTGGCTGTGCCAGGTCCATACCTATTCTCTAACTGCAGCATTGGGAGAGCAGGTAGTATTTCATCTCAACTACTCTGCTTTGCCCCCGCACACCTGCTGTCTGCCGCTTGCACCGGGGACACCAAGAAGCACTTACATCCAGTTACCACCTGCTACAGCGAGGTGGTAAATGAGTGCGGATTTTGGTCCACCATTCCCCCAGAAGTAAAACAAAACAAAAAAAATACTGATTTGGACCAATACTCATCTCGATTTATGAGTACTACCTGGAATCGATTCCAGGTCTCCAGAACACGTGTACCTAGATCCAAGGCACTTGGAATGAGGCCCCATGAAGTTATGATCAGCATATTGCCAAAAATGCCCACAAAATATCACTGTTGAGCCGCTAATATGCAAGGATAGCTACTAATAGGCTACTTGAAAGAATGGATAGCTAGCATGTTTATTATCATTTGGAAAGTTGTTCAGAGTCCATCTTGCACACGTTAATAGCTGGCCTCAGTCTGTTTCCGAAATTCAACACCTGATTTACGATTTACACTTTAAATGTTATTTTGTGGCATGACCTTTTTCACTTTTGGGCAGCCTAACATGATTTTTTCACATAATTCTAAAGCCCATGATGGAGCATTAAGATGTGAAATTCATTTAGGAATGCTTCGTTCAACTAGATTTTGAATAATAAACACGTATTAATTGGAAACGCAATATTTAGCCTTTTGAACTCTTACTACTTTAAAAAAAAAAAAGGTAATGTTGCTTTTCGTTTCGGGTGTTGAAATAATGTCAGAAACAGACTGCTAACGTGTTAAAGGTGGACTCTTGGCAGCCCAGACATGTGTCTCCTACTTATTATGCTACGGGAACCAAGCTGCACCCACTGACAAGCCCCAATCGGCACAAAACCAGTCTTAGGCTGCTTGTGTTCTGATTCAGGGAGGACCTGGCCTGGCAATTCGGTCTGGACTGTTCCTATTGAAGGAGGGTTAAGATTGATTTGCATATGGCTGGGTCCAAACTGAGGTGGAATGGCGAGCAAAGTAAGGATGGACTGGGATGCAGCCCGAGTAATAACCAGTGGCCGAGAATAATTCAAGCATTCCATCCATCACATTTTTGTATACTTTGGAAACCTGTGGGACAACTGGAGTTGGGTGGCAGTGGTGAGGCAGGAAAACGATACCACAGTTGTGGCTGCGTCCTTCTCATTGGCTAACAATTTAAAAGGTCAACCATTGATAGGAGGAGTGAAGAGAACCTGGAATTCTTGTCAGCCAGGACCCATGGCAAGCCAGATTTGCACCCTTTCCCTGGAAGAAACTGCTGCTTTTGCCAGTGTTGACCTGTCCTCTTTACTGCCTACTACATGTCCGGTGTCCGTCTGTAACTGTTCTGCTGTACTTCTTGTGCCAGGATCGGATGACTAGTCTTCCAGTCTCCTCCTCTTCAGCCATAGCTGGTTGGGCTCCATTCCAAGGCCCCATACTGGCCGCCTACCCCATGTTGTGGTGTTAGAATTGTTAAACTGATGTCCACCAACGCCCCACCATCCTCCCTTCATGGCCTAAGCCCTTGTATGAAAATGAACACACCAAAAATGTGTAAATGCATGTTTTAGCCAGGCCGCATAGACTGTCTTACATATATAAAATAGTGTCTGGGCTAAAACTTGCATTACGCAATTGTAATTTGTGTAATTTTGGGTTACGCTTGTTGCATGAGTTTGCCGAAAGTACACCACTTCTCGTAATAATACACTTTTTGGTATATTTACTGCGAATAGTGCCGTTTGCGGTAAACATTTTTTCAGTGGCGGCTGGTGACATTTGAAAGTAGTGGGGCGTAAAAGTTGGGTATAAGTGTAATGTTACCATGACACACTACTAAACTATTCCCTGGGACACTATTAACTAATTGCATGATACTCGTATACCCAGTTCTGCAGCACATGTTTTGCATATTCCAAGAGACACTTTAGCAAGTTTTCTCAGACACTATCACCCAGTTTCTTGAGATACTTTTAACCACCAGATCGATTAGTATCTACTAACCAATTTCTTGAGGCACTATTTACCAACTACATGGAGCGCTATTAGCTAGTTCCCTAGCCCACTATTAAACAGTTCCTTCAGAATCACTAAGCAGCAGTTTCTATTAACCATTTCCCTGAGACACTATTAAAACGTGTCCAGAGGTCCTACTGATCAAATATGTAACACACAATTAGCCAGTTCTTTTTTAGACTCTTTTTATCTAGTTCTATTATACATACTTCACCAGTCTCTGTGAGTCACTTGGCCTTTACTTTTCCAGACTCCACCACTACCACGGTGAGCAGTAACTAATAATCCTGGTCAAAATGTACGGCGTAGAAAGAAAGCAAAGGAGAAATTTAGGAACCTGGTAGGTTGAGTGTTTGTTTATTCACTTAGCTCTATTTTGGCTTTGATGTTCAGCTTTTGTGCACCCAAACGCCGCTATCAGTTGCAAAAGCACAGCAAACATCTGAGGGTTATTTCTCTAATCTGTTCTTATTTATGGATTGAAAAAAAGGCACATGTAAACTGTGATTCGTCACATAAACCAACAGGAAACTAATCACTTTAGGCTTTATAAAGGTCCCTTTCGTTTCCATGTGCAGTTTGTAATAAAGCATGACACAAACAAAAATACGTAATTAAGAAGTGAAATCACAAGAAGTTAGGGTGAATGGGGCCTCTGCCCTGTGCCCTTTACTGCTCTGAGTGCCCTCTGAGCTCAGACTGTCTGTATTGCAGGACACTTCACTTAAAGGGCACCTGATAACTCTCGCCTATGAAACTGTACTCTTAAAACAATAGCATTCTACGTGGCAGTCGGGAGGTTTACTTTCGATGTATGAAGTAACAATCATTCGGAAATCACACTGCTCCCCTCACACAATGCTCCTCCCAGACAGAAAGTGAACCTGGCCTGGTTAGAGCGGATGCCTTCGTGGCCGAGTCATGCTTATGTATAGGAGCGGGAAGGGGAAGCCCAGCTCCCAGGCCCAGCTCCCAGGCCCAGCTCCCAGGCCCAGCTCCCAGGCTCAGCTCCCAGGCTCAGCTCCCAGGCCCAGCTCCCAGGCCCAGCTCCCAGGCCCAGCTCCCAGGCCCAGCTCCCAGGCTCAGCTCCCAGGCCCAGCTCCCAGAGTCATGGTTGTCCAGCGCTGTTCCTTGAGGACTTCAGCAATGACAGTTTTTGTCGATAACCACCGTCTGTTCCAAACAGTCAACCATCTATAGATGAATTCTATATCATGTACCCTCCGTGGATATCCTGAAGACGAGGTGTGACCCGTGCCCTCGCAGACCAGCCCAAGAAAGATGCCCGATGGTTTGTCTGCGTCACAGAGGCTTGGATGACCTTATGACCTCTCTGGTTGAGTGACTTTGGGGCACTGCACAGCACCCCTGATCCTCCATCACATTAGCGAGTCACGCATTATTCTGATCGTTGAAGTAAAACCAAATATGTGTTTTCATATTTCTTTGTGATTATGTTATATTGTTTCTGTAAAATAGGCCCCATACCTTTTAAGTACAGATTATTATAAGGGCATGGCATCACGTCACTGCTTATAGCGTCATTTGTGAATTGCATATGATAATTATTCTCCCCGATGGGCCCTGATGCAATACAAAAGAAATTATAACTGGCCTTTTCTTCTGCGTTGGCAGTGGGCACATGGGTCTTTGAGGAAAGGTGTCAATAGTCCGGGAGGGAGGGAGCGAGGATTTAAACTTTCGCTCACCTTCGCTCTGCGTGAGTGATGCCTTAACGAACTCTGTTACGTAGACACACACTCCCCCCCCCCCCCCCCTCGCCCCCCTGCAGGGCATTCGCCGGCCCCCTGTTGATTCCACCACCACAGCGCGCCTTTTGTCGCAGGACTTTCCCCTGGCAGAGAGCAGGCCCCGCCCTCTGCCACCGGCACCCAGAGTGACACGCGTACCAAACAACCTTTTTTTTTGTATTTCTTCAGCTTCTCGTGTCTTGCAAACTAGCCCAACTTGTGATACACATCGGCTGTGCTAAAGATGATGATCATCTCAAATAATCAAGAAGCAGGAAGACTCGTACTAAACTGATTTGTTATAAAAATGAATGGCAGCCCCCCCACCCCCCAAGCCCCCATTCAGCTCGCGGTAACTTAACTTGATATTTAAAAGTAATTCAACCTGCTGCCGCGCGCTCGTTTGAAACCACGGCTGCAGTTCAGGCGCCTTTCTCTTTCCAGCAACTGATTGTGTCCCTGGAATAGGAGGAGCTGCCAAACAGCCAATCTAAGGTATAGCCACTCCCCTAAGGTCGCCTGTACTGTGCGCCAGCCCTGCCCCTTCCCATTATCCTGAATGGCGCTCCACTGTCCGCGCCCTGGGCCAATTCCTTAGCGCCCATTTTAAAACCAGGCTCTGCCGCTTTATGCAGCCACTCCCACAAGGATGTCGCCCGCCTCCTCGCTTGTGCCTCGAGGGCGAGGAAAAATCCTCGCCCAGATTTGCACATGGGCAGGGCCAGGAAGACACTTCCAGACGAGCGCAAAAAAAGGATTTCATTTGTCATTTTACATCGTTTCAGTTCACGGAGGAGCACCAAGTGAGCACTTCTTTTAAAATTGCTCCAGTACCACATCGGTGTTCATTCTCTTCCCCCCTTTAGTTTTCCCTGATGCTGGTAGGTAGGGCGACCCCCCCTACGCCCCTTAATACCAGCCGCCACTGCTTGATTTTTTATAAATTACCGCAAACTTACAGGAACGACATAACGTGAGTGGCTGAGGCTTGCACTGCTTTTGTTTAAATGTAAAAAGAATAAGACGCATTTCGAGTAATTACGCGTCCGCAAAGTACGCAAATTTCGTGCGCTCCCGAACAAGTCCCTAAAGCGTGTGCCATAAAAAGGCGTATATCGTGAATCGACTTAAAGCCTATCCTTTGTAGTGTGGACGCCACAAAGCGTGACTGCTGGAACGAAAGTTTGTTTACTGAGCAGGCTGTTTTGTTATGCCCACGTATTAATTAACAAAATGCTTTATGTTATTAACAGGCCTCTACTTTTAAACCTGATTGGAATAGTTTGGCATTCGATGAAACATTTAATTAGGTGGGGGAACAAAGCCAGCGTCCAGCGCTGCATTAATCAGCTCTATTGAAACATTTCGGAGCGCTGCTGGACTCTAGAACCGAGCCGCCATTATACTGATGATGTCTGAGGGGAACTGATCGAAAAACAGGATGACGTGCGGGAGACTGATTTACAGTTTTGCACAAGGGCCCTCTTCCTGCACATATGTAATCTGTTCTATACGCGCCTTGGCTTTTCCCTTTCCACCTTTTATGTTGTCTCTGCTGAATAAATGAAAGAAATCCTATTCTTATTGAAAACCATAAAAGACAACGCTTTTCTATCGTAAGAGGAAGATGTAACATGTCGCCCCTAGCACATCGGTTGAGTATTATACGGTTGGGCCAAATGAGGCAGATTTATCAACTAAACCTATGGAAAACGTTTAAGATGTAAAGACCGTTAAATAAAGCCACTTTTTTTTTTTAATAACTTTTTATTAACAACGAGACATGCAGCAGTACAGCAATCGTGACACATATATAACACCTTCATAGACGTAATACACGTTGGGCATTTGAAACAAAAAGCAGTACATCAAGGGCATTTAGGGCAGCGACTCAGCAAGCAGTGACACCCCAGCGAGATGATCCCCGGAACAGTGTAGGGCCAGGGGGGTCACTTCACACGGTACCTCGGCAAGGTTTCTCCAAGCATTCAGGTCAATGCAGCCCCTTCCAGGTTGTCTAGTATGGCCTGTCTCTCTCGTCGGAGTTCTATTGTGGGAGAAATGCAAATGTCCCCCGATACTTATTCCATCGTCCCCATTTGTGATCCCACTTTTTGGGGCAGCCTCGACCCTTATAGACAGTTTTCTCCGCCACCATCGAGAAATCCATATCCTTGGCCCAGGCGCGCAACGATGGCACAGTAGCTACCCCCCCACTTCTGGGCAATGTTTCTTTTAGCTACGGCCCACCCCACCGTCGCCCACTCCTGTTCTGCCGGGGTAAGGTCCGTCGCATCCCACACATTTAGGAGGCACAGCTGTGGGGAGGGGGTGACAACCTTCCCGATGGCCCTCGCCATCTGCCGAGTGACTTCCATCCAAAAATGGTTTAGGGGGGCAGGCCCACAAGATATGTGTAAATGTGCCTACTTGATGACAATTTCGCAGGCAGAGCTCATCGGTGCGCCTACCTAATTTACACAGCAGGGTTGCATCAAAGTATACTCGATGTAGAACTTTGAGCTGAACCAGCCGGAGCCGCAGCGGTATCGCCACCTCTCAAGGGAAGGCCAGCGCTTCCCTCCATCCTTCGTCAGACAAGTCGCCCACCTCCGTTTCCCACCTGGCCCGTACCTTCTGCATTGTGTCAGTCCGATTATTAATTCGCTTTTTATATGTTAAGGAGATAGCCCTACGGTCCATAGGATCTAGCAACAATCTGTCTTCCAAAGGCGAGTAAGCTGGAAGGGGAGTACCCGTGGGTAGGGCGCGGTCAATAGCATGGCTTATTTGTAGATAGCAAAAGTGCTCAGAGGGTGCAAGTTGGTACTTAAGTTGAAGCTCTGCGAAGGTCGCCTTCTTACCTTTACCCCACACATCCACCACCTTAGAGATGCCAATAAGATCCCATTTATCGAATCCGACGCAGGAGCTCAGCCGGCCCAGACAGTCAGGTTCCCAGAGGGGGGTGGCCTTAGTCAGCCGTCCGTACCATCCCATACGCCTCTGGAGTAGATGCCAAATTTCCACCGTTCTGGCTGTGGGGCCAGTCAAGCCTAGTTTCTTGGGGTTGGAGTACAACGCTCGGTTGTACCCTCCCTTCCCCATGAGCCAGCGGTCCATCCGAAAGCTCGGGTCGTCATGTGACCCGATCACCCACTGGTTAACCGCAATCAATTGCGTCGCTTGGTAATAAAGGCGTAAATCCGGCAGTCCAATCCCACCGTCATACCAGCCCATGGACAGTTTTTGCATTGCGATGCGCATTGGCACGGCTTCCCACAACAACCCCTGCAGCGCTGCGTCGATCTTTAAGAAATAGGACTCAGGGACCGGTATCGGTGTGTTCTGAAGGGCATAAAGAAAACTGGGGAGAGCTAGCATTTTAAAAAGGGCTGCCCTTCCCAAGAGGGTAAGGGGCAGTGTTTTCCAGTGGATCACGTCGGATTTAAACTGTTGTAATGGGCCCCCCAAATTTCGCTCATAGAATAATGCCGAGTCCGCTGTTATGAAAATACCCAGATATTGAAAACCCAGTAGCGCTACCGGTATATTATATCCCCGAGGGCTAAGCGGCGAGTCACCCCAGAGGGGATACATCTGGGATTTGGACCAGTTGATCTGGTATCCAGAGTGGGCCCCGAAGATATGGAAAATATGTAGTGCTCGACGGATCGAGCGTGACGGGGAGGCCAAGTATAACAGGATATCGTCCGCATATAAAGAGATGCGATCTTCGTGATCCGCTTTCCATTTAAGGCCCCTGATTTCTGGGTTGTTCCGGATCCAGACCGCGAGTGGCTCAAGCACCAAGGCAAAAAGGAGCGGCGATAGGGGGCAGCCCTGCCTCGTGCCACGGCCGAGGGAGAAGGATGTTGAACAGTGGTTATTGACTGATACATGAGCCGTGGGCAGGGTATAGAGCAGTCGGATCCAACCCATCAGCCGAGGCCCCAACCCCACACGTGTAAGGACGGCGAAGAGGTAATCCCACGCCACCGTATCGAACGCCATCTTGGCATCGAGGGCAAGCAATAGAGCCTCCTCTTGGAGTGTCCCCGCCCGACCCAAGGCCCCGTGGACTCGACGCAGATTACGCGCGGTACTTAGGCCTGGCATGAAACCCGACTGGTCTGGGTGGATCAGGGCCGTGAGATACGGAAGCAGTCAGTTGGCCAGCAGCTTAGCCAGGATTTTGGCCTCCACTGTGATCAAGGAGATGGGCCTGTATGATGTACATTCATCCGCTGGCTTACCAGGTTTGCGGATTACCACTATTGTGGCTTCACGGATTTCGGCCGGAAGAGTACCGGTCTCATAGCATTCCCTGTACAAGTCGAGCAGGTGGGGCGCCAGCTTCAGAGTCATAGATTTCACGAATTCTATCGAGATTCCATTGGGACCCATGGCTTTGCCGGAGCGGGTATCCCGGATGGCTGTCTGAATTTCTTCGAGCGAAATGTCCGACTCCAGAGTCTCTCGGTCTTGCTGGGAGAGGCATCGCATTTCTATGGTGGCCAGGAAGTCTGCCGCCCAACATGCCTGCGAGTTCTGTGGCGGGGTGTATATTTGCTCATAGTGCTCTGCAAAGCGTTCGGCAATGTTTTGAGGGTCAGTGATCAGCACCCCATCGGGTCCTTTGATCGCCCCCACCCATCGCGCCGCCAGCTCCTTACGCTCTAGCCAAGCCAATAGTTTACCCGTACGCTCCCCTAGTTCATAAATTCTGTGTCTGGTGGCGAGGGACCGTCTGCGGCCTCCTCACAGAGCAATTGTTTATAGTCCCGTCTCTTAATGTCTAGTAAGTGTTGGGTCCCCTGCGCTGGGGTGCGTGACGTCTCCAGCTCGCTAACCCGTTTCCTTCGTTCATTTTTATGTCCCACCATCAGTGACAGTGCTCGTCCCTCGATAACCGCCCCGTACGCTCCCCATAATGTGACCGCCGAGTCCACCGATCCCGCATTTTCATCAAAGTAATAATCCCTGTCGCGTCGCAAGGAGTCTCTGATATGCGGAATTTTCAGCAGCCACGGCTGAATCCGGATGGGACCAGGTTGTCGCGGTATATTCGCTCCAAAGAAAGATATTACCGGGGAGTGATCAGATATCCCCCTAGCTAAGCCAGAGGAGTCTGCGAAGTGTTGGATATACTGCGCTTGAGTGAACAGATAATCAAACCGCGAGTGACTGCTGTGCACTCCAGAATGGAAGGTGTAAAGTGTGTCTCTGGGGTGTGACCACCTCCAGATATCTACCAGGCCGAATGCATCCGCAAAATTACTTAGTTGCGAGCCCCTCGGATCGCCCCTACGGGGCGGCGTGCGGTCCAGTGCCTCGTCCATAGTTAGGTTAAAATCACCGCCCAAAACCACCGCACCCTCCGGAAGGGTCATTAGGATTGTCCCTACGTCCGCCAGGGTCTGGCGTTGGAGGCCAGGTGGCGCATATACTGAGATTAGGCTAAGGGCCCTCCCTTCCCAGCTACCGGAGCAAACCACATACCTACCCTGAGGCTCGGTGTGAGTGGCGTGGATCACATAGGGGCAGCCCTTTCTCAGGAGGATCCCCACCCCCCCTGGATCCCGAGGTAAATCCGGAGTGCACAACCATGCGATACCCCTTCCGGTCTAGGGCCTGGCAGGAGTTACCTACGAGATGAGTTTCTTGGAGCAGCACCACATCTACGCGCTTTCGGTGTATATATTGTTGCACTATGCTCCGTTTAATTTTATCGCCCAGCCCATTAACGTTCCAGGCCATTAGACTAAGCCTCTGAGCCATAGCCATCAGATCTGGACAGCAACCTGCAGGAGTAGTCGGGGTGATCAATATACAGGGGTCCCAGAGCCAGCACCTCCAGTACCGCCACCCGCCGCCCAGCCCAAATACAACTGAGAGGAGATCAGATTTCAAGAGGAGAATAGCCCGTGCCGTGCATTGACAAAAATTACCGTTTCGGACTGCTCCAACCACATCAATCCAACAAACTACCCAACCCTTCCTGCTCCCCTGCAAAACGGGACTACAACCGCCCGCCTCCCCCAACATGCAGAGTGCCTGTCGCCTCCCCATAAATCTTTCGAGGAAACGTGAGCTGCCCCACTCCCATCATAACAATTGACAACTTACAGAAAACCCCTCCCCTCCCCCCCCACCCTACTCACAAGTCAAAGAATACCGTTTTAGCATCGCTCAGACCGCCTGAGCCCTCCTCGACCCCATCACTACGTGCTGAAATCGAACTCCCCCACCTCCCTCCATCAAACATTTCCATCAGTAAACACAAAGTTGAGGAGAGGCCACCAATATTAATATGAGCACGGCCCTCGACCCGCCGAAGCCTACAACGGGGGACCATGCTAGCAACAGAGCCGATGAGGCAACACACTCCTAGCGGAAGTGTCATCTATGCATTATGTACTGTCCCCGTGAGGATAGCAGTCCGCCTCTTGACCTCTACAGGGGGGATACTGTGTGGCCATGGGAGGTCCTATACCTTCTTACCATTGTCCAGAGTCAATGATCACCCACTGGGCCGGGGGCCCCAGAGTCCGAATGTACCGGAGAGCGTCTCTGCTGTCGCCAATCGTCGGCCGCATCCGCCGCCTATGGACCCTTTTTCTTACGTTTGTTGACAGTGCGCCAACCGTCCACCAAGTCCCAAGCATCCTCCGGGCGCATGAAAAACAACGATTTGCCCTCGGCCTCCACTCGCAGCTTGACCGGGAACATCATGGCGTACTTGACATCATGTTCGCGAAGGTCCTTTTTCACCTCCAGGAAACTGCGTCTTTGTTTCTGAACCCGTAGGGTAAAGTCCGGAAAGAACGTGATGTTTCTGTTTTCCACGGTGACAGGTGGAGCCGCCCTCGCCGTTTGAAGAATAATGTCCCGATCCCGGTAGTTAAACACTCGGGCCAGAATTGGTCGGGGAGGGCCCCCCGGTCTCGGGCGACCCCCCGGCACTCAATGGGCTCTTTCAATGGAGAAACACTTGGAGAGACCCCTAGGCTGCAAATGAGTGAGGACCAGGTCTTCGACAAAGAGGTCTGCTGCTTGCCCCTCCGCCCGCTCCGGCACACCGATAATTCGTACATTATTCCGGCGCATCCTGCCTTCATAGTCGTCCAGCTGCCGAGCAAGTACCTCGTGGGATGTCCGCAGGTCAGTGATTTCACGCTTAAGGAGGCTGGTGTCGTTCGACAGTTCTTTGATGACCGCCTCCACTGCCCCCACCCGGTCGGCGATCTTTCTGACGTCCTCGCGAATCAGACCTACATCGGTGGCCACAGTATCGATCTGATGTTCAAGGGACGACTTGACGGCCTTGATGGCGTCCAGGAGGTTCTTATTTGTCGGGTCACTCCCACCGTCTGAGGCCGGCGCTCCAGCCCGGTCACTGCCCTGTTGCTGGTGCCATGCGAATTTCTCCAGCTTGGCCTGCGCCATGCTTTTGGTGCCCCGCCCGGACGGCATGATCGCCCTTCAGTGGGCACGCCACAGCTCCGGGGCGCCGCCTCTAATCCCCGCCGCCTGCGGTGGGTAACCTCCACCCGGCCTGTCGGTTTTCGCAGGCTGCACCCCAGCCGCCATGGCGCTCTCTCCGGCTCCTAAATCCTGGGGCGGACCACTGCCAGGGCCGGTCACCGCCACCCCGTTACTGCTTCACCGTGGCCAGGTAGCCGCTCTCCAGCCAGGCGCCCCTGCACTTGGAGGCCCGGCGTCAGGGTTCGTAGGGAGGCCCTCTGGTCCCGCCACACAGTAAGGCCGCACCCCGGCTCCCGCCGCCGGTCGTCTGAAGGATCGCCCCAGCGGCCAAATCTCGCTCCTCCGCCGAAGCGGGAGTCTGAGGGCTCCCCGCGCGATCCGGCACTCCACCTCCTGGCGGGTCCCGCAAACCACCACGTGATCACACCCCTTACCGGTGGCGCGGGGTTCAGGTGGTCCGCCTCAGCACTCCGTCGTCTCTTTGCCTTAATGGCGCTACCGATCACACCCGGACACTGTATGGGTCTCTAAGGTGGCACAGGGGGGCTGCAGAGTCACTCGGGAAACGCCTCGGCCCCACCGGAGACGCCGCATCCCACGTTGCCTCTCCCCCGGCAGACCGCTCTTGGCTCAGCTCCTACCTGGCTCGCCCTTCCTGCAACTTGGGAATCGTCGGCACCCGGGGCCAGGAGTGGGCTCGTCCCGAGCTCTCACCACTCCTGTCAGAACTCTGCCGCCACCGGCCGCGATCCAGCCACACCTCCGGGCCCAAACGTCCACCGGCAGCACCGGGTGTATACAGCCCTGCAGCCTCTGTCTCCGTCGGAGCTTCAGTGGGGTCGGGCCGATCGAAGGGCCCCGCAGAACCGGTCCTCGAGTCGCTCGGGGCACCGCGCCCCAGCACACTCCGCACCGGAAGTCCCAGGCCGCAGCCGTGGCCTCATGTAGCCGCCTTGTCCGTACAGGCCGCACCTCTCGCCCGCCCAGCAGCTCCCGCGGAGTGGAGCTCAGTCGGGGCCCCACCTCCGATCACCACCAAACTTCGCCTCCCGGTCAGCGGGGGCTCCAGCACCACCAGCGACCGCTATTCGCTCGGGTCGGGGCCTCGGGGCGTAGATAATCCGAATTTTTCGGGAGTGGCGCTTCAGAGCTTCGCTACTGCGCGGCCATTCCTGTCGGCAGCAAGCCACGCCCCCAAAGCCACTTTTTTAATATATATATATATATATATATATATATATTACCTACTGGCGGTCGCCAGTAGGTAGTTATAGTTAGGACCACGTTTCCATAGGAAATCCGCAACATTCTATTTTGAATAACTTTGGCGCCGGTCGACGAATCCTCGCGAATTTTTCAAAATAGGTGGGGCGCTACGCTCCGCTCCTACCCTGAAAGTCTCGGGGGGATTCGTCAAGCGGGGGCTGAGATAAAAGGGGGGTCCCAAAACGCGTTTTTCCCATGCATTTTTCCATAGGACCTTTAGACAGGGCTACAGCCCGAACGGCTGAACAGAATTACTAGAAATTTGGCAGAGAGGTAGTCCTCAGGTCAAGGAAGTGCCTTTTGTAGGTTTGGTGTAAATCTGTTCAGTAGATTCTGAGAAAATAGCCTTTAAATCAATATATATATCTGAGCCAGCTTACGGTGCGCTTACGGTACGCTTACCGTACGCGTACGGTGGCGTGCGCGAGCGTGATTCTGATTGGCTCTTAGATCTTAGTAAACATTCGAATCGGCCGAAACCAGGAAGCGGCGGCCGCCATTTTCTCTCTCGCACTGAGAGTGATGTTTAAAATATAAAGCACAAAAACATGTAAAGGGGCTGTTTAGACAGCTCCCACACACATAGCCATGTTGAGGGAGTCCCCAAAGATCCCCCAAGGCCAAAAACGGAATTTTTATTTTTTCGGTAATTTCGCCGATTACGCTTACCGTACGCGTACGGTAAAAAATTATTAAAAAAAAAAAATTATCCACACTCTCCCCACCCCGTGTGCATTTGGTGCCCGAAGGGCACCAATTGTGCATGGCTTATTATTGATGAGATAAACTAAAATTTAAACAAAATAAATAATAAAAAAAAAAAATTATCCACACTCTCTCCACCCCGTGTGCAAATGGTGCCCGAAGGGCACCATTTGTGCATGGCTTATAACATATACGAAAAATTAAAATATTACCTTTCAAAACGAAGTGCATCATATGTCCTCCATGTGCGCACGGTGCGCGAAGCGCATCGTGCGTACATGGCCCATCTAGCGTAACGTGGGCACGCGGTGCGCGTAGCGCACCGCGTGCCCACCGTGCGTGCACGCCACTAACTGCGTAAAGTGGGCGCGCACAGTGCGCGAAGCGCACCGTGCGCGCACGGAACGAACTGCGTTAAGTGGGCGCGCACGCCACGAATGGCGTAAAGTAACTTAGCATTTAAAAAAACGTACAAATTCACTGAAAAAACCATAGGTTTCACACACGTTATAGTTAGGAATTAGCATTTAAAAAACCTTGCAAATTCACTGAAAAAACCATAGGTTTCACACATGTTATAGTTAGCGGAAATTTTACTGATAAAAAACCAATGAAATTCCCCCGTTATAGTTAGTGCAGGCAACTATAACTCACGCGACCGCAATCCTCTGCTGATGACATATGTGTCTTTATGAAAAAAAAATATTTGTAATATATGTATAGCTAAAAATGTATGGAAGAAGACATGGGCAAATAAGTGTCTAAATACAGTATTAGCATCAGCAGAGGATTGCGGTCGCGTGAGTTATAGTTGCCTGCACTAACTATAACGGGAGAATTTCATTGGTTTTTTATCAGTAAAATTTCCGCTAACTATAACATGTGTGAAACCTATGGTTTTTTCAGTGAATATATATATATATATATATATATATATATATATATATATATATATATATATATATATATATATATAATCTCCAAGCAAAGGGATCCACATTCCGGGGCACACAACCAGCGGGTGCTCTGCATACGGGCCGGATCCTGGCCACGAAAACCACTATTTCATTCCAAAGATGCGGCACTCGGAAAGGAGATATTTCCAAGAACGTATTTATTAGTAACACAGCTCAACCAACGCGTTTCAGCCTACATGGCCTTGCTCACGGTCAGTAAGTCCTTCTTCTATGGCACTATATATACGCCCAACTAGCCTCAATGTGGCATTTTGGCAGTTGTAGTGCAGTCAATACAAAGTTGTACTTTTTTAACCAAAAGAAATTAGATCTCATACTGTTATTAACAGGAGAATGAATTAGCATCAGCAAGTGCCATAGAAGAAGGACTTACTGACCGTAGGCTGAAACGCGTTGGTTGAGCTGTGTTACTAATAAATACGTTTTTGGAAAGATCTCCTTTCCGAGTGCTGCATCTTTGGAATGAAATAGTGGTTTTCGTGGCCAGGATCCGGCCCGTATGCAGAGCACCCGCTGGTTGTGTGCCCCGGAATGTGGATCCCTTTGCTTGGATATATTTGAATCCGTGAGCACCCGAGAGTGCGCGCCTTCACGCAGAAAAGAAGTAGCTCGCTTTGTGAACGAAGCGCCGTAGGACGGAGCCGGAGGACGCCGCCCGTACGGGAGCCTTCACCAAGGTGAGTGACACTTGCCTGATAATTAGCGCATTTCTCGAAGCGGCCATTGTTTTGAAGTTGGACGCAAACGACCCGATCTGTGTATTTACACAGCGGGAGCCTCCTCTCAAACCGGCAGGGAAGCGAGACCAAATCGATTATACAAGTGTACCGGAAATACACAGCTCAAAGTGTTTTTCGATCTGTAGACACAGGAGAATGGAAGCTCGCAAAGGCAAACGAGCAACAACAGCGGCAACACTGTTTAAAATTGTTGAAAGTACAGCAGAGGACGTTGTCAGAGAAACAATCCCATCAGTCGATCTAACGATCAAACAGCAATTTAATAAAGCAGAAAGATTATATAGGAAGGAGATAAACAAGAGTTGGGAAATACTTGCCCTTGAGAACTATATAGAAGTCAAGAGAGTACCAAGAGGGCTACGCATTTTTACAATGCCCACGCATCCGGACACTAAAATTGATCTTCTTGAGGAATGGGCAGAAAACAACGCCCAGTGTTCTGCGAATATGATGCGAATTCTAATTAAGCATGCAAAAATCGACCTAACAGAAATAACAAATCAGTTAGAAGAATTGGAGACATTAATACAAGCACACACGAATTTGGAGGAAATTGCAAAATTGCGTAAAGACATGGAATCAAGATTAGAAAAATATGAGAATGAAATTCAGGAGCGAAAAAAACGCAAATTCATTAGAGATGAGCAAGATTATCGGCATGGAAGAATCCTAACATTTGCCAAACGGTTTGAAACCTTAAAGAAAAATTACCCAATAAATACATTGGGAGCTACAGGTAGTACAACGGCAAGTGAATCGGACCTCAGCGAAGGAGAACTAAATACTGGGGCAACACCAGGACCAAAAACCAATTTTTTAGAGGAAATGCGCCTGATGCATGTAGATCAAACCCTAACACGAGGAAGAGGCCGCGGACGGTATCAGAAGCGCGGACAAGGAAGGGGAGAGAATGTCTCGCAAGCACCAGAAAAACCAGACGCGCAAAGCGCAAAAAGGCAATATCCACTACGAAGCCGAAAATGAATGATGTAAATCTAATCATTAATCTTTCAAAGCACATATTGACACCGGAAGAAGAATCCGCATTAAACAAAGGATTATCTTTTTGCCCAGAGAGCCACTTTGATCACACACAAGTGAGAATAGACCTATACAAATATATCCGCAAGCTCAAACTAGCTAAAGTCCATGCCAACCAAACCTCCAAAAAAACTACAAATGTTCATGCACAAAATAATGAGCATACATCTAATTCGGATTTAATGCTTAACATTGATCAAGCTACTGATTTAAAAACTATTTTTGACCTCCTATACGACCTAGAGGATGACGACATGACAGAAGAACAAGTTTTGGAACATCTGTCAATTGAAACGGATAAGAGAACAGACAGTGGGTTAAAGAAAAAATCTAAGTACTGTCCCATTCTACCACCTGGGAACCGCTTTGACCAATTCAATGAAGCTGTAATTGAAGAATTGAATAAAATCAAAAACACCAGAAACAACACCAATAGAGAAAATTTAAGTAAAAAAGAACGGGAAGCAATTAAACATCTGATGCAAGATAAAACTTTGACTATAAAACCTGCAGATAAAGGTGGCAACACCGTACTTCTAAACACCACGGATTACCTGGATGAAGCTTATAGGCAATTAAATGACACCGCAAATTACAGTAGGATTACCACCAACCCGATGAACAAAATGATACATGAATTAGAGAACAAACTAACGGGATGGCACAAGGAAAATCTAATTAATGAAGAAGAACTTAAATTCCTGACGAATGAATTTCCGGTCACACCGACCATTTATTTTTTTACCAAAAATTCATAAAACCCTGAATCATCCACCGGGTAGACCAATTGTCTCTTCATGCAAGTCACTGTACGAAAATATCTCCGAATATGTGGATCACTTTCTTGCTCCCATAGCTCAGAGTATGAGCTCCTACATCAGGGATACTGGTGACTTCTTACGGATCCTGGATGGTATTTCTTGGAACAACCAATACCTTCTAATCACCATAGACGTTGTGTCACTTTATACGTCAATACGACATGAGGTGGGGCTGCAAGCATGTACCTATTTTTTAAAACAAAGGAAAATCACTGAAATGAAACACACACAAATGTTACTTAGTATGATTGAGACATGCCTTACAAATAACATTTTTTGTTTTAACAAAGAACTTTTTAAACAAATGTGTGGAACGGCAATGGGCGTTTCTTTTTCCGTGAACTACACCAACATCACCATGGGATGGTGGGAAAAGACTGTAGCCTGGAACTCAGACAATCAAGAGGAGATGGACAAGATCATTTTATGGGTCCGCTACATCGACGACCTGTTCCTCATCTGGAATGGCACAGATGGGGACTTCCAAACATACTTTCACAAATTGAATAACAACGAGATCGGTCTATCCTTTACACATGAGATGAGCAGATCAAAAATTCCATTCCTTGATACTCTGATTTACATTGAAAATGACCAGATTTACTCAACACTCTACAGGAAGAAAACGGCTACCAACAGCATCCTGCACGGAACCAGTTTTCACCCCAAACCATTGTTGGACAGTATTCCCTTTGGGGAATTCATACGACTCAAGCGTAACTGCTCAAAACCAGAAGACGCGGAGGAACAAATACATGAATCCATGGAAAGACTTAAACAAAGAGGTTATACTGAGTCCATCTTAAAGCGGAACAAAAAGAGAATTGATGCCAAAACTCGAGCAGACACTCTCATGCCCAAAACCAAACCAACTTCTGAAGATGAGAAACAGGTCCCAAGGTTTATTACCACCTACAGCAAAGAGAGTGGGCTCATTATGAGCAAAATCAAGAAACACTGGCATTTGATCACAAAAGACCCTGACATTGGAAAATTAGTTGGGATAAGACCGACAGTAACATACAAAAAAACGACATCTCTGAAGGACATGCTTGTCAAGAGCCACTTCGTTCAGGAAGAAAAAACCAGCTGGCTAACAGAACAACGGAATGGGTTTACTAAATGCAACTCTTGCAAGGCTTGCTAAATTGGAAAAAATGTGAGAAACATCGCTGAGCCAAATGGAAAGGCCATAAATATAAGAAAAAGAATAACCTGTAACACCAAATTCGCTATTTACATTATCGAGTGCACTTGTGGACACAAATACGTAGGTAGCACTATTTGTCCACTTAAAAAGCGCATCCTAGAGCACATCCGAGCAGTTAAGAATAAAGACACTACATACGCAACTGCCAAACACATGATATCATGCCAAAAGGGAGACTGGCGAGCAATGTACTACTATGGAATCGAAATCATCATGCCTAATGAACGCGGTGGCGATAGAACTAAAAAACTACGGCAGTTGGAATCCCGCTATATCATCAGATTACAAACCAAGACACCGAAAGGGATGAACAATGACGAAGAGCTTTACGTGCACTTGGAATAACGAATTAAAAACTCTGATTTCCATAGCCACAAATGACAATTTGAAATATCAGCATCTTTCCCCTCTCTTCCATCCCCCTTCCTGTTTCTTTCTTCTTTTTTCCTTTTTACACATTTTAGGTATTGAAACCTTTGATCTGACATCAACCTGTGCCTTTTTCACCCTTTATCTATTTCCACTTTTTGACTACTGACCTTCCGCTATTTGTGCAATAATGTACTATACAGAGACACTAGGCTGAACCAGTTTTTTTAAAAGCTTTTTGGAAACCTTTGCGAATTAATGATATTGAAAAAATTATTTTGTACTATACAATGACTAAGTTATAATATGATATCATGTATATCTTAGGTACTATACCATGACGTGCTGATGCTAATTCATTCTCCTGTTAATAACAGTATGAGATCTAATTTCTTTTGGTTAAAAAAGTACAACTTTGTATTGACTGCACTACAACTCCCAAAATGCCACATTGAGGCTAGTTGGGCGTATATATAGTGCCATAGAAGAAGGACTTACTGACCGTGAGCAAGGCCATGTAGGCTGAAACGCGTTGGTTGAGCTATGTTACTAATAAATACGTTTTTGGAAATATCTCCTTTCCGAGTGCTGCATCTTTGGAATGAAATATATATATTTTTTTTTTTTTAAGTATTTTGATGCTTTGAGGACTTGCCTATTACTTAGGGGCAAGAGGCCACTTTACAGAGTATTTTATTTTTTTTTGTAGCCATAAAACTGTGTTAACTGTTGTCCGGATGTTAGAAACCAGGCACGGGTGGTTCAAGTAAGAGTGGTGTGGGGTTGGAGGAGGAGGGGGGGGCTTCCTCCCTCCCACCTCTCTTCCTTGAACCGGCCACGCCTGTTAGAAACTAGGCACTATCTAGTTCTCTACTTTCAGCTTCACATCCTCCATTGTTCTCTTGAAAGAGAGATGTAGTATTCCGTGGTCACTTTATTGTCAATTGTGAAGTTGTCATGTTTTAGCTATATGATGACCGTTTCAAATACTGTGCTGAGAGCATGTCTCCAGTCTGAGCTGCTGGGACCTGACCACCTTCTACTCCCGCTGACATCTGAAGGTACAGGGCTGACTGCTCCCTCCTCCAAGAGTCAGGACAGTTTCTAAGTAGGGTGGAGCCTATGCTTGCATGCGGGTGCTGGGAAGACCAGGCCATAACCTGCGTTAAAGGGGCCACAGATTTCTCGTGGCACTGTTGGCTCGCATCTCCTGTAGGAATTATAAATTTCTTCCTGCCGGTCACAGGAAGTGTTTTGGCAAGACCATACCCGTGGGTCTGGTATCTCCCAGAGAAGCTTGCATTACAAAGGCATAACTTTAGTAACGCCAGCTTCATTCCCAAATTAAAACGAGCTTTAGCAATGCTAACCGGCATCGCTTAGAACTGAAAGGGCCCAGATGCTTCCATCCATACAGTCACTCTTCCATCCATGGACTCAGTCACTCATCCATGCACTCCTGTATCGACTCATTCTTGCTCTTTCAACGACTGGACATTCATGTCAGCCCTATTGGGTTTGATTTGCTGCTTCTGTGTGAGGGATGTGAGTGTTTCCAGAAATGTGAGTGTTACTCTTCTATGAGATCTCAAGCTTTGTTTGCTTTCGCAGTCTGGTTACTGGCCTCGTCTGTCTAAGCCTTCCTTAATGCCAATATTGAGTTGGCTCCAGACCTTGTCTGTAGTGGCATAAGAAATTATTTTTGAGGGACAGGCACTAGAAGGGGACACAGGTACAATTGGTGGGACAGCTTATGATGTATAATCATGAAGCATATGAATATCCAGCCACCTAACGACAAAAGCTATGTGAGGTCCCCTGCAAGGCAACTCACTGGACGCGCTACAGTGAAGACAATTACACCACAGGTATGTTTTTGACATATTTACGGGAGTCACTATAAAGCATGGTGACTTTACAATGCAGATAAGCATATGAACGACCAGTAATAAGGGACTTTTGTAGGATTCAATCTGTGAGAAAGTAAACAGTGTTTTTTTTCATACCAAAACTTCACTGTGGTAATAAACTGGAATTTGGTCTTTGCACTGTAGTAATGCCAATGTCTGTGAATTACCACAGTTTCTCTAAATAATGTACGGGCAACGTTTACTTTCATTGTCATCTCTCAACATTCGTTTTCTTAAAACACTGCTCACTCTTACCACTTGTCATACCGCGTACATACACTTAATTGTCAGTTCAGAGTACAACACACCAGTTGCATAATATTCACCATTCACCTCTCATTTAACACACCACATGTGCCCACAGCCACTCCTAGCTCAACCCAATTTTTTGGAACGTAACTCTGCAGTGTCACGAACACATGCGCATCATTCACTCCCCATCTATTGTAATCCCCTCAATTGTAATGCCAATCTATTTTACAATAGCTCACCTGCTCAGCCATCCGCATACTTTTCCCCTTATAGCACCAATTGCATACCTCACATTATTCACTCATCCACGATATAGTTCCCCCGCCTTAAACCAGTTACTCACCACACCGCTTGGACTCGCACAATACCACTCGGCCACCTACAACATTACTCAATGACACTGATCACCACAAATTGATATCCTGACCCACAACCCTTAGTTGTTTACACCACTCTCTCGCCATCATTTACATACAGCACTCTAGTGCAACACCAAACACAAAGGGCAGATGCATTAACACTCCCCCATGTGATCGCCGGTTCACTTGCGTCCACACACTCAGCCAGATGTAACACCGGTCATCCACTATGTGACGCAAAACACACAGCACCACTTAAACCACTAATCACTTGCCCTCAGATTGTAAACAGAACTTTCTTTCAGTACTAATCATTCCCACTATTACAGAAGCAAATTATATTTTGCTCACAGTACGCCGGACTTCATCAATCCCACATTACTTGAGCACTGAATGGACGTTTCTGGCTCTCATAATTTGGCCATTCACAGAACACTTTTCACCACACCTTTCATCAACGGTCACTTGTGGCACCACTCGTCTCTAGCACTTTTTCTTCTCATTCCCTCACAACTCTTACCATTCATTATCTACATCTTACAGAGCCCAAATACCATCTATTCACACACAGCTATTCTGCAACCCCAGTCATGTACATCACCCTCAAGCAACACTTAATGCGGTCAGTCTTCAATCATGCAGAGGATTATCTGCCGCTACTCCCACTCAATCCCACTTGTTCACCCTTTTCACTCGCTCAACCATTTGAAGTGCCACTTACCAACATAACCAGTCACTCGTGACAGTGCCACTTCTCTCCCACAGCTACACGTATCCCCTCTCAGTGTTGTACGACAAAAACCTGTTGCTCACTTCTCAAACTTGCAGTCGCTGAGGGCACTCATATCCGCTACTTTCACTGCTCATTCACTACATCAGTTTCTAAAGCAGTGCAGTGCACTCCACTCCTACCCAGCAGTGTGCTCCTCTGACCCACAGCCATTCAGTGGCACCTGACCCCTATATCCTCTTGAGCGCCTGCAATGTTTTCCATGGCCAGTTGCAATGTCCCTCACGCACAAAACCTATTCACAAACCTCTCAACACCCTTGTTTGTTTTGGTGTTACTTCCATGGACGTTATCCATTCTACGCCATTCACCCACTGTTGCGTGTTTCATCTGCGCAAGCAATAACTCTTGTTGCCCACTCCAAACATAACTCGCCAATAAAACCTTCTTGCCTTCACACATATATCATGTAATCATCCTTTGCCATTCACAACTCGCACTATCGACCGCTCATTTGATGCCATTTGATGTAGTTTCACGCACTCGCCGACCACCACTCATCAAAAATTCCTCAGATGCTCACTTATGTCTCACCGTAACCACCCTTACAGCCATATCAATTAGCGATGTGTGGTAACTCACTGACGCAATATTCACAGTCGCTCAAAATACCACTGTCACACAACTATTTTTTCCTCAGTTGCAAAATTCATTGCCACTCAAAACAGCACCTGAGCTAGCTATTGTCAGTAAACTACTAGTAACCCCTTACCACCACAACACCAATCACCTATCACTGACGCTAACTTTTTACAGTGTACCTCAATCCCCACTACCACTCAACTACACTGTCCTACTTGCAGTGCGACAGAAGCTCAATTATTGGCCTCAGCCACAGTTCATAGCAAAAAGCCTAGATTACCCTCTACAGATACCCCCCAACTGCGATATTACCACCTCCCCTTATGATCACTCATTTACACCGACATCGCTACTGCTACTAATTAGTACGACTTACACACCAACATTTGAGGGTAGATGGAACTAAAAGAAGTGAAGTAGTGGCATTGCGTGGTGGTTAGTTCTCCTTGTATATTAACATAATATTGTAGTTGGAGGACAGGTTCTTTTCCCGGGAGTCTGCAGACATTCAAGTAGGAGGCAAGTATGCATGGACTGAGTGGGTATACTGTAAGTGATAGAGTATGGAGGGTGTTTTAATGTGATGATACATGAAATATTGGGGTCTGTGGGCTGTGTATAGCCTGGGAGTTGAATTCAGTTGGATGGAGAATGGGGCCCTAACAGGCTACGGCTGTTACCTAAGGTTCTAGCATAAAATGCAGAACTAGACTCCTACCTGGGTGGCTCCAGACTCTTCTATGAGGGCCCCGCCCTCCAGCTGCAACATTTACCAACACCTCAGTGCATTTAAGTCGTAGCAATAAGAGTGGTAATTGTATGTTCTCTTGAATTAATCATGCAGACGTGCAGCAGTAACAAAAACGTGTCCCGCGGTCCTCATCAAAGGTCGAGGTGAATGTTGGATGGTAAGCGGGAACCTCCCATTTGCTAGAACCTCTCATTTACAAAAACCTCTCGTTTACAAAGCTCAGAAAAAGTGCATCCATGAACTGCCTCAAGATTGCTTGCTTGTCTATGCAGTAATGGACAGTCTGACGGCTGGCTAGACGGGGACATTATAGGTTTCTCAGAAGCGTGTAACCACTGAACAGCCTGCTATTTCAGCACATCTGATTGGCTGCCATCAACTAATCCGAATAGGCCTCTGTTGTTAGATCCTTCTGATTGGCTGCTGGAAACCCCTTTCAACAGTCTAACCGAGCCTTCCTGGATCATCTTTGTGGTACAGGGGGACCTTTTCCCATATTTGGGTGAGAAACCAACCCCACTTTCTAGTTCACCTGCTAAGCGGTTCTGGGTATGTTCTGTAATCACAATCCACTATTCGGGTAAATAAATAAAACAACTAAGATTTATTAATGTTCACATATTGGAAGTGTGTTAAAAAAGTACCTTTTATGAGATCGTCCTGAAGTAACTGCCCCATCTTTAAGTCAGCATGGGATGATTCGGGAGTAAAACAAACTATTACACCAAGTTATCTGGGCATGCTACTAAAACGTTACTAAATGACACGTGTATATGGGTATATGTATGTGTGTATGCATACCACTACATATTTAAATGTATGGGTATTTCTCTATACACGTATGTGTTAATTTCAGTTATTTCTTTAAAAAAACAGATCTATTCCCTTCAACCTTTGTCCCAATCTTCCTCTCCGAGTCATCCCAAACCTTTCTGACTTCTGTGAGCTCCTAAAAACCCACCTCTTTTAGCCAGTTTGCCAAACTAAAATGCCCACTACTTCTGATAACAACTTACAGCTTTCCTAATCCACTCCCATCATTCTATCCCTACTCAAAGCATTACTGAACACCTGACAACTCAAGAGCACAAACTTAAAACCACAACTAACCCACAAGTAAAAAAGAAAGCACATATTATTAATATACTAACTATTTAACTTTAATTGTAATCTTGGGTTCTGGGGTAGCATGCCACTCGCCACTAAGCACTTCAATGCCGCATTAGATGTAAGCGCGACATAAATCCAATTTACTATTACAATTATCAAGTCTCCACAGACTTCAAGGTGCAGATTCCTTTAGTTGTTTTTCTCAACAGTATTAATAATAATATTCTGATTGATCCCTAGACATTCATCTAGGTGTTCTTTGAGGTGAAGACCAAGATACTTACTGGTTTAGTATTTATTGCTGGGTTTTTAATCTATTTGTAGATTAATTGCAGTCCTTTGTCTCTCTTCACTACCACAAGGCTGCCTGGCACGAGCCGTGCTAACAGCCTGTGGGCAGAGCCCCGCTGCCATTTTATGGATGACCTCCGAGGGAAGGAAAGAGCTTTTTGTTCGGCCTCAAGTAGACGGCCCATTTGTTGCTCTCCCATGTCCATTTGTTTTCATTGTGGATTGCATTGATTCGTTTAGCCGACTAAGCGTTTTCACTCCCAGCAAATGCGGCTTGGAGAGATGGGAGCTTTCCTATGGATTGTGGTGCCAGGTGTCTGTCTATGAAGATGCATTGCCTCCATTAGCATGGAGTTACAGGGGGGACTCCTTTACAAAGCAGCAATCAGCAGAGTTTACTCAACTTATCAGGCCAGGACTTTGACTCTAGTAAGGTTCTATGTATTCTTGTCAGTATTTCAGGCCTAGAACCACATACCTGCCAACTCACACGGTGCCACCGTGTGACACACGATATAGCTCCCATCAAACGGTCTCCGGTGAAGAGCCGATATAACAGGGTAGCAAGAAAACGAGCTGAAAACGACAAGGAGCTGAAAACCACTATTTACAGTGGTTTTCAGCTCCTTGTCGTTTTCAGCTTCATTTTCCCAGGCTTTGAACTGCTGACGTACATCAAGGGGGGTGAAAACACCCTAGTGCACCAGCAGAAGCCTCAGCAAGCTTGTTTTATTTTTGTTTTTTATTGGGGAGGCGGGGGTTTGGGGGCAGGGTGGGGGTTCAAAAGTGCCTCGCTCGTACTTCATGGCACGAGGACCCACCCCCTCCTCACACGGTGAGATTGTTCTTCAAGTTGGCAGGAATGGAAACGCTCTCATTAGCTGCAGGTGGCCCACTGGCGTCTGGGATACTTTAGCCAGCGCGGCCTGCCATCTTTCTTTGCATGTTGTTGTTTTTAAAACTTTCTGCAAGCCCTAGAATATAAAATGATATCGGTTAAACACACCACGCGTGACTGAATGTGGTTGTTACGCATCCTATTTGGGCATCTGGCAGGATACAGCATGAAACGTAAATGTCAACAGTGTGATTGGAAATCGCCCAGCTGCAGATGCTACAACAAGGTATAAAAGCCCGTCAGTGTCCAGGTTTATGTGACGTCAGTTGACATTACTCCGTCACAGCGCTTGTGATGCCACTTCTGCTCGTATTCTGTTTTGAAATGACACCCATGCAGAGAAGCGGTGGCAAATGTGCACGCGGCTGCTGGGCATCGATTCACCCGGAGGTTGAAGACGCCCATTCCTGAGGAAAGACGCGGAGTCTGTGGGGAGAACGGACACAGCCTAGGGAGGAGCTCAGGGAACCTTTGGAACAAGCACACACCGGCTCATGGAACTGACAGGGAAACTGAAGGTTGGGTGCGTGGTGGATTGCAGAAGAGGCTGATGGAAACCGATGCAGTTCCGATTCCTCTCAGCACGTCCGGGATACACGTGAAAAAACCGAGAGCGATATAAACTATACAAGGGGGATATATTCTTTAACTGGAAAGCGAAAGCACTACCCTGTGAAATTTGGTTGTACAACCCAGGGTGTCTGTAGTTGTAAAGATTTCCTCCATAAAATTTTAAACCTTTGCAAATTTATGAACTAAGTTTGCAAAGGTTAAAATGTAAAAAGGAATCGTGTAGGTAACCTTTGCTATAGGTAGGTTTGTGGGAGAAAAAAGTCTGCAGAAAAACCCGAAACCGGAGAATTATCACTCAAACTATCATTTAGCTGACAATGTTCTTGCAACAACTCGTTTTGCATCTCCAACTCCTCCCTCAGTAAACTCCTACTCTGCAGTTTGACAGCTTCACCAATATACCAGGTCAAGATTGGAACTTTGCTCTCCTCTAGTGAAATGTAGTGGAAATATAAATCCGTAATAACAAAAGTAGCCAAGCCAGCTGCACAGTTGTTCACACTCACTTTGACTGCTGCATTTAAAAAAAATGTGTTTATTCCATTTTTAATCAAGATACTTAACATATGATACAGGATACAGTACTAATCGTAGTCATACAATGGGTAACAAACTCATCCCAATATATTGACATGGATTAAAGCGTGGTTGCAGATCACACAATATTATGAAGGGTAGAGCAGGGTATCAAATAAAGGGAAGTAAGGTAGGACCTTAATCACTTTGTCTTGTAAAGGAATAGCCAATTTATCATAATTTAAAAACCATGAATAACATCAAGAGCTGCCTGGCTGGCACTGTCCAAGACAGCTAATGGGAACTGTGGAGTTATGAGTGGTAGGAGAATGTCACAACCCCGGGGGTGTAAACTAACAGGTGCTCTTGGGAGGATGGTACAAGTAAGCGGGAAGAACCCCAACGCACCTCCACATAGGGGGATGCCAGCCCCTTTTGGTGTCTGTGACTGTGAACCATGCATGTATGAGCAAGTGGGTCTCCCAGTCGGTCAACTTAGGCATCCATCTGACTCCCCGTAACTTTGACTTCTGCATGAGAATGGAATTTGTTTCAGTAAAAATATTATGCGCCTTTTATATAGGACAATGCTCCCATTTGCATGGCCACTTAGCGCTTTTGGATTCTGAGCTGCCTTTACAGTCCTGGAATTCTCACTGATCTGACAGAAGGTGGTTTGTGAATCTTTATTTGGGGCCTGATTTAGAGTTTGGAGGACAGGTACAAACATAACAACTATCCCATACTCGTTATTATAAGTACTTTAGCATGTAAGATGTATATTAATTAAGCAAACTGAAAAGATGGAGTGTTGGGTTTATTATGGATAGATCTGGCAATCCTAGTTGCACAGTAAACATAAATTTGGTATTTACGTTAATGACAATTACATTTTCATTCTCAAAAAAATATTTCCTACTGCCATTTGTAACAAGCGTCATAGCGCTAGCACTGGTTCTTGCCACACATTATGCTAGTGAAAAGGGAGGGTTTGGAGCCAGCCTATTGGTTACTATTTGTTGGCTTCAGTGTCACTCATTTGCAAGTTCCTGTTTGGTCTTTGAGTTTCGGTTTTACTTTCTCTTCATGTTCTTATCCCTCTCTTGGAGCATGGACCGAGTACAGCTTCCTTGTATTGGGAGTGTTGTTCTGCTTCTGCTGTGTGCTCTTTTAGACCTGGCCTACTTTCTTCTTGCATTATTCACTAAGAGTGTGCATGTTTATAGTTCTACTTCTACGCCTTGGTAGCGTTCTGTGCTTTTGCTTTCACTTGCTCGCCTCTCTCTCACTTGATTAGCGCCCGTCCATTGCTAACCATTTCTTAGCTTCATCATAACTGTTATCTGCTCGCTCCTGTTTGGTCAGTGTGTTCAGCTCCATTACCTCTTTGCATGTTTCTCTCTCCCCTCGAGCATGGGCTAACAATAGGTTTCAACGGAAATGGCCTTGACCAAACAAAGACTATCCTTGGAGGCGGGTAGAGGTATAAGCACTAGGGGAGGGATGTGGGGAGACGCCAACCAGTAACAGCAAGTCGGGGGATGTACTCCTCGTATCGGAGAAGGATTGTTCAATAAGGGCTGATGACTGGGCATCCACTCTCGGCCCTGCTTGAGCTGCAAACGGGGTCATGGCAAAGTTTGACCCCGTGTGTGTGTGTGTGTGTGTGTGTGTGTGTGTGTTTGGCATCCCTGAGTGTTGACATTGTTAATTCCTCCCCTGAACCTGCTGCTAAAAGCAAGATGCCTAACACCCAGAATCTTCGATCACTTCAACAACTAAAAATGAAAGACTGATGAGGGGAAGACTGGGGCTGGGGGGCTTTGGATCTCGATGAAATCTATGGTAAGTTTGCTGAAATCCTACAAGAACATGTTGCACCAATTAAGGAAAGTCTGGCTGCCATGGCAGCCCAAATGATCAACCTTTCGAGAGGCCAAGTGTCACTGCGTGAGCAGAATGCCCCTAAACTAGGTGAATCTGGACATGTCTGCCAATGTGAACCTCAAGGCCTAGCAGTGGCAGAAGTCAGTAGGGCAGTTATCTTGCCAGGGAATGGGAGGACTTCAATACATAATGAGGCAGAAAGGGTGAAGGACCATGGCGTATGGATTGTCGATGCAGCAAGGAGGGAGCTGTCCGTGCTATGGTAAATCAGGCCTCCTCACTATTAAGAGCAGTTGTACAGAGGCGACCAGACACGGTGGTGGAAGTAAATAGCGGTATAGACACTGCTTCCAGCACAAGGACATTAAACCTCCCCCTGAGGTATGCCCTTATGTGTTCGTTTTGGCGGGTGTTCCACCTTTAAAGCCTAGCAAACGTGAGACTGGGGAACTGGCTCATAATAAAGTTACAACAAAAACCAAAGTATACTGTTCCGTGTGTGGGTCTAGAAAAACAGTGTTTCAGGGTTACAGCAGTGCACTGGGAGCATATGCTCTCAGGAGCAATTGCCCTCACTCACGCTACGGTGACGTGCTTCTTCATCGGGCTTTGCTGCACGTCGGGCCAGCACTGTAATGCCCGACGGGCCCTACAGGGGGCACTTTACCGGAGATAATTTCTTAAAATGTCTGATGACGGAACTGGACAGAGAAAGATGTATCCAGTCAGTGAGCCAGACTGTTGGAAAGAGAGCAGGTTAAAATCAACTATGGACCACATGTGCCAAATTATTTAATGTTTTATCTAAGGTCAATGTTGAGGTTAAAACCAATAGGGCAGAGAACCAGGAATATAACGGTCCCTGTCTC
The DNA here is from genome assembly GCF_964204655.1 of Triturus cristatus. NCBI lineage: Eukaryota > Metazoa > Chordata > Amphibia > Caudata > Salamandridae > Triturus > Triturus cristatus. The sequence goes on along the minus strand of NC_140587.1, from coordinate 154,432,275 downwards.
TGATCAAAAAATGATAGGAGTCTTGGTCACCTATGGGCCTGCTCTTATGCTAAGGTCCAAAATAAAAGGCAACCTGTTTCATGCCTTAATTAGTCGAGGAGCGATCGGGTGGCATTTCGTCAGGACCTAAAACAAAACCATTTATAACCTAATCTTCTACAGAGGGTGAGAAGTTTAATGGGGCATTGTACTCCCCAAAGTGAATGGGTGACTAGATGCCCTCTAACATCTCACCGCGTTATAGTACACCACCAATAGTGTGATATCAAATTTAGCATGAGGTAACCCTCCAAACTGTTAGGAGAAACCTTGTGGATTACAAGGACAACACAACCGATAGTGAACATGTATCAGTCTTGAAGTGACTGTAGTGTCCACGTATTGACCTACCCCCATCCTCGGTAACGGTCAATACGCAGGGTCACTGTCTGTTGTGTCGTCCTCGTAATCCACAAGGTTTCTCCTGACAGTTTGGAAGGTTCCCTTCTGCTAAAGTTGACATCACACTATTGGTGGTGTACTATAATGGCGGTGAAATTTTAGAGGGACCCTGTAGCAGTAACCATGCTCTGGGAACACTATAAATGCTAGGTGTTGGAAGGCAGTAATTACCAACCAATGGGACATATTAACTGACGCAGCTAGTACCAAGAATAGTAGTTCTTTTGGGACGAAGTGGCAAAACTGAGGTCTATCAGCCGACCTGTGTCCCAAACTAACTGTCACATTGATGGTGTGACTTGGGTGGCGCATTTTTTCCCAGATTTACGACGGTGCAGGTGTTGTTGACTCACTAACTTCGGACACCACGGGTTCGGCCATCCAGGTAACCTTACAGGACGTTGCAGTTGCTATACAGCAGAGCGCTATGGGCTAGTTCCCCAGTCCGGATGGGGCCCCGATTGATTTAATTAAATATAGGTCTGATCTCCGGGCCCCGTCGCTGACAAACGTTTTTAATCACAGGACTCACCGCAATATGCCAATCTCGTGGGCTTCTTCAACTATTGGCCCGCTATTCAATAAAGGGAATCTGTCCATGCCAGGGTGCTATAGGCCAGTATCCCTATTAAATATCCCTGTGAATATTAATATTTTGGACTGGGTTAGTGCTGCAATGGGCAGAAGATAACAAAATCCCAAATCATCGTCAATATGATTTTAGAAGACGGATGGGCACCATTGACAGTATTTAAATAAATATCTAATTCTGGGAAAATATACAGTGCCAAAACAGTCTCCACTCTATCTTGCCTTTATGGACTTGTCCTAGGCATTTGACTGTGTGAACCGGTCATGGCTATGGCAAGTCTTACTGGCTATGGGCCTGGACACAACAATGGTGCATTTGCTGGTAACTTTGCATGCTAACGCGAAAGCAAGGGTCAGATTCAGCAACAATGGGGAACTCTCCAATGAAATGAGCATTAAACAGGCAATTGTCAGGGTTGCGTTCTCGCACCACTGTTATTTATTCTGTATATAAACAATCTTACATCCGCATTGACTGCTTGCACTCAGGATGTGCCCATGATAAAAAGTGCCCCCTTACCAGTACTGATTTATGCGAATTTCGCTGTGCTAATTGCTCGCACACCCTAAGCCCGCCGCCTTTTAGCCCATTCATTTGTAGAATTGTGGGTAGTCTCAAACTTTTAACACATTTTAGTTAGCCATTTATCATCGCGTGTGGTACAAAGTGCTCGGGCCTTACTGGTATCTCAGTGGGCACTAATCACTTCTCAAGCACTCGCACTTTTTCATACCTAGGGGTTATTTTCAGTGCAACAGGCTCTTTGGCCTCAAATATAGCCGAGCATAGGGAGGAGTTATTGTGAGCGGTTGGATCATTATTCAGTCTCCCTTCGTCACCAGGAGGCAGGCCTTTGGCCCCATTAATTAAAATATATAACTCCCAGTGTGTCCAAGTAGCTTCTTATGGGGTGGAAATTTGGGGTATAGGTAATTGCGCAGCTATTCAAACAGGAAAACTGTTTTTGCAGGAAGATATTGTGCGTCCCTCCCCCCACCCCACATTTCATTTGCCACAATGAACTGGGTCTAGGATCTATGACTGAAAGACTTAGTACCTGCTTTGGTTGTCCGTATGGAAAACGGAGGAAGTTGCCCTCACAAGGGACATCATCAGTGACTGCCTAGCAAGTGAGAAAGCAAACACAAAGAGATAATGGATGGAGCGCTGGAACATTTCAGACACTCCGCCCCAGTCACAGATCTGGGTTGAATCCTTCATCGTTCTTTAGCTCACTTCGCCACCCCAGTTCAGACCCAGCCATATGCAAATCAGTCTTGATCCTGTTCCTCATGGAAACAGTCCAGCCCGAACTGCCAAGACGTCTTTCTTGGACCGGAAACACGCATCCTGGGCCCGTTTTTGGGGTAGCACCCCTCATCAGCCAGGCTAGCTTGAATCCAGTGGCAAAGTGAGCAAGGGACCCACGTCTGGGCATACCCTGCCAACTAAGGGCGACCAAAGCAAACACAAAGAGACGATGGATGGAGCGCTGAAACTTTTCAGACACCTAGACCCAGTCACTGATCTGGGTTGAATCCATCCTCTTTCTTTAGCTCACTTCGCCACCCCTGTTCAGACCCAGCCAGATGCTAATCAGTCATGTGAGAAAGGCTTGACCATATCATGGCTCGCCAGTGTAAAGAATACATTTGATGGAATCTGCCTTAGCCATGCCTTTTTAACACTGCACTTCACACTTTACTTGAGAAAAAAACAACAAGTTCAAGCTCTCCTATTAGCACAGGCACAACGCCTCAGACTTGGGTCAGAATCCCACAAGCCTATGATCGCGAGTTATCTGCAATTGTACCCAGAGAAACCCCTCACTAGCTACATGTGGGAGGTTGGTGGAAGATGGGACCGATATCTATTATTTTGGTTTAGGGCGGACACCGTGAAATACTTGCTGTCCTTCTCTTTAGATTTTCAGCATAAGCTCGAGCTACAACTATGCCCTTGTAATGATCAGTCTGGTCAATCTATGCTGCATTTTAATTTTTATTGTGGTTATTACATCAGATTTACTAAGCAATATCTGGTTCCCCTATTAAAAGTCAGAACTCATAGACTGTACAGGTTAGAATATCAATGTTTAATTGTTTTGATGCTATTTGCAAACTGCTTTTATAATGAAATTGATATGTACTGATCACTTATTTGATGAGGTATTTTTTGTGTGTTGTACTTTTATGGTCACGCTGGTGGCCGAATAAAGTTTATGAATGTAATTGAAAGGCTCAAGTACTGCTTCCTTTCTTTGCGAGTGCCATTCCATTGCTCGTGCTTTCTGGCCAGGGCTACTTTTTTCTTCTACTTACACCACTAGCATAAATATTATACCCTTTTATAAAGCCTTACTATTATTATACAATATATGCAGATCTAGTTGTAACTCAAACATTTTGGAATTCTGTGCAGGAATGCCTGGGGCCTGCATCAGGAAAACATTCAGGGAAATAAACGTTTTCACCACACCAATTAAGAGTACTCTTCCCAAGGACGTGGTGCAGGATGCATTGGAATTCTACAATAATCAAGTCACAAGTTGGCTTTAACCTGGACGGGGAATCAGTTTTGAGAATACGGAGATCAGTAAATTAGATAAAGGATACATTACCCCCTTGCAGTAGGTTATGAGGATGTTGCAAGCCACCAAGGAGTTCTGAGAACCATATAAGAGGACGTTTGAGTTTCTGTAAAAGTTAGTTGAACTCTGACAAAGATACTGATAATAGTTCCTTATAATATGATTCCATAATCACTTCATTAAACTTCCCTCAACTCACTTGAATCCTTTGTTTTTGCAATTTCAAATAAGAGATTAGATGTCTGCAGACATAAAGAAAAAAAAAATCTATAGTGCAAAATTAAACCCACCAAAAAGTAGTTTGATGTTTGTTGCAAAAAGGTATTCGAATCAGTTAAATACAAGTCAGATTTTTAAACAATGCTGTTGCACAGAATGTGTGCAAATATGCAGAGAGATTCTATCATTCCAATAATTACCTAAGCTGTTTTTCTTAACCTTTTGACTTGTGTGGACCCCCACTTAATCATTCCTGGAACTGGGGAACCTCCACTGAATCATTATTTGAATCGAAGGACCCCCACTGAGTTATTACTGGAAGCTGAAGACCTGGGCATAAACATTTTCGAAGATTTGAACCACAAAACAATACACAAAAAATAAATGAACAAACATTCACCAAACCAATACCTAAATGGCATTTTTTTTTATTTCATTCACAAACTAATATAAAAAAAATATTTTTTTATTTATTTCATGGGAAGGTTGGAGCTTTTCTAGATTCAATTTAGGCCGCTCATCGTCTAGAATATATTCTGTTTGAAGAATTTGCTCTGCTCCCACAAATCAAAGGAGGATGCTAGCTTAATTTTTTGCTTCCAAATTCCTTCACGTTTACAGAACAGTTTAAAATGTTAAACTTTAAATGTTGCTTTGTCCTATTTATATACACTTTGTTAATATTTAATTTCCTAAGCAGTTGCAGTCCCACTGAGTTGGCTTTGCAGACCTCCAGTTGTCCCCAGACCATAGGCTAAGAACCACAGACCGAAATTATGCAAAAAATAAACATGGTGCCATAAATCTTGCTGCTGATGACTGTCTATCTAGAAAAAGAGAGCAGAAGACGGAAAAAACTGGTTTCATTTGCGTTGTTTTAACAGCAGCTTCAAAATGCTCTGCGCCCTGCCTTTCCCAAGCGGGTATTATGTTGTCAGAACTGAACTGTAAAGCTGTATTACAGTTGAGCATTTACCTGCCAACTTGAAGGACAATCTCGCCATGTGAGGAGGGGGCGGGCCCTAAAACAGGCGTGGCCTCATGCAAGTAGGCACTTTTGAACCCCTCCCCTAAGCCCCTCCTCTCAGCAAAAACGATTTCACCCCTTAATGGACGTCTTAAATTCAAAGCCTCAGAAAAAGAGCTGGAAAACTACTATTTACTGTGGTTTTCAGCTCGTTTTCCCTGCCATCGTGTGATATCGGCTCCTCACCAGGTGACCATGTGATGGTAGCCGATATCATATGTCATCGTGTGTCACATGGTGGCGCCTTGTGAGTTGACAGGCATGTGAGCAGCTATATTGTTTCCTTAGTTATTACACACAACTAGAAACGTCTTGAGGTCGCCTGTAATGAGAAATTAGAGTCTGGCTTTTATACAGTGATTGCAGACTCCCATGTATTAAAATTAATTAAACTCGCCTTGTGCTTTACATGCTGCTCAGCTGGGGAACCCCTTGCTGGCCTCAGTGGGATCATTAGTGACCACACCGTCATCCGCTTCAGTCAACACGCATACACAGACATCACCCAAAGATTACACTGACACTTTATTTGTGGGTGAAGAACTGCTGCAGGTTTATTTCATACAACACAGTATGATAATAAAATTGGGTTATCTTACGGGCGATCCAGGGCAGGCAGCCCCTTGCTGCCCGCCCGCCTGGTGAGCCAGCACACACGGTGGGTCGATGCCCGGCAGTGTGGCACATAAATATTTGCAGATCATCCACTGGGTCACGTGATCTGCCTCCTACTCCCGCCCCTTCCGACAGGGGCGGAGCGTGTTGTGGCCACCCCCGGTTGGTCAGGCCCCCCAACCGCCCGAAGGACTAACGGGGCGCCGTCGCGGTCTTCCCAGAACCCCCTTCGGCTCCTGGACCTTGGCTCGGGCACCCTTACTGTGCCGGACAGGGGTACCCTTACTGTACCGCCTGTCGCAGAGGTACCCTTACTGTACCAGTCTGCATCCAGATCGCCCTGTAACTCCGCCACAGCTCTGGGGAGGCTACCGTCGCTGCCAGAGCCCCCCTTCTCCTAACAAGTGCTACTGATGTCCCTTGCCAGCCAATGCCTCTTGTACATCCAGCAGGAACATGTCCATGCCTACCCTGGACAGGTGCACCCCGTCAGCCTCATAATACCCTTCAACCTTCTCCTGGATCAAAGCATGTCTGATGAAGCCCATGCCCCTGCGCTCCAAGAATTTCTGCATGGACCTATTAAGCCTCCTACGGGACCGCTCTACCGCCGCCGGGGACCTAGCCCCTCTCCAAACCCTGCGGGGGACGATTTCAGACCACCAAACCTCGCATGACCCCACGGCTTGGCTGATGGCCTGTAAGTCAGATTGCATTGACAGTAGCAGAGCCCTCCTCCCCCTGGCAACCAGGTCATTACCCCCCAAGTGCAAGATGATAACAGTGGGCTGGACCCCTGCAACTGCCAGGCGCTGCTCAATCATGCCGCGAGCTTCACTCCATTTCATGCCCGGGGAACCCAACCACACAAGCTGTGTAGTGGCAAAGTTCTGCGACCAGTTCCTGTGGGCTGCCCAGCGTTCCATCCTCGAGATGTAGGAATGGCCTACCAACCATACCCGGGGACCTGCCAATAAAGCGATGAAACGGCTTTTAGGTAAGCGTATCTTTATTGCACACACAAAGCGATGCGTTCATGACAATGGACAAAAACAAAACTTGGAGCGGGAACAACGCTCCGGGTTGTGCCGCAGCATTACAGACGGACATACTTCTTGAAACAGTCCGATTCCCAGCGGCCTACCCCTTTTACTCCCTCTGGGCCCAAGCCGGCCTTGACCGCGGAAGTAGCAGCACCAATCCTAAAGGAGTGCGAGGAAAACCTGCGCCCGCACCCCGCTAGACCGGCTCTTGCCAGTGAAGCTCCTAGTAGACGCTCAAACTGAAATTTAGTGAGGGGGGACCCGTCCGCGTGAATCAGAAAGGGACCAGGAGATTCTGGACGCAAAGCAAGGTATTCCCTGACCCAGTGAACCGGGCAGTACCTGTTATCCCCCAGGGTCTGTAACACCACTGTCTTCCCCTTCCCCAACTGGTCTGTTTTGGATCTGCGGATACGTAGCTCCAGTGCTGTGTTGAGGGTCACATCCGCAATCCCCAGCGCGCAATTAGACAGGTCTTCCTTAGATTTGGCCACCAGCTCGCTGACCCTGAAAGCGCCAAAGAATGCCAAGCAGAAGGCTGTGGAAAACAAGCTGGCCTCAAACGGTGAGAAAGTCACCAGGGGCAACACATCTAAGAGGAGTTGGAGGTCTCTGTATTCAATGGGTGCCCTAGTGTCCGGTTGTCTGACCTCCTCCCTGGCCCAGCCCTTCAGGGCCGCCCTGATCTTGGATGATCCCGCGGGGTCGCCCCTACCATCTAGCTTAGCATCGTGGCGCACCGCTGCCAAGTGACCGCTGACCCAAGAGTGCGATCTGCCGGTCTCCTTGGCCCATACCACAAAGGCCTCCACTTGATCTTCCGCCCCTAAGGCTGAGGCACCCAGCGCCTCTCTCACAGCTCGGAAAGTCGCTAGCTGCGAGTCGTATTTCCGCCGTGTCGCCGGCGCCAGGGACCTCTCCCCCATCTTCCTCAGTCTTTCTCCCACTGAAGCAAGCGCCAGAGGTGGGCCGGGAATGGTGTCATCTCCGCCCTCGCCCGCGGCCAGGCCTCCCGGAACCGGAGCCACTGAAAGCGAGAGAGCATCAGCTGCCACATTCCGCACCCCCGCGATGTGCCGTGCCCTACACTCGACATTGCTGCGCAGGCCCTCCCTGACTAATTCCCTCAGTAGGCTCAGGACCAGCGGGCAAGAGGCAGTCAGGCCGTTGATGGCGTGGACAACCGCCATGTTGTCCGACCAGAAGACAACCTTCCTATTGCTCAGAGCCGCCCGCCAGAGGTGCAGTGCTACCACAATTGGGAAGAGCTTCAACACTGCCACATTCTGCGTCACCTTCTTCTTCCGCCAAGCATTGGGCCATCGCATCGCGCACCATTCGTCCCCCAGAATCACACCAAAACCTTCCCTTCCAGACGCATCCGAAAACAAGCAGAGCTCCTGACTGGCTATCCAAGGGGCCCTCCAGATCACCGTCCCGTTAAAGTCCCTAAGAAATTCCGCCCACATGGCGAGATCAGCCTTCAAACCTGCGGTCAATCTTACAAAGTGGTGCTTCAGGGTCACCTTGGCCGTGGCCCCTGCCAGTCTCCTTGAAAACACTCTGCCAGCTGGAATCACTCTCGCTGCAAAATTCAACTTGCCAATCAAGCTCTGGACAGCCCCGAGGGTCGCTTTGTCCTTGCCCAGCAGCGCCTGGATGTCCTGTAACAAGCCCAGAACCTTCTCGGCGGGGAGCCTCGATTCGCCCTTTACCGTGTCCAGCTCCACTCCGAGGAAGGTCAGTACCTGCGCAGGGCCCTCGGTCTTACCTGGGGCAAGGGGAACACCCAGGAACTCTGCCAGCTCTTCAAACCGACTCAGACCCACTGCACACTCATCCGACCCACTCGCGCCAAAAAATAGGAAGTCATCCAGATAGTGGGTCACCTGCGTGATCCCGTGTATTTCCCCCAAGGCCCACTGAAGGAACGAACTGAAGGCTTCGAAGTAGGGGCAGGATACGGCACAGCCCATCGGCATGCAGCGATCGTAAAAGAACTGCCCTGCCCACTTGAAGCCTAGCAGATGTTGACTAGCTGGATGAACCGGCAGCAGGCGGAATGCGGATTCAATGTCCGCCTTCGCAAGCCACGCCCCCTGCCCCACTCTCCTGACCATGTCAATGGCCATGTCCAGGGAGCAGTACACTACAGAACAAAGACCCTCGTCCAGCCAGTGGTTCACCGAATTTCCTTCAGGGTAGGACAAGCTATATTGTTTCCTTAGTTATTACACACAACTAGAAACGTCTTGAGGTCGCCTGTAATGAGAAATTAGAGTCTGGCTTTTATACAGTGATTGCAGACTCCCATGTATTAAAATTAATTAAACTCGCCTTGTGCTTTACATGCTGCTCAGCTGGGGAACCCCTTGCTGGCCTCAGTGGGATCATATCTACCTAGTTTGAGAAACCCAGACATACGCAGTATTTAGTTTGAGATGGCGATTTTAGGTGGGGCTCACCAATTTGAGCAGAAACCTCAAAGGAGGAAGAGAAAGACGCAAAAAAGTGACCGAGGGATGAAAAAGAATCTTCAGTATTGAATCAAAGTATAATAGAGGTGAGTTTGTATGGAGACTATGCAGCCAGTGCTTAATTTGAGTGTGTGTGGTTTCCAGTGATCAGCACTTAATCATCAACACCAGAGCTTTTCACGAGCGCCAGTTAAGGACACATTCATTTATGGTATGCCCCGGAGAGATTAAAGTGATTTTCCCAAAATCACAAGATGTCGAGCCATGAACCTTCTTCTCCAGCTACATTACACCACATCCTCTCCCCACTTTCATGGTTATAGCAGTTTTGTTTTAGGTGGAGCTAACAGGAGGAACGGGCTAGTGCAAGCTGTCTCCGGAGGAGAGCCCCGGCACTTTTTTTTTTTTTACAAATTAACCTCTGCTATGCAGCGTTGGTTTTCGGCATCTGAGCCTGGACATAGTCACCGCTGGCGGTGAGCTTTTGAGGAAACTTTGCGCACCCGCACTTAGTATTTTACAAATTGAGCACTGGACGGAGGTGTGAAATGCCCCGAAGTCCGTTTCCTGTTGCAACCATGGGTTTGACAAACGTGCACAGAGGAACGTCCCCTTCATGATAGGAGGCCAGTTGACAGGTAAGTCCGCTCTGAAGCGCCCTCCCCCGTTCCTCGAAGCGCTAAGCCCCGCCCCCCACCCCGCCGAGCTGTTTATCGCTGTTCACAGGGGCCGCCGCGCTTGTTTTCTAGTTGCCAATTAAGGCAGGTTATTCGGTGCGGAGTGATCCTCCGCCGGCAGGCACGGCCTTTTAAGGTGAGACAGCATGAAAACGCCTCACAAAAAGTAAAGAATCAAAAAGTCATTTGATGCATAATTGATCGCCTGTGTGTATGCATATGCGCGCGTGATTCGAGGCGCGCCCAGGAACCTCGAGTCTCGCTCTAATAAGGCAATTCAAAATAACACAGGGACTCTTTGGCCCGGGGAGGTTGGATAACGGCGCCTCTGTGGCACATCGACACCAAAGAAGAAATAAGGGGAAGCAAAATATTTCAAGCGCCAAATGATTTTAATGAGCTATTGTGATGAGGGCCTGCCGTTGTTCAAAAAAACAAGAGTTGAGAACAAAACAATAAATTAGAAAACAAAAAGGCAAAACAAGATCGGGAATCGGCTGACAGTGCAGGAAGAAGGGGGAAGATTTTCCTTTGTCTCGTTGTCTCCCTCCGCAGCCTAATCTCAGAGCAGTTTGCATCTTAATATTCAAAAGTGGAGTTGGTGGGGAACCAACTGCGTGAAGCGAAACCAGCTGCGTGAGGCGAGGAGAACAGGGTTAGCGAATTCTTTTGTCCGTATCACCAACTTTGGTCTCTGTTCACAAAGGCTAACTTAAGCATTGGCAAAACTGCTTAAATATAATGTACTAACGCATGCAAACACATGCACGCACGAATGTGCACAGACTCTGTGTGCCATGTTTCTGTGCATCCTGCTTCTTTGAACTCCGGGAATAAAAACCTGCCACAAATATAGGAGGCAGAGAAAGCCAAAACAAGGGGGGACGGGGTGGAAGCATACTAGGGTGCTAAATCGCTTGTGGTGCATCATTGTCATTAGTATAGATACATTTTTGAGTGCCCAAATCCTATTTCGAAGTAAAAGTACAATCAAGTGCAAAGTAGCCTTTGTACAACTTCAACAGAGCATGACAACTCAAATACCACATTTAGCAGCCACATCCCATTTAGGCCCTAAATCAACGTCGGTGCAACAACAACAGGAGTGTGTAAACACTTAAGAGCATAAATCACATTTAGGAATAAATATACTTTTGGATGCAAAATCACAGCCTGCAGTAAAATCACATTTAGGGCTTGCTTAATTCAGCAAGAGTGTCGTATCACATTTAGTTGTAAATCATTCAGACTTTGCGTAAGTTTGCAATCGTTTGCTATTAAAAAAAGGTACTTTACAATAGTATCTTTACAGCTGCCGAGTCTCCACACTGAAAAGATAGGACTGTCCTGTCTTTATATTCAAAGACCCTGCAGTCATAAAGATTATACTTACAAAATAATTTTGTGAATAGCAAAAAATCGTTAACGTGCACAAGCGTGCGTGTTTACCTTTGTGAATCAGGCCCGCAGTACATACTGACAATATGGTGCCAAGATATCACAGTAAGTGTAAAAGGTATGCGTCAGTATGACCTCGTGTTTTAATTGACAGCACATTGAGTACACAACAGGAAGATGGAAGCGGGCTTAGGAGCTCAAATAACTTGTAGGAGGAGAAACATTTAGGTTCAAAATCACACACAGGGTAAACCTCTATAGGAGTGTAGAAGCAATTTTAGATGCAAGATACATTTTGGGGCAAAATCACATTCATATGCAACTTTACACTTGATTCCACATGACTTTAGCGCAGTGAGTCCAAAACACATTTAGTTACACAAACACAGGTGCAAAATCTCCAACAGTGCTTAGACAACAGGAGTGTGATACAACACTAAATACCGCAGTCCAGAGAAAATGATAGTATTACGTCGCAATTAATGTGAATTGTCTGCATAATTTTGACATTACATTGATTGACAAAACAGTGAGGTGGGAGATAATCTTTTAGGAGTTCAAAACACATGCATGTGCAAAATCAAATTTATGCTTACAAAATCACCTTTGATGCAAAGTCAACTGCGTTGGGGTTTCACATTTAGGAGCAGAACTATGTTAAGGTGCAAAATCTCATTCAAGCGCAACATCACTCTTTGTGCAACATCAGCAGGAGTACTGAAAACTTTAAGAATCAGAGCGCAAATGGGCCTCCATTGCGCTTCACAATTTGTACAGTATAATAGGATCACAACCAGCTGATAAATATATACTCCTGTGGCGAAAACTAAAATGTAAATGACCCTTCCTTCAAGCAATAACTTGAGAAGGCTAACCCAAACAAACCACATATTGAAGATGGAGGGCCCCCAAGCCCCTGTCTATATATGTTTTCATTGTTTGAAATGAGCTGTCACAGACCTTTAGAGCTGCCTGTAGCTTGACCTTAACAGTGGAACACATGCTTTGATAGAGTTACACCCATGTTTGGAGGACATTTCTGACTTGTGAGGGAGGCGTATATAAACCCAGGTTTCCTTCAGGAAATTTATGACAATTGCAGATTTGCTGGAATGTTTATGGGTGGGTCAATTTGTGTATGCAAATTATCTTTTTTGTCCCCCACCGGGAAAATAATTCCCCTTTAATCCTTTAAGTATTGAGGTGTTCCTTCCACTTTGCCAACCTGAAAAGAAATGTAGTTCCCCTTTTAACAACAGCAGATTTGTTTGTGTTTCCACACTGAGAAATTACTTACAGCCACAGTATTGAATTGATTTTGGAATTTATAGCATGTAAACTGTGACCAAAAAGGGGGGGGTATCCTGGCGCTAAACTGAGGTTAGCGGTGCAGCAACAGGTCACAAATCAATGGTGGTCATAAACAACCAAGTTCTTAGGTGTTTATAGAATATCAAGATATTTTGCTGTGCACTGAGAGCAACCGGTAAAGAGCTTCAGTCTTTTGCACTTAGATAAGAAAAGATGTGCCTGCTGTACATGAGGTGGTTAGAAAACTGACAAAGGAAGAACAAAACATTGAGTGGATTAGTACTTTGAAAATCGAGGCGGGAGAATTGTTAATCACTCGGACAGATACATTAATAGTTTTACATGGCACGTTTACCAATTGAAAGTTAAAGGCATTTGGCAAGATGATCAGACATGTAAGTTTCATGGCTTACAAAGAGGATGACCGGTGCATTAGAATTTTGAATGACATGGAGTTTAGGGAGCAGAGGTTCAGGAAGACCAGGCGTTCCCACAATCTAGCCTGAAACAGATAATAGCTGTTGGACCTGGCCCTTTTTTCAGGGTTATCCCCAATCTTTTTGCCTCCCTCCTATTTTTTTCCTGACTTCATTTTTGCTGGTTTTAGGACTCTGGGCACTTTACCACGGCTGACCAATGGTAAAGTGCAAGTGCTCCCTATATAAATTGTGTTGCTTATTGGTTTATCCATGATTGGCATATTTGATTTACTAGTAAGTCCCTAGTAAAGTGCACCAGGGGTGCCCAGCCCCTGTAAATCAAATGCTACTAGTGGGCCTGCAGCACTAATTGTGCCACCCACATGAGTAGCCCTGCAACATATCCCAGATCTGCCACTGCAGTGTCTGCGTGTACAGTTTTAAATTGTCATTTCGCCCTGGCAAGTGCACCCACTTGCCAGACCTTCCCTTTTATTACATGTAAGGCATCCCTAAGGTAGGCCCACGGTAACCCCATGGGCAGGGTGCAGTGTATTTAAAAGGTAGGACATGTGCTGGTGTGTTTTACATGTCCTAATAGTGAAATGCTGCTAATTTCGTTTTTTCACTATTGCGAGGCCTCTCTCTCCCCTAGGGTAACATGGGGATTGCCTTGAAATATCTTTTAAGTGTTATTTCTCATTAGGGGCACATAGTGATTTGGAGTTTGGTGTTTCTGAACTCACAATTTAAAAATACATCTTGTGGTGAAATTGGCTTTTAAATTGCGTGTTTGAAAATGCCACTTTTAGAAAGTGGACATTTTCTTGCTGAACTATTCTGTGCCTCTGCCTGTCTGTAGAATCCACGTCTAGGTTAGGATGACAGTTGGGCTCTTGTACGTGCACTGTAGACAGTCACACAAAGGGAGCAGAGTTTGCCTTGCATATTCTTATTTATTTATTTTTGGTATTTATAAAGCGCAACACTCATCCCATAGGATATCACGGCGCTGATGGGCCATCACCAAGCTGATGGGTCTTTGTGAGCTAGAGTGGTGGGCAGAGTTGTCACTGACATCTGACTAGGGCTGTGCCTGTCCTCACACAAAGCTGACTCCACCCCATGTAGTCTGTCTGGAGCCAGGTCAGGGAAAGGCAGGGTCTTGTGCACTACAAATACTTTCCTTTGAAGTTTGCCTACTTCAAAGACAGAAAGGGGGATAAGTATTGAACCTCTGGCACCCCAAAATCAGAACACTTCTGGACTGAGGACATTCTGCCAGGAAGAAGAGCGGGATGCTGTAGGAGGAACTGACACTCTGCCTGTTGCCTTGTTCTGGCGTGCTATTTCTGTGCTGAGAGGGAAAAGTACTGGACTTTGCTTTCTGCATCCTGCGTCCATGGTTCTCCAAGGGCTTGTGTGTGCTTGCCTCCAATTAAGAAGTCTCTGGGCTATCAACAGGGCCGGACTGGGAACCCAAACCGGCCCTGGCAAAGTGCTTGGCTGGGCCCCCCGGGGGATGGGAGTGTGGCCGAGCAGTTTACCAGGGCCGGTTTCGGCCGATTTTGTTACAGGTGGCGATTTTGCAGCTATGCTGCAAAAACGGCCCTGTAACAAAAACGGCCCCCCATGGGCCCAAAACTGGCCCCCACCCTTGCGGCCCACCGGGGGAATGCATGCTACGGCCAGTCCGGTCATGGCCATCAAAGACTTCACCTACAAGAACTTGCCTTCTCTGCTGAGAGTCCTGACTTACCAAGTGTTGCCAAATCCAGTTCCTGAGCCCTTGGAAGTAGAATCTGGTAAACTGATGGAGAAAATCCATGCATTCACTCCCAGAGTCTGTTTTTATCAACCCATCGCTAAAAACGTCAATGCATCACTGCTGCCAGCATAGGAGCGTGGTTCCCGATCGGCGCATCAACCACAAGCTTCGAACACCGCATCACCGAAGTCCGTGACACACTGCTCCAACTCCAACATAGCACCTGCTTAATCTCTGTGTAATCGATGCAGCATGTCTGAATTTTCAACGCATCAACCCTGGGTGCCGATTCCTTCATCGACGTTGCCCAGCAGTAAGGAACTAATGCCGTGTGTCCAGAGATCGGCGCATCCCCTCCCCTTCCAGTAAGGAACCGATGCTTCGCTTCCCCTGGGGGTAAGGAGCCGACGCATCGCTTTGCTCTTCCAGCACCTCACCTCTGTTGCGCCTATTTCGTATTTGAATTTTGACGCATCCAAGGTAATTTGAGCTAAAAGTAACGCATCAATAGACTTCTATGCACTGAACTTATTTAATGTCTGAAAAGTGATATCTTTACTTGCGTATATTAGATTTTTTCATTTTGGTCTTGTTTTATTGATATGAAGATTGGCTATTTTCCTAAACTGGTGTGGACTCCTTTTGTAGTTTGTTTTTCACTGTTACTGTGTGTGTATGTACAAATGCTTTACACATTGCTTCTTAGATCAGTCTAGCTGCTCATACCAAGTTACCAAGGGGGTGAGCAGGGTTTATATTAGCTGGGTTTATATTCGCTGTGTGATACTCTTGCCCTGACTAGAGTAAGGGTTCCTACTTGGAAAGGGTGCAAACCACTGCCAACTAGAGACTTAATTTCTAACATTGGTGGCAGCAGTGGGATAGGACTGTCTAATGAAAGGATG
Organism: Triturus cristatus; assembly: GCF_964204655.1. Lineage (NCBI taxonomy): Eukaryota > Metazoa > Chordata > Amphibia > Caudata > Salamandridae > Triturus > Triturus cristatus. The sequence continues at coordinate 154,416,793 of NC_140587.1, read as the reverse complement.
GATGGGTTATTGTAGTGTATGCCTTTAAGGCATTGGTTATTGTTTAATGTTGTGTGGGTTGAGCGTGCATGGAATCCCTGTGGGGTTCTAGACGGTTTCCAATCTAGAACATCAGATGTTGGCTGATGTCCTGGAGAAGAGATCGTGTAGTCTGGCGCTCGCCTGTTCTTCCTTTTCCATTAAATATATTGGAATTGATACCGTGCCTATTCATCATTTCAGTTATATGTTATGACCAGGCTATAATGCACGTCATGGAGTACAAGTGGCATGATGTTTCTTTATGAGATCACTGTTTTGAATTTACTGTATTCTACAATGAAATGCTAATAAAAACGATTTATAAAAAAATAGCAGTGGGATAGGACTTGTTTGCACTTTGCATACAGCGATTGGTGTACACTAGTCCATAACGTAGACCATTATGTGACCTCATACTGTTTATTTTTCTCTTCTTTTGCAAACTCTTGAGTTTAATAGGCAATCATGTCCCAGGCTAGTGAGCCAGCAGTTAAAGCTGCAGATTTGGGGTTTGTGCTTGAGAGGTTGGAGACCTATACCGTACCTCAGCTCAAAAAGTCCTGCAAGGAGCTCCGATGTCCTATTAGGGGCCTCACTAAAAAGGAACAGCTTCAGAAGGCCCTGAGGGCTTGATGGGAATCGAAGGATGCGGGTGAGCACCCAGAGGATAGGGATAATAATGTGGATATGGAGGAGGAAAGCCTGCATGAGGATTTTGTAAATCCGCATCCATCTGGAAGCCCAAGCAGCAGTGTTTCCTTCAAAGGTCTGTCCCCAGAGGAGCTGTAGCACAGGTGGAAAGCCAGAAAGCTTGAGTTGGAGCTTGTAAAGCACAAGTTGAAGCATGAATGGGAGTAGGAGAAAGAGAAGTTGGCCATGGAGGAGAGAAAAATGCTTTTTGCTCATGAACTGAGAATGCAAGATAGAGTTGAATGAGAAGAGAGACGAGTCCAGCTCAGATGGTGGCACCAAAAGGATAATGTCTAGTACTGAAGAAGAGGTTCACCCCCCCCCCAGAGATTTGATTTCTAATTTCAAGGAGGGGGTGACCTACACCAGTAGGCTCAGGCATATAAGATAGCTCAAGAGGTGTGCAGGGTCCCTGAGGAGGACTGGGGAACTGGCACAGGGAGTCATATTCCTGGTGATGAGAGGGATACTCTACTGGCTCTAGAAGGGAGTAATAGGGAGAGGTGTATCCCCATGGAGGAAGCCCTGGTTTGGGAGTATGGAGTCCCCCCAGAGGAGGGTAGGCTGAGTTTGAGGGGCAGTCTGAATCTGTCTCAGCAGATGGGGGATGATGTGGCATACTTTTTCAAGGCACTGTATGGTTTGGTGAAGGGTAGTATGGTTAACACCTGTGAGGGGCTGGACTATTTGATGGCAGGAGAGCATATGTTGAGTCACGGTTTTCTAGAGCTATGCCAATCCAAGGTGGAGTGACAGTCCTCTGACCCCCAGGGAGCTTGCACTGGAGGCAGACCTTTTGGTAGATACCAGAGAGTCTGATGAGACATTTGGGAGTGAACCTGAAGAGAGTGGCTCGGGTTTTCCAAAACCTAGCCCCAGAGCCTTGATGGTTCCCAGAGGGAGCACCAGGAGGGGTCATAGTCTGTACTGGGAGACCATCCGCCGAGGGGGATCCCATAGTGTCAGGAGAGCTGGAGGGGACGGCTATCGCAAGCGTCCCATCAGTTCTGGTGTTTGGCAGCCCCACTCCTGAAAGGAGGGTGCAGAAGTCCAGATGTAGAGGTGAGAGGGGGTGACAGTCCCCAGTGGGAGGACCAGTGGGTACGGTGTTGCCAGCTTCGAGGTAAGAGCGCCTCAGGACTGACCCTGGTGATGCCACTTCTGGTTTGGATGGCTCCCTGTTCTGTCAAATGGACAGGGGGCAGGAGACCCTTTCCAGGTTGACTCTTACAGGACACTTGCAATAAGTGTTTCCCTTGGAGGGGTAAGAGAACTCCCATTGAAGGCTTAGCATGCCAGGCACATGCTCAGCTTAAGGGTACAGACCCTGGGCTGGAGGACCAGTCTCAGGTTGGCACCCCTGAACTGGTGGGAGAATTGTGCAGGACAGTTGCCACAAGCGCCCTGACAGTTCTGGATTCTGGGGGTACCACTCCCACAAAGAGGGTACAGGGCCCCTGGAGGGAGGACAGGGTGAGGAAGAGCCCATCTCTGTCTTCTGTCCACCCGAAGGGTACAAGCCCTGGGCTGGAGGACCAGTGTCATGCTACCACCCTTGAACTGGTGGGAGGGAGAGTGGACAAGGGGTGCCAGCCACCTGGGGCTACCACTCCCCACTCTGAAAAACCACAGAGGTTAGAGAACCCTCGACGGTCTTAGGCCTGGCTCTTGTCACTAACAGCTGTCCGTGGCCACTGTGGGTTGCTGTCCTTATGGACAGAGTTTTCCCTTGGTTAGGGACAGAGGCAGATCCAAGGGGTGAAATCGGCCACCTCACTTTGTTTTCCATGGTGTTACTGTCTGCCTACTGGGACGCATTGGTGATCATGGTAAAGTTAGGTGCCTCACAGATGGGGTCTACAGATGAGAAGGGTTCACCATGGGTTGGCTTAGTAGGCCCGAGAGCATAGACTCAGAAATACCGCTGGGTTCAGAGAGGCGTAGAACTGGAACAAGCCCCTGCAGTTGCAGACCAGGGTCCATGTTCTGTTGCCCTAAGCAGGGAAGTCCATCAAGGTATTGATAAGTCTACCCTAGCTTTAGGCTGGAAGGGGGTTGTGTTGAACCTAGCCCTTTTTGCAGGGTTATCCCCAGACGTTTTGCCTCCCTCCTGTATTTTTCTGACTTCTATTTTGCTGGTTTTAGGAATCTGGGCACTTTACCACAGCTTACCAGTGCTAAAGTGCAGCTGCTCCCTGTGTAAATTGTATTTGTAATTGGTAGATCCATGATTGGCATATTTGATTTACTAGTAAGTCCTTATTAAAGTGCACCAGATGTGCCCAGGGCCTGTACATCAAATGATACTAGTGGGCCTGCAGCCCTGATTGTGCCACCCATATGAGTAGCCCTGCAGCATGTCTCAGTACTGCCACTGCAGTGTCTGTGTGTACAGTTTTAAACTGCCATTTCAACCTGGTACGTGCACCCACTTCCCAGGCCCAAACCTTCCCTTTTATTACTTGTAAGGCACCCCATGGGCAGGGTGCAGTATATTTAAATAGTAGGACATGTGCTGGTGTGTTTTACATGTCCTAATAGTGAAATGCTGCTAACTACGTTTTTCACTGTTGCGAGGCCTCTATTTCCCATAGAGTAACATGTTGATTGCCTTGAAATATCTTTTACGTGTAATTTCCCATTCGAAGCAGATAGAACTTTGGAGTTTGGGGTCTCTAGACTAAAATTTAAAAATGCATCTTTTGGTGAAGTTGGTTTTTAAATTGCGTGTTTGAAAATGCCACCTTTAGAAAGTGGGCATTTTCTTGCTTAACTGTTCTGTGCCTCTGCCTGTCCGTAGAATCCATGTCTGGGTAAGGATGACGTTGGGCTCTTGTGCATTCACTCTAGACAGTCACACAAAAGGAGCAGAGGTGTGCCATGCATATCCTGGTTGGCCATCACCAGGCTGATGGGCCTTCCTGCGCTAGAGTGGTGGGAGGAATTGTCACTGATACCTGAATAGGGCTGTACCTATCCTCACACAAAGTTGTCTCCACCCCCTGTAGTGTCTGGAGCCAGGTCAGGGAAAGGCAGGGTCTTGTGCACTATAAAGACTTTCCTATGAAGTTTGCCTACTTCAAAGACAAAGTGGGATAAGTATTGAACCTCTGGCACCCCAAAATCAGAACACTTCTGAACTGAAGACATTCTGCTAGGAAGAAGAGCTGGATGCTGTAGGAGGTACTGACATTCTGCCTGTTGCTTTGTTCTACTGCCATGCTGCTTGCTGCTTCTGTCCTGGGAGGGAGTGAAAGGACTGGACTTTGCTTTCTGTTTCCTGCTTCCAAGGTTCTCCAAGGACTTGTGTGTTCTTGACTCCTGTTAATTCTCAGGGTCATTAAAGGCTTTACCTACCAGTACCTGGGCTTTTCTGCTGAGAGTCCAGACTTGCCAAGTGTTGCCAAATCCAGTTCCTGGGCCCTTGGAAGTAGATTCAGGTGAACCGAAGGAGAAATTCCATGCATCGACCTCCAGCATCTGTTTTTATTGACGCATCGCTACAAACTTTGACGCATTGCCACTGCCAGCATACCGCGTCCGAAGAACCACCGTAGTGTGTGTGTGTTTTGAGCACCCCATCACCGAAGTCCGTAACGCACTGCTCCAACTCCAACGAGGTGCCCGCTTCATTGATGTGGAATCGACCTATCGGGTTTGGATTTTCGATGCATTGTCCTTGGGCACTGATTTCTTAATTGACGGTGCCCAGCAGTAAGGAACCAAGGCCGCATGTCCGGAGATCCTTATATCACCTCCCCTTCCAGTAAGAAACTGACGCATCACTTCCCCTGACAGTAAGGGACCGACGCATCACCTCCCCTGGGAGTAAGGAATTGACTCATCGCTTTGCTTTTCCGGCGCCTCACCTCCCCTGCGCCTGTTTTGTCTTTGAATTTTGACAAATTGAAGGTACTTTGTGCTAAAAGTAGTGCACCCATAGATTTCTATGTACTGAACTTATGTAATCTCTGAAAAGTGATATTTTTACTTTTGTTTGTTGGATTTTTGTTCTTTTCGTCTTGTTTTATTCAGATAAATATTGGCCATTTGTCTCAACTGGTGTGGACTCCTTTTGTAGTGTTTTCACTTACTGTGTGCGTATGTACAAATGCTTTATGCAATGCCTCGGAGATAAACCTTACTGCGCGTGCCGAGCTACCAAGTGGGTGAGAAGGGGTTATCTTAGCCGTATGACTCCCTAGCCCGGACTAGAGTGAGGGTCCCTGCTTGGACAGGTTGCAAACCAATTCAAATTAGAGACCCCATTTCTATCAATAGATATTATCACTGTTTTATGAAAAGTGTCAGATAGAGAAGAAAGTATGTACCTAACAATATTTCGGAGAAGAAACTGTGAATCTTTTGATCCAGGGGTCAATATGTAACATTTTTAGGAGAGGAGGGCATGGATGGGGCCTCACTCCCATAGCCGATTTCAAAGGGTGCGTGCGGTCCCCCCTCCGAGCCTCGAAGGCCCAATGAACCCCATCTCCCGGGGTCGTCTCACTCCTTGTGCACACACCTGGTAGACTAATTTCCTGCCTGTGAGAGTGCGGGCAGGGAAAATTTGTCTGCTTCCACTTGGGTACTGCAAAAATGCTTTCAGCGGGTGGGAGCAGACATCTGTATCCCTGCCGGCGTTCTTGCGTGCTGGGAATCTCAGATTGGTCCCATCTGGTGGGAGTATGGAAAAATACCTACTCCTGCTGTGCGGGAGCAATGCCGGCTCCTGCTGCACCAAAATAAGTGCATGCAGGAATCCGGCCGGGCTGTTGAGGCCCTGGGGCTCCCGCTGTGGCCCGAGTGGCCACCATGGCACCCACTGAAGGCACCGAAGATGGGGACCTCGGGCTGCAAAAGCTGGGGAAGAGGGCAGTGTGCCCCCCTTACAAAAAAAAAAAAAAAAAAAAAAAGTACCCAGAGGATCGGGGCCCTAGAGCCTTGGGGAGGGACCTGTGCTTTCCTTTAAAAATATGTCCCTGGGGATGTGCTCCTCTGGACCCGTAAATGATCAGGGAGGGTGGCTGTGCACCCCCTTCTCCCTTTAAAAATGGGCTACAGCCCCGGGGGATAGGGTCACTGGGGCCCATAAAGTCTCTGGAGAGGGGCCGCATGCCACCATCCACCAATGTGTTTGACAATAAAAAAAATTGTCAGCTCTTGCCTACCCCCATGATGGGTGCTGGCAGCAGTACTGGCAGGTGCACTGGGGTTCCCCCGATGGCCCCCATCAAAAAACAATGTATTTTTGCGCCACGGGCGGGTACCAGGACACCCAAAATAAATAAATAAACATGACCGCGGCAGGAGCTGCTCTTTCATTATTCACTGTTCCTAGTCCTAAGGTATTTTAAGATAACAACCTATTTTCATGCTTATGGTGCCCCTAGAAGAGGCAGGGGCACCATCAAGCATTTAAAAAAAAAATTGTGGGGGGCTGCTGGGAGTCCATTAAATTCATGACTCCAGAAAAACTTAACATATTTTTCAAAAACACTCCTAGCTGGAGCTGTATGTTCTTCAGATGGAGTGCAAGGCCTTCTTGTGGTTGTTTTTATGGTTGTGTTGTGTGTGTTGGAAAAAAATGAATGTCTGAGCCTTTCTTTTAACATTTTTCAGACCACAAACTGCAATAACGAGAAAGACAAACTCCCTGACATTTAAAACAAGCATTTACAATGCAATGGTCTCGGCATTGTTAAAGTTAGAGCTATTGGCATTGCTCATGACATTATTTTTGTTTGGTTTTGTTTTTAAAACATTTAATGAAACGACATTGTTATTTACAATGTCAATAGCTTAATCACTCAAATGCGAGACCTATTGCATTTGCACCCACAGAGAGCCACCCACCCACACACAGAGCCACCCACCCACACACACACACACACACGCACACACAGAGCCACCCACACAGCCAGCCAGTGCACTCTAGGGCAGTGCTTAAATTGTGTATAAAAAAAAAAAGTGCCAGGGCTCATGACAGAAGGCCATTGCAACTTGCACCACACATTGTCCCTGACATGCTGCTAAAGATTATAACAACACAACTACTAACCATAATTTCCGGATATTGTAATTGGAGAAACAGTGGTGGTAAATAAAATACCCAGGCTGGGTGGCCTACTCACGTGCGGGCCTGAAGGGCGGAGTCTCTTACCATCCTCATCAAGGCGCCTCGTTAATCCACGACAGCTGCTCAAAGCTCTACACTTGTAGCCTGGAGTATAGTTTAGTTTAGAATAACACTGCTAGCTAATGAGCAGTTATTAGTAAGGTTTGTATTCCGTATACAAAAAAACGGACTTTTGGTTTTATATGCAACCGAAAATTTTCCCGACGGACATACATACACAGAAAATAACAAACCTCAGAATTAGTCATGCTGCAACATATCAGATCTACCATCTTGCGAAACTTAAACTGTGCAAAGGTGGTGGCGCTACCTGCTCGGTAACAGGAATTAGTTAATGTTGTTAAAACCAACAAATCAAGTTTGCCAAAGTACGACCATGAACCAAAAGAAGACACTCAAAACAAGGGCAATGGATGATAGAAAAGTCTGACATACTATACGAGGGGCCACCCAACTGTTGAGAACCAAGGACAGCTAAATTAGTTTAAAGTTTGCTCGTTCTTATTTTAAATATTTGCAAAGTTCGGTGCGTGTGGAAGGGACATTATCATGTTTTTCTGATAACTTTACTATGGTATTTATTAGTCCAACCTGATGTGCATTTTTACTTCTTTATCCACACAATAGTGCAACCGTCAAACATGCATGCAGTGTACGACTCGTGCACAGTACTCAGCCATGGCTGGGAAAATATGCGCTGCAGTACACATAAATAACGTGCCAGTTTAATTTAAGATGTACACAGAGTGATCTGCTCACATATGACTGGCATCTACTGAAAACGCCTCCAAATGTAAAGTACACTTACTCAGATATCCTATCCCTTCCCTTAAAAAATAGAAATGACAACCTCCTCAAACACAATCTAAACAAAGTTAAGTTGAATGCAACCCAAAGAACAGTCAGTGGTTAGTATTTTACCTCCACTTAGGACAAAATCAACACTGAGCACACGGAGGAGATGGTTAAGGGTGGGTCTACATCAACTGAGTCCAGATCAAGCACGTGTAGGGGCACGCTGCAATAGCAAGCGCAGCAAAATGAGGTGGGGTGCAGCAGCCCACTGCGAGTCTACTAAAATAAGGGAGGGACAAACAGTGGGAAAATATATAATCAGTATTAGTACATCATGCCTGCCATTTGTCTAGCCTCGTAGTTCTCGGGAGCATGGGAATGTCTCTGCACGTGGTTTATGGCTGTAACTGACGGGGTAACGAAAAATCAGGTCCTTAGTGACTGGACATCGAGAGTATGACGTGCTTTGCTTCGAGATCTTACGCACCTTTTCACTACAGTAGCTGTGATTGACTTAAAGCGAGTGACATAAGACTGGTGCATCACAATGAAAAACATGGGCCGCACCCATAATAATACAACCCACATATTTATTTTATATTATGAATATACTTTCTTAGCGAATGCAACCTGCTCCCTTCACACAAAACGAACACGTCAGCAGAACTGTGTCCTTCGTCCTAGATTTCCTCTCCAGAAGTGGGAGCCCCACGGCCCCCACCCCAAATTCTACGAGACTGAGTATGCTGCGTGAATAACTCGCCCCCAGCTGTATGTACCTACACTTTTCAACCACAGGCATACAGGGAAACCTCCTCAGTTCGCTCACATCCTGTCCATATCTGCACAGTGCCCGTTTCAGCATTATTCGGTTTAGGTTACGAGAAACGTCCATATCCTCCACTCTAAAGGCTGCCAGGCGGCCTCATGTCAGGTATAAAGAGGTCAGCGAGCTATGGCATTTTAGTCTACAGCGCTTTGCACGCTGGGAATTATAAACCAAACCGACCTATGACAAAATCAGAACCGCAAACCCTGAATAGAAGATACTGTGACTGAAAAGGCGTGGGTGATTGGAGGCAAGCAGATCACATGACGTCACCTGGCAGCACTGCTAACCAAATGATAGTGATGTGCCGTGAAGTTATGCAATTGTCGAAGTGCCATCACTCGACCGATTGTCACTTCCTTGTTATGCATGAGAACTAGAGTCCTTTTCATTTCAGACAGACCCATCTCAGCTGAGCCATCCACCCCCGAATTTTTTTTTTTTTAAACGTTATGCATTTATTACTAAAATCCTCCAAGCATACACCAACGCCCACTTACTTCCGTATGGAGCCCCTGGCCATAGGTGCCAAAGCAATAGCACAATTATCCACTGTTCTTCTGATTTATCCAGCAACCCATTACAGAGGGAATAATTCTAAAGGTTTAAAAAGCGGAACTGCAACTATGACATAATGTATTATCTTTGTAGGGTTAAAAAACAAACAAACAAAAAAGAAACAGGCCAAGGACTGGCTGCGTGTGATCAACACAATTACATCACCGCACACCTAGGCAACCTGACCGCGGAGCAAAGACCGGAAGTAAACAAAGTGACAGGGCTGCTCCCCAGGGTACGGAAGCTGGGCGGGGCATCGAATGTTCAACAGCTTTATCGCAGGAAACGCGGTCAGTCTCTTCAAACGTGTACTTCAGAACAGCACTTACAGAGCGTTTCTTTGCGAGACAAGGTTGCAAACCCCACACATGAAAAATATCTATTTCGAGGATCAAAACGTGCGGATTCCCTCGATTCTGGAGAACAGCACACGTAGGAAGTGAAAAGTGGCAAATAAGGGAGATGTTCAGTTTTACCTATCAAGCTTAGGATCCATGAGCCAGACTACCTGAATTCACCTCACCGTGACATACAAGTCAAACGGAAGCGCTCAAACTGATACCAAGACGTAAATATACACTTTGTTTTGGGCTAAACAAAAATACATCTCCAAGAGGCCCTGAAATTAGCTTTTTTGGGGTGCGACTGTTGAAACGTAAGGAACAAGCACACCACTGCCTTTCTCCGAGGCGAAGCAGAAATGCCTCGGAGAAAGGCAGCGGCGGTTTCGGATTCGGGGGCGTGTTCTCCTCTTGCCATTGGCTGGAGGAGATAATTAGAAAAGTTGGAAAAAACACGCCCCCGAATCCGAAAAGGACGGGGCCTGTTCGGAGTGACGGACCTCTTCTCCAATGGCTGGCCAGCATTCAAGAGGCCAGCCAATGGAGCACAGGGGAGAAGAGGGGCGGGTTCAAGCCCCTCTACTCCAAGTCATTATCTCTCGCAAGCGAGACTGCGCAAGCGCAGCCTTCGCTAGCCGAGACCTAAAAAAGAAGCTCTTTCGATAAACACATTTGAAAAATGCGCGTCCGGCAGCTGCTTTATGTCTGAAAACCAGACATAAAGCAGCTGCCGGACGGATGCGCATTTTTCAAATCACGGTAATCATTGCTGAACCTACACATATACGTACACGTTTGTGTTCTAAATCTGTACAACTTGATGCCCTGATGAAGTTCCATCAATTGGAACGAAACGCGTTGGCTGTTGTCCTGTGTGTATCTACTACTATTTGAAGATGAATAAAGGATTTTCTAGAAAAATGATGGCCTTTTCGGATATGTGACTTCATTCCTGGTGCCGCCTCTACTTTTCTTCATATGCATAACATTAGTTGCATATACCCCACTTCGCAGCAGGCCCACTTCCATTGTCCCGTACCATTTGCCCCATATTTTGGCATGCTTAGCCGGCATCCCAGTGCCTCATAGATTAGCTTCTCTTGTTGGGCATACCAGTCCACTCCGATTCTCCACTGTGTCAGCATCTGGGCCTGGAGTCCTTCCGGTGGACGGCAATATCACGTTTGGCTACCAGCAGTGCCATCCCCAGTAATGCTTGGTCGGCACAGGTCTCGCCCGTACTCTCGTATTTCCAATAAGATTAACAGCAGGGAGAGGCCCATATCAAGGTTTAAAACGGAGAGATCAGATAACACGCTTTCCCTGTAGCAGGTGATCACTAGACAGGACCACACCACGTGAAAAATAATCACTGGAGCATGGGAGCAGCGGAAACATGATGGGTTGTGAAGTATCCTAGCTCTGTGGAGCCTGTCTGGGGTGAGATAGGCAGTATGTAGGTAGTATGTTTGCACTAGGTGTAGTTGTGAGGATATGGTGATTACCTTGGGTGCCATCAATGCATCTCTCCAGTCTGAGTCATCCAGCGGGCCTAGCCATCCCTGCCAACATGCTTGTGTCTCGGGTGTTAATGATTAATCTTAGATAAATTTGGGAGGCTCCCCCCCAACCAGTGTCCCCATCATGACCTTCACCTCTGCAGGGCTGAATTCCGGGATTGAGGTGTCTATAGAGATATGTACTTGAAGTGTGTGCGCCCCTCCAAATATCTCCCAGCAATATGATTCCAATGGCATCCTATCAACTGAACCCTTCCAGAGAAGCCTCTTCTTTTAAGTATGTACCACGCCACACGGGGTGGGGGTGGGGGGGTATGTTGTGTCAGTTTGGACCACCACCCAGTGTGTTGTTGGGCCACTCTGCTTCCCACAAATATCAAGCGAGTCACTTCAGGGATTAAGGTGGGAATTGCGCCACCATAGATAGGTTGGACCAGCCACCGGTGAACCAGTCATTAATAATCAAAAGTTGGGATGCCAGGTGATACAGGTAAAGGTTGGACATACCCATCATAAGTTGCAAGCTGACAAATCCCGAACTCCAAGCGGGATCTAGAGTTATGCCAGATGGAGGACCTTGCCACAGAATCCGTCTCCCGGGACCAGTGATAGGGAAGTTCTGAAGGAGATAAAGAAAGCATTGCAAAACCATCATCTTGTACAGGGCTGTCTTTCCCATGATGTTCGGTGGCAGTTTTTGCCGCTTTTTAAGGTCCTATTTTACTTTATGGGTGTAATATTAAGAGACCACGTCATTGCTGGGTCCAAGGCGATCTGGAGTCCCAAGTATCGGAAGTTAAGACAACATATGGGGATGGACAATGCCAGTCCATACAGTCCCACGAGGGAGCCAAGGGTACCTGCACAGATTTCACAGGATTAACCCGCAGTCCCGATGCATCTGCAAAAAGATTCAAGATCTGGAGACATCTCGGGATGCTAACAGCCGGATTCGCCATGTACAGAAGGACGTTCTCTGCATAAAGTGCTATGCGGTCTTCATGCCTCACCAACCATTTCCATCCTTACACCTGGCGTAACAATGGATAAGTCGTGCAAGGGGTTCAATGGCCAGTGCAAAAAGGAGGGATGTCAGCCGTATAGGGAACCAGTCTGATACCGCTCTATTGACCTGGACTCTTGCAGTCAGATTAGAGTAAAGGACTTGCACAAGGCTGCGGAATTGGGGTCCGAATCCTGCCTTCTGTAGCACAGTCATCAGATATCTCTAGCATCGAAAGCCTTTTAAAAGTCAATCAATAACGGTGCCAAGGGAGGGAAAAGAAGGTGGTGATGCGCCAGCGCCATGCGGAGGCTTCTCCGTCAATGCCTCATACTCCTTATAGGCATAAAGCCGCATTGGTCTGGGTGGATTAGGGATCACAGGACCCTACATAAACCGGAGGCAAGAACCGTGGCAAAAATGTTAACTTTGCAATTTATAAGAGATATGTGGTGGTAGTCTGCGCAAGAAGACGGTGGTAGAGGCGTTTTGGGTATAATGACAATCGTGGCATGATCAATCACCCTGTGAAAAGAGCCTACTTTTGTCACTTCGTTGCAAAGGCTCAAGAGGTGAGGGACGATCATGTCATGAAATTTAGCATAACATTCTATGGTTTACCCATTAGGGCTGGGCGGTTTTCCCAGTGCCATCAATGCAATGGCCTCCGTCACCTCCTCAGCCGTGATAGGCTCCTCCAGATTCCGACGCTCAGCGTCCGATAGACAAGGCAGCAGCACCTCGTTCAGAAGTGAAGCTGCCATCTCCTCCACAAGCGAGGATGCCGCACAAAAGTGATGCATAGTAGTCTGCAAAAGCTTGGGCGATGGCCAAAGAGGTACAGTGGGTCTGGCCGAGCCCATCAATGATTTCCGGAACAACCCTACTATCCAGGGTCCTGGAAGCCAGCCAATACAATAATTTCTTATTTTTATCCCCGACCTGTATACCCGTGCCGTAAATGCGCGCCAGATTTGCGTCCCCGCCTCCAAGGATAGAAGTTTAATTTCCTCCTTGATCAGTTTCAGTTGTCTGGTGACGTCGCCGTGTGGCAACGTAGCAAGCTGCGATTCTAGATAAAGGGCTTGAGATTCTAACTGTGTTACACTGTGGTCCCTTGCTTTCTCACTTCGTCGGAGGATACCCTCAGCATGCCCACGCACGGTTGCTTTACATGCTGCCCAGAGAATGCCCGGGGCATTCTCTTAGCGTGTGATCTCCTGCCCCACCGCGTCTTGCAGGTTTTGTCCTGAAGATGTCAGGCGTTGAGGCGCCACATAGGGTAGCGGACATTGCCAGCATCACTGACCTGGATTAGATTCAGGCGTGGTCTGAGAGCCCCCAGTGGGCGAATCTGAGCATTGGACACCAGTAGCGCATCAGTGGCGGGCATAAGGAGCAAATCGATGCAAGCATGTGTATGGTGAGCAGCGAATGTGTATGTATATTGGCTTTGCCGGGGATTCCAGATCCTCCATATATTGCACAGACTACCCACTGCCGTAGAGATTTGGCTCTAGCGTGAAGGCGTCCGAGGCAGGGCCAGGGGAATCCATGAAAGGATCAGGTACCGCTTTGAAGTTACCCGATAATCCTAAAACCAGGAGGTAGCTGTGTCACTACAACAAGAAAAGATGGTAGGAAGGCCTCAAATGATACTGGGGGAGCATAAATACATACCAGGTTCAAGGGCCGGTCTTCCACCAGGCCTTTGAGAGCAAGGTACTGACCTTGAGGGTCGGTCAGCGACTGGTTTGCCACCAGGGGGAAGGCCCAACGTAGAAGGATTGCAACCCCTCAGAACCCCTGATGAACCCTGTGTGGTGTACCCTCTCATAGATCATCCTAGCTAGGAACGTATATTTCATGCCTAGGAGAGGAATCTCTTGCAACATCAGGACAGAAGGGGCAAATCATTGGGCATAGCGCAACACTGTGGAGCATTTGATTTTATCGAGGAGGCCATTTACGTTCCAGGACATACTATAGGGAGTCATGGCGGGCATGTGATGACCGTAGGTTCAGGAGCAGGAAATCCTGAGACTCCATGGGGACCCAAAGGAAGAAACTCTATCAAGGGACATATGAATAGAGGGTACCAGTTGCCATGTATATAGTGCCAGATGAGTGGGACAACCTAGGAAAAGCAAGGCATAAACAGAAAAAGCAAGAACAATGGCATTGGGCATACATCTTAATAGTGAATTTCCCTACCCCCAACTGGCCCCCACCCCATACCCCCCCCACCCCTGAGAAGCATCAGTCACCCCATAGCAAATACCCCCAAAAAAACTCAAGTGCCCTGGTTAGGTGTGAAGTGGTGGACCCTTCCTCTAGATAGGATCAGTGTAATGCAGAGTCTGCACAGACGGTCATAGGTTGGTCATAGAAGGTTGAGAATTATTCATTTGCTAGTGACCTGGGCCAGCCCAGTCATCTTTCAGTCAAATGGGCTGCTCGTCCAACTGGCCCGGCACCTGGGAGCCTTCTCTGGTAGGTGAGGGTGAATCTGATCTATGCGTCAGTGGAGGGGCCGAGGATCCCGAACTCATGGAGGGTGACAGTCTTGTTTTTTACGTCTATTGGCTCGAGATCGGGTGTGAACCCTCAGATGGCACCGAGACAGCTGTAGGCTTCGGGTCGAGGTCTGTCTAGCAGAAGAGAGCGAGGCGGGCCACGCAGGTATTTTTTCTCTGTGATCCACTCCCAAGCTGATTCTGGGGGTCTCAAAAAAATTGGATTTGCCCTAAAAAAGAATTTTAAATTGGTCTGGGAACAGAAGCATATAGGGTAGCTGGAGATCTCTAAGCTTCTGCTTGACTGATTCATAGGAATGTCTATTGGCTTGGACCTCTCTGGGTAGTCCGGAAAAATCAAATGCCACAGTCCGCTCACCTCAATATGGTGGAATAACAATTGGTTTCAAAAGGACATGGCAAGCTGTGCTTTGAGTTCGGCAGTAGTGGTGAAATGGGAGCAAAATGTTTAATTTAATGCTGCCAGAACTGCCTCTGAAGTGTTGCTCCGTCGACCGAGAGGTCATGAATCATACAAATTAATGGAAGTCGGTAATTTGACTGACTCCAGCGGTTCCATCTTTGCATAATATCCGGTGGCAGGTGAGCCGTTTTGCAACATACAGCGCTATGGGAGCTTCAATGTGGTGGAATGAACAATTGGTTTCAAAAGAACATGGCAAGCTGTGCATATGAGAATTCATTACTTGCCTATTGAGGTGAACTAACTGTGGCATTTGAGCCATGATGATAGTATAATGTATACTTTATTTGTTCAACAGCAATATGGCGGCTGCAATGTGGATAAAAACATTTTGTTTGAGACATATGAGCTGTAGATCGTATGCTTTTAGTATAGCTTGCCATCTTGTGTTGGGTCCGGATGTTTGCACTTTGTTTTTCTTCGAAGAAGTCTTTCCAGTCACGAGGTAGGTGACTCCTTTTTTCGATTATAGTGCGCATGGGCATCGACTCCATCCTTAGATTGTTTTGCTGTGAAGGGTGATGATGGAGTTAGTAAGAGTAGTAAAAGAGATGTTCATCTATAATGTATCTAAGTAAGATGGTACTGCAACAGGTAAAGGTACCCGGGGAGGCGGGTGGGCGCATATGATGCTACAACTCTATATGCCAAAAACAGATGCATACTGGGTAAGTAGCATTTTCCATTCGAGGCATATGAGCTGTAGATCATATGCTTTAGCATAGACTATACAGCAGTTATCTCCCAAAGCGGTGGCTAACCTGTAGCTGTTGCAGTGGTTTGAAATAGTGTTCGTAAAACTGCCTGGACCACACTAGCTTGTTGTCTTGCCAACACAATAATATTGTTTTGTGAATGTGTGTGGTGGAGACCTGCAGAAATCGTCTAGGGGTATTTTCCCTAAGAATGCCATTGAAGCCCTTAGTTTGTGTGTAGAGTGTGCTCTAGGGGAAACTGTTAATGCTCGCTTAGCTTTAATGTAACGTATTTGAATACACTTAACTATCGACCGTGCAACACCCGCTTTTGATATGGGATTGCCTTTATGTGGTGGCGCAAAAGCAACAAAAAAGGGTTTGGATTTCCTAAAGGGTTTTGTCCTTTCTATGTAGTACAGTAATGCTCTTTTGACATCTAATGTGTGAAGAGCATGCTCTGCCACTGAATCTGGTTGAGGGAAGAATACAGGCAACTCAACTGACTGGTTGATGTGAAAGGCAGAGACAACTTTGGGTAAAAATTTGGGATTCGTCTTAAGAACCACTTTGTTTTGGTGTATTTGCAAAAATGGTTCTTGTATAGATAGTGCCTGAAGCTCACCCACTCTTCTTAGAGATGTGATGGCGATAAGGAAGACTACCTTCCATGTGAGAAATTGTAGTTCACATTTGTGCAATGGCTCAAAGGATGGACCCATAAGTCTTGTAAGAACTATGTTTAGGTTCCACACCGGAGAAGGTGGAAGTCTAGGAGGAATGATTCTTGTAAGTCCTTCCATAAAAGCTTTAATAGCGGGCACTCAAAAAAGAGACAAGTGCTGTCTGTTTTGCAGATATGCAGCAAGATGTAAGCCCAGGGCCGGCTCCTGCAGTGTGCCGGGGTGCCCACCCCCGGGACAGTGCAGTTTGCTATGACAGGGCGGGAGCCTCGCTGCTCCCGTCCTGTCATAGCAAACTCTGGTAGGAGCCAATTTTTTTTTTATGGAAAAATTAGGAGTCTCGACTCTAGCGCGGCCCCCTAGGGTGAACGTGCTGGGTGCGCGACTCCAAGCAAGAAAACCTAATCTTTTAAAAAAAATAAATCAAGCTTATATGTTTAGATCTTGGGTCGCTCTAAAAAGAGCCCTTGTGTGTATTGGGATATTTTGGTGCCTACAAGTAAGTACCTATGCAGAGTCTAAAGTTGTTGAGAAAGACTCTGTTACCCTCATCTGTGAAATGTACACCATCTCTCCTATAGATGCCATCCATATTAAAACGCAGATTGTTGTAAATGGACCCCAACGTATAATCTCTGAGATAAGCAGAATCCCCCCAAAAATGGTAAAAAAACTATATAAATATATTTGTTTGAATATTTTTAAAAACATTTCTTCCCATTTTTTAATAAAAAATATATAATTTTATTTAATGAAATTTTTTTAAAATAAACAGTTAAACTGTGGAAAAACAGTATCAAAGAATACATATAACTATTATTACATATAAAAATTATCATATAAAAAACCTTTGAAATTCACTGAAAAAACCATAGGTTTCAGACACGTTATAGTTAGGAATTAGCATTATTAAAAACCTTAGAAATTTACTGAAAAAAACATAGGTTTCAGGGGAGTTATAGTTAGCTGGACATTTCACTCGTACAAAACCAGTGAAATTCCCCTGTTATAGTTAGTTCAGCTAACTATAACTCACGCCCCCGCAATGCAGTGCTGATGACGACACATATTGCATCACTCATGACATGGTCAGTGACATCGCTGATGACCTCTCAAATGACATTACTGATGACATCATCCATGTGATAAATTGACGCATCTTCTCACACCATAATATAACCTTTGATACACCCACTCTAAATTACAGACAGCCATTCTCAAAACCAATGACACTCAAACACCAATAACTACATACCCACTCACTGATTCTTAGGTCCACACACACACATCCATTCACTCCCCCGTACAATCACTCATACTTATAGTCACTCAGTACAGGACTATCATATGCACTCATACATCTATATAGACACACACACCGCCACTCATCCATAGAGGTACTCACACACCTAGTCAGTCATGCAAATAATTAATCACACTCCCATTTACTCACCTATACAGTTATACACACACCAGATCACTTACTCATACAAATACTAGCACATTCGTACGCTCTTATACAATCACTGATACAAGCAAACACTCGTCCATACAGCTACTATCATAATCACACACTCACTTATAGCGATTTATATACTCTAACACATATATACTGCCTTTCACATATGTAGTTACTCACACATGTACTACTGAGATATACATTCACTCACTAACACACCCATACACACACTCACCCACCCATACCTTCCATCACAAATGCACTCTTGAAACCATGCACCCAGTGAATCACCCACTCACACATCTATGCACAGTCACACACACCCCACCCACACAAACATTCAGGCACCGATACAGATAGTCAGGCAACCAATCAATAACTCATATAGACACTCATGTAGCTATTCACAAACCCATGCAGTCGCTTACACACCAACAGGCAGACGGATACAGACATTCACACAGTTTGGTCAGTAACCCATGCATTCAGTAAGATACGTTTAATCACTCACTTAGTCAGTCACGCACCTACTAAATCAATCCTTCAGACACTTATACACCCACTCATTCTTCAATACGCCTTTCCCTATATATATTAAACATATTTCAACTTTACAGAAACACACATTCACTGGATGATGTCATCAGTGATGTCATCAGTGATGTCATTTGAGATCTCATCAGTGATGTCACTGACCATGTCATGAGTGATGTAATATGTGACGTCATTAGCAGTGCATTGCGGGGGCGCGAGTTACAGTTAGCTGAACTAACTATAACGGGGGAATTTGACTGGATTTGTACCAGTGAAATGTCCAGCGAACTATAACGCCCCTGAAACCTATGGTTTTTTCAGTGAAAATATATATATCGTGAGCACTCCACCTGCCGCCTGACTAATTCTTTCAAAACGATGGAGCACGAACCACAAAGTTGATGCTAATCAGTTTTCTTTTATTCTGTTACCATACAGCAGCCATAACGCGTTTCAGCCCCGAAGGACCTTGATCACATATTCCGTATGTATGTTAACCGTACTGCTGCTTGATCATGGTTATCTATTTTTGGGAAATTTATAACCAGGGCCCCAGTTAATATGCGATTTTTGCAGCTGCAGAATTTTCCTCATAATTATGAATTTGCTGCAATTGCCACATTATTCATTATCTGCTGCATAATTTGAATATTTTAACAAAAATAAATTTTCTAGCTCAAACGGATCAAATGTTCCTAAAAACACAGCGATACATGTTGCCGCACAGTGGAAGGTTCTTTGCAAATGTTTACTTATTGCTGTATTTGGGTGTTAAGCGGATACAGCGGTGAAACCTTTGCCCAGAGAGTTTTAACGTGTCGAAATGACAAAATACTGAAGCAGTATTATCCCAAAAAGTGGCACTTTATGTGGCAAAATTGACCTTTTGTTGCATAATTTAGTCAACCCTGCCACATAATTCAAATGGCCCTGTTTACAACGCACCTGCTTTCTAATCAAATACGTACACACACACCCCAGTTTTTCCCACCATATAGCAAATGTTCTTGGTTTATACCAGAGGGGTCGTAGATGAAATATTAATCTGGTTAATGGCTATATGATTCCACTATGAGAGACGCTTAAATGATACCATATTACATCAAGCACTGGCACACAAATAATTTGAGATCTATTTCTTGTTATGATATCTGACATAAAGAATTGTTATCTCACTTTTAACTGTAGCCATGGTGAGCCTATCGATTGTATCCTTACTTAGACCTATCACTTCCATCCAGTATCCTGACCAGGACCACAGATCTCCATTATGTTAAGTCAAAGCCATTTTACTCCTTTTTGTGTTATATGGGATACATTGGACAAGGGTTTACTCTCTGAAATACAACAGCATTAATAATCCAGTCATAAGCACCTGTTTTTTTCATATTGATCTTAATATATTGTTACTTTATTGATACCAATGAAATATTTGTAATTAGGAAATGGCTTCATTACAAAACATGAATGTGTTATAATGCCATGTTACCGTATGAAATACTGTAGTACAGCGCAAGCCTCTTGTTCATGATGTATTTGTGTATCCTCATTAAAGGTGATTGTGGATTATCTTTGCTATGGATTGATGACGGTGTTACACCCTAATTCGTTACCAGCGCCAGCCACGAATAAATCCAGCATAATTGGTGACTGTCTTGTGCTTCTTCTAATTCAAGGAATTCCCTGTTTTATTATTTAGTATGGGACTTGCGTCCGTATGACGGCAGCAGCATTGTTGGTGGAAGTAACTGGGGATTTGCAAGCCTGCCGTAGAATTGAATTTGAACCTGTTCCTGTCACTCAACTGTGAGCTCCAACAAAGCGAGTTGAGCCGGCTGGTTGACTACCTGGCACTACAAGCCGCACAGTTCGTGGCTCACTCCCAACCAAAGAACATAAGGATTACTTTGTGAGAGCAAGCACCTCTCTGTGTATCTAGACCACCGTCAATTTTGGTAGATCAATCCACCGTATGTCCTTGAACACACATGATGGATGATGTGTTGCTGAAACGAAGTGAAGCAGCAAGGGCTTTGTTCGATGTAACAAAAAACACTATTGGTTCAGAAGCTACTGGAGTAAGTTATGGCAATAAAAACACACAAGGTATTTTAAAACAAAAACTATTCCTTTATGAGAAAATTGCCAGGAGAGAAATTAATAGATGGTGGGAAGTGGCATCACTCAATAATTATATCGAGGTAGGAAGAGTCCCTAGAGGATTACGGATCTTCATTGTACCAACATACGGGAACCCTAACCCAAAACTGTTAGAGGAATGGGCGGAGTTAATGGCCACCACATGCAAAGGAATGTTGGGTTTGCTCTCGAAATATGCCAAAAAAGAACTTGATGAAATTTGTGACAAGATGAAGAGCCTAAAAGAAGAAATAGACAAATATCCAGATCAGGAGACGGCTAAATCTTTTTTGACAGCAATGGAGCATAGACTTACGAAATATGAAGAGGAAATCATGCAGAAAAAAGGGCGGAAATTTTTACGAGACAAACCGGACTATGCCACTGGAAGAATTCTCACTTTTGGGAGAAAATTTGAAAATATAAGAAGGGAGTTTAAACAAACCACAGCACACCAACAACATGAGTTACTGACATCCGAATCAAGTTCTGACGCATACTCCGATATGGATGACCAGCCAGGACCTTTAACGACAAACTTAGCCAACCAAGAACTTTTTTAGATGAATTTCGTCTTCTGAAACAAAGGAAGGGTCCAAGAAGGGGCCCAAAAAGCAAACCTGGAACCAACTCAAATGATAAACCACAAGAAGGAAACCGAGCAACAATGCCGGATGGGAATAGAACCTGGCAATTCAAGAATTAATCATGGGTAAGAAAAATGTGACTGTTAATCTTTCTTGCAATTTATTTAACAGATGGAAAATACTCTGTTTTAGAATTAGAATTGTCCAACTGACAACTTTAACGATAGTACTTTGCCGACAGATCTGTTTTTGTTCATTAGGAACCTTAAAATGATGGCCATTTTCAGCCAACAACAAAGGAAGGGAAGAGACCCGAGTCATGACACAGCTCCACACATTTTCCCATTATTTTCACAGCAACCCGACCCAGCCACTAGCATATACATAGGCGGTTTGAATTTACAACTCCAAGAGGATGACCGAACATTGGAAAAAGAAGGTGAATTATTACAGGAAATGGGATTAGAAATTGATAAAGCGAGCCACAGTCTGTTCAAACTCAAATCCAGCAGTAATCCAGTCACACCACACAACAACATACACATTTAAAAACGTATTCATCACAGATTTAATTGAGTTGAGATTCAACACGAGACCGACTATGCTGCTAACTTCACGAAACATCATCATCAAAGAACTTTATTTCGATCACTTTGGATCATAAAAGTATAGACAAACAAGAGAACCAGCATCACACATAGGCACAGAAATACAATTTTTAATAGCAAATATAATTATAAAAAAGTGCAAGAAGCACCTTTAAAAAATTGGTTAAAAACAATATAAAACCATACATTTGATAAACACAGGCCAACTAACTATAGTGCTTAGGAAAAACAGCAGCAAAGATTGGGGACTGCCCAGAGAGAAGGGAGACGGCGATATTGCACATCCAACCAGAGAACACCATAGGCATCGGATAATCCATTTAATAGATCAAAAACTGACAGTACATATTTCAAGCGCTTTATCCAGATTGCTATTAAAAACTTGGCCAGACAAAAAAACACTACCCCATAAGTGTCGCACTGCAGTAATCTAAAGGTTTCCTGGTATTCCATAATGCCCAGGTTTTTACAAAGAGGAACAATCCCATTTTGAACGCAGTTGTTTGTAGAGAGGGCAGAAAAACAAAATGTGTAAGGGATTTAGGACCCCCTTTGCAACCTGAGCACAAATCATCGTTTGTACCACTATCCTGTTGGTATTTGCTGGTAAATGATTTTACAGGTAGAGTTCCATACCTAAACTGCAAGTATAGTTTCCTAGCTAAGGGGGGAACAATTTCATCAATGGTACTGTCACAAATAGCCACTTGGTTTGTGGTCAATAAAGACCACGGATAGAGAGCCCTTACACTGCATAACATTATTATTTGCAACACTCTCCGAAAAGATTGCTTTAATGCTGGCTTTGCCAATTGAACACCTGGTCTCAGGGGAGACCCAGTATTTATCCAGGTTCAACCTTTGACGTAGTGCCAAATCTAAATATAGTGGAGTCAGTGGTGTAAATGCAGGAAGATTTAATACAGTTCTTATGAACATATGCTCCATTATGGAGAGGCTCTGGGTTTGTTAACAATCCCAGAGCTCTGCTCCATATAAAACCGCCCCCTAGGACCATCACCTTATAAATTTTTACAGCTGCGGTCACCCTTCTAAATATCCTCTGTATTTTCACTATTTATGCAGTGTGTTGGGATAGGGACAACTGTGTTTTTTTAACAAAACAACAAACATTAGCTTTACAAAGCCTAAATATGACCATAATATAATCCTCAAGCCATCTCACAAAGGTGGTAATGTTATACTGTTGGATGTAAACAAGAAACAACAGATCTAGGTTCTATGAACTTGTTTTACTGCAGGAATATAAGCAGACCATTGCAAAGTATCATGACATCATGTGACTGGGAAGAATAGGGGCTCTTGAGCAAGGACAAGTATAGGTTCCTTCTCTCAGAAAAACCTATCGCTCACTGTTTCTACCTGTTAACAAAAATGCACCCAGACCCAGTTAATCCGCTAGGGAGACTCTCTTCTCTAATTAATGATAGCCTTTTAAAAGATCCCTCCATTTATTTAGGTCATTTTCTTTTGCCTGACGTTCTTAGCCTGCAGTCTTATTGTAGACACAGCTCCTCAACAAGATTAAAGGTATTTATTGGGGACTGCATTATATTCTATTGACCATTGAAGTGGTCTATACTTTTATCAAGCATATCCGTGTTCAGGCACTTTCTGAGGGATTGTCCTATCTACCTGTACAATTGCACACTCCTGCTTTAATGCATTTTAGGTTTTGTTTAGAGAATAACATTTAATGATCAATGGTATCGTGTTCCCAGTATGCAGGTTATGAGTACCTGCTTTGCCCCTAGCTCTGTGAATTATTGTATGGGCCGATAGGAAGAACAGGTAGTTAAGGACATCAGAAAACAAACATGACAACACATAGCATAGTACTCTAGACATGGTACAGTAATGACTTTTTTTGTCATATGGAACTGTACCATCAAGGAAGCTGAAGATTTCCTCAGACATATTAGCACCAATAACTTGAATCTCCAATTCACTTATAAAATTAGTTTTGAAACAATTTACTTTGTTGATCTAGCCGTAAAAGGTGGCAACGTTGATACCATTTTATTTCCCAAATCCATGGAGGGTAATAGTGTCTTGCATGCTAATAGCCAACATGCAGTCAAATTGAAATGGAGTATACTGCACAGTGAGCTCCTAAGTGCTAGATGAAATTTGTAGCTCCAACAGTAGAATCGTCTAGAAATTTTCTTCATGGGGGCATCCACAGGAAGGGCTCAAGCAAGCAAAACCCAGGGCTATGATTCACACGAGGGCAAGCCTGTTGGCAGGTGAAGCTAAAAACACACAGCTTAGCAAAGTGAGACTATTTACCATCTTTAAGGCAGAATATTCTACTATTAGTAGAATTCTATCCCACCACTTGGTACATTGTGAAATATCGTACACCACCATCGGCAAACTGGTCACCCCAGGTCCTTCGATTACATACCGCAAGCATAGACCACTATGGGACATTCTAGTGCACAGTCACTTCACAACTCGTGAAAGACAGACTGGCTTGGGGACCAAAGAGGTTTCTTCTGTTGTGGATAGAACAAAACCTATAAATACAGTACTAATTTAAAGACCTGTCCACAGGATTGAATAGAAAAAAAGAATAACCTGCAAAACAGACTATTGTGTTTAGATATTTGAGTGCCCGTGTGAATTGCAATATGTGGGGATCACAGTTTTCTTCCTAAAGAAGGTGTTGGAACATTTGGGAGCTATCCGATGGGGTGACTCCACTTATCCCATAGACAGACATTTGCAAGTGGCACATGAGCAGAATCCTGACACCTTGTCTTTCTTTGGCATTGCCTAGGTTTGAGCACATTCCACAAAGGGATAGTGGAGATGGTAAACTACGTAAGATGGATTGTGAATATAACATCACTCTGGACACCAAGATGCCTAAGGATCTAAACATTGAAGAACTGTATGTACATATTGGATCAATTTGATGGCAACAATTTGTTGAGCATCACGTACTCTTTGATTTACGGTTACACACTGCACACTACTGGATAGTATATTGATTGGATATTCTGCTCTGAAACATTCGACTCAGATAAACTACATGTGTTTGTACGATTGATATGGATGACCTGGTTTTCAAATCCACTTGGTTAAGAATGTAATGATCAATATACATGGTAACTGTAATGCTGCTTCATCATATTTCTCTTTTGTTTGTAAATTTATGTCACACCCACTTTCCTCACACGTGCACGCATACACTCGCTCTCTCACACCACACACCCATGTTTTCTTCCACTGTTTAACAAATGTTCTTGGTTTATATCAGAGGGGCCAAAATGAAGTTGGAATCTGGTTAATTGCTGTGTGGACCAAAATGGGAAGATATTCTTAAATGATGTCTTATTGATTGATTGTATGAAAGATAACAGCAGCATTAATACCCTCCTCATCGCTTGTTTTGCTTCACATTGATGTTTTCATTATATTAATATATTGATGAAATATTTGTAACTAAGAAACTGATTAATTACGAAACATGAATTCGCTATAATGCTTTATTGCCATATGTCTTAATGCAGAACAGCGCAAGCCACGTTCTTCATGCTCCTGATGAAGTGTTTGTATATCCTTTTTAAAGGTTATTGGGTACTGTCTGTGCAATGGTTTGGCCCAGGCATTAGCCGGAACGCATTACCAGCACCAGCCACTAATAAACGCAGAATAAATCGATTTGATGGGCCGTCTTGTGCTGCTTTTAATCCAAGAAGAGTTCCCTGCTTTATACTTGTGTACCGGACTTGCACCCATATGACGGCACTGGTTGTTGGTGGAAGTAACTAGGAATATGCAATCCTGTCGGAGGAATATATATTTCTCCACAAAGAAGAAAGAAACGGTATTGCACTTGCTGTAGAAATGGTTTATTCTCACTGAGGAAAAGACCACTAAAGTGTTTCAACACCAACGCTGTGTTGGCCCTGTTTTTCGAATCTGCACTACACTTTCCATTAAAAAGATTTCATCTGCTTTGCGTTCAGCATGGCAAGTGTGGAGGAGCAAAAAAGCGACCTTTCCCTTTATCTCGTTTTGAGTTATTTGCCTGTCAATACAGGAAAAAACAGGTGGATGGAAGTACACCAAACTGGCCATGAAAGTAGAACTTTAATTATAGAAGGGCCTTTGTTTGATTTTGGTGTAAACCCATTAAGTATTGGGGCATTGGAATGTTGAGCGCTCCATTGAAGACAACGAAGTGCGCCCAGGCTTCTAATGGCTGGTAGAAGCCCGGACTACTAATGGCTGGGAGAAGCCTGGGCTACTAATGGCTGGTAGAATCCCTGAGAGAAACATTCCAGTGTTTTTTTCATTTCACAGCTCTTGCTGTACACAAAGGCCTCTCGGAGCCCGAGGGAATTTAAGCACCCCCAGGCTCCGAGAGGCCTTTGTTTTTACAAATTAGAACATTCTGCCCTCTAGGGGCAGAATGTTCTTATAGCCATAGAGCCCTTTGTAGGCTCAGGCCTTTAACGCTGGAGCAGGCCTTTAATGGGCGACAGAGCCCGCTAACTCGGGTTCTAAGGCTATAGTAGAGAAATTAGACTTTTTTCTGAACATGAATAGATGACATGACACCTTGATGGAAAGGTGTAGTTTTTTTTCCTATAACTTTAGTGCTGTTTAATGAATTTGCACAAAACTCTGCAGATGTTCTGCATGTTATGCCTTCTGCTGGTATGTTTAAATTGGTGCAGGTTTATTAAGGGGGCACAGTCAAAAGGCGTTTAGAGGGTTTTTTTGCTGATAGTGATGTCATCATTTGACGAATCCACGTGAAATTTAGAAGACATTTGACATATTTAGTGGTCTGTGGGCATGAAAAGTTTTATGAAGATGCTTCAATAGCTGAGAGGGAAGACGTTTTAAAAGGTGCTAAAAAAGTTTTCATGTGCTAATAACTTTGTTGCTCTTTAATGAATCTGCAAGAAATGTCAGGCTGCTAGCACATTAAGCCCAGTCCATGAATCTCAGATTTCATGTGGATCCAACAATGGAAGTTAAAGTTAAATGGTCAAAAAATAATTGTTTTGGTTATGGCATTGGAGCAGTTTTACAGATCGGCACTACCCTTGGCTGACACCATGTTTAGGCTACCTTTGATATTTTTTGTTTCATGCAAATATGTCGAGAGAACACTTAATGGGGAAATTTAAAAGCCGGGTTTCTCATTTTAGCTCCTATTGGAATGTTTGCTGTCCAATACCGAAAAAACCCTGAATGGAATTATACCAAACTTGGTATGAAAATAGACCTTTACTCAGGGGCGTCATTTAATTTGTGTGATTTGGTGTAGATTCATGTGGTAGTTTTCAAGAAATGTGCTTTACTATAATGTGTCAGAGGGCTTGAAAGGTTTAAAAGTTGGAGATATCTGGACATTTATGTGGACAATCCTCCTGTTGTCCGTTTCGAATCTGCAAATCTTCAAATGTTGGTCCTCAGACCCCTTAAACACTACAGTGCAGAGGACAATACATTCAAGTCCTTCACACATTATCTATGCCATGCGAAGGAGGTTCACATTTCATCCTCTCATTAAATGGAGGAATTTCCTCTGGTGCTCGCACAAGAAGGATTCCCTTTCTATAGTTGCTGTGGAAGAGCTTCCTCAGCAGCCTGAGGTTTTTTATTTTCAGACTGAGGACCAGCATGTATGTCACCCTGACGTAATCTATGTACAAAATGAAAATAAAAGAATATGTTCAGCTCCTTTTATTTTTGCTGTAATTGGAGTTCAGTGGGTATATCTCAGCCCCCCAGCACTTTGGATGTTGTAATTTAAATGATCTCGATATGAAAGCAGCCACACCAGTACCGGTACCTTGGTTGTACCATAATTTTATCCCTTTTAATGTACGGAAGCTAGGAAGTGAGTACAGGGAAGTTACCTCCAAGGCGATGGCAAGGAGAAGGTGATGGGCCAAGATCAACCCTATAGCATGGGGGGGCGTCCTAACAGACATCACAAGCCCCGACACTGAGAATCCATGGTCAGTCGAAAAAGGATACTCGAGATGGGAATCCTGGATTACTCAATCCCTGGATTTAGTAGCCCCCAAGGTCGCCCTCAAGCCCAAAACCAGAACTAGAGCAGAAGGATGGTTCAATTCCCAGCTGCTGGCGTTAAAGAAAAATTGCAAAAAGATCGAAAGGGAGTGGAGAAAAACTTATGATCCCCAACTCAAAATAGAGTATAAAACAGCCTAGAAACTATCAAAATGAGTCAAGCTAAGTTCTTCAAAGAAAAAATCAATAGGGCTCAGAACTCCTCAAGGGAACTGTTTCTGGTCCGTCCGGCATCTCTGTGCCGATTGTGTGGAGAAACGCTGTAGGCCACACCTCCCACTTACTTACTCCACCCCCACTTCCAGCTGGCGGTCAGGCTGGTGGCAGGAGCCGAGACACTATTTAAACGGGAAGCTCTCCCGGTCGCGCTGTGGTACGAGGCCTGCTTGCTGTTTGCTGGGCAGGGGATTTGTTTAAAAACGTAGTGGGAAAAGCACTTGGGAAAGTATTTTTAACGCAACTTTACTGAATTGTTCTAATTTTTAAAATCTTTTACTTGCATGCTTGTACAGTCCTTGGGCCTATTTGCATGTGTTTTTTTTTTTTTGTCCTCATCTCACCAATAGGCTTCTGCAAATTTAAAAAGCCGTCATATCTTCCAACTGGGCGCCCCACGGCTAACTGCATTTGCCTAGATCGGCCTGACCAGCCCCGGGTAGTAACGGCTTGGTGTAATCATAGGACCCGGGGGGAAGACCAACACATTTTTTATTACTCTCAATGAAGAAAAACTGATCGCAAGTCCCAGCCCCAGCTTAGTAGAGGCTGCCAGATATTGATTGATATTCCCCTGCTCCCCTCTTGCTCTAGTCGTGCCATAGCAAAAGAGGCTTTAAGCCAGTCTTCTCTGTTCGGGGGGGATAGGATCTTTCCACTTTATACATAGCTCCCTCCGAGCAAGCAATATCAGGTATAACAACCCCCTATGGCATTACCCCCGACAAACACCAACAGTAGGTTAATCTCGATGTTTACTTCAAAGATACCCGATAGGGAATCTCCCACATCTTTTCCAGTAAGATCTTAACTCCGGACACTCAAAAAAGATGTGGATATCGTCCGCATTAGGTAGTTTACACCTAGGACATTTGGGGTGGGAAGCAAATTTGGCTATTCTGGCCGGGGTATAATATAGTCTGTTTACGACAAAAAAGTGATTATTTTTTAAGCTGGCTGGTTTGATGTATTGATAGAGTAATTTTAAAGAAGGCTCAAAAAAATCTTCAATGTTAGGCTCAAGGGGAGATTGGTTCCAAACCGATGATTGGGGTGGAAGGTCCGTATCCTCTGCATCGAGAAACCTTGTATACCACATGGATCTCTTTGTTTTTTGGCAGGACGTTTTGTAATAGCCGCTCTAGTTCTCAGTCACCTCTTACTTCGCCGACTTCTGCCTCGTACCATGATTTAAGTTGAAAATACTTAAACTTGGAGAGAGCAGCGCTTATCTTAGCTCTTAATACCTCCCATGGGAGAATTCCATCTATATCCATCAAGTCTGATCACTTAGCCACACCCACTCTCTTAATTGGTATCGCCAGACTATCTCTCAGGCAGAGAGGAGTCCCGGGGGAGTCCCAAAAGGGAGAAAAATCAGAGAAATATCCAAAACCCCATCTGCGTCTCACTTTATACCATGTCTCCAGGGCGGCCTTAAGGACCTTGAGACGCACACGTATAAAGTATCTTGGGGCCCGAATCTTATATAGAGAACTTTCTCCTCCACTTCCCCCCTCGACCATGGCCATCTCACCCAGGAGCCTGCCCCATGTTGTCCCATCGGGGTTTGAAAGCAGCATCCTTATACCCTTCAATTGGAAGGCAATTAAGTACCATCTGTTGTCGGCGGAGGGCCAACCCACCTTTAGTGATTCTCCTCCTCAGCTTTTTCCAAGACATGTTTTCAGCGTTTCCGGTCCGTCACGGCATCTTTGTGCCGATTGTGCGGAGAAACTCTGTAGGCTACACTACCCACTTACTTACTCCACCCCCACTTCCGGCTGGCGGTCGGGCTGGTGGCGGGAGCTGAGACACAATCTAAACAAGATGCACCCCCGGACGTGCCAAAGGCAAGCCCGTCCGCGCTCGAACGGGGTCGGGCCCTATGCCCATTTATATCTATATTCGGCCAGGGAGCTGACATCACACCAGGGTCATCATCGTATTAACACCACCACCCGCTCAAATTTAGAGAAAGTGGATATTTTAGCTCATAGATATACTTTTCCCGAAATTGACACTAAAACCCCTCCCACTCCTATCATGCACCCACGATCTTTTTCAGAAACTCCTAAAACTCAGGAGTCAAAGGGCCTCACAGTTTATTATTTGAACACTCGTTATATGGTAAAACACCAGCTGGAAATCTGTCAGCTCTTAGCCTCTGACAAACCAGACATTCTTCTCCTTACGGAAACATGGCTGACCGAGGAATCTGTTAACGATATTCTGGTCGCAGTACCGGATAATTACTAAATCCTGCAGACTAATCGCCCCTCAGGAAAAGCTAGTGGTGGGGTGGCAGCCATTATTCATCAGGACCATCAGTTTACTTCCTTAGTGGTTTACGGGCCCACCTTCAGTTGACAGTCTTGTTTTAAAATTTGATTCCCCCCAGCCACCATTTATCTGTGCCCTTTTTTATAGACCTCCTCATCATATGCCTGCATTTCCTCCGGCATTGGGCGAAATGAAATCCCATTTTGTTATTAACCACGCCAGAATACTGATAATTGGTGACTTCAATTACTGGCCTTATGATGAAGGGGAGTGCCCCAGCTTGGTTGAATTGACAGATCTTTTAACTGGGATGAATTGCACCCAGCATGTAAGGGCTGCTACACATATAAAAGGGCTTACTCTAGACCATATATGGACTTCTAATTTAGAGATCTCTACTCTACTGATCTCTCCATGTATTTGGTCAGATCATCATCTTATAACATTCTCCCTTATTTCTGTCTCCCCTCCTAAACCCCAACACTTAAGGAATGTAATGTCTAGAATTTGGCGACGTATGAACACTGATCAATTCAGACTATTGTTAACCAACATGGCCCCCTCTGCACAGGAGGTGTTTCAGACTCGGGCAGAAAGCATTAAGACATGGCTTGAGCTGGTCAGTGACCGTGTCGCCCCCCTCAAGAAAATCTCGATTTTGAGACCGCATGATGCTCAACGATGGTTTTCTGATGATCTAAAAAACATGAAACTTGCCCTAAGACAGGCCAGACGCAGTTGGAGAAGTCACTATCTTACCGATGAGAGGGATATTTATGTAACCCTCTTGAAAGAATATAAAAAGGAGATTCTTCGTACCAAGGAAGATTATTTCTCTAGTAAAATTCTTAACTCATCCAATAAATCCAAAGAAATTTTCTCCAGAGTGAACGAACTTTCCAAACCATATAGGATCATGTCGAAGCCAGTTCCATCACAGTCCTTCCGTGACTCCCTTAATTCCTTTATTTGGGAGAAAATTGCCTCTATTAAAGATAGTATTCCCTCTTCTACCTTTCTCATATCTGTCAGAATGTACCTCGGATGGATCAAATTCCTTTGATCTCTAAGGAGACTTTTCTTGATCTACTTAAAAAGGTTGACTCTGGTTCCCCCACTGATTGCTGCCCTCCTCATATACTTCGGGAGACTTTTACCATCTGTCCTGACCCCCATCTTTCATTCCTTAACAACTCACTTAAATATGGCATTGTCCCTGACATTCTTAAAAGTGCGGAAATCATCCCTATTCTGAAAAAAACTGTCGCAGACCCGTCAGTTCTTAGCAATTATCGCCCCATCTCTTTGCTACCCTATTTGGGCAAAGTCCGAGAGGCTTATGTGGCAAATTGCTTTAGTACATTTGTTGAACACTACCAGATCTTGGACTCCCACCAGGCAGGCTTTAGACTAGCTCTTTCTACGTAATCTGTTATACTTCGTCTTGGACGAATTAAGAAGAGAGGCAGATAGCGGCATCCCCCAGGCCCTGATTCTCCTGGATTTGTCAGCAGCATTTGACACGGTCGATCATAACATCCTGGTTGACTGATAGAATCGTGAAGAAAACAAACTGAAAAGGAAGTTCGTTTTTGCCCTGAGTGGAGCTGTAATTTAATTGCGAATTACAGCGTTCCTTCTGATGGATACATCTGCCAGTGGATTCCTCACCTTGTGAATATCCCCTGCGCCAGCAACATTCGGAATCTTTTGTAGCAGTCCACGCCAATGGGGTCGACGACGACGTCACAGAGACACGGCTCCGCTCGCGACTCCGCTGACGTCACCGGCTCCATAAGAAGACCTAGTCGGCGTGATGACGTCAGTTCCCATTTTTCCGCGCCGTCGAAGCCAACGGATTTCGGGAATCGCTGTTGTAGCGGCATTGATACTTTGTGTATTTTCGTTGTTTTTCCTGTCTTCTTTGAAGATGTCGACAAAGAAGTCTGGGTTTAAGCCTTGCCGGGAGTGTGGCAAGCATATGTCCATCACTGACCCACATGAGGACTGTGTGTGGTGTTTATCCTCGGACCACGATGTGGATGGCTGTACCAGCTGCCGAAAGATGAGTACGAAGGCTCTGAAGGAACGGGAGGCAAAGCTCTTTATTGCCAGAATGAAGAAGGACAAGAGAGGGAGAAGGAGATCGAGGTCTCGATCGAAGTAGAGGTCGGCGTCGAAGTCGACTTTGGGGCATGCTTCTCGAGCTAAGAAGCACAAGAAAAAGAGAAAACACTCCTCTCGGCACCATTCAGATAAGAGCACGAAGCCGAAGTCGCCTGCTCGGCGTCGAAGGGACTCTGTTTCTCCTTCTCCTGTGCCGGGTTCGCCTGCTGGTCCTTCATATCCGGTGGTCTCTTTGTCTCCGGCTTCGCCAGTTCCAGCCCGGACTCCGACGCCGGTTCCATCCCCGGCTCCGGTTCCGTCTCCGGTTCCGTCTCCGGCTCCATCTCCGGCCCCGGAAGATCTTCAAGTCCCGGGTGAGCCTGCGACGCCGTTGATTCCACCGTCGGCGCCGGTTGGCCCGAGTCCGGTGGGGCCTGGCCAGTATCCTGCTTTCCCTGGGCCAGGTCAAGACCAGTCACATTACTTAAATGCAATGTATGGGGTATTTGCTCGTGCCATGTATGTCCCTGGTGCACCTGCGGGTCCGACGGGTCCTTTGGCATTTAACTTAGGGGTGCTGCAAGTATATCCTCAGGCCCCTTTCTATCGATTTTATCCAGCGACGCCGTCTTGGAATCCTCCGGCTCCGAGAACGTCGACGCCGCTTCCATCCTCACCGGCTCCGGCTCGACCTCGTTCTATGCCGATGGCTCTGCCGGATCCACGGTCGACGCCGGCACCGGCGCCGTCTGAGTCGATTTACGGCGCCGCCGAGGATTCGAATTCGCTCCAGAAGGGAGACTCAAAGGATTATTGAGGAGCAGAGATACCTTCAGGAGGAAGCGGAGGATGGAGAATTGGTGGAGTCGGATGAGGTTTTTGACGAGCTAAGGAAGCTAGTGGTTTGGACCTGTCTCCTGAGTGGGAGATTACTCCGCCATCAGATGAGCCATCCAAGGACGTTGCACCCTACCATGCAGTCATAAGGAGGGCTGCGGAGTTACTTGATCTCCAACTTCCAACAACGGAGTTTAAGTCAAACATCTTGACTGAAGTCTTGCATTCTCCCTCAGCGGTGTCAGAGCCTTTGCTTCCATTTAATGAGGCCATTGCAGAACCTGTGTTGGAGGTGTGGCGCGAACCCTTTTCTGCTCCTGCGGTGTCTAAGACTATCGCTAGGAGATACAGAGCGGCCCCAGGTGATCCAGAATTTTTGTCGTCTCATCCATCGCCTGAGAGCTTGGCAATTCAGGCGGCTTGTTCTGGGAAGTCTAAAGGAGCTTTTCCACAGGTCCCTGGGGACAGAGAAGCAAAAAGACTGGACCAGTCGGCAAAGAAGGTGTTTTCATCAGCCAGCATGGCTTTGAAATCGACTAACGCCACATGTCTTTTGGGACGCTATGTGCATGCGCTGATGGATTCGGCTAGGAAACTGGTGCCGAAGCTACCTGATGAGGATAGAGCTGGTTTTAACGACATCTTGGCTGATGCTCAGGCGGCTGCGCGGCAAGTGATCCAAAGTGGGCTGGACACAGCAGATTCTGTTGCACGGATCATGGGGTCGTTGGTGGCAACTAGAAGAAGTGCTTGGTTGAGAACTTCGGAGTTCTCTCAAGATGTGCAATCAACCCTATTGGATCTACCGTTTGATGGGTCTGGCCTCTTTGGGAAAAAGGCAGATGCTGCTCTAGAAATATTCAAGGAGAGCAAGGCAACTGCTAAATCTTTGGGACTCCAGTCTCAATCGAGAGGGTCTTTTAAGAGGTACAGAGGTTTTGGAAGGACATCTTTTCGAACCTACAGGCAGACTCAGCAACAGCAGCAGCAGCAAGGTTCCTCGTCGAGAGGTTACAGAGGAAGAATCAGGGGTCGCACACGTGGCTGTCAGCTCTCCTCCTCCTCTTCCTCAGTCCCTCCCACCACCGCAAAACAGCCCTAGATCCGCCATTCCGGATCATGCTGGTCCTGAGGGAGGCCGGCTTACCCATTTTCTACAAGATTGGGAATCTGTAACTACAGATCTCTGGGTTCTAGATCTTGTGGAAAATGGGTATGCCCTTCCCTTTCGGGAATTCCCTCCAAATTACCCTCCTTGCCAAGGGGCTTGCTCGGAGGACCACCGTCTTCTCCTGCAGGAGGAAGTCCTGAAGTTGCTTCAGAAAGGTGCGATAGAGGTGGTTCCAGAGCAGGAGAGGGGTCAGGGATGCTACTCCCGGTATTTCCTGATTCCGAAAAAGGACGGCAGATTGCGTCCGATATTGGACCTCAGGATCTTGAATTTTTATCTAAAACAAGAGAAGTTCAAGATGCTCACCCTTGCTCAGGTTCTTCAAGCGCTGAATCTGGAGGACTGGATGGTGTCCATCGACTTGCAGGATGCGTATTTTCACATCCCAATCCTGAAGTCGCACAGAAAGTATCTCTGTTTCACGGTAGGGTCGCAACATTATCAGTTTGCGTTCCTCCCGTTTGGTCTTACTTCTGCACCTCGGGTCTTCACGAAGGTGATGGCAGTGGTGGCAGCCCATCTCAGAAGGTCAGGGGTCTCGGTTTTCCCCTATCTGGACGACTGGCTGATCAAGGCGGAGTCTCCAGAAAAGGTGCTGCATCATCTGCGGGATACAACTCAACTGTTGTACAACTTGGGTTTTTCGATAAATGTGCCCAAATCTCACCTGGTGCCCTCTCAGCGCAACCTGTTCATAGGTGCAGTACTGGACACTACTGTTTGTCGAGCATTCCCTCCTCCTCAAAGGATTCTCGACATACAGGAAATGATTCCTTTATTTTACAACGGAGCGGTTGTTCTGGTCCTGAAGGTCCTTCGCCTGCTCGGTCTGTTTGCTGCTTGCATTCTGTTGGTCAACCATGCACGCTGGCACATGAGGGCGCTCCAGTGGTGCCTCCGCAAGCAGTGGTATCAGCACAAGGGAGATCTCAGGGAGTCTGTGAGGATCTCCAGAGAAGCTGCGGCGGATCTATCTTGGTGGGGCATGGAGGGCAATCTGTCTCAAGGAAAGCCTTTCCATCTTCCTCCATCGGTGGCCACAGTGATAACGGATGCATCCACCTTAGGGTGGGGTGCTCATCTGGGGGATGTGGAAATCAAGGGTCTTTGGTCTCCAGAGGAAAGGTTGCTTCACATCAACCTTCTGGAATTGCGGGCGATACGTTTGGCGCTCAAGGCCTTCCTCCCTTCCCTTCGCGGTCAGTCTGTTCAAGTTCTGACGGACAACACTACCGCGATGTGGTATATAAACAAACAGGGAGGAGTGGGGTCTCTTTGACTCTGCAGAGAGGCCTTACGTCTATGGTCCTGGGCTCAGGACCATCAGATTTGTCTGATGGCAAATCATCTGGCCGGGGTGCTGAACGTGCGTGCGGACAGTCTCAGTCGGTCGTTCTCTGCCGACCACGAGTGGAGGCTCCATCCGGAGGTGGTTCGTCACGTCTTTCGGACGTCGGGAACTCCTCGGGTGGATCTATTTGCCACCCGCGAGAACGCGCACTGTCCGTCATTCTGCAGTCTCCAGTATCCGATGCAGGGAGCGTTGGGCGACGCGTTTCAGCTGAGTTGGGGCTCACGACTCCTTTACGCGTTTCCTCCCATACCCTTGATTCCTCGGGTTCTGAGGAAGGTTCGCCAAGACCGGGCCCAAGTCATATTGATCGCCCCGGATTGGCCAAGAAGGGTGTGGTACACGGATCTTCTCCACCTCTCCTCGTGCCCTCCGCTCCGTCTCCCCCTGAGGGCAGACCTCCTCTCGCAGTCGGAGGGGCAGGTTCTACACCCCCACCTCCAGAGCTTACACCTTCATGCCTGGAGATTGAACGGGGCAACCTGAATTCTTTCTCTCTCCCGCCGGATGTGGTGGATGTTATTTTATCGGCCAGGCGACACTCCACCAAATCTATTTATTCATATAGGTGGTCTAAATTTGTTCTCTGGTGTGGAGAGAGGTCCATTGATCCTTTGAAGGCTCGTCTGTCTAATATTCTATAGTTTGCCCTTTCTCTTGCTCAGCAAGGCTTTGCTGTGGCTATTGTGAAAGGATATTTATCGGCTCTGTCGGCTTTCCTTTGTTTGCCGGATCAGCCGTCATTATTCAAATCACCTATTGTTCTTCGTTTTATAAAGGGCCTTACAAACAAGTTTCCTCCTACTCCCTTTATTGTGCCTCAATGGGACTTAAATCTTGTACTAACCTATCTTATGGGTTCTCCCTTCGAACCCTTACACAAGTGTCCCTTGAGGATGTTGTCCTTTAAGACCGTTTTCCTCTTTGCAATCACCTCGGCAAGGAGGGTAAGTGAGCTTCAAGCTCTAAGTTCAAAACCCCCGTTTTTGACCATTCATGCTGAACGAATGGTACTCAGGACCAGGGCTGCATTTTTGCCTAAGGTGGTAACTCCCTTCCATCTGGGGCAGTCCATTACCCTTCCTTCCTTCTATCCTCCCCCTCACCCTTCCAAGGAGGAGGAGAGACTTCACCGCTTGGACCCTAAGAGGGCGGTGAGCTTCTACCTGGACAGGACAAGGGACTCCAGGATTGATGACCAGCTCTTTGTGGGCTTTGCTGGCTGCAGGAAAGGTCGAGCGGTGCACAAGCGCACCCTTTCCAAGTGTATTGTCTTGTGCATCAAGATATGCTACTCCCCAGCTGGTAAGGAGCCTCCGGAGGGTTTGAGGGCTCATTCTACCAGAGCAAAGTCTTCCACATCTGCCTTAGCTAGAGGTGTTCCAGTGGAGGACATTTGTAGGGCGGCAACTTGGGCCTCCCTCCACACCTTCGCAAAGCATTATTGCTTAGACACCGAGGTGAGGAGGGACGGACATTTTGCTCGATCCGTCCTTCAGGATTTTCTGGTATAGAAAGGTGGACACCCTCCTCCGGGAGTGGGGACTGGTGTGGAATCTATTCACAAGGTGAGGAATCCACTGGCAGATGTATCCATCAGAAGAACAAGTTACTTACCTTCGGTAACGCTTTTTCTGGTGGATACAGTATCTGCCTGTGGATTCCTCACTGACCCACCCGCCTCCCCGTTGTCCATCCTTCTATACCGGTATTTCTATGCCTGTAATTCTATTGATGGGTTTCAAGTGTGTTTATCACTGTCAAAAGCATTATGTTAATTCTTGTGCTTTGTTATTTATTTTCCACACTGAGTGTGTTGATATGCATATTGTGTACTGTGTATACTGTGTATATATATTGCTGTCAGTCCGTCCGTGTGCCTCGAAGGCATGGAATAAAAGGGGCGGAACTGACGTCATCACGCCGACGAGGTCTTCTTATGGAGCCGGTGACGTGAGCGGAGTCGCGAGCGGAGCCGTGTCTCTGTGACGTCGTCGTCGACCCCATTGGCATGGACTGCTACAAAAGTTTCCGAATGTTGCTGGCGCAGGGGATATTCACAAGGTGAGGAATCCACAGGCAGATACTGTATCCACCAGAAAAAGCGTGACCGAAGGTAAGTAACTTGTTCATTTCCACCGAAGACATTCTAGTGTGGAAGTTACTTCCTTCTACCTAATACTAATCGAATAATCTTACCTTCCATCTACCTCACACTACTCTTCTACTTCTCACACTCCTTTCATATCCCTCCTACTACTCTTCTACACCTTGCTCCTTCCTTATTCCTCATTCTGCTCTCCACAATTTCCTTCCTTCAAAATCACTCTAAACTCCTCCACGCTTTCTTCCTTCTCCCTCATACTGATCTCCCCACTCCCCTTTCTTCTGCTGCATGCTACTCTACTCCTCACTATACTTCATTAACCCTCATGCTATTTTTCTCCTCACTCTCCTTCCCAAATCTTAAACACTGCTCTTCTCCTCTTAACGCTATACTTTAAGCTACTACACAGCTAACAATTACAATTCTAACAACATAAACCACAGCATACATACACTCCAAGTCAAAGTCAAAAGATACTTTATTCGACAGCTAAGAGTCATAAAAGCACAGTTCATTTCAAGACATTGGTACTTAAAACCTTTAAAAAAATCACATACATACACTCAATAATACTTTGCTAAAATACAATATCATTAGCAAAGCAAATGGCTTTAAATTAAACAATGGTGAGACCTATTGCATTTACAATGCTTGTCTTACATAGATTGTCCTAAGAATGCTAAGGTATCCATCAAAGTAAGACAATATTTATGTGACTGAAAACTGTGGCACATCCAGCCAATGTCTTACCATCTGCATTCTCACCATTCTAATTGAAATGCTAACTCCCATGTGGGGGGTGACCTCATGCACTTCATTGGAATGGACCAAAACTGTTACCCTGTGAAGTTCTCACGACCACCGAATTGACGTCACATGGTCCAAGTTTAGACCAGTTCCAGCTGCAGAGAACCCTCCCAGCCGTACAATGTGGGGTACCGTTTTTTAATGAAGTATGGAAACGCTAGGTGATAGCAATGTTGATCCATGCAGATTTAGGAACTTTTCCTAGCAGAAATATGAGGAAAGTCTGTGATTCTAGTGAGTTTGAGGTTTCTGGGGCATTCTGGGTAAAATGAATAAATTGTGGGATTCACAGTCACACCACCCTGAGCAACTGATGGTGTCGAGGTTTAAAAAAATGTATGAGGTGGAGGCAAAGCACAGGGCCAAATACCACAGCTACTCACATCGTCAATGTTAAAGGCAAAATCTTGATATGTCCTTGTTGAATTTTCGTGACTTTCTTGGTATGGGTGATATCCCAAGTCTCCATAGTGGGGTATAATTTGTATGGGGAGAACTAATGGCGCGCAGAATAATATAATTTTTTTTTATTAGCTATTGAATTTCTTTCAATTTTTGGCTACTAAATGTAAACCACCATTCAGGAAAGAACACATTTTGTAAAGTGCCCTCTGAATCACATGAGCACCAAATTCAGAGATGTACTAATAACCACTATTTCCAAATTATCTTGAGCACATATATAAAAAAAAAACTAGGCTTTCTTCAGACCTACTTTTCGTGTATTGTTTGGGAACCTATAAACACTATATATCCCTGCCTCCAGAAGAGTATGACGGATGTAACGGTATATTACGTTTGTATATCGGCCATTGGGCCAAAAAATTACAGATAAAAACATTGTCACCGATATCTATTTTGCCTTATGTTCATTAGCTTTTGATTTCATAAATACCTTTCTGTAGGAAATCCAAGAGCAGCCTAAAAATTAAAGTGACCCTTTGATGAATTCAAAATGTTGTCTACTTTTCAGACAAATTGCAAGCAGGTAGAAACCACATAAAATAGGAAAATGTTTTTTTTTTAAACTGTGCTACCTGGTCTTCATGGCTGGGATGAGTCTGATTTTTAGCTCGCAACCCTTTTCTTGATATCATTTTTAGACATGGAAAAATATACTTTCTTGTATAGCGCTTTTTCCCCCCAAACAAAATGTTTCCTACATTTTGGCTATTTACTTTGTGCCCTCCCGGGGGATTTATAATTCCCAACAGTCTGCAAAAATGTAGCAAATGATTAGCAAATTAACTTGTCCCCCCCCTCCTCCACTCACCCCCAGGAACTGTGCCCACGATGATGGATTTGCATAAAACTCTATACGAAGAGTAAGCTAAAAATGCTAAGTGACCACAAATTTCATACTGGTCCATGATACAGCACCAAAGATACCAGGAAGTAAAACCCTTTTGATCTCTTCCCCCTTTTAACTTTGACTCCTTTGTTACATCTGCCTGAAACCTGAAATTCCTGCTCTGTCCTTCGCTTGAAAATAACTTGTCTGATTATGAATTAATTTGAACCACAGTATTTCATTCTGCCCCTCCTTGCTGGATTTGCATGAAACTCGGCATATCAAGAGTAAGCTAAACATCAGACATTTGTAATTGCATCTGTTTCATTAAGTATGAGGTCATGTGCTTTTCATTTGGTGTGTGAGTCCTAGTTCAAATGCCAGGCCCTGCTGCAGGCGAATCGTGGTTTGCAGCGCACGACACAACCGGATTCGCCCTCCAGTGAGGGTAGGGAGCAAGACCTGACCATAGGTCTTGCCTTGCAGCCATCCTCTGCTTTACATGTCCTGCAGCGAGTCACTACTGAACTCTGTTCGTAGTGCCTGTTAGTGCCAGAAGGTGAGGTCCAACAAACCGTTCTATGTGGAATATTGCTAATATGGAAAAAGTCAGAGTCGATGTATGCAATGATACATGTCCCCAAGGTGCCCTGAGCTCCAAGGACTCTACTCCACAGAGGACGGTTTAACAAAAACCCTTTATTGAAAACCGGTGCTGACATCTCCAAATTATTCCTTTCCCTTACCCCTGACGCGTTTCGGAGCAAACGTGCTCCTTCCTC
Organism: Triturus cristatus; assembly: GCF_964204655.1. Classification (NCBI taxonomy): domain Eukaryota; kingdom Metazoa; phylum Chordata; class Amphibia; order Caudata; family Salamandridae; genus Triturus; species Triturus cristatus. The sequence continues at coordinate 154,376,157 of NC_140587.1, read as the reverse complement.
ATAGGTGGAAGACTGGCAAGAACGGAAAGCACCCAACCAGTATTCGCCGCTTTTACATGTGCTCCCAAGTGAGCAGCATGCCGGTAGTTGTAGTGTCCATTAAATCCCCATGGTGGGGTCCGTAATCTTGTCAGGCTAATTAATCCTTCCATTTCGTTATGGCATTTTAAACCCTCCTGTACTGTTATCTCGACAGGTGGTGCAATCTTTACACAGCTGGGCTGCCGTGTTAACATGTCCCCAAGGTGCCCCAAGTACAGGACTGCGGGTTTGGGAATTGTCCAGAGCCGAATGGCAGCACAGAGGACTTTGAAATTAAAACAGGTACTGAATTTCTGAAGCCCATTGGAGGGTTTAAAATGCCATAACAAAATGGAAGTATTAATTAGCCTGACAAGATTACGGACCCCACCATGGGGATGACTTGTGTGGCTCTCACTAGGTTCTGTTACCCAGAATTTCTTGCAAATCTCAATTTGTCCCAAAAACACATTTTCCTCACATTTGTGATGGAAAGTTCTGGAATCTGCATGGATCCACAAACTTCCACCCAATCAGCCTTCACAAATTCTCCTGATATAAATGGTACCTCACATGTGTGGGTTGGCCTAGTCCCCATGACAGGAAACAGCCCAAATGCAACTTGGACACACACGACATTTTTACAGTGAAAACTGACCATTTTTGTATTAAGTGCTTAGCTGTGGATTTTGAACCCTAGCCCAGCTGGCTCCTAGGGAAACCTAGCAAACCTATACATTATTGAAAAATAGACACCCAGGGGAATCCAAGATGTGGTGACTTGGGTGGCTCTCACTAGGTTCTGTTACCCAGAATCCCTTGCAAACCTCAAACTGTAAAAAAAGAAATATTTCCTCACATTTCTGTGATGGAAAGTTCTGGAATCTGTGTGGCTCCACAAACTTCCACCCACCCCGCATTCTCCAAAGTCTCCCGATAGAAATGGTACCTCACTTGTGTGGGTGGACCAAGTACTTGCCTGGCGCAAGTACTTGGTCCACCCACACAAGCAAGGGCCCAAAACGTATTGAGGAGACATCAAAATTACCCATCACAAAACAACCAGGTTTAGCAAAGGGGGGCACCTGTGTTTCTTGCCCCGGGATTGGTGGCCATCTAGGGAAATCCACCAAACCCACACATTTCTGAAAACTAGACACCCGGGGGAGTCCAGGGAGGTTTGGGTTGCGTGGATCCCCCAACTTTTTTCTACCCAGAATCCCCTGCAAACCTCGAATTTAGCTGAAACAAAATCACATTTCCAGATATTGCTATGTGGGATACCCGTTCCAGCACAAATGTCCTACCACACAGCGTACCCCTCAGTGTCCCGAGTAAAATTATACCTCACTTGTGTGGGTGTCCAATGCAGACCTGGCTAAAAACATATGTTTTTTTAAATTTAGCTCTTAGAATTCGATGTGCTATGTCCTTAATCGCTATGTTTTTGGCCCTTCCCAGTCACAGGCCCTTTCCCCACACTCACAAGTGAGGTATCATTCTACTCCGAAGACTGAGGGGAATGCTGTGCGGTAGGACATTTATGTCCGTCCTGTGATCCCACAACCTTCCCATACAGAAATTTTTAAAAGATTAGTTTTTTTCAGCTAAATTTGAGGTAGGTCATTTTGATGTCTCCACAATATGTTTTGGGCCCTTGCCTGTCGTGGGTACTTGGCTCACCCACATGAGTGAGGTACCATTTTGATCAGGAGACCTGGGGGGATGCTGAATGGTAGGAAAATTGTGTTTTTTCTGATACCTGAAGATCCATTTGTTTCGGTTTACAATAATATCTGAAGTTGGTAAATGTTCCCTAGAGACAAACTACACCTTAGCACAGAAAGACAGATGAGACAAATATGACTGCCTATCCATCTGTTCCTCAAGTACACACACATACTGGTTGGATTTGGCATGAGGGTGAGTGAAAGGTTCAAAATGTAAATTTTATTAACAAGAGATGTCAACAAAAAGGAAATGCACTGTTAATAATGAAAAGGTGAAAACCTGAAGCAATGACTCGCAGCTTGTGAGCTGTGAAGCCACGGCAAGGCACCAACCTCTTTACAGGCCATTTACACACCTTTCACACGTGACACACAAGACCATTCACACCGCCTGCCGCAGGCCCTGCGCATTCCAACATTCACATCAACAGACAGCACCATTCAAGGGTCCATCACTTTCATACATCCACATGACTGACACAGCAATCGCACCGGCTGGTGGTTGACATAGTGTGTGCAGTGGCGTTTGGCTACCAGTGTGTGTAATGGCCAGCATCAAGTCAATACCCACACAACATCTGCCAAATGCCAGCCCACGAACACCGCCAGTCAAGCGCCAGTCCGCGTACACCGCCAGCCGAAGCCCAGCCTACCCACACCACCAGCCAAGTGCCAGCCCACGCACACCGCCAGCCCAGGCACACCACCAGCCAAGCGCCAGCCCACGCACACCACCAGCTAAGTACCAGCCCATGCACACCGCCAGCAAAGCGCTATCCCACACACACTGCCTTCCAAACGGCATCCCACACACACCGCCATCCAAGCGCCAGTCCATGCACACCGCCATCCAAGCGCCAGTCCACGCACACCACTAGCCAAGCGCCAGTCCATACATACCGTCATCATTATTTTTTTAAACAGAAAAGAAAACACAAACCAATTGGGACTAGATACAAAACTATAACTACAAACACAACAGCGGTAACTACATACATCATTCTAAAGCCAACTGTGAAACTGAACAACAAATATAAAACCATACAAACCAGGCAGTACACTATTAGACTCACGGTTGCTCCCAAAAACTCTTGAGTGTGACACTGTTAGAACCAGGATTCCCTAGTTGGCTGAGGTAGGTACCTTAGGCCAAGTAGGGACCCCCGCTTTCAAGTCAGGGAAAGTAAGGACACCTAAGATAGCCCCTGCTCACCACCTCGGAAGCTTGGCACGAGCAGCCAGGCTTATCTTCAAGGCAAATGTGTGAAGTATTTGCAACCACGCTCTCAGTGACCCAATGATGACACCACAAAAGGGACCCCACCCGAGTTTCATAGAAAAACAAGTATATGTTTATATAAAAAGATATACGAGGAGATCACACGATAAAAATCCAACATATGCGTATTTGTAATATTCCTCCTGGCCGGTTATTAGGCCAGCCAGCCCTTGTAGGTCCTGGCAGTATTAATGAGCAATTCTAGATGATCCAGTACAGTCCTAATGCAATGCTTTGCAGTTCGTAATGCAAGAATCAGGCAATTTGCAATGTAAAAATAATGCAGTTCGTTATGCAGCAATCCAGCAGTTCGTAATGCCAAAATAATACAATGCGTAATGCAACAATCGGGTAGTTCGTTATGCAAACTAATGCAATGCGTAATGCAACAATCAGGCAGTTTGTTATGCAAACACAATGCAATGCGCAAGGCAATATTCAGGCAGTTCGTAATGCAAAAACAATGCCATGCGCAAGGCACTTTGGCACCAATCACGGTGCTTAAGACTGTCTCTGCCACTCGTACCAGTTGCCAGTCGCTGTCCGCTTCAGCCAACATATGCCCCCAACACGGGTATGGTGTAAACCAAAGTGCAGCTCCACACTCCGGCCCCGGTACTACCACTCCTTGGCAAGTACGGTCTTTGATACGAGCTGGAACAGAGGCTCGCGCTGCAAGAATGGGAGAGGCCGAGAGTGCCTCTCTCCGAACCCGCACCCTGCCAGCGACACACATTACCTAGGGGGTGCGACCTCGCTCTCCTCCTCTCGCGACTTGGGCCTCCGATGCGACTTGGTTGATTCCGGGCCGATGGCGATAACAAAGATCTCAGGCTGCAACAGGGCACAGGCACACAGCGTCGCCGAGACTCACTTGAGCTTCGGGTGCACACAATCACAGGGCAATTCTTACAAGGGTATCGGGCTGCAAAAAACACACGCACACAGCATCGCTGAGACACGCTTGAACTTCTGGTGTGCACGGTCACAGGGCAATCCTCACAAAGGTCTCCGGCTGCACAAATCACACTCGTATGGTGTCGCTGAGACTCGCTTGGACTCCAGGTGCCCACGATCACGGGTCAATTCTTCCGAAGGTCTCAGGCTGCACCAAGCACATGTACACAGCGTTGCTGAGACACTTCTGGAAACGTTTGTGTTCCTGTGTTTCCACAATAGGGAGCCAGCTGTCCTCAGGCTCTTGGGGTTAAGTTACTTCAGGACACAGCACAGCAAATTCCTTTCAAGCAGGGGGACAGAGCACACATAAAAGTCCCTTTAGCCTCTTCTTGGTTAAAGCAGCAGACTGCAGGCCAGCCCTAGAACACACAGCAAGGGTCAGTCCTTTCCGTCCGTCTCTTCAGCTGTTTCTTCCTTGGCAGAGGTTCCTCTTGACCCCGAAGTAGTTTCAATCCTTTACAGTCTTGAACAGTTCCATTCAAAAGTCCAGGGGTTTCAGCTCTCATAGTTATACCCCTAAATGTCTTTGAAGTCTTTGTGTTCAGGGGGGCACTGACCCCTGTCCAAACCAGTTCTGGGTGTCTCCCTGCCAGTGACACCTTCTTCCTTTGATAGTGGGGTCTGGATCCTTAATCACTCAGCAGGAGAAGGAGCCATTGTTTTATGGCAGCAACCCAGGCCTCTTCATCTCCAGGGGCTACTCCTCCCCCCTACACTCCAGATGCAGGTCAGCCTGTTGCTGTCTCACCTCCTCCCCGGGTCAAGACATTCCCCAGAGCCTATCGTATTCGAATCCAGACAGTCAATCCACAACCAGGCAGAGAGACACAGAAATGTTGGAGCACAAAAACCCAGCCACTTCTAAAAGAGTGGTTTCTAAACATGCAATTCAAAAACCACCTTCACCAAAAGATGTTATTAAATTGTGAGTTCAGGCACACTAACCTTCACCTCTCCATATTAAGCCTTTGGGAAGATAGGCTGGAAACATATTACACAGCCTTTCCCATTCTGTCCTATGGGCAAGATGGCCTTTATACAGTGAAAAACTAAATGGAGAATATTTCACTGTTAAGACATGGTACACACCTTAGTACATGTCCTACCTTTCCCATACACTGCACCCTGCCCAGGTGGGTGCCCTGGTCCTACCACAGGGGTGTCTGATGTGCATAGAAAGAGTAAGGCCTAGCAAGTGGGTGCACTTGTCAGGACAACATAGCAGTTTGACAAACTGCGCACAGGCACTGCAGTGGCAGGCCTAAGTTCTCTCCTTAGGGCTACTTGTGTGGGTGGCACAATTAGTGCTGCAGGCCCACTATATGCCCAACGTTTGCATTACTAGCCCTGGCACACAAGGTGTACTTTACATGGGACTTTACTAGTAAGGCAAACATACCAATCATGGACAACCATTTACCATTACACTTTACACAGGGAGCACCGGCACTTTGACATTGATCAGCAGTGGCAAAGTGCCCAAAGCATCTAAGCCAGTCAAACGAAATCCATCTCAGCATCAAAAATAGAGAAGGTAGAGGCAAAAAGTCAAGGGTAATCAGGCCAAGAAATGCCAGGTCTAACAGATACAATCTGAAACATGTGGGCACACACAGCCCAGGATTAGAAGGACAATCTGCACAGTGCATGCGACTCTCCTTCGGCATACCTCTTTGCAAACAGAATCTACAGCTCTTCCAGGGCTGCGCACATGTGGCGAGATTTAATGATTTGGGGTATCTTCTGTAAAGGGCATTAATCCCGTCCCTCTTTTCCATTGGCTGGCGTCACCGTTTATGCTAAACTGTGGCCAGCCATTGGAAAAGAGCTGTTTGTGACGTTTTTGTTTGGCTTTTTGAGCCGTCCCATTTGGACGGGCTCGTCTGCCTTCCGTGTGTCGTGAAAGCTTTCTTATCTTTATGGGGCCATGTGTTTCAAACACATGGCCTCATAAAGACAAGAAAGCTTTCACAACAGACAAAAGTGAAAGCGGACCGTGCTTGTTTCCTTAACCAACGAGTTTGAGAGCAGAGCACATTAAAGTAATTCAATAAGGATCTGTGAAATAGAGCTCGTCAAACTGATAACTCTGGGTAACTCATTGCAACTTAGTTAGGGAATGGGAGTATCCTTTAATGTTCGATGCGCTAAAAATATCCAGGTTAATAAGTATCGCTCAATTCAGCAATATAATCATATGTGCTTGAGAAACTATTATTAAAAATATATTTGTCAATATTTTCAAAGTCTTTACTGCTTTCTTTGTGACATTTGTTGCCTGATTGTCATATTTTTGATGGCTTTGCTCGTGCTTTGACCAGCCCCCCCTCCCCCCCCCCCCGAATTCCCTGGTTTAGTGTCCCTTACGCCCCAACACAGGGTTGCTGCCACCTTAGTCCTTGTCGACATGGACATTGTTTTTACAGTCCTTTTAGTTTAAGAACATTGTATCAGGGCCGGCTTTAGCGCTGGTGGCGCCCGTGTGCGACAATCCTTTTTGGCGCCCTCACACCCCATGACCGCCTCCTCGGATTCTCTCACTACCACTGATCAAAAGAGTCCCTCATCTCTCCAATCATAAACTATTGCTAAACGGAGCATCCCCCCCTTGAGGCCGGCGCCCCCTCCACAGGTTAGCGCCCAGTGCAGCTGCACCAGTCACACTGCCCTAAAGCCAGCCCTGCGTAGTATGATATGGGAGTTGTGGTCTTTGTTTCAGTCCCTTGGGCCAATTGGATTAACCCACAGTTTTTCAGAAAAGTTCGGAACTGGAAATTTAATATGCTGATGACCTGCAGATAGGTGGGCACCCCTGAGATGTCACTGTCAAATATACCCTGTGCACACTTTGGTTTTTACATTATATAATTGTGATTTTTGCACTTTCCATAAATACTAACAAATCAGATTGTGGATGCATGTGATTGGTTCATGTAGGTTAGGTAATTTTCTCAATTTTGCATTATTGTTGACTGTCAAGCTATGGTCAGAATTATTCTAAATAAAGTTTCAAGCAGTCTTCCCCGTGGACATTGCCCTTTCACTTATCTCCCTGCTTTGACTTCCTGCTGTGAGCACTGTTCCATGGTAATGCAGAGCATCCTGTTAATCATTGATAGGTGTCAGTACTATAGTGCTAGTCTTTTTTAGCTGTATAGGAGATGTTGATGTTTTGAAGTCGTGCCTAGCTGCAGTATACTTAGAGAGGTTACCCTTTAAACAAGCATTGGCATAGCCAATAGGTCTCGCCTTTGGGATCTTATAAGTGTTTAGCCATGCAACACTTGATGTTGTTGCACCAAGGATATTGTGCTGGATAACTAAACACTTATAAGGTCCCAAAGGCAAGACCTATTGGCTATGCCAATGCTTGTTTGGGTGTGGGAGGGCAATCTAGCCACATCCTCCACCACTCCAACTCTAGGAACATTTGCCAGTTCCACTACAACAAGGCTGCCTATCACAGACTCCTGAAACTGAAGAAAAGTAATCTTTGATGCTGGAGAACACTCCTTGAACACAACAAAAGCATTAAAAGTTGCTAAATTGAATAGATGGATGGCCAACTTCTTATACCAAATGTAAGCCTTACGAACAGAAGTGTAAGGTTCCAATGTCTGATCTACTCTATCAACACCACCCATGTTTTATTGTAGTTTACAATGCACACAGGTTTGTGCACTTCAGTAACCTGATCCCAACAGTCACAGGTGAAGTACTGTCATCATGGATGGTAGTCAACATGTACACATCCCTCCTGTCCACATATTTCATAGCTAGCAGTTCATCGGTATGCAAGGCACTGCACTGTCCTCTCTGAAGCTTTTTGCAAATGAGCTCTTTTGGGTAACCTTTACGGTTAGAGCGGATTGTGCCACAAGCAAGAGTGTCCACTCTGAGCAATTCCTTAAACAATTGCACAGCAGTGTTGACGTTATCTAGGTGCAAATGGGGACCCCTGTTAGAAAGTCCTTTAGCAAGCTTCCACACAATTTCTCTGAAACTCCTAAAGTGGACGGACATCCAGGGGGGTCAATAGTGGAATCCCTACCAGGGTACACCTGGAAATTATAGACCTATCCTGTCTTGCTCTCAGGCAACATATACATCTTAATTCCATAACGTGCCCTCTTGCTAGGAATGTACTGCCTTAAACCAAACGGCACTTGAACAGAACAAAAGACTCATAAACAGCTATTTCTTTTCCTGGAATATAGATCTCTGAAAATTGATCTACCAAGTGATCAAGAACAGGCCGAATCTTAAAAAGACTGTCACAGTCAGGGTGATCTCGTGGCCACGCCAAAGCATTATCAACAAAATGCTGCATCCAAAGCAAAGTAAATACCAATCACGACTCATAATTGCAGGAAATATGGCAGTTTCCATCAATGGACTGGTAGACCAATATGAAGCCAGGGACGGCTTCCTTATCAAGTCCATCAAAAAAGTTAAACCCAAAAACTTCTTCATCTCATCCAGATTTGTGGTAGTCCACCGGGTAGCTCTAGAGCGGGGCCTAAGTCTGGCACTGTTTTCCCTCAAATACTGTTCAGCATACAAATTACTGCCGGCTGTCGCAGCGGCAGGACCTAGGTAATCCTGAGGTGCCTGTTCTTTAACAAATGTTCGACTACAAGACGGTACCATCCCGCATGACCTGGCATGACCCTTGGAAAATCATACCAGAGGAAACATTTCTCTGAAACAAAGAGAAGAGACAGGTGAGAGCTTTAGGCCTAATGAGTGCATGGTGTGCGTGCACAAGAAAGGACAGGGACACCGACGACACAGCCCTGACAAAGGCCCCAAGACCCGATTGGGCTCATAGCGAGTGCCGAAACATGCTGGCATAGGAATAATTGGGTATAATTGAGTGATAAGATTCAATAGAAACCAATAAACTCAAATTGTTTTATTTATACCCTAGGTACCCTCCTAATAAAGTGAAATCTTTGGGTTTACCTTGAGGTATTTTTAATTTATCAACATTGTGGGTCCCTGTTTATCCAGCTTGCTTCATCTTCGAACTTCCATTCCATCTGTGGTTGAGTCCGCCCTGATAGTATCACCTTATAAGGGTGGGATAGGCACCGATGATGAAGCATGTCACGATAAGGGAGTGAGGCGTATACTCAAATATCTTTGGACACCTCACTAGGAGTAAGAACTAGGCAGAGGTGACACCCAATCCTGATACAAAATTGGAAACCAGATGGTTTCTCCAAAACTCTTCCGAGTAATCAGTTGCTCATATGTGTGTGTGAATAGCATACAAATTAGTCTGTTCAACAATCTCAGCCAAAAGTACATCATCCATAAACAACTGAAAACACTGTATAGGCGAAAGAAATTCACAATTCACTCTACACCCTGCATCACCACTAAAGGCAGGCAACACAGGCAGCACTATGTTTGGATAAACCCAGAGTCCAGCACTTCCAATGGGAAGCCTTGCAGCCCCAGGCTGCAATCTAGATGCCTCTTGCTGTACCGACACACCAGTGTTCTCCTCTAAAACAGGCACTTCATCCGCACTGAGAGTAGCTTCATCATCAGATGATTCCTTGTGGACAGAAAACTCACTGCCAAAATCTTGAACTTCCTCCTCTCCCTCAGACTCCTTGTAAGCCTCATAATCCTGGTCAGAGGAAGATTAAAAAAAGCATACTAACCACCTGCTGAGCAGTAATTCTGCAGCTAGCCATAATTGTGAGAAGTTGGCCTGGTATATGCTGTCTATTAATGAAAGTGGGCACCTTGCACCAGTCCAAACGAACCTTATTGATGATTAGGTTAAAGACAACCTTTATAGAAAGCTATCCTAGTTGTAGCTGTGGAGAGCTGCCTTCAGGCTAAGTCTCGAAGGAATGTAAAGCAGCTTGTTTTACCAGATCAGAACCTCCTGAATGACCAAATGAAAGGAGAACCTCACAAGAGATATATTAAATATATGTATTTATTACTAAACACTCTCTACTAACCTCTTTATGAGATTAGAGCACAAAGCACACAATATTAAATCAATAGAACAATAGTAAATAGCACAATACACAGCGGGCTCCATGGGGAGACTGAACCATATACTAAGAAAGTGGTATAACAACCACGACTTCACTAGACACAGTGCCTAGTGCACGTAGAATCACTAGGACCCCAAGGAACCATCCAAAGTGGTGATACAGGGGACCCACGGAGGACGGGTGCAGTGTGAGAACACAGACGTGAGCTCCGTACAACTCTGTGGGAAAGTCGTGGTTGGAAATGTAAAGGTTAAGGACACTTAGGAGAGGACTTCAAGCAAACCCTTTGGAACATAGAAGGTTCTAAGGCCAGCACCCTTGTGAGCACCGAGGTACCCGTGTTACCTATCCCAGAGGAGCCGGGTGCATAGGGGTCAAGTGGTGTCGGAAACCCTCGTAGTTTTCAATGGCGTGATGCGAGAAGGTGGTGCTGCCGGGAAGATGAAAAGTGTCCGGTGGAATCCAAGCCTGGATCCGAGGTGAGAAGAACCTGAAAGCAGAAGGGACAGAGTCTGGGTCACTTCAGGGTGACCTGGGGCACAATAGACAAATGCCCACCGATGTCGGGTGCTTCAGGTGAGAAGATTGGATGCTTGACTCGGGGACCAGGAGACGTTGACGATGACCAAAGTCCGGAGGTGAGCTGTCCCACGAAGGCTGTCGAGTGCTGGGGGTGTCAGTGTCCGGATCGAACACCAACAAGCCTTGGCAACTGCAACCCATGTGGGCAGAGGAAACAAGCTACGGTGAGGACCAGCAAGGTCCTGGGGACTCGCCAAGCAATAGAGAACCAGGGCACCTCTGGAGCAACCAGGAATGCCCAAGGAAAGTCAAAGTTACCTTCACAGGGACCCACAGGCCAACAGACCAGGGATCGTGAAGGGACCTCGAGGTGAATCACGAAATACCAGCCCACGGAACACTCTTGGAGTGTAGGCCGGAAATCTTCAGTGGAAATACTGCTTGGGGTCAGGACTACAAGTAGCCCAAAGCACAGCCTCGGAGATCGCCAAAAAGCATATGCTGCTGCAAAAGTACACGGTGAACAGGGGTTCGGGTTGCACGGTCCCCATGAGGGATACTGGTCTCAGAATTGCTGAGAGAGCAGATTGACCTCAGAGACCTCGGGAACCCACCTCTTGTGTTTCAGAAATCTTCAGAGTCCTCAGGAGCTTGGGAGATGCAAACCGGTCAGATGCGTTAAGGTGTATGCTGCTGCAGGGGAGTAACTCTTTCACTCAAAGGGAGATTCTTCAGTCGTCCAGCGAAGCGTAGATCGTCAAAGTACTTGGTTTCTGTAGCAGAGTTTAGTCCAGGTAAAATCTAAAGTCCTGTAGTCAGGGTTGCTACTTTATACCCAAGGAAGGGGTGGGACAAACACTGGGGACCCACCTATGGGAAGGTCAAGACAGAGGGGTGGCTACACCCATGTCCTTTGTCCAGTTTCGTACCAGAGCAGGAGCAAATGGCTCCTGCAACTGGTTTGAACTGGACTATGAACAGGGACACCAAATGTGCCCCCAGTGTCTGAGTGCACCCACCCAGCCCCAATACATTAAATCCTGTCTGGGAGGTGGTCACACCTCCCTGTGACAGGAAACCTATTGTCAAGCCTTTTCCTGCGCAAACTTGGCTCAGCAGCAGGAGGGCAGACTCGTGTCTGTGGCTGGCAGCATCCATTTTGTGATGCCCAGGTCGAGAAAGCTGGTACCGGGTAAACCGGTGACCCACAGTAGTGGTTCTCGAAGGGAGGAATCATACCTCCCACACCAGTTAGGTGTGGAGGTATGATTCCAAGGTGTTTGACACCAAACACGACCTGTTTCTAAGCAGCCGTTTTAAAGTTATCTTTTACTGCGAGGATATAATACACTTAAATATATATGGTTGGCTGTATCACAAACTACCCCGGAAAATAGGTTCCAAAGGCTGCAGAGGGGCTCTGCTCATGCAGGGGCACCCTCTCACATAAAACCCAGCACCCTGCCTTCAGGATTGATAAGGCATGCCATAGGGGTGACTGATAGGTTTATATGTGCAGTGATTTAGAATAGATATAGTAAACCTATATCTAAGGGGCGCATGCACCACCTTACACAGGCTGCAGTATAAGACCTGTGGTGTCAGTTTGAAGGGTCTCTCAGGGGTGGCATAATACATGCTGCAGCCCCTGGGAGGCCTCTGGGGTACCTATGCCCTGGGTACATGGTGTACCATATACTAGGGACTGATAAGGGTACCACTATATTCAATCTGGAGTGTACCTAAAGTACATGCACAACCAATTTAGGGAGAAAGCAGATAAACTGGGGTCCTGATTAGCAGAATCCCAGTCAGACTAGTCAAACACAAGCAAAACACGAGGGAAAAAGTGGGGGTAACCATGCAGTCAGATTCCATCTTCCTACAATAATCCTTACTACTAAGGATAACTTGTTAAACAAGACAGCTACAACAAACACTTTGAAAAATAAGTAATAATCAAAATGTGGCTTGATCACAAAAACCTATATACTCCAAAACTATACAACTCACTTGCCAGAAGCAGCTAGACTCGCCACCACCTACTCTGCACAGACACAGCAAGGACCAACAGTATCTCACTAAAAAAGAAAACTACACATAAGACAATGCAAGACACATTGGAAACACTTTCATGCTCAAAACACAAACTAAGTATGCTATTATGACACCACTTTCAAAAAATTAATTCATGCATGATAATATTACTCATTTGTAGTAAATTCAACAAAAATGTTTTTCTTACCAAATAAATGCAACTACGGAAAACTGCAGATCAACCACTGCTGAAACCGCAAACAAGAATCAAAAGCTTTGCAAATAATGCACCAGTCCAGACACAATCCACCAGCCAAGCTGGGGGGGAAGGTGGGCCTAAAAGCATTAAGCTGATCTGCACACAAAGGGGGACAGAAACAGCCAAAATATTCACCCCATAAAAGGGAGCGACCCTTGACCAAGGGGCCACTCCCCAACACCAACATTTAAAAAACCTTGGTGTCTAGTGGCATCTGCCCCCCTTTGTGGACAGATTGGCCTGAAAACTTATGGCCGATCTGCCCCTGAAAGGGGCAGAAACAGCCACAACAATCACACCATCAAGGGGAGTGACCCATGCCCAGGGGCCACTCCCCAACATTTTTTTTTTTAAAACCCTGGTGTCTAGGGCTTCTGTCCCCCTTTGTGCACAAATTGTCCTGAAAACATATGGCCGATCTGCCCCCAAAGGGGGCAGAAATGGCCAAAATATTCACCCTCATAAAGGGGAGCGACTCTTGCCCAAGGGGCCGCTCCCCAACAACACAAAAATAATCCCTGGTGTCTAGGGGCAGAAGCCATTAGACACCAGGGATTGTTTTTGTTTTGTTGGGGAGCGGCCACTTGGGCACGGGTTGCATCCCTTTATGTGGGAGAAATATTTGGCCATTTCATGGGCCTGAAAGCATAAGGCCGATCTGCCCCCAAGGGGGGGCAGAAATGGCCAAATAATTCACCCTCATAAAGGGGTGCGACCCTTGCCCAAGAGGCCGCTCTCCAACAAAAAAAAAGAAGTAATCCTTGGATGGCGTACCAGAAAACACCAAAATAAAAATTAAAATCAAACAATCTGCCCCCCAGTGGGACAGAAATGGCCAAAATAAATGCTTCCCAAAGGAGAGTGACCCACAAACCTATTTAAAAAAAAAATAAAAAAATCCCTGGTGGCTTAGTGGGCACACAATAAAAAATATTACATTATTTGGGCCACTCTGCTCCCCACACCCTCTGGGGGGAGCAGAAACGGCCAAATTGCTCCCCAAACGGGAGCGACCCTTACCCAAGGGGCCGCTCCCTGCAACACTATCTTCTTAATTTAAAAAAAATAAAATAATCCCTGGTGTCTACTGGGCATTCCTGCTGAACGATTGCGCCCCATGCGCAATATTGCAGCACAAATGCTGAAAAGAGACTTTGGAGGAAAGGAAAACCCTTTCCTTTCCTCCGATGCCTCTTTTTAAAATCCTCCCAGAGTAGAAACTCACCTTCTCCTCCTTGGACGCGCTGGAAGCAAATGGCTTCCAGCGCGTCTGGTATTACCTAATAACATCGCACACGGTGCGCGTGGACGTCATTAGATGATGTGGAGGAGCTGGGGGGCAGCAGAAGGACTTCCGCTGCCCTCCCCGGTGGGGGCTGCATGAAGGGCAACCCACGTGAGGAGCGCCAGCGCTTCCCCCATGGGTGGGTGCTAGGACGGCCGGGAGCCATCCGACGCACACGCCCACTGTGACGTCAGACAGCTCCCGGCCTTCCGACGCACGGAAAAGGTTAAACAGTGAATGACTGCAGAGAAAATTGGTGTGAAAGCCAGACATTTTCAGTTCATAGGATCACAACAGAATCATTGTTGCCCAATTATTTGAGACCGCTATAAAGCATTTGCCATTCCAATAGGTCTGTCTTATTCTAGGTGTAGGTCTGTTGTTTTATGCCTGGATTTAGTAACAGAAAACTCCAAAAGGCACCCAAATACCGGTTATCTTTGCCATAGTGTGAAGCACTGTTTTTACCCATACGTCTTGGAAAGGATTTATAGTTACACTTCTTTGGCCTTGCCCATTTGAGGGATCCCACACCAATTTCTGTCCACTTAACACACTGCTGCATATGTTCAGTACTGTAAGGACTTCCTCTGAACTTTCACTGCAGGGAATGGGAACCCTCATGTTGGCTATAGCTTCCCCAAAGGCCACCATTAAAGTGTGTGCACATCTTAACTCCTTCGCACATGCATGCTGGGTCAGGGAGACTGGTTCAAACACTCCTCCTATATACTGATGGTGGGTAAGTACACTTGTCGTACACCACATACGCTATTATGATATGATCTCAGGAACCTGGTGGTATTTCAGCGTTACAGGTTTCTAGAACAATGTTTCAGTCTGAAGAATGGCTCTTGGCGTAACAGTTTGATGCCTGCATCCTCAGTGTAATTTCACATTTGTATGTCAGATTTTAGGGTTGCGGCAGTCTGCTGTCCACTTCTTATGGTGTCAGTCTGTCATCCTCATTTTGCAGTGCTATGATCTATTGAACTACAAATTAATGGAAATGCAAGTGTTGGAGAAATAACTTATCTTTAATTAGAAAGAGTCGTCATATTTTAGCATGCCACTTGCTGTACCATTTTCTGTGGGTCTTCTAAAGTATCTGATCTGGCTCAGTCCTTATGAATTTTGTAGCTCACCCAGCTTTACCACTCATACAGTATGAATGCCAGGGAAAAGCTGCATCTCAGAAGGTGTAACACATTGTGCAGGTTTATAAACCTGTTTAGTGTAACAAATGCTAATAAAGAAACATGTGAGCAAATGCCTATTTGGCCTAGACTGGAATCCCAGGTAAGTGTTGCAGGCATGGTTAGTTTCTTGGCACGCATAGCGTTGGCTGCAGTGCACAGAGACCTTACACTGCAGCACACAGAGCAGACAAATTAAGAGGGAAAATTGCTCCCAAGTAATCTAAACATTCCACTAGTATCACAAGACCACATACATATCTATTGATGAACACAAAGAAAAACAGTGTCAATTAGACTACAAGCAGGAACACGTATAAAGCATTAATGTATATTACACAGTGATGGATACATAAGCAAATAGAAATATAGCGCCAAAAAGCCATACTCCTACCATAGTATACATTCACACAAACCGTAACATACACCTACATAACTGTTATACAAACATTTAACTATTACTATAGGTGACAAGAACCACTATTATGTTGGAAATAACACTTAGCCTATAAGGATCTATTCATCACTTTTAAATTATGGTGTCACAAAAACAGAAGGTCCAAAACTAATTACAAATATAGGTTTTACTCCTATTACAACTTTAATCATTCGAAATATCTAAATTAATGTCAGCTGTATGATGTCATTAGTGATGTCAAATTGTTTTTTGAAATGTCAGTGATGTCATCAAGGATGTCATTAGTGATGTAATATGTGAGATTATAAGCAGTACACTATGGAGCTATGGAGGCATGTTATGCTTAGTTTATCGAACAATAACTGGCAAATTATTTAATTGATTTTCAAGTTTTATTTTGTAACCGAAATTGTACTTTAACCAATAGGTAGTTATATTTAGGACCTAGTTTTTTATTTTTTTAGTATTTATTTTGCTAAGAACTTTGGAGCTGTTTGACGAATCTTCACTACATTTTTAAAACTAGTATGCCAGTCAGTCAGTCAGTCAAAATTACTTTATTCGGTTCAATTCAAAAACCATAAAAGTACAATACATACATAAATAACATTAAAAATAGACATTTACAAATATGTTTAAAACAATAATAAAAATAAGACTTGGTCAAATTTAATCAGAGTTCAAAAAAAGCTTAAAAACAACACTATGTCCACTCAATTTTTTTCCTTAATCTCATCGCAATAGCCAAAAAATTAGCTATATTGAATGTCTCCCAAGTAGTGCCTAACAGCTGGAGATACATAAGAGCAGGTTTGACTTGTCTAAATCCTTTATTTTTGATAAGGGGGATGATAAACTTTTTGCGGAGAGGGGACAGATGTTCACAAAAAAAGATAAAATGGACAGTATCCTTAATGGAGAATCTGTCACAAGAACAGATCTCCAAATCCCTGTCCTTCATCCACCCTGGAGATTCAGTGAGCAAAAGATGGAATTTGTTCAGTCTAAACCTAGTCAATAAGAAACGATGGTTCATATTATTCACAATGGTCAAATAAGGTTTGATATTACTAGAAGTAACAATTAGCTGATGAGCCTTTACTGTGGGTTTAACTAGCTCCTTTTCCTCCCTGGCTAGGGTTGTCCGATGTTTGTGTAGGTCTTTCACCCATTTTGTGTCCCCCTTTAACAGATTGTTTGGTTTGTCAAATAATTCTGGGCAACCTAATTCATTAGTTAAATTCTTAACATAGCTCAGCCAAGGGATAGCCTTGCCGTACTCAAGGGATAAACAATCCTTTATATGGCCAGTCACTTCAACTGCTGTCTGAACAGTTTTGTGGTGATTTGTCAAGCGAGGCCCAAGGAAAAGGGGGGTCCTAAAACTAGTTTTCCTCATGCAATTTCCCTCGGGGATTTTAGACATGACTACAGGCCGAACCGCTGAACAGAATGACACCAAATTTGGCAGAAAGCTAGATCTTGGTCCAGAACGAGTGCTTTTTGTAATTTGGTGTAAATCTGTTCAGTAGTTTTGGAGTTACTAAAGTAAAAATATTACAGTATATCTGCAGAAGTGGATTCACCGCGGAAGGTTTGCGGATCCACACGCCAACAGTAATGCTGTGATTGGCAAACCCCAGCCTGAGAGAAAAGCTGCTGCCGCTATTTTGTGAATCGGGACATGGTTCCCAGGAGGGAGGAAATAAAATGTAAAAGTGATAGAAGGGGTCAGGGTAGAGGTATCCTGAACCCATGGGACTGATGGAGGGGTCTTTGAGGTACTCCTCATGGAAAGAAACTCTGGGTCCAAAAATGTTTTGCACACTCAAGGATCCGCCATTCCTACGTGGTGCTCAATGTGGTACCCAGTGTGAATCTGTGGCGGATCCAGACCCCAATTAAAAAAACATACACCCACTCACAGAACCACTCACACACACTCATGTAAATGTAAATGTGTTTGTACTTGTATAGCGCACTGCCACCCCCAACGGGGGCATCCTGGCGCTTTTACTCATACCGCTGTGGAACCCTTCCTGGCTTTCCATGTGAGGTGTCCACTCCTGGGCACCCCCATGGTGAGGCCAGGCATCCCAGCGCTGTTGGGGCCGTTGTGGAGATTAAGCAAGCTATTGCCCAGAGTTGCAGCGTGGGACCCATGATTAGAATAGGCACTGAGGCGAGAATATCCGGTCCGTGGAATTTATAGCCCGAGACCCTGCCGTGACGGGAATCGAACCCTGGTCCCGGACCAGTGCTCTGCATCGAGGTCTGGCACTCTAACCATTGAGCCACACTTCTCCACATACCCATACATCCACCCTCACACCCATACATCCACCCTCACACCCATACATCCACCCTCACACCCATACATCCACCCTCACACCCATACATCCACTCACACCCATACATCCACTCACACCCATACATCCACTCACACCCATACAGTCTCTCATACCCATGCAGTCACTCTCACATCCATATCGTCACTCACACCCATACGTCACTCACACACCCATACAGTTACTGATATATTCACTCAGATACCCAGAGACCCACTTGCACACCCACTCATGGGCCCACACAGCCACTCACATACCCATTCAGTAACTCACACACCCATTCTTAGACCCAGAAAACCACTCACACACCCATCCATACAGTCACTCATACACCCAGTCAGAGACCCAGAAACCACTCGCACACCCATTTATGTACTCATACAGCCAATCACACTCCCACTTAGAGATCCTGGGAAACACTCATACATCCACTCATACACCCACTCAAACACTCGTATACCAACTTACATACTCACTCACAGATCTACACGGCGACTTACACACCCAACACATACACACACAACCACTCACACACCCACACAGCCAGTGACACACCTATTCAGAGATGCAGAAAAACACTCAACACCCATTTTGCCACTCACTCACCCACTTGCAAACCCAGAGAACAAGTCACATCCACTCGTAGACCCACATAGGCACTCTCACAGCTACTCATTCACCCATGTACAAACTTATGCAGCCAGTCACACACCCACTCACAGACCTACAAAGCCACACCCACAAAGCTACTCACACGGCCCCACACACATCTACTCACACACCGATACATCATTCATAGACCCAGAGATCCACTCACATACCCACTCAAAAACCCACACAGCCACTCACACACCTACTTGGAAACCCAGAAAACCACTCACACACCCATACAGGCACTCCTAAACCCACTTACTGACCCAGTCACACATCCAGTGACAGACCCACACTCGCATGAACGCACTCACACACCCATACAGCCGGTCAAACACCCGTTCCAAAACCCAGAGAACCATTCACAGACCCACACAAGAACTAACGCACCCACTCACACACCCATACAGCCACTTATAGACCCACACAGCCAGTCACACACGCACTCAAAGAACCACTTACCTACACAATCACTGACACACCTACTCAAACACCCATACAACCACTTACACACCCATTCCCAGAAAAACATGTGCACGCCCACACAGGGACTAGACATCTACATACAAACCCACACAGTAACTCTCACATCCAATAAAATGAAATTTGGACAACAGCAAAGAACTGTTACAGGTATTTTAATTAGATTGTACTATAAAAAAGTATATTAAAAAAACTATGAGTGTATATAAGCTGAAAGAAAAAGTGTAACTTGTAGACACTACAGTAAAAGGCAAAATGGAAGGGAAGTTAAGAGTACATTAACTAAAAATATAGTGAGCAGCAAAGGAGGAAGAGGAATTACTATACTGAAAATATAGTTATTTTATTAAGCCAGTATGAATGAATGGGTTTGAAATCAGTTGTGGGTGCTTACTTATAGCATGTAATTTTATAGTATGTAATTTGCACCCACTCACACAGTCATGAAGACAATAACACAACCAGTTACACTCACACAAAAGCAATTATGTACGCACCACTCATAGCCAGACAATTAGTGACACACTCAGTCATACACACACCTATCTGCTCACATAAACATCCACGTACATAGTCATTTACATACCTATACTGGCACCATCACACCCACTCACACCCCTATACAGCCATTCATGTACCAATACTCAGTGACACACGCACTTACCCATAAACCCAGTCACCCACCTATACAGTCGCTCACATATCTATTTACAAACAAATACAGCCACTCATACACCCAGTCAGACAGCGACAGAGGGAATTACACATCCACTCACACACCCACACAGCACTTATGTATCACCAATAATGAATCACTTGCACACACAGTTATTTACCCAAACACCCAGTTACCATCCATACAGCCACATACATACCCATTTAGACACCCGTACAGTGACTAGCACACCTCTACTTACACATCCTGTGACACACCCACAGAGGTACTAATGCACTCACTCACATATCCCCTCAACCACTCACACACCCAGTCACCCACCTGTACAGCCACTCATATACCAATATATACACCCATACTCCGACACACATCCTCTTACACACTGACAAAACCATGTATGTAGCTACTCACTTGCTTATAGTATATCATTTTATAGTACGTAATGTAAAGTTATTGTATTCTATAGTTGCTTTACAGATATCTACTTGTGCTTAAAGAGGAGTGGAAGGTGGAACGGTGAGGTGAAAAAAAACAATTATGCTTGTTGACAGCATCCATAAACTGGGCAACATATGATATGTTTAGTGCAATGACATTTGTCACTATGAATCGCCATGTCTTGCAGCTTTGGTGAAGCGGCGGGCATGGTAACCATATGGTCGGTGGTAAGGTTCCCACAGATGGTCCAGCTGATGATGATGATGCACCACCTTCCTGCTCTCTCTCTCATCATCCTGTCATCTATCCTTGTATGTATGACACAAAACCATAGAAATTCAGCAATTATAGTTCACCGAGCGAACTAGCACTCACAACCCTGCAATGCACTGCTTATGACCTCACATATTACATCACTCATGACATGGTCAGTGACTTCACTGATGATATCATCCAGAGAGTATACATGTTTTTTAACGGTTTCTTAGACTTAAAGATATATACCAAGCTACTACAGAAGTTAAATTACTTTTTTTTCTGTACTACCAATGGGTGATACTGACACAACACAAAATGTGGCTGACAGATTGCGATGCACCAAGGAGGAAGGAACAAACACAGAAAGAAGGGTAAAAGGAGCATAAATAAGAAAAAAAAAAAGCCATCGAATAATGAACAAGAGGCTACACTCAAAGTGTACGCTAAGATTATTCGGATTATACTGGTTACACTAGGCCTGTGGTCAACAGATACAATAAAGCTGTTGGTAGGCAAAACGTAATGAGTGGCAGGGGAATAAGAGAAGACACAAGTGGAAAACCAGAACAGAAAGAGATGGGTTGGGAGGAAGTATGAAAGCAGGGGAATGAGTAGATAGTGTAGGAAAAGAAGTAATGAGACAAAACGATGTAGGAAGGAAGATATAGTGAGAGGGAAAGAATAAGGAACAAAGTTAGTTAGAAAAAAAAAAAAGGGGGAACTTGGAGAAATAAGTGGATAAGAGGCCTGTGTTTCATACTGGAGTGGAATGAGTCTAGTGATTGTACTTCGCTGCTCTAAGAAAGCAAGATCATTAAAGGAGGATGTGACTTTCACCACAAGTGACCCTTGGCCGTGTAGCTCGATGGGGACACCTTCTTACGGATACAACAAAGAAAATCAAGACTTAAGTTATAAATTCGGTGTATTCCTCCTAGAAAGGCGCGTAGCAACAATTATACATACCAAGTAGAAGGGCAGTGCAAATATGTAGAAGAGCCACAACCTTGGTGGTATGTGAATCCCCACAACCTTGGTGGTATGTGAATTACCCCTTTCCTCGCATACAGAGCCTTTCTCTATGCTTCTGATTTGTAGTTTGCACAGGCTACGGCCCTTTGGTCAGATGAGAAGCGTTCCTCGAAATGAAGGTCAAGGTGTTGCATATGTGGTCAGCTAAGGTGGCTAAGTTTTACTGGAGCCAATCAAACTGAGCTTGTAGGAGAATTCATGAGCAACAAACACTGGCAAAGTCAATAGGTATCACAGTGGCAAGCCGGAAATGTAATTTATTTACAAACCTATTTAATGACCATTCAGAGTGTACAAATAATACAAAGTAAAAATGCTGCAGTAAAGGTGGCATGCATATGTTTTCTAATAGTAAAAAAAATAACCTCACAAAAATAAATCCAAAATAAAATAGTAAAAAGAAATGAAATCAGTGATTTGCCCACCAGTTATGGCTCTAAATTGGGCTATTGTTAGGTGCATGTACACAACAAAAATGCTGTCACTGAACCATTGTCCCATGCTGTATGCTGTGGTGGATGGAAGTAAAAATATGAATCGCACATGAACAGAACAGTGATTGTATTATGTTCCAATATTACCATAGAGGGTCTGGTGACTTCATGAACTGCAAGTGTGACAGTGGTATGGATTGTACCTGGCATCAAAACCTCAAGATTTATTCTGATCTCAGAAGAGAGAGACTATTGGAGCTGTTCCCTTCATTGTATAGCTAACCGTAGTCAATTTTGGAAGTACAGTGTTTAGGTTGTGTTTATATATCCTGAACATATTGTTGAAAAATATTGGAAAATGGTTAGGCTGGTGAAATTATGATTCTGTGGTTGAAACACAACACATACTGATGGACTTGCTACGCTTACCACATAATTTATGGTGGAATTTATAGACTTGAACAAAAATGTTGCTTACAGTGCAAATGGATTAAAATACTGGTAGAGAACATGCCCAGTAATTTTCATTTTGTGCTGCATAATTTGCATAAACCTAGCACATAATTTGGTCCTCTGTTTCCAGATAATGCTAATTCCCCAACAATAGAAAAGTTGGTCTGGAGAATAGCATCTTGATGATGATAACTCTTATTCACAGGGATCTGTGAAATAGATCATGATGTCCTGTGAAATATGAATTTCATACCACTGCATTTTCTTTTTCCTTAATATTTCTTTATTGGCATTTTTTAGTTACATACAGGATATGTTATATCAAACATTGTATAACTTCCATACAATGGCAGAATAATGCTAGCGTCCATACCATAAGGTGCTGAAACAGAAATGGACTGTGTTCATGATAGACGGTCCTAACAATAGCAGGTCAGGCAGCCAATTGTCACAGTCAGGAGTGTTATAGCGTAGTGCAGTATCATGGGTGCAGCAAAGAAACAGCAAAAACATGTTCGTCTATAAAACAATTGCAATTAGCAGGCATCGGTTCTAGTGTAACCAGTGATCCCTCCCTCCTCTGTAGCTTCCATGTAAGTGATAGTTCACATCTCATGGGAAACCCTCATTACAGTTCAGAGTCTATTTATCACAGATCCTCCACGCGCATGGTCTGTTGAGATCTAGTCAACAGGTCACCCCATCACGCAGTAGCTTCACCCTTCCATCCCACTCAATTGGTCGGGTGCAGCCTGAGCTTGGCCAAGGTAGGCAATCAGCCCTTGCCCGAAGAGCCTGTGGCAGGGGATATGTAGTGGGACTTTTATTTCGCCTGTGGATACACATACCTGGGCTGGTTTTTCTAACCAAACGACTGCTGCAGCTTCTAGTAATCTGAGCAAGCCATGTATTGGGCCCATTCATTGTTATGTGCAGAATGATAATTGAGCGGTCGGAGGACACACGACATTTGGTGCAGCGATGAGGTGTGTCTCTTGAGCAGCAACATTAACAAGTCTTACGCGTGGGGAGGAGGTTTTTGTCCTCCACAACAGGTCACAACTTGAACAGACAAGCTGCAGGTGCCTGCCGCCAGTTTTTTCCGATTTGAGATTGGTAGTTTCTTTCAAATACTGTGCATTGGAATGAGAGAAAAAACACCAAGAACCACAAAAGTTTTAAATAACTTTGCAATTTAAAAGAAATCTGAATAGAAACTGATTAAAGGAAAATACATTTTTTGGGGCAGTATTGCTGTTGAAAAGAAATAATAATTCACCCTCCATCCTGGGATGAAAGGGGAGAGAAAAAGGAAAGGAGAGAGGCAAAAGAAAAAGTGAGACCGGGAGAAGGGCAGAGAGGGAGGGAAAAAAAGAGGAAAGATTGAGTGGCTAGAAGGGTTGAATGATAGATTGGTAAAGAGAGTGAAGGATGAGAAACAAAAGTGGAGAGAAAGGAGATGCCAAATTGAGAAAAAGAGTGTATAGCGAATGATAAAACAAAGCATTGATGAAGAAGATGATGCCAGAAGTTTCCCGGTCAGTGAGAATAAGGAACAGGTGGATTAGTGTCCCATACACACTCCTTAGGTTTCTCACGGTCCAGCAGTCTATGGCTTGATTTAGGTGTTAGCGGACGCCTGGAGGAAATGCTGAATCCACAGCAGAACCCACCAATGGAGCTTTATTAAAAAACAGATAGCATGGTAAGGGAAATACCACCTGTCAATTCTCCTCTGGTTTTAACACTTTCTCCAGAAATAGAAGGCTTTTTAATTACCACCCAACTTGAAATCAGGCTCTTGGTCTGTCCACTTCCAGACCCAGCTCAAGCTCCTTCCACTTCCCCAAATCACTTTTGGAAAACTACAGAAATTAAACTACTCACAAAGACCAAAATGCATTGAATTTCTATGTGGAATGCGGGTCTTCTGTAAAAGTTAAGGTTTGCTACAGTAGGTAGCTATTGACTGCAGGAGTCATTGGTGCAATCAGGAGCCTTTAAGGCCAGAGAGTGAGCAGGGCTTTGGGTAAGTGAGAGTGAGCATGAACCCCAGGAAGCTGAGGGTGAACTGAAGGCTCAGGGACCCAAATGAAGCAATACCCGTGAAGCAAATATTCAACACTGCCCCCCCCTCGCCCCCCCACCCCCGCCCCAATGCCCTATGAAAGTACACAGAAGCTTTAGAGATCTGGTAATGACCATGTGCCAAGCAGCAAGAGAACTACAAAGAAATATAAGCTTTGCAAAATATCCTGGTGAATGTGGTTTTCAGTGAACTGATAGTATCCTGAAACCTTTAGGTATGAGTGAGCAAGAGCTACTGAGCCCAAGGGTAAATGGGGAAATTGTGTGTCCAGAAAATGAGCTGAACCAAAGGCTCCTGAGAATGAGCTGGAGCCTGGGAGATCTGAGCCTGAGCAGGGTCCTCCGGCGACCAAAGAGTGGAAATGAGCTTGTGGGTCCTATTAGTAAGTGGGTAGTTTAGGGACCAACTGATGGGTAATATGAGCCTCATGTCCTTAGGATTAGCAAAACCCATGGGTCCTTGAGGTGAGCAGATGCCTACAGACTTGAGGATGAGTGTGAACCTCTGGGGCCATGCTGGTTAGAAGTGGCTGAGGACCCCTAAGGATGACTAGGAGTTTTAGGTCCGGACCGGATCCAGAGATCCATGGGTGAGCATGGGCTTGGGAATCGATGAGACAGCAATGCATTCAGGGACCTGACAGTGGGAGCTTTATTGGCCTGAAGGTGTGTGTCAGAAGACGGTGGCGACTGTAATAGAATAACGGTCTTTCCAGTCTTGGATGATGCTACTGGCCTTTGAAGCTTTAAAAAGCATAATTTACCACACATTTCTCTCCCAAATAAGTCCGTAATACCAACCACACAATAATTCGAGAAAGGTTGGGATCTACAAATGTGGGCCACTTTTGTTCGGGTGCCCGGGCCAATTTTTCATCCCAATCTGACCCTGCCAGGGGGTTCCAGCAGTGCCTGTGTCATTGCACTCCAGCCAAGCAGGGCATTTTGCTTTTTGTCATCTCTCCGGGTCCTCCTCATATGTGCCTCTTCCGCCCGCACTCACTCTATCAGATCTTTCTCCCAAGCTTCCCTCGTTGGGGGTCAAGGGCTTAAGCAGTGGATTGATATGGCCATTTTCACCACCGTGAGGCTTAGTATCGTATAGCGTCTGCTTAACAGCCTTTTTTGACAGATTTTTATTTTATGTAGACGGGTTACTGCTTTTAACACAGAGATCCTTTTGTTACTTGCAGTTCATAAATTGTAATCCTTCTAATATAGCACAGTGAGGTAAGAAGGGCATGTGACTCCTACATCTTGTATTCCTCACTGTCTTATGTAACACATCCTGTATATTAATATACACACACATGATTTATTGTCAATTATAATGTATACATCTGATCCTGGATTGGGATGAGTAGCGCTATAAAAGAAATAAAAACCAAATAGTAGTATTTAAATTATTTGTCTAAATACTGGGACAGACGAGCACATGACACTTGCATGCATATATAACTTGTATACAGGGATTGAACAAAGTCAAAAACGTGCCTCTCCTACGTACCTGTGAAGTCATAACAAGTTGTGAGCCTTTGGTTTCTCCATCTTGCATTTGCATTTAGGTAAGAGGTTCCTGATAGCTTCTAGCCAGGATACCCAAATAAAAGGAGGACTGCTGGCCCCTTACCTTCGACCTTTGTTTTGGGCTTACCTGGAATTTAAAATAAAAAAGCCCCCCCTCGCTGCTTGCACGTTCCTTCTCCGAATGAAACCAACGTGCAGGCGCCGCTGACTGCCCCCGTGTCTGAAAATGACACCGGGATGAGTTCAGCACATTGCTTAATTAGAGTTGGTAATTCCCGGTGCTTGGCACTGGCACTTAAGTGTCAGCGCCAGCTCTTACAACAGTCTGCCTACCTAGGGATAAGCACAGCAACAATTGTTTATTCATTGAATAGACATTAACAATGACTGATAGCTGCCACCCAAGCCATTCTTCTAGCTTTGGATGCCTGGGATAGTAGGAAGTGTCGCACTTGTTAGTGTGCTGGTTAGTAGTTACGTTGGTGCTGTCATTGGCAGCCCTGAGAGGGGCAGTGTGTGGTGCAAGCTGCAGTGGCCTCCTGACGAGGGCCCAGGCACTTAATTATTTCTTTTGCAAATGTAGCTCTGCTCCAGCAGATTTCTGTGGGGCCCACCTTCTTGGCAAGGGAGAAGGCGTCCACCCCTGTGAAAATAGTGGGTGGACGCCGTCCACCCACCCGTTACCTTGACTTGTGCCCTGATGAGTGTAGTGTCCAGCACCATGGACAGCGCCCCAGCCCCATCTGCTGTAAGCGAGGCTGGGAGTTCGAGCCCCCGCTCCGACGGCCTACCTAAGACTGTTGGCAAGACTTAAAATCCAATGTGTAATATTCCCATACACACCTAGGAGTTGCAAGTAAGGAACAACGCTCACATTTTGAAACTAAAGAAGCACGGGCGAGAGAGGGAAAGGATGAGAGATGATTGAAGTGCGAGGGAGAGAGGGGGGAGCCGTGACAAGGGTGAAGATGTTGCGCGTGAAAAAGTGCGAGGAAGCTGCCAGGATGGTGTGCAGAGCTGCTGCCCGCTGAAAGCACGTGCGATACATCTTCCTCGGCTGTCAGACTCGATGAATGGATGGCCACCTGGGGACGGTGAAGGGATATCAATCAATCACATAGATTAGCTATCAGGGGCGCTATTTCCACTACTGATACGAGCTTGGCAGCCTTCCAGGAGCTCGCGCCTTGACTCTTCGACATCAAAAAACCCCAAAGGAAGCGTCGCCGCCTCCACCCCTCTGCAGCGGATCGTGTTCGACAATCAGCCCGAGGCGGCCCTCTCCCCGACAGAGGCTGCTCTGTTCCTCTCCACGTCATCTTTGCATGAATTTTAGGATAATTACAGTGGCTGGGGTTGACATGACAGTATGGCACGCGGGAAGGAGCTGTAATTGAGCGCGTGCTGACAGCCCCTTCTTTCCAAGGCTGGCTTTCTAGTCGTGCCTCTTCTAAATTGTGTTTTCCCTTTGACAGTAACGCAGCACTCAATTGAGAGCGCTTAGAAACAGCCCAAAGGCTGGTATCACTACAAAGATACGTGGTGCTGGAAACGGGGGGTGTGGGGATCCAAAATCTGGCTGCCATTTTTTAGCTTGATCCAGGCCGACCCTAGTGGAATGTGCTATTTCCTGATTCAGTATGCCGACCAAAGCGATTAAGTAGATCGTCTAAGGTAGCACGCGTTACATAATTGCCCATCTCCTGCTTGAACACATTCAGCAACGCCTGCACTTGTGTGTTTTTCCTTTCAAAGCAGCAAAAGTCTCTTCTTTTCAGTTTCAGCACGGCCCAACACAAATGCCTGACTTAAAGTTTCATTAGCACTCCTTTTTATTGAAGTCTCATCCTGGCTTAGAGCTAAATGAAGCCAAATACGTTAGTGCCAATCAGTAGCAACTCGCCTTCGTAACAAGTGGTGGCGAGGGGGAATGAGTGGGGGGTTTAGGGGGTAAATAATACAACAACAAAAAAAACTTACCAGCTACTGCTGGCCACCGTTCTTCTGCTTCGGTCCCGGCACTCTGCCAGGCTCCTTGGCACCAATCAAGACGCTGCTTTCACACTGGTACTACAGCATGAGAGCAGCGCCGTGATTGGCCTGAGTGGGATGGTTTAACACTCTCTCGGGTCCTAGGAGCCTGTGCCTCTACTCCACTGGGCTGTACAACACAGCTCAGTGGAGGGTAATAAAAGTTTGGCCGGCTGTAGTTTGTCCGGCCTTAGACAGCCGGCCAAATTGTCATGCGCACTTACAGTGTGCACTGCTCCTCCCCCCTGCTCTCGTCATGGCCCGCCTCGCCCAGACTTGGCTGCCTTTAGTGGAAAGTTTTATAAAATTCCTTATGAATTGTCTTCCATATGTTTGTTTACATTGTTTGTCTAGTATATACCCTTCCATGTTGTTCTGATTTGTACAGTACGTTTGATTTCTCTCATAGTTCTAAGAATTGTATGTTGGACACAAATAATAATTTTTAATATGAATTTGTATTAATAATTTGACGTTTTTAATCTAAAAACATGCAGTACACTGAGTCTATGATAGTATCAATTTGCTTTTAGGTCTGTATATATGATATGACCTAGTATTTGCCTGGCTGTTCTTTTCTCATTTGCCTTTATTGGAAAGAAATGTAAAATGATAAATGGTTTTATTATCATTTTATTTTTCCTGTTTCCCTCAGCGGCCAGGCTCTCAGCATGGGTTGGCGGCGCTCCTCCGCCATAGCGGAGGAGCCGGTGCCAATGCCTTTAATGAAACAAAGACTGGTTTTGTCACTCACAAAAGTGCTTGACAGAGAAAGACTGTGATTACGAGACTGGTTTTTGAGTCTTTTAGGCTCCGTATGTAAGGGAAGTTCATGCACTTTAAGAATGCCAGATGCATCTGTTTGCCTGAATAATTACACTAATTGCCATTTATATAGTACATCCTAATAAGTGCCTATCACAGAAAGTCTTGTTAGGAACCTTAGAAAAATGAAAGATAGACAAAATAGTAGGGTTATGCCTTGCAGTTTGTATCCAGCCTTTGGAAGCCGGTTCATAACTCACTAAGCTGTACTCCCTTCATCTGCATAAATATAAAAAAAATCTCTGGCCTGCATGTCGCATGCTGTACTTTTTCGCTTGGACATTAATTCTCTCTGCTATTTTATGATCCATTAAAATGTGACTGTAGTACATACAGATCTCGACAGCAAGTGCATTAACAACCTGGATTATCTTGTTATACTCTGGAACTTGCTGGGTGCATAAAGAACTCTACAGCAGGAGCCTTAACCTTGTAATATTTTAAAACACAGTGTGTGACTAATTCATTGAGTCCCAACAGATTTTCTGTCACATTTGTCATTCGTGCAAGTTTCCTTGGGGTCTGTTTTTTCAAAATAAATATAAAAGTGAACTTTTGGACTCCACTTGTTGTGACTCTGCACCCTTGTATGTCCATTTCCAGCACTACTTGTACATGTATTTTCTTCCACTCCTGTTCTTGATAGCTCCTAGGCTTCAATTTTGCTCATTATTCTTTTTTTTATATAGATCCTTGTTAGATTATGTAAATCAAAATCAGGATACATGCTTAAATCCAACAGTGTAGAAAGGAATGCATTAGCCACAAACGTGTAGGTACACTGAGGTCTGTTAGAAATTGGGTTTCTGTTTGGCTAAAGTACTCACCCAAGCCAGGCAGAACCCACCACTCTAGTCCGGGTACGCTAGATACACCACTGAGATAACCTGTACTTATCCTCTGCTAGCTTGGCGCAGAGCGGGAGGCTTTTGAAAAGAAGCAATGTGTAAAGTATGTGGGCAACACACACATAGACACAAAGTAACACAGTGGGTACACCATAAAAAGACTCTACACATCTTGGAACCCCTCTTGTAGTGCCCATACTTGAAGCACTCATAGCACCGAATGGTTTTGGCTGCTGACCTTGTTCATGGAAAGTTTCCTTCTGGCGGCCAGTTTGCGGCTGGGAACCAGACCCATTCCCTTGTAAGTTATTTTGGGGGCCTTCAGAGAACTCAATCTTTTTATCTCCCCCTCTTCCTTCTTCTGGTGGGAACTCTGACCAGCATTTTTTGGGGGTCCCCCATGCACACAGATACCTTTTTGGACACTCTGGTGCTGACCCAGAGGTCTGCCCCCTCCGCAAGCTTCCTGGAGTCAGTCAGCTTGCTATCAACCAGATGTTGGCGCAGCTCTGAAAAACAAGTATCGGGAATATGCTCCTTCATGAACAAATTATACCCTCATAATCATTTACTTTGCTGCCCTTCACCCAGCTCTTCAGTGCCTTACCAGCAAAATCCATGAAATCAACCCATGTCTGTTCGGAAAGTTTGTGACTTGCCCTGGATCATTTTCTGTACTTTTCAGGGGTCAGCCCTAACTTGTTGACTAAAATGGTCTGCAAGGCAGTGTAGTTAGTCTGGTCCCTCGCCACTGGTGTAAGGAGGGTATCCCCCACTGTGGCTATGTACCCCCATATACTATCCCCTCCGCCCCCGAACTCTTCTGAGACCCTGGGCACTTTTAAAACCACTTCATAGGCTGCCAACCATTTGAGTATCACCCCGCACCCCACACAATAACTGGGTACCATATGTTTTGGGATATGACATCTGCAGTCATGTGCAGGCACTGCAGGTATGCTGCCACCATTACTGTTGCTAGACCCCACTTGTAGGACTCTTATGTTCAGCTCTCTGAGACCTAGCTAATGGGACATCTTCTTTTCCTCCATGGCTAGTCTCTTCTTTTATAGGGCCTGCTTTTTCTGAGCCAGAGCAAGATTCTGCTGTTGGTCCAAATTAGCAAGATCTAGTCTGTTTCTTTTCTTCCCTGCTGTCCACCAGCTCCAATGGGGACAGGTTTCTGGAGGAGAGGCTGCTCTTTGCTGAGGGAACCACTTTTGCTTCCTACAGATCGTTGGCCTCCTCCCCAAGAAGTGGTAAATCCACATTGGAATCTAAACTCAGGATATCCTCCTCTTCTGCTCCTCCTCCTCATGGGTGTCAAATCCTGCAACCTGGCTCTCCGCCCAGGCTCCAAATGCTTTCGGGAACTAAACCTTCCTGGTAAGTCCCTTAATAGAAATCTGAAATCCCTTACAGAACTCCTTTAGCTGGGGCCCATTGTAGGGCTCTAACGTACCCAGCTCAAAATCAGTTGCTGAAGGCGCAGGTACTACTTCTCCAGTGTAGGAGAGTAGGGTCTGCTATCCTATGGTCACCCCAAATTTTTGCTTTTTGCTTCACTGGTTTTTGACATATTGAGGCTCTGGGCCTGCCAATCAGACCCCCAGCCTGCTGTTCTCTCTACTAAATTAAAACTATGCACCCTAGGTGCATAACCAATTGGAAGTGGATCACCCTGTCAGCCCCTGTACCAGTGTACACTAGGTACCCAGGGCATTGGTGTACCCAAGGCCTGCCAGGGGCTGAAGCATGTATTATGCCACCCCAGGCTTGGCCTAACAATTTGACACAACTGGCTGATCAGTCAGCTGGGGTAAGTTGGTGTAATCACCACTTACTTAGGTGTAGTATACCTATACCTAACCTTAAATGGGACACATGGTAACCTATAAGTCACTCCTATGGCAGGCCTTAACAATCCTGAAGGCAGAGTGCTTGGTTCCATGTGAGATGGTGCTCTGGCATGAGCTGAGCCTGTCTGCAGTGGTCGGAACAACTTCCTTCTACTGTTTCCAGATATCGTCATACCATATACTCTTAAGTGCATTATGAACCTCGCGGTTAAATGCTATCTTTGGTTTGGCTTTATCAAAACATGTCGAGTAAGGTGTCATACGAATTGGAATACTAACCCCTCGCCAATTCTGGCGACGGGGTTAGCATTCCACCCTTCTAGAGGGACACGACATGTACAGTACCTGACACCCGGGTAAAATCAGACATAGCCTCAGCTCCACAAAATGGATGCTGCCACCACAGACACAAGTCTGCCCTCCTGCTGCTGGGAGTCCTTCCAGCTTGGGAGGTGTGGACAAAGGGTTTCCTGCCAGGGGAGGTGCGTGCACCACCCCAGACAGGATTTTGTGTATTGGTCAGGTAGGGCTTGAAAGAAACCAGACATGCCTGTGGCTCACAAGGAGCCTCGGTGCATATGCCAGTT
The DNA here is from genome assembly GCF_964204655.1 of Triturus cristatus. Classification (NCBI taxonomy): domain Eukaryota; kingdom Metazoa; phylum Chordata; class Amphibia; order Caudata; family Salamandridae; genus Triturus; species Triturus cristatus. The sequence continues at coordinate 154,343,889 of NC_140587.1, read as the reverse complement.
CAAACCGGTCCTGGGGCACACCAGTCCCGGGCCTGGGGCGAGCTGGACAAAGGATTGGGGGTGTAACCACCCCCCTTCCTGGTCCCACCCCTAGGGAGGGACCTAGCAGGTAGTCCGGCCCCTAGAATCCGCTTAAAGGTAGGAGCTGTGTCCTAAGACTTCAGACATCCTGGAATCAACTTAACACTAAGAAGAAGACGGGAACTTCGACGCTCTGCTGCACAGAGGACTGAAGCCAATCTCCCCTGTGGTCAGGGAGTGACCACCTTGCTAACGCAAGCACCATCCAGCGAATCAACGTCTGCTTTGCCGCCGCCTCCCGCCAGAGCCCGAGCCCAGAGACTGACAAGACCTGGACCTCCAGACCTCTCACCGCCCGATCCACAGTCCCTGAAAAGAGGAGACCCGTGGAGGCACCGAGACACGTGGAGCCAGCCATCTTGAAACGACCACGACAAGCTGACAAGTACAACAACCGAGGCTCCCTCCAAGTTGTGCTTTGGGATCTGAGAAGCCCAACACCCGAGCAGCATCTGCACCAAAGGTGAGCCCTCCAGCATCTCCACGATCTGCGTGGGGCCCTTCTGCATTTTGCCACTCGACGCGCCTAACCGGTTGCTGGCCCGCTGGCTAGTAGCCATCTTGGCGACGAACTTTACGAAATACACCGCTGGTCTGGTTGCTCCAGACTGGCCCTTGCTCCCCTCCAAAGGAGCAGTCCTTCTGACCTTGCTGGTCAGAACCATCAGCTTATTTCACCTCCTACAACAATTGCTTTTGCCAAGGCTTGTTTGCTTCGATCAAGTCGCCGACACCGCCGACAGCGAGAGCCTGCGTGGGACAGCTTGTGAACCGACTCCTGGACGTCGTCGACCTCCAGGGACCACGTGGCTGCAGAGACAAGCTACACCTTTCTTCCTGTTTGCACCCGACATTGCCTGGTACCCACCTGGTGCCATGCCGGTCACTGGCTAGTGACTGTGAACACTGTCCCCTCTGCTTACAGGTCTTCAACATCTCCGATCCACTCTTGGATCCACTGCATCTCTCCCGGACCGACCGCCTGCAGCATCTTTGTCTTCAAGCTCCACGGAACAGATAGAAGAAACCCGACGCACTTCGAGGCCTATGCACCCGCTTCCTGTGGGTGAGGTAAAGCTGGCACACCTGTGCCCAAGTGTAGTAATACATCTCTAGTGCCTGTGTTCCAAATCTTGAGTTCCTAGTCCATCCGGAAGATCCTCTTTGCAGTAACTTTGTACTTTTTACGCACCCATTGAAACCTATGGGAGCACGCGTGTGACTATTTGCTCTGCACACGCCACCCGTGGACCTCCTGGTCACTAACTGAAGTTAGCTCCTTGTAGGCCCAGCGATTCTAGAGGCCCTAGGCCTTTTCCCTTTTCTGTTCGTGGTACTTATACCACTATTTTAGTATATGGTTTGAGCGGCCACCAGGGCCTATCCATATAAAGTGCAACTTCTGTGTATTCTACTGTAATCTTGTTTGACGATTTGTGCTCCTGTGCTCATAAAGAGACTAGGGGTTACTTTGAGAAATAAATACATATATATTTTGAATATATATCTGTGTGGTGTCCTTTCATTGGTATAAAAGGGGGTTACATTTGGTAAAACAGCTGGCTTAACACGCTTCACGAGTTTAGCCTCAAAGACTGCTTAGCCTACGCTACCACTAGGGCAGCTAGTCCGAAAAGGTTGACTTACAACCACACCATAAGGGTTGCTTGGCATGGTACAAGGTGATCACTTTAACTAGTCAGCATCATATACCAGGCCAACTTCTCACATTGGTGAGCAGCGGTTGGATTTGAGCTTGCTGTGTTTTACCATTGTAATCTCTTGGTTACCAATTGAAAGATCACATAGGTACCTGTAGGTACATATAAAACAAGATTAGATATACATAAGGTCTACTGAACTTAGTTGTTGTAGAGCAAAGGGAGTAGCACACCCTGACTACAACTACTAGATAGGTTTAGTAGGTAAACCCAAGTGTAGGTAGATTGCAACACATCCACCCACACTTAAGAGCAAAGGCCGGGGCAGAGGGGTCCACTGTACCCATCTCTGTTGAGAGTGACCCCCCGAGGGCACCATCCAGCTTTGCTACCCTTAACCAGAATGAGCTCAGGCATTTGGCAACTCTTAGAGGCCTTAAACAGCCCAAGAACCCTACCTCTGCTGAGCTCAAAGAACTCTTACAAAATGATGAGAATCAGAGAGAACTCAGGAAAGCTTCCCAGTTAGCCCCCTTAGGGTCAGGAACAGGAGGCCCCCCTTCTGAAGATGCTACAGAGGTACCCAGTTCCAATAGCCATCCCTTAGATGAGAATCATACTACAGGGGAGGAAAGTGGTGAGGATACAGAAAGTAGTGATGATGAAGGGAGAACTAGCCCAGTGCCAAGTGTTATACTTGGCCCAGCTAAACTAAGGCTATTGGGGATTGACAGTGGGTTTACCCCATTGGATCTCCCCAGTGGACTTAACACAGGGCTTGGGAGGCAGAGGAATCGCTCAGGTGACTCCAATGCTTCTCATGGCTCTAGAGGCTCTCAAGGTCACTCCAGGAAAAGGATGACCACCCCTCAGAGGAGGGAACATGAGGCCAGAATGCAGGAAGCCCAGCTGAGGATCAGGAAGCAGGAGCTAGAGGTAGCCCTGATGGAAGTAAAACTGAACAAGGCTAGGCAACCTAGAGAGAGTGGGTCTATACCCACTGGTGGCAGCATTGTCCCTAAGGACAAAGATAGGGTCTTTGATAATAGGAACCTGTCTAAGGTTGTGCCCCCCTACAAAAGTGGGGATGACATCCACAAATGGATAACTGCTCTTGAGAGAGCCTGCAAAGTACAGCAGGTTCCTGAAGACCAGTGGGCAGCAATCCTCTGGCTCTCCTTTGAAGGAAGAGGCAGAGACAGACTCCTCACTGTTAGAGAAGAGGATGTCAGAAATTACAGAGTCCTGAAGAGTGTTCTGGTAGATGGGTTAGGCTTAACCACTGAACAGTACAGGTTAATGTTCAGAGACACCCAAAAGACACAGACTCAGGACTGGTCTGAATATGTTGAATGTGCCACTAAGGCTTTGGAGGGTTGGTTGCTGGGAAGTAAGGTATCTGATTTTACAGGATTGTATAATTTGATGATGAGAGAACAGATTTTAAATAACTGTCAAAACCAGCAACTGCATCAACACTTGGTTGACTCTGATCTGACCTCTCCCCAAGAATTGGGAAAGAAGGCAGACAAATGGGTCAGAACCAGGGTTAAGCAAAAGAACCAGAACCAGGGCCAAGGGGGTGATCAGAAGAAAACAGACCAAAAGGGTGGAGATCAGAAACCTAAAGACCAGAAGTCTTCAACAGGGCCCCAAACTACTGCTAAAGAGGGTGGGTCCCAACAACAGTCCAAAAAGAAGAAAGAAGGTCAAAAGTAACCCTGGTGCAATCATTGCAAAAATACAACTCACTGGACTAGTGATTGCAAAAAGGGTGGAGCCCCCAACACTGTTGCCCCTAAGGCACCTGCTCCCAGTACTACTGTTAGCAGTGTTGGTCCCCAGACAAAGGGTGTAGTGGGAATCACTATGGGAACTGAAGGAGATTCTGACTTAGACAGAACCCTGACACAGGCAGTCTTGATCTGTGATGGGGACATTGATTTGTCCCTGACTGTGAGCCCCAGTAACCTGGGCAAGTACAGACAGACTCCTTTAATTAATGACAAAGTGGCTCAAGCCTACAGGGACACATGTGCCAGTGTCACTATGGTGACACCAGGCTTTGTGGACCCTGGACAGTACATACCAGGTGAGAACTACCTGGTGACCAATGCCAGCAATGCCACTACTTCACATAGTGTGGCAGTTGTTAACTTCTCATGGGGAGGGGTAACTGGCCTCAAAAGGGTTGTGGTTAGTGCAGACCTCCCAGTAGAATGTTTGTTGGGCAATGACCTAGAGAGTTCTCTATGGTCAGAAGTGGAGTACAGGACTCATGCAGAGATGTTAGGTATATCATCACATGTCCTTGCTGTGACCAGGTCACAGGCCAAAAAGTGCCTCACTGAACCTCCGGTCTTGGATCCTGGAACAATGGACCAAGCACCTACCAAGAAGAAGAACAGGAGGGTCAAGGCTGTGCCTTCCCCCCTGCCTCAGAGTGATGATCAGCCTTCCCAGGAAGCTGATCTAGAGGACCCTGAAGGAACTGTCCCTGAAGAGCTTGAACCTGATCAGGTTGAGTTTCTGGGGACAGGGGGACCTTCAAGGGCTGACTTGAGGCAGGCTCAGTTATCCTGTCCCTCTCTTGAACCCCTCAGACAGCTGGCTGCTGCTGAGGCTGCTGGGAATGCTCAAGGTACCCATAAAGTGTATTGGGATGAAGGGCTCCTTTATTCAGAGGCTAGAGACCCCAAGCCTGGTGCTACCAGGAGGTTGGTTATACCTCTGCAATTTAGGGGCTTCCTCCTTACCTTGGCCCATGATATTCCTTTAGCAGGACACTTAGGCCAGAATAAGACTTGGGACAGGCTTGTCCCTCACTTTCACTGGCCTCATATGAATGAAGATACAAAGGAGTTTTGTCGCTCCTGTGTGACCTGCCAAGCCAGTGGCAAATCAGGTGGCACAACAAAGGCCCCTCTAATACCACTACCTGTGGTGGGGGTCCCCTTTGAAAGAGTGGGAATAGATATAGTGTGTCCCATGGATCCTCCCACTGCATCTGGGCACAGATTTATACTGGTGGTAGTGGATCATGCCACCAGGTATCCAGAGGCAATTCCCCTTAGGACCACTACAGCTCCTGTTGTGGCCAGGGCCCTGCTGGGAGTGTTCTCCAGAGTGGGGTTTCCTAAGGAGGTAGTATCTGACAGAGGTACAAACTTTATGTCAGGATACTTGACAGCTATGTGGAAGGAATGTGGTGTCAACTACAAGTTCACCACCCCTTATCACCCACAATGCAATGGGCTTGTTGAGAGATTCAACAAGACCCTAAAGGGTATGATCAAAGGATTACCTGAAAAGCTCAGGCGAAGATGGGACATCCTTCTACCCTGCCTTCTGTTTGCTTACAGAGAGGTCCCACAAAAAGGAGTTGGCTACAGCCCCTTTGAATTGTTGTTTGGGCACCCTGTAAGAGGCCCACTGTGTTTGGTGAAGGAAGGATGGGAGTTACCTCTCGAAAAAGCCTAATCTAGACATAGTGGACTATGTACTTGGTCTCCTCTCCAGGATGGCTGAGTATATGGAGAAGGCATCCAAAAACCTTGAGGCAAGCCAGGCCTTACAGAAAGCTTGGCATGACCAAAAGGCTGTCTTGGTTGAGTTTCAGCCAGGACAGAAGGTATGGGTGTTGGAGCCAGTGGCCCCAGCAGCACTCCAAGACAAATGGTCTGGACCCCATACAATCCTGGAAAAGAAGGGAGAGGTCACCTACTTGGTCGACCTAGGAACTCCCAGGAGTCCCCACAGGGTACTCCATGTTAACAGGCTTAAAGCATATGTTGACAGGGCAGACATGGGCTTGCTCATGGCTACAGATGAGGGACAGGAGGAAGAGAGTGACCCTCTCCCAGACCTGTTGTCTCAGAACCCTGAAGATGGCTCAGTTGAAGGAGTGACCCTTGGAGGCAACCTCACTGCCCATCAGCAGACTGAATGTAGACAGGTTCTACAATCATTTTCACATATGTTTTCCTTGATACCTAGTCAAACTGACTGGTGTACCCATGTGGTGGACACTGGTGACAGTCTGCCTGTAAAGAACAAGCTTTACAGACAACCTGACCACGTCAGGGACTGTATAAAGGCTGAGGTACATAAAATGCTGGAATTAGGTGTCATTGAACCCTCAGAGAGCCCCTGGGCTAGCCCAGTGGTTCTGGTCCCCAAACCTCACACCAAAGATGGCAAGAGAGAGATGAGGTTCTGTGTGGACTACAGGGGTCTCAATGCTGTCACCAGGACAGATGCACACCCTATTCCAAGGGCAGATGAGCTCATAGACAAACTAGCTTCTGCAAAGTTTTTGAGCACATTTGACTTAACAGCTGGCTATTGGCAAATCAGATTAGCTGAGGAGTCTAAGGCCAAAACAGCATTCTCAACCCCAGGTGGGCACTACCAGTTTGTGGTGATGCCCTTTGGTCTGAAGAATGCACCTGCCACCTTCCAAAGGCTGGTGAACCAAGTCCTTACTGGGTTGGATGACTTTTGCGCAGCATATCTTGATGACATTGCTGTCTTTAGCTCCACCTGGGAGGATCACCTGATCCACCTGAAGAAGGCTCTTGAGGCTCTGCAAAGGGCAGGCCTCACTATCAAGGCTACTAAGTGCCAGATAGGGCAGAGTAAGGTTGTATATTTGGGCCACCTTGTAGGTGGAGGCCAAGTTCAACCACTGGAGAGTAAGATACAATCCATCAAGGACTGGTCCCCTCCAACCACCCAGACTCAAGTTCGAGCTTTCTTGGGCTTGACTGGGTACTACAGGAAGTTTGTTAAGAACTATGGGTCCATTGTGACTCCTCTTAATGATCTGACATCCAAGAAGATGCCCAAAAAGGTTCAGTGGACAGTAAGCTGTCAAAAGGCATTTGATGACCTGAAGGAGGCCATGTGCTCTGCACCTATCCTGAAAAGTCCTGACTACTCCAAAGAGTTTATTGTCCAAACAGATGCTTCTGAGTTGGGTGTGGGAGCTGTGCTGTCACAACTTAATGTAGATGGTCAAGACCAACCCATTGCTTTTATTAGCAGAAGGTTGACCCCCAGAGAGAAGAATTGGTCAGCTATTGAGAGGGAGGCCTTTGCTGTGGTGTGGGCCCTGAAGAAGCTGAGGCCATACTTGTTTGGCACTCACTTCAAGATTCAGACCGACCATAAGCCCCTCTTGTGGCTAAATCAGATGAAGGGTGAAAACCCCAAACTGCTTAGGTGGTCCATTTCCCTACAGGGGATGGACTTTACAGTGGAGCACCGGCCAGGTACTGACCATGGGAATGCAGATGGTCTCTCCAGGTACTTCCACTTAGGACATGAAGACGAGACTGGTCAAGGCTAGTTTAATGTCCCAGCGTTTGGGGGGGGGGGGGGTTGTGTAGGAGAGTAGGGTCTGCTATCCTATGGTCACCCCAAATTTTTGCTTTTTGCTTCACTGGTTTTTGACATATTGAGGCTGTGGGCCTGCCAATCAGACCCCCAGCCTGCTGTTCTCTCTACTAAATTAAAACTATGCACCCTAGGTGCATAACCAATTGGAAGTGGATCACCCTGTCAGCCCCTGTACCAGTGTACACTAGGTACCCAGGGCATTGGTGTACCCAAGGCCTGCCAGGGGCTGAAGCATGTATTATGCCACCCCAGGCTTGGCCTAACAATTTGACACAACTGGCTGATCAGTCAGCTGGGGTAAGTTAGTGTAATCACCACTTACTTAGGTGTAGTATACCTATACCTAACCTTAAATGGGACACATGGTAACCTATAAGTCACTCCTATGGCAGGCCTTAACAATCCTGAAGGCAGAGTGCTTGGTTCCATGTGAGATGGTGCTCTGGCATGAGCTGAGCCTGTCTGCAGTGGTCGGAACAACTTCCTTCTACTGTTTCCCGATATCGTCATACCATATACTCTTAAGTGCATTATGAACCTCGCGGTTAAATGCTATCTTTGGTTTGGCTTTATCAAAACATGTCGAGTAAGGTGTCATACGAATTGGAATACTAACCCCTCGCCAATTCTGGCGACGGGGTTAGCATTCCACCCTTCTAGAGGGACACGACATGTACAGTACCTGACACCCGGGTAAAATCAGACATAGCCTCAGCTCCACAAAATGGATGCTGCCACCACAGACACAAGTCTGCCCTCCTGCTGCTGGGAGTCCTTCCAGCTTGGGAGGTGTGGACAAAGGGTTTCCTGCCAGGGGAGGTGCGTGCACCACCCCAGACAGGATTTTGTGTATTGGTCAGGTAGGGCTTGAAAGAAACCAGACATGCCTGTGGCTCACAAGGAGCCTCGGTGCATATGCCAGTTCAAACCGGTCCTGGGGCACACCAGTCCCGGGCTTGGGGCGAGCTGGACAAAGGATTGGGGGTGTAACCACCCCCCTTCCTGGTCCCACCCCTAGGGAGGGACCTAGCAGGTAGTCCAGCCCCTAGAATCCGCTTAAAGGTAGGAGCTGTGTCCTAAGACTTCAGACATCCTGGAATCAACTTAACACTAAGAAGAAGACGGGAACTTCGACGCTCTGCTGCACAGAGGACTGAAGCCAATCTCCCCTGTGGTCAGGGAGTGACCACCTTGCTAACGCAAGCACCATCCAGCGAATCAACGTCTGCTTTGCCGCCGCCTCCCGCCGGAGCCCGAGCCCAGAGACTGACAAGACCTGGACCTCCAGACCTCTCACCGCCCGATCCACAGTCCCTGAAAAGAGGAGACCCGTGGAGGCACCGAGACACGTGGAGCCAGCCATCTTGAAACGACCACGACAAGCTGACAAGTACAACAACCGAGGCTCCCTCCAAGTTGTGCTTTGGGATCTGAGAAGCCCAACACCCGAGCAGCATCTGCACCAAAGGTGAGCCCTCCAGCATCTCCACGATCTGCGTGGGGCCCTTCTGCATTTTGCCACTCGACGCGCCTAACCGGTTGCTGGCCCGCTGGCTAGTAGCCATCTTGGCGACGAACTTTACGAAATACACCGCTGGTCTGGTTGCTCCAGACTGGCCCTTGCTTCCCTCCAAAGGAGCAGTCCTTCTGACCTTGCTGGTCAGAACCATCAGCTTATTTCACCTCCTACAACAATTGCTTTTGCCAAGGCTTGTTTGCTTCGATCAAGTCGCCGACACCGCCGACAGCGAGAGCCTGCGTGGGACAGCTCGTGAACCGACTCCTGGACGTCGTCGACCTCCAGGGACCACGTGGCTGCAGAGACAAGCTACACCTTTCTTCCTGTTTGCACCCGACATTGCCTGGTACCCACCTGGTGCCACGCCGGTCACTGGCTAGTGACTGTGAACACTGTCCCCTCTGCTTACAGGTCTTCAACATCTCCGATCCACTCTTGGATCCACTGCATCTCTCCCGGACCGACCGCCTGCAGCATCTTTGTCTTCAAGCTCCACGGAACAGATAGAAGAAACCCGACGCACTTCGAGGCCTATGCACCCGCTTCCTGTGGGTGAGGTAAAGCTGGCACACCTGTGCCCAAGTGTAGTAATACATCTCTAGTGCCTGTGTTCCAAATCTTGAGTTCCTAGTCCATCCGGAAGATCCTCTTTGCAGTAACTTTGTACTTTTTACGCACCCATTGAAACCTATGGGAGCACGCGTGTGACTATTTGCTCTGCACACGCCACCCGTGGACCTCCTGGTCACTAACTGAAGTTAGCTCCTTGTAGGCCCAGCGATTCTAGAGGCCCTAGGCCTTTTCCCTTTTCTGTTTGTGGTACTTATACCACTATTTTAGTATATGGTTTGAGCGGCCACCAGGGCCTATCCATATAAAGTGCAACTTCTGTGTATTCTACTGTAATCTTGTTTGACGATTTGTGCTCCTGTGCTCATAAAGAGACTAGGGGTTACTTTGAGAAATAAATACATATATATTTTGAATATATATCTGTGTGGTGTCCTTTCATTGGTATAAAAGGGGGTTACATTTGGTAAAACAGCTGGCTTAACACGCTTCACGAGTTTAGCCTCAAAGACTGCTTAGCCTACGCTACCACTAGGGCAGCTAGTCCGAAAAGGTTGACTTACAACCACACCATAAGGGTTGCTTGGCATGGTACAAGGTGATCACTTTAACTAGTGAGCATCATATACCAGGCCAACTTCTCACATCCAGTTAGTGACATGGTTTAGCAGAAAACAATTACAAAGGCTAAACAGGAAAAATTGAAACTAACAACAATCAAAATGGTCTCGGTACAGAGTTGTATGGGACAAAGAGTTACTGTATGATATTGCACAAACAAAAGTCCTATCCTCCCCACTGATCCCTAGTGTTAGAAATGGGGTTTCTGGTTAGTTAAGGTACGCACCTAAGCCAGGCAGAACCCACCACTCGAGTCAGAGTACGCTAGATACAAAGCTGAGATAACCTGTGCTCACCCTCTGGTAGTGTGGCGCAGAACAGGCAGGCTTATCAAGAGTCAATGCGTAAAGTGGGTATGAAACACACACACATCCAAACAACCACCCACCCTTGGGGTTGGCAAATGAACTTCCCACTGTCTTAGCAGAAAGAGCAGAACTCCGAAAAGGTATTTAAGCTGCAAGATTCCGGTTGGTTAAGTAAAGAAAGAGGCACTGCTCAATAGTTACTGAAATATGAATTGCGAGTCTTCCTCTGGTCCCGCAAGACTGTGTGTGTACATATAGCCACCTGTGAGAGTGTAGGCAGTTATGGGGACCTCGCAGTTCCTTTGTCTGGTGAGGCCGAGCGGCCTACGTTGGCAACCTTAGGGACTGAGCTCCCAGTTCAGCATTCTCCTCCCCAAGGTTGGGCTGATGGTGGAAAGGCGACTCAGTGATTCTAGCGTTGCAGGCGGGTACTGTCCTTGTCCTGACAATGCGTTGACACTGGAATGCAGAGATCAGCAGAGCCGCTCCATTGTTTGGTATGACACCGCTGCAGCTTACAAAAGAGGCATAGGTTCTTCGCTGAACTGGAGCACAGAGTTCTTTCCAACACAGGTTCTCTGCTGGTGGAGAGCAGAGCACTGGTGTCCCCAGCATGTGAAATTTAGCTCGTGCTAGGCACCGGGCAAGTTCTTTGTAGAATGGGCTCTCGCAGCAGCGCAGTGAGAATCAACTGAAGTCTTTGGCCCTGAGACTTCGGGAAACAGAGGGAAAGCCAACAAGCCCTTGGAGAACACTTAAGATCCCAAATGGAAAGGTAGCAGGCAGCAGGCCAGCACAGCAAGGCAGGTAGCAAAGGGGCAGTTCATCCGGCAGCTCAACATCAGAGATGTTAGCATATTGGCAGTCCCTCCTGGTAGCTTAGCAGACCTTCTGGCAATGTGCAGATGAACAGCCAGCGATGTCTGGTTACAGGTCAAAAAGTGTCGGATTTTAGGGGGGTCAGAGACCCAGTACTTATACCCAGAAGTGCCTTTGATGTAGAGGGTGACTTCAAAGGAGCTCTCTGAAATGCACAAGGATCCCTTACAACCCATGGCTGTCTGCCAGGCTATCGGTGGGGGTAATCAGTATTTTGTTTGTGGGCTAGACTCTACCTATTCAAGTGAAGGGCGAGCCCCTTCCAGCCCAGAAAGACCCATCAGAATGCAGATGCAGTCAAGTGACCTGTATTGTGGCTGTCTAGAGGGAATGCACAAATGTATCTGTACCCAGCTCAAATTAGACGTGCATTGGAGACCGGCTGTCAGGCACACAGAGCAGTAAATGCAGAGAAATGTCCGCTTTCTAAAAGTAAACACAAGGAGATGATGGACGGAGCGCTGAAACTTTTCAGACACTCACCCCCAGTCACAGATCTGGGTTGAATCCATCATCATTCTTTAGCTCACTTCACCACCTCATTTCAGACCCAGCTATATGCAAATCAGCCTTGACCCTGTGCCTCATGGGAACAGTCCAGCCCGAACTGCCAAACCAGGTCTTCCCTGAACTGGAGACAAGCATCCTGGGACCGGTTTCAGGGTAAAACCCCTCATCTGCCAGGTTAGCTTGAATCCTCTGACAAAGTGTGCAAGGGACCCACGTCTGGGCATACCCTGCCGACTTAGGGCGAACAAAGCAAACACAAGGAGATGATGGACGGAGCGCTGAAACTTTTCAGACACTCACCCCCAGTCACAGATCTGGCTTGAATCCATCATCATTCTTTAGCTCACTTCGCCACCTCAGTTCAGACCCTGCAAATCAGTCTTGAACCTGTGCCTCAAGGGAACAGTCCAGCCCGAACTGCCAAGCCAGGTCTTCCCTGAACCGAAAACAAGCATCCTGGGACCGGTTTCTGGGTAACACCCTTCATCAGCCAAGCTAGTTTGAATCCAGTGGCAAAGTGAACAAGGGACCCATGTTTGGGCATACCCTGCCAACTTAGGAGATGATGGACGCTTTCTAAAAGTGACATTTCTAAAATAGTGATAATAAATCATAAGTAGTATTTATCAGTACCATTCCAAACCTATGAAACCTGAAAAAGCTACTCTTCTCTGATTAGGAAATACAACTTAATAAGATATAAGTGAATTTCCAGTGCTAACCTATGGTAGGGGTAGGCCTCATAGTAGCGAAAAACGAAATAGGCTGGTTGTCACTACCAGGACATGTAAAGAATAAATGTACATGTCCCACCTTTTACTTACATATCACCCTGCCCTTAAGGATACTTAGACCTACCTTACAGGTGATGTATATGTAATAAAAGGGGAGTTTTAGGCTTGGCAGGTAGATTTACATGCCAAGTCGGAGTGGCAGTACACTGCACACACAGGCACTGCAGTGGCAGGACTGAGACCGATTTGACAGGCTACTTCTGTGGGTGGCACAATCAGTATTGCAGCCCACTAGTAGCATCTAACTTACAGGTCCTGTGTACAGGTTGTATCATTTTCTAGAACCTTACAAGTAAATTAAATATACCAATCGGGTATACATCAATCAAAAGCGTGTTTATGGAAGAAGCATATGCACTTTAGCACTGGTTGCAGTGGTAAAGTGCTCAGAGTCCTAAGGCCAACAAAAAGAGAATCAGCAAAACAGGAGGTAAAAGTCAAGGATGCAAGGTCTAACAAGGTCTTTCAGTGGTGCATCTTATATCATTCAAAACAGTACCAGCCCGCAACAAAATGTACAGAATTCAACAGACATATAAACAGTCATAGGATCTACAAACGTGAGCATCATGACACACAGAATTAGCCAATAGGGAAAACAGCATCCCGGGGAACAGCCCATAATTAAACCAGTAAAGATAAGAAAACACTTGTCCGGAGGACTAGTCCCAGCGTAAATGCAGTATGGAACAATAGGTTGCGTTGTATTGAGCGCCTATGGAGGGAACCAGTACTAGGGCCAAGTCAATAAAATGGCAAATATTTATTAGGTTTTTGGTCCTCTTCAATAAGACAGGTCACAGGATCCAACGGGATACGTTTGGTGCAGATAATTCTTTGTCAGGACTCGGAGGCGAGGATTAGGCTTGTCTCTCTCCACTTTTAATATAATCAATTTACTCCAGCAGCCATTTTTACTTTGCGAGATCATTGAATGAAAAACTACATCTCCCATGAACACTAGGGAGTGACCAACACATTTCAACCAATGATCGTATAGTCCCTCATATAACCTCTCACGTAGGCCTTCTAGATTCCTCTTTCTTCACTGCTCCAGCAGCAATCAGTTAAGTGCTCTATTATCTTCTCTTTAATTGCTAACGTGAGCGCTGCGAGATTTCACACTCCGCGGCCGCTCCTATTATTGTTTTTTCATGTGTACTAATTGGTCTGTAATTATACGCACTGTGGGAGCCTTTGCTCCTACGCGGATGATCATGTGAGGCTCGTACGTGGTGCGATCTTCTGACCGGCACGGGGTCCGTGTTACTCTTTACGCACGCAGCCCGTCCCTCCCCCCCGGCGGCCGGAACACATCGGCTTTGTATTTGAGGCTGAAGCAGTGTTCCTGTGGTAATTGACATCGCTAGTGGGTCTGAGAGGAGCGCGCACGTCTGGAAATTGAAAAGTGATACAAGTGAGCTGCAATTGACTAAATAGCTTCTGTCATTGCACTAGTGTAGTGTTTCCTGTGAAAACGAGCCAGTGCCTGAAGGGAATAACACCTTGTGGGGTAAGGCATAATTTCCCAGTGTAAAAAAAAAAAGGGACACCCAGACACTTTACTCCACGGAAAAATAAGGGGGCAGTCCCTACAATAATTGTAAAACTTACACAACATTTGTCTTTAAGACTCTAAATCCCTCAGTTAAGTGGGACTTTTTACCTTAATAAATATTACCCTCATGGAATATGAGGAAGCTGGGGATTATATGGACAAGGAATAGGTTACTTACCTTCCTATTGATGACCAGTTTTGCAAGGTCGTGGATGCATCCATCCTGGGAGCAGTGACGCAGGTGGTGGCCCCTCTGGAGAAGAGATTGGCGGCACTCCTTGCAGTGTCAGCAGCCCCCCAAAACTAGGGAAGATCCTCATGGACCCCGGCCCCCCTACCTCCTGGACAGGCTGCTAACCCACCTTGTGTACCCCCCATAGTGTGGAGAAGCACAAACGCACAGACGACCCTCGGGTTGGTTTAGATGCCTTTACATGCATTAAAAAGGCCTTTCTAGATGCCCAACCCATCCTAGACACCAGGCCCCTCAGGGGCGACCCCACCTTCACCGCCACAGACGGATGTAGGGGACGGGGATGACTCTCCCAACAATTCAGACGGGGAGGGGGATTGTTCTAGTCCACGGCGCCCGATGCCTAGTTCCCTGGGAGGGTCAGACCTCCCTGCAGACACTGACCTAACCGCCCACGAAGATTTATTGAATCCTGATGACCTACTGCACCCTAGGTCAGCAGAAAGGTGTCCGGCTCCCAGGGTGGCGGCCTACATGGCCAGTCGGCTTAGGAAGCCTTTAGATAAAATGGTAAGGGGCTGCCTCAAAGGAGAAAGTCCCCCGTCCTGCCCTTCGAGAGACGGTGACCACAACACCAGAGATAGATCCCATAATGGCCACCTTTCTCACGAAATTTGTACACGACCCCAAAAAAGGGATTGATCACTCCTGGCGCTCATGCCAGGATAAACTCCTGGTTGTCGCTGGACCCCTGGCTAAAATAATGGATATGGCGGAAGACGCCAAAGCCTCTGGCTCCCTCATATCCCCAGAGGTACTGTCCAACTGGGCCCAACGGGCTGTAATATTTCTGGGAAACGCAAACTGCGAGATTTCCACACAGAGGCGTAGGTTACTCCTTATTAAGATTGACCCCAACTCGGGGTGCTCTCCAGATCGGAGGCAGTGACAATAGCTCAAGTGAATTTGTTCGGGGATCCTTTTATAAAGGAACTGGGCAAATTCGTCAATACTTTCAATTCCTTGGACAAGGCGCTAATCCTCAATTAAAAGAATCTTCACACACCCTGTTTTTGCATCAGCCGGATGAGGTAGGAGGCTCTCGTCCGGCCACCCATTCCAAACAGCCTCCAGAGGTGGCGATTCCAGACGTGGCCAATGGCATGATCCTGGAAAGTTTGGGAACTTCTATCAAACAAAATCCTACCCCCGTCGTCAGGGAGGCAGAGGTGGCCAAAGAGGCAAATTCAATAATACACAAGGTGAGAATTCAGGATTCTATGGGGATTTTGATCGGGGGCGGTTGGCCAATTTTCAATCGAACTGGAGGAAGTTATCCTCCGATGTATGGGTGATACAGACAGTGGGGGTTTCCACATCGAGTTTTATGGGAACCCGTCCCAGCCTCGCCCATCCAACCCGTTGGTTTTTTCTCCCGAACAGAGTGTGCTGGTGAGCCAGGAAGTGGACGACCTTTTGCAAAAAGGGGCAATAGCTTGTTCGGTAATTCACCCGTGCAGTTTTGTCAGCAACATTTTCCTAGTGGAAAAGAGACGGGGGCAGCACACGGTTATCAACCTCAAGGAATTCAACTCTTGGCTACTCTATCATCATTTCAAAATGGAGGGTATACTCCTCCTGCGAGACCTGCTCCAAATTTCCGATTGGATGGTCCGCTTAGATCTGAAGGATGCCTATTTGGCGGTACTCATTTTTTCCCCGCTCAGACAATTCCTACAATTTTACTGGGAGTCCTAGATTTTCAAATTCACTGCCCTTCCGTTCGACCTCTCCTCAGCTCCTTGGTGCTTCACCAAGCTGATGAAGCCGATTGTCGAATATCTAGGGGCTCAGGGGATGAGACTTATTGTCTATCTCGATGATATCTTTCTTATGAACCAATGCCCGATCGGACTTTTCAAACATTTGCAGACAGCAATAGACTTGCTGGAATCTTTAGGCTTCGTAATAAACAAAGGCAAATCAGCTCTGGTCCCATTGCAGTTGATGGAGTTTCTGGGCTTCGTGGTGAACGCAACCGAAGCAACTCTTAGTCTACCAACAAGGAAGCTATCCAAAATTTGACACGAATTGTGGAGGACAATGTCCAAGTTCCACCTGGCAATTGGCGAGGATAGTAGGACTTCTGTTGTCCTCTATCCAGGTGTTTTTACCAGGTCCTCTACATTACAGGACAATGTAACATCTGAAAACCAAGCATCTTCGGAAGGGTCTGTCCTACTCACAGATGATTTCCTTCTCACCCGAGGTGAAAGAAGAGATGGGTTGGTGGTTAAAGGACATGGAAGCCTAGAATGGCAGTGTGATTTTCTGCTCTCAACCTGACCTCATAATTGAGTCAGACCCGAGCGGTTCCGGATGGGGCACGCGGTGTGGGGATTTCTCCACAGGCGGTAAATGGTCCTCCGTCAAACGTTCTCTGCATATCAACTGCTTGGAGTTAATGGTGGGATCTTTCGCGATTCGCTGTTGGACCAAACCGAAAGTGAAATGTTCTGTACTCTTCAAAATGGGCAATGTGGCAGCAGTACGCTATGTCAATCACCTGGGGGGGGCAAGGTCAAAGATACTGTCAGATCTAGCCCGAACCCTTTAGGAGTATTGTCTGGCCAATCAAATATCCTTATCAGCAGAGCATCTTCCGGGGAGCTCCAATCAGGTGGCTGATTGGCACTCTCGCCACTGGAGAGATGCCAGCCTGTGGAAGTTGAATCCAAAGATCTTTCGACAAATTCAGAACAGGTGGGGTCCTTTCTCCATGGATCTAATTGCGTCCCAGCTGGACTTCCAACTCACAAGATATTGCAGTTGGAGACCAGCTCCACAAGCGTCAGCCTTGGATGCCATCCTAAAAGATAGGAGCAAGGAACAACTGTATGTATTTCCCCCCTTCGCTATGATAACCAGATTGACGGCACAAGTGCCCAGGCAGAAGTAGTGGTGATAACACTAATTTGGAAATCTCAAGTCTGGTTTCCAGTGATGATGGAACTTTCTTGGGATTTTCTAATCCCTCTACCCCAATTTCCGGATCTCCTGCGGCATCCAAAAGACAATCCTCACTCGCTGGTCCTAGCCGGATCTCTTTGTCTTATGGCTTGGAGGGTTACAGGCGACGTTGGCAAGTCCCAGGCCTTTCAACAGAAGCTTCTTCCCTGCTTGTCAAAGCCTGGGCAGATAATACAAATAGATGATATATTTCCTGCTGGTCGCGATGGTTATGTTGGTGTAATCAAAACCAAGCTGATCCCTTGGGGGCAGATGTCCATGTGGTAAACTTCCTAGCGAGTCTGGCTTCCCAGGGTTTTGCTTACCGATCGATCAATACTTACAGATCAGCGATTTCGGCAGGTCATTTGCATGTGGATGTCCATCCAGTCAGGGAACACCCATTGGTCAGGAAACTGCTAAGAGGAATTAGACTTTCAGTTTCTCCTGAACCCAGGTACACATCCTAATGGGATGTTAACAAGGTCCTGTCCTTATTTCAATCTTGGCCTCAGAATAAATATCTGATCAGGAAACAACTGCTGGCAAAATTGGCAATGCTTCTATGTCTATTATCCTGTCGCAGAGTTTTGGATGTCCGTGCCCTGGATGTAACAGGTAGAGTGTTTACCCCGGATGGAGTTTTGTTCCATATTTAACGCAGAACAAAATCTAATTCTACATCTGTTTCTTATCCAGCTTTACATGCAAATCCTAAATTATGTGTGGTTCGCGCTATTAAGGCTTATGAGGTAATGACTGAAGAACTCCGCCCTCATGGGGAGAAACAATTGCTAATTGCATTCACCAAACCGCACAAAGCAGTTTCGTCGCCTACAATTGCCAGATGAGTCAGGTGGATCATGCAGGATGCAGGGATTGATATTTCCCGTTTTGGAGCCCACTGGTCTAATGACTCCACCTTCAAGACCTTTTATTTTAGACCGGTTCCCTCTCTGGCAAGCATGGTAGTGGATAAGCTTTGAACTAGCCTAATCCTTGCCTCTGGGTCCTGACACAGAACAAACAATTTTGTAGCTGATGTAACGGAAAGTTTCAATTCTATTAAGGACACGGAGGCGAGGATTAGCCCACCCTAGGAATTCTTGAGACAAAAAATTCGCCCTTTCACTCTATATGAGACTTGTTGATGTTTTATGGATTAATTTATGAAGTGGAAATCTATTTCAATTTATGTTTGTGGTTATAAATTTGAATCTTGTTGCATTGTGATTTTGAAATTTCATTAACGTAGCAAGTAATGGGTATCTTTTTGTTACAGGGGCAGATTCTAATAAACAGGAACAATAAACATGGCGATTGTCGACCGTCGCAGGAACAAAGTAATCTAGAAGGTCTACGCGAGATGTTATATGATGGACTATACTGTCATTGGTTGAAATGTGTTGATGTCACACCCTAGTGTTCATGGGAGATGTTGTTTTTCTATCAGTGATCTCACAAAGTTAAAACGGCTGCTGGAGTAAATTGATTATATTAAAAGTGAAGAGAGAACAGCTTAATCCTTACCTCTGTATCCTTAATAGAATTGAAACTTTCCATTACGTCAGCTAGGAAATTTATCATTATTTGCATATATTTAAACTGTGGATTTCTTGTGACTCTGGGTACCCCAAGGCGACGGCCCATTCTGCCCAGCTCCCATCAACCCACCAAGGGATCATGTGATAAATAGAAAACCAGGGTTATTTAGGTATGTACTAAGGTTACCGCATGTCTGCAGGTCCCCCAGTAAATAGTGTTGTTATGGTGCTCGTTCTGCCAGGTTCCACCACTTCGGCTCGCCTTGTATGTTTGATCCGTCATCTCAGGGCCTCATGGGCCATAAATGGACCAATTGCAAAGCATTTGGTCTCACATGGGAATTTAAAGGGACGCAGCATCCCACCTTCATAGAGCTCACCCACATTGGTGATCCCAGCCTCCAACCAGTGTATTTTGTCTAATAGCTCCTAGAGACCAGGTAGGCACCTAAGAGGTATCTCCTGGTCATTGGGAGGTGCTCCTCACAGTCTAGAGGTGCAAACCATTCTAATTGGACTCATCTGTCCCATATCAGGTTGTAACAGTAGACCCTCAATATCCCTACTACCAGCACCGAAGGATATTTCTATGGACTCTGGGCTTCTCATATATGCCATCCATTGCATTGGCCATATCAGTTGCGCTGTGCAGTGATCTGCCGTCAGATGCGGAGCTCCCATACTGCCCCCATAAGTGCTCTATTTAGCTTGGCTATGGAAAGTTGCGTCCTTAGTGACGCACAGATCAAGGCACCCAGCAAACTAATCAAGTCCCTGAAAAATGGTTTATGCAATATCGCTGGGTTGGCATCAAAGTGCTATAAGAGACGTGGTAGTGTAAACATTTTCATAATAGCAACCCTTCCCATTGGAGAGAGAGGTTGTCTTGACCAGAACGTGATGGAGGGCCTTATCCTTGCAACAATCCTCCTAAAGTTGCCTGCTGTCAAGCGTTCATCGTGTGACATATGTGCACTGTAGGTTATTTTAAAGTACTGGGTTCCCATTTGAGAGGTGACCTCACAGGAGCGCAGTCTAATTCAGTGTGCCCTGAGAAAATAGGAAATAGACAGGAATATTTCCTGGTTACCCTCAACCATCCATCTAGAATTCCTATCATCCCCAGTGGGATGTGTTGCCATTTTCTCAAATAGAACAGGGTGTCATCCATTTATAAGGAGACCATATAGAGCCCCATCTTCAGATCCACTCCTGTGTGTGTTCCCGAAGCAACCATGCAAGGGGATCTACCACCAGAGCAAAATAACAGTGGTGATAGCAGGCACCCCTGTCTCTTGCCCCTTTGGATATCTCATGGCTGTGAAATAACCTGGTCTGTGCACAACTAGAGCTACTGCGATCAAGTACAACAATCTTATTAACTTAAGAATATTGGATCCCAAACCCAATTTACACAGTACAGCAAACGGGTGTGACCATCCTCTTGTGTAAAATGCCCTCTCTATATCAAGAGAGGCTACTGCAGCTCTAGTGTGTGCATGTGACGCTCCATCAAGCACAAGAAATATCCTACACCAGGTCAGTTGTGACTACAACCAGATATATACCCACATTGATCTGGGTGACCAAGTCACATAGGGTTTTAATTTGTTTGCGATGAGTTTCCCAATAATCATATATTCCAAATTCAGTAAGGAGAATGGTCTACAGGATCGAACATCCAACAAATCTTTACCATCTTTCGGCAGCACCACAATCATGGCTTTGCTAGTAGATTTGAGAATGAGTCCAGATCATAATGCTGCCTTGTAATACAACAAGCATTTTAGGGGCTAGTTCATCTTTGTATTATCCATGGAATTAGGTTGCAAGGCCGCCTTGATTGGGTGTTTTACCTGAACACAATTGGTCAATCGTCACACTTATCTCTTGCAGTGTCAAAGGGCCGTCTGTTGTTGCCTTCTGGTCCATCGACAATTTCGGCATCTGAACGCACCTCAGATTGCGTTCCATTTGCGCTGCACTGCAACATCCGGTAGAAGAGTACAGCTTCCAGTAGTAGGCAACAAAGGCTGTGTTAATACCCAGTTGCATATGCAATATCTTCCCATCAGGTGATTTAATGGCGTATATGGGTTCACGATAAGTTTTGGCTTGTAGTGGCCAGGCCAGAAGGCGACCAGCTCTTTCACCCTCACCATGCTGTCTGGCAACATACTCCTCATAATTTACCACCTTGAGTCTCTCCAACAACTTTGTGTATTCCTTGTCAGCCTCCAATTTTGGTCTGAGTGCCCCCATGACATTCACTTCCTAATCCTCCTGTTGCAGGGATTCTGCTTATGCACAGAACTATGCGCAGGAAACCAGGACCTCAGAGAATAGTGGTGTACCAGAAACTCCCCTCAGAACCAAGAACCCCTATCCGACTAGCTTAGTGTCCCATTCGTTATCCGAGATTTAGCTTGGCGATCCCAATGTATAGACAACCCAGAACAAGCGACTTAGATACTCTCAGGAGTGGAAATACCCGTTTATATATATATATCAGTCCACAACAGAATAACAAAGACACGGTAAAGTTTAAAGAGTTTATTTTATAAACCTCGCGTCCTAAGATGCAGTACTTTGGCTAACACAAGCAGACAAATGGTTAAGATCAGAACCATCAGCATTGTTACAATACCATAGAAAATGAAAGGAGCAATCATAATAATAATGACAGTGGAAAGCGACCACCCTCCTTTCTCTAGCAACTAATAGGTTATTATTAGACTAATAGAAGGTCTCTTAGGCTTGCATGGGGGACCCCATACCTTATAGATCAGCTTAGTGGAATCACATCACAGGATCAGCTAGGCTCTCTCCTGCAACAGCTCTTCGTTTAGAATGTAAGTGAAAACATGCTGCTCTGCAATATTAAAGGACTCGTCTTTCAGGTATTGGCAGCTGTATGTATGTTATGGCTAAGAAGTGGTACGATCAACCTGAACACAACAACCTGCACCGTCTAGTGACCCAGACTCGTTCTTACACAGTGTACAGACCAAGGTCACTGCTCACTGTTAAGGATGTTAAACAACAGACGGTTCTCATGTGAAGCAAAGTCGAGTCAGCAGTTCTCGAATGAATAACATGTAACAACAGTGTTGCGTGCAAAAGCAGCAAAAGCGGCAAGCTGGCTTTCTAACAGCCGACGAGGTTATGCTAACTTAGCGTTGTACATAGGGAGTGGTTAACCCATACTACACCCCCCCCTTGATCGGACTACTAACCACTAGGGGCGTACTTATCAAGAACGCAGAGTTCAGTTAGAAAGAACGGAACCAAGGGCATGAACTATAAGTCCATATAAGGTAAGTGTAAAGTTCGAAAGGAAAAAAAAAATGTCAAAATGGAAAAATGATGTCGTCAGGGAAAAAAACATGAAAAAATGGGAAAAAATGACATCGATGAATGCACCATGAGCTGACCAAGACAGAGTCAATCCATCAAGGTATAGGCACAATAAGTTGCAACAGTCTCCAAGAGGAAATCATTGGAGCGTTCCGCAAAATTATCCGCCATACAATTCAGCAAGGGAAAGGAACACACGTGTTCACTCACAATTGGAGCTTCCAGCACCACACGAGGACAACAGGAAGGTTCCTCAACATAACTTCGTTCCAGTAAGTCAATCGCAGCCTCTTCAATGGCCCAATTTCCAAGGACTCCCTGTGCCGCACCCAAGGCCATAAACCCGACACCAGAACATTCAAACTCATGAGCCACTAAGGGGCCCATTAGTTGATCAAAATCCGGGACAGGTGACACCGAGTTTGACAGGCATAAATCCAGAGCCCACTGGAATGGACAATCCAGGCAGTGAAAGACTGGTTGCACACAAGTAAAGAATGGAAACCGGAAGGACAATCCATATGCGACGCTTAAGGTCGCCAGGGGTAAGGTGCCATAGTATTCAAGCATCCGGTTACGGAGATGCAACAGCCGGGGCATGTTGTCTCGGTATGCAAGTTGCGCAGCCATTGCGTAGTACGCAAACCAATAGAAGTATTCCAGCTATAAGGGCGAGAAGCAAAGGGAGACCTCCGAAGACGCTGGAAAAAATAGAATGAAAAAATGCGGGAATCACACCAAAAACAGTTTGAAAGGAGGTCACGAGGCCGGAACCCACAATTTTAAAGAAATGAACTATGCCAGTCGTAGACGAGGCATTAAAGATAGTCTGTATCAATGTCCCAAAATGGAAGGGGAGGTCAGTGTTCAAAAGCGCCTGCACCTCCGTGCGGGTGTTTGCCACGTGAAGAAGAAAGGTTTCACGGGACGAAGTCAAAGCGACCTCCCTTTGAGACAAAAGAGCCCTTATTCTGCTCATCTGGTTGAACTCTACGTTCAAGGTTGGAATCGAAGGACAGATAGAAACATCGAGCCGGCCATGCGGGGGTGGGAAAAGGACATTTTTACAGCAAACACGCTGTGAAACAGTTACTATGTATGGTATTCCCTTTAGCATCCCGCAGCAATCCTCATTATTTAAAAGCAAATAACTACCGTTAGCAAGCAGCGTAAATGAAGGGGTTGTAACCGGCACCGGTATACCTTTCAGGATGCAAGCCAAATTAGGAGCGTGCACATATCAAGCACCATGTAATTGTATGTGTCTACACACTACAGAATGATCAGGGGCAGAAGTGCATTCCTCACCCTTCAAATAAACCTCTTTTCCCTCCCGCATGCATCTATATGTGAACGGGAGCGACCAGACTTCGTGCAGGAATGCAGTACCAAGTTGTTCATATCTGCCAAGAGCATAATGTTTCATGCACGAACTGAACTTAAAAAGCGGAAAAGGTAAAGTGATCACTCCGTGGATAAGCCACACGGCCGAATTTAACTCAGCAATAGAGAAAGGTAACGGTTCTAATTTCTCAATGTGCAGTAATGAATAAGTAGCATCTTTCATGGACATAAACTGTTGTTTTGCAGTTAAATTAAAAGGGAGGAACAAAGATGAAACATTCATGTAATCCCATGGGACCTTCCCTGCCTTTAACGTCTGTAAAGTCTATGCAAACTGCATAACAGAACGCAACTGATTCTGGCCATGATACAATACAGACAAATCATCCTGCACAATGTCTACGACAGATGAAACCATATTATCTAAAGTGTAAATCCTAGAAGACAAGGTGTTTATACTATTATCAATCACAGCCAATACTTTTTCCATATTGGCCTGGTCAATAGCACGTAATCTGGACGCAGCTTCAATTTGCGACATTTTCCAAACTTCGTTGTAAATAGCATATACCCATCTTTTGGACCTGCCTGTCGCAGGACCCTTAATAAAATCATTCAGATCAATTTTGTCGTTTAAACGTGACAAATGAAGTTTAACAGATGCTAATGTGGAATGTTGCAGCCATGACTGGCATAACTTACCCACAGAGTAGGTAGTTAGTGTGTGATGATTTAAAAGGAGGATCTACCCTGACTTGAGTATACCCAGGTGCTAAAGCTAGAAATCGACGTTGACAGGAATCTGAACCAGTTTGCCATACCAACCACCCATCAGGATTAAATGCTGAAACATTAAAGGTGGTGTTGGAAATGAGGGACTGCAACCTAGTAAGGGAAAGATCTGTGTGGTTACCCCAGCCGGAATAAGCACCCAGATCCGGGATCGAGGGGGAATTAAATTTTTTAGATGTGGCCATTCCAAAACAGGTGGTCTGAAAAATAGATGAATTCAAAAACAAAATGTGGTTTGGGATAAGACAAGCGCGATGCAAAGCTTCTGTTCCCTAAACCTGCCATGGTTTAGTATCCCAAACCGATTTAAGATCGATAGTAGCTTTCCAAAGCTCATAGCCTCCGATAGCCAATTCGTCCATAAAGGACTTGGAATATAACAATTTGGTATGTGTCAACCTAACCTTAGAGGCGGTCTCAGCCGCCACCTTAAAATAAAAGGAGGTCAGACTAGACACACTAAAATCCGAAAAATATGTGAACTTGTTCACTAATGTGGCAGAACTGCCATAATAAGGGGCCGGACAGTGTTCCCATTGTGTGTAATTAACAAAATTACGAAAGGTATTTGCTCTGTGTAGGAAATGTGTGCCATAATGTTGATAGCAAAATTGTTCACCATAATTTGCAGAATTTAAATACAAATCTTCAACATCAAATGCAGCATAATATTTTAGATCAGAAAATAGTGCTTCTATTGCTTGTACATCCCAATCATCATATCGGATATTCTGTTTAACTACATCACCCATAGAAACACGAAAGACATTAGGCACATTAATCACTTCAGTTGGTCCATGAATTTGAAATTTAACAGCATCCCAAGCGATCCCATCATGCACAGGCCAGGCAGTAATGTTCGCAAAAGTCTGGTCCCTTTTCATAATGTGTGATGAGGAATGGGGGGCCAAAGTTCCATCAATTAACCTAATCGCAGATCGCTCAGCCAGGTAGTGTCCATTGATAAATTTAAAAAACACTACCACAAAGCCAATTGTCATGAACAAAAAAATACATATTAGCACCAGCCAGATGTAAGTCCATGGTGCCACCAAAAAATGTCTCTTGAACCAGGCAAAAAATATAGAAATTTTGGAAGGGGCAGTGGAAGTCATTGATTCCATGTCAAAGGAAGAACATGACTGGTTAATTGCTGTCAAATGTAACAGAGGCAACGGGACACCTACAGGATAAGCATACTCAGGATCATCAGGCAAACCACCAGCAGTAGGCGGCATAGAAGGAGCAGTAACTGCATGCATCTCAACGGCAACCTCGGGCATGCTGTTCGAGGGCGGCAACACAACAGAATTTCGCAGAATGGAAGGGCAAGAAACTGAAGGTGTCATACTATGGAGAATCGGCCACCCGCTGTAGCTTGACATTGTCAATCGAGATGTACCTGTTATCCTTGCGACCAGGAAGTGTAGGTAAAATAACTGTACGTGTACCCTGGACTCCAAGCACCGGGACTGGTGCACGATAAGAGGGGCCAATCTCATTCTTGTTCTCCACCTTCTCACGGACCAGGTCACCAACTCGAGGTAGCCAGCCGACTACCTGAATCTGGAGCTCAGCTTCGGATGTAGAGGGTACGTGTTCCTTTGCTAGAGTGTCTCTGGCTTCTTGAAGATTCTGCAATACAGCCCAGTGATCATCTAGGTCAAAAGGCGCGGCAGCCGCCGCCATGTCTAGACCCTCCAGGTCCGGGACAAACATTCGTACTCCAAAGAGCATCATGTATGGGGTCCGCCCACCCAGAGACCTTCTAGGGAGATTATTAAGAGCGCGTTGCACGTCATACAAGTGGGTTAGCCAGCTTCGGCCTGTACCTAAAACCCTTGCTGTCAAAGATTGCTTTAGGTCACGGTTCATTCGCTCCACAACACTATTGCCCTCAGGCCGGTATGGAGACGAAAATTTGACTTGGACCCCCAAACTTCTCATGGCTTCTTTGTACGCCCTAGAGGCAAACGCAGGGCCCTGGTCAGAATGAAGGGTACCACATGCAAAACTCCCAATAAAGACACACAAATCCTTGATGACAGTCCGGGCATCAGCATTCCTTTGCGGCCACACCCACAGAAAACGTGTGCACGAATCCACTGCAACCAAGATGTACTTGTACGCAGTATCGGAGGAAAAAGGACCGCAGTGATCTAAATAAACACACGCAAGTGGTTGATTAGATATAAACAGCTGCGTTTGTGGTGGACGCGCGGCAGAAGAATGTTTAATCTGCTGGCAAATGTCACATAAAAGGACATAAGCCCGCGCCTGTTTGTACAAACCGTACCACCAGTAACGTTGCTGCAAAAGAGATACAGTAGCCGAAACGCCGGCATGCGCAGACGCAACACCTTCGTGGGCAGCTGAAATCAGAGATGGTCTGCAGTCCGCGTTGGGAATCAATCTGTCACCAACATCGTTAATCCTCACTAACGGGACGTTATCAGGACTTAAGCGATAATGGTAGCGAGAAGGGAAACCTTTCGGAAAGGCTGTCCCTGTCTCGGACGCAGCAATAGCTGCCAAGATGTCATCATCAATCTTACTTTTGGATCTTGTAACTGCTGCCACTAAATATGTCGCCACTGCGGTTTTTGCTGCCTCGTCAGCCAAACTGTTACCGACAGCATGGACACCAACCCGCTGGTGACCAAGAGTGTGAATTACATTCACGAGGGGCAAACGTTCTTTAAGTTCTGCCACTCGAACCCAAAGCGTTTTGTGCTTTACTGTGCTACCTTTCGAATCACGAAAGTCATTGTGACTCCAAAAGTGTAGATTCTCGTTGTACGATTGAACACAATAGTACGAGTCACTCACTATAAGAGTAGTGACTCGAGGATCAGCAAACTCCAGTGCAAGCACTAGAGCCTTCAGTTCTGCTAACTGCGCGGTACAATCACCCAATGACTGCGTATGCACGACATCAGATTGGAACTCACCGTTCACGAAAGTACCCACCACAATTGCGCAGGCCGCTGAATAGGCGTGCTTTGATCCAGTCGCGGGTTGCGCAGACCCATCAGTGTAAATGACACAATGGTACTCCTCGAGCGGGCGCAAAGTCAGAGGAGCCGGATGAACAAATTCATACTCCAAGAACTCCTGTGTCTGTAATGCCGCGTCAAAGATATATGTGAGGTCCGGCGAAGTCAAGGAGGTTGCCCATTGTATCCACCTTGGATGCAAAGCCTTAGAATTCGGTACACTGGCCTTAGTGACCGCCTCAAGGGCAGGGTACGGTGTTACCACCAGCATGTGCTTCCCCTGTGATAGCGCTCGCTCTTTCAGGATCGCCATCTGAACTGCTGTCAGTACTTTTTCGACAGCGGAGAAGCGCAGCTCAGCCGAAGTGTACAGATGAGATTTGTAGGCAATGGGGACGGTGTCACCCTCATTGAACGTCAAGTAGGTGAAACCCACTGCACCCGGTACGATTCTAATGACCAGGTTAGTGTGGTTATCACGAGTTTGTAAGAATTTCGAAGCAAGAAGATCAGACTGCAAAGATTGCAATGCAGCAGAATGCTCAGGCAGCCAGCAAGATTTGGTAAAAGTAGGTTGTACCAAGGCATAAAGCGACTTGATACGCTGGGCATAATCAGGAATGTAGGTATGACCGAAATTCAGAAAACCCAGCAAAGATTGTAATTTCTTCAGTGTCGTAGGAGCACTAAGGCGTGCGCATTTCTCAAGGAACTGCGGAGCCAAGCCTCGACCCTCATTATTGAGTTCGTACCCCAAGAACAACACTGTGAACTCGGCAATGTGGGACTTCGCAAAGTTGAACTTATAACCGAAGTCAGCAAACATAGTAATTATGTTATCCACGCGAGCAAGGTGTGGAAGCAACTCGTCGTCCGTTAGGTAGATGTCATCTACATACGAATATGCTTCCGGGTCAACCATCTCCAAGAGAGAGACCACACGAGCAGCAAAGACCCCGGGGCTATTTTTATAGCCCATCGGGAGCCTTTTGAACTTCTTTTGTTTGCCACCCGAGGTAAACGCCGTCCACTCATAGCTATGAGGGGACAGATTATGGCTATAAAAGTCATTGGAGATGTCAAGTGTGGTTTTAAACCGTTTTCTCACGAGACTATCGACGAGAGCCGAACTGTGAGTATTTTGTACCGCACATGTCCGGCAGTGCGAATTTAAGTGCCGGTAATCCAAAACTAGGCGGTACGATCCGTCAGGCTTTGTCACAGTGAATAAAGGATTTTTCATGGGTGACACACATGTTTCAATTACTCCCTGATATTCCAATTGTTCAAGGATAGACGCGACGTGAGACCTAGCCTCGCGACGCATGGGATATTGGGGCTGTGGCTGGGGTTCTGACCGCAACCGAATCGTATGGTTGGGAGAAAATTTGTCCCAGCCCACCTGAGTACGATACAACGCAGGCGCGAGCACCTGCGCCCACTCCCCGGCTAACCTGTTAGAATGTTCCAGTGGCACTGTGTGCCCAAAGGACGGGAGGATCACTACCTCCCCTCTAGGAGCATCTAAAACGAAAGCCGGGGGCCAATCCGCCTCCGTCAAAAGGATATCATAGGTGGAGGTTAGATTATCCCAAAATACCACTTTAATTTTACGTTGTATGTCACCCTCAATTATAAGGACAATTTCAAACATCCGTTCAGGGGGCGATACGCGAGTATCAGCAGTTTCAACACTTACAAATGTATCAGTTGCTGTCGCCGCCAGATATGGACGCAGCGCTTGTCGCACTACTGTAACTTCCGCCGCGCTGTCTAGCAGCGTTAGCGCCCATGTCTGGTTCAGAAGCTGTGTCCGTACAATCTGAGGCATATCTCGCAGTTAGAGCAGCAACTTTTTTCTTCTGAAACGGGGGTCTTTGACGTGCAGATTCGTCCTGCTTGCCTTTACCTTCAGTCTGACGGGGCTGCTCACGACCTTGAGTACCCCTTCCTTTCCCACGATCTCCGCCACCGGATTGAAAAGCCGATGTTTCCTGTGAAGAACGAGGAGAGCGTTGTTCAGGAACCTGAAATCTATCAGGTGACTTAATATTAGAACGATCGCGCAAATCATAAGTGCGTTCAGTTTGTATCTGCACCGGCGACGCAGAACGAGACCTCCGTTTCTCTTGCTGCTTCCCCTGTTTTTTGGCTCGCCAACTTTGTTTTGGAAAGTTGGGCTTTTCGTCTTTGGTAGACAAACTCACTTTAGGTTGCTGTACTACAGTAGGAATGATCATGGTGAGCTTCACACCCAAGGCGCTACGACCCACCATTCTGTAAGCTTTCGCTATAATTTTAGCGAATTCCTTTGGCCTGTCGGCCGGATCCACAAGTGCCAACATTTTGCCCACTTGGAATTGCATGGCATCTCCTTTGAGGTTGCCCATTACCATGGAACAAACCACATCGAAGCTGTCGACAAGCCTCATTCCCAACTCAATGGCTGCCTCTGCACCATGATTGTCTTGGACCTTCTTGATGACAGAGGGTAGTACGGACATAGACGGAGTGCCATAGCACTTCGCATAGGTCGCAGCAAAGACCTTGCCCCAATTGTCACAGTCGACAATATCTGGGACCAGGTCCTTTGGCAAAGTAATAGTGAGTATCCTGTGTTTATCCACAGGAGAAGTATGCGGAAACACGGCTTCTAATTGATCAAACTTTTCAGCAAGCCAGTAAGGAAATTCATCCTTATTTTGGGGGCGCTTGCCGACAACCGCATTAACCATAACTGGACTGATGACCACCGCGTGATGGTCAGTCGTGTGGCCCGCAACCGCAGGTGCCCCCACCTGTACATTGCGAGACACGTACTGCACTAACGCCCTATGGACCGTAATCAGGGCAGTGTGTAGCACACGCAACTCCGCCACCGCCACAGTCATGTAGCGGGGATGGGGCGTATAACCGGCCAGCACCGGCCATGTGGCCCTTGCAATAGACAACGGGCCCATTCTCGCCGGCACTACCGCATGGGGTAGGGCGCCATTAAACCAAATTGTATGCTGCCAGGCAGTGAGGAATTTCAAGTGTCCGATAAGGGGCATAGGCTGCAGGCATAGCTGTGGCAGTATATTCGTGGAACAAATTGTCGTTCGCATCCACTGCATCGAACGTCACCCAAGAGTAAAACAACTCATATGGGAACGCCGCATCAGCCCTACCACAAAAATAACAGCAACCCCATAGACCCGTAAATGTGCGGTCAGGGGAACCCGACTATGCGCGGCAACGTTGACCGCCATCGGGACACACAGAAGAACAACAACAAGCTCTACAGTAGCACTGGGGTACAGAAAAAGAAAACCTTTTTAATTATCAAGCTTGAAAGAACCTTTAGTCGAAATCTAGGTAGGTTAAGCCGTCACTCCCGTTGTCCGGAAACCAGAGTGAGGGCGTTGTGGACTCATAAAAGCACTACTAAGGCGTTTCAGATCAAAAGACTAAACGTTAGGTGCGCCATGTTGCAGGGATTCTGCTTATGCACAGAACTATGCGCAGGAAACCAGGACCTCAGAGAATTGTGGTGTACCAGAAACTCCCCTCAGAACCAAGAACCCCTATCCGACTAGCTTAGTGTCCCATTCGTTATCCGAGATTTAGCTCGGCGGTCCCAATGTATAGACAATCCAGAAAAAGCGACTTAGATACTCTCAGGAGTGGTTGGAATCCGAAATACCCGTTTATATATATATATCAGTCCACAACAGAATAACAAAGACACGGTAAAGTTTAAAGAGTTTATTTTATAAACCTCTCGTCCTAAGATGCAGTACTTTGGCTAACACAAGCAGAGAAATGGTTAAGATCAGAACCATCAGCATTGTTACAATACCATAGAAAATGAAAGGAGCAATCATAATAATAATGATAGTGGAAAGCGACCACCCTCCTTTCTCTAGCAACTAATAGGTTATTATTAGACTAATAGAAGGTCTCTTAGGCTTGCATGGGGGACCCCATACCTTATAGATCAGCTTAGTGGAATCACATCACAGGATCAGCTAGGCTCTCTCCTGCAACAGCTCTTCGTTTCGAATGTAAGTGAAAACATGCTGCTCTGCAATATTAAAGGACTCGTCTTTCAGGTATTGGCAGCTGTATGTATGTTATGGCTAAGAAGTGGTACGATCAACCTGAACACAACAACCTGCACCGTCTAGTGACCCAGACTCGTTCTTACACGGTGTACAGACCAAGGTCACTGCTCACTGTTAAGGATGTTAAACAACAAACGGTTCTCATGTGAAGCAAAGTCGAGTCAGCAGTTCTCGAATGAATAACCTGTAACAACAGTGTCGCGTGCAAAAGCAGCAAAAGCGGCAAGCTGGCTTTCTAACAGCCGACGAGGTTATGCTAACTTAGCGTTGTACATAGGGAGTGGTTAAGCCATACTACACTCCCAGGTGTGCATCCTTCTCTCTGTGGGTATTATTATTATTAACTGTCAGCACCATACCATAAGTGTATTTAAAGCATGTACCGCGCAAAACCGCCTTGAATGCGCCCCCTTCCGGGGGTAACATTTTGGGTTGTTCTCTGATTCTCTGTGAAATAGAACACAGTCTGGTCACTAAGTATTGATCAAATTGTAGAGTTGAACAATGCAGCCGACTGCAGATGCCACGTCGGTATTAAGAAGGTGGGTCGGCCAACCTCTGCTCGTAACCACAGAGGACCCTGGTCCGAGACACTACAACTTAAATATTCAGCCTCTTTAACCTCTGTCAGGCCTCCTTATTGAAGAAGAAACATGTACAACCTGGTATACAACATATGCATACCTGAACAGGGCGGCTCCTCCGCTAAGGCAGAGGAGCATTGCCCCACTACTTTTCAGCAATGCAAAAAAGGAAAAATAAAATAACGCAATGTTATTATCATTTTATTTTTCCGTGCTGAGGCAGTTTTGCCGAGCTAGGCAGAGCACAGGGGAAAAATAATGGCGCTCTCTAAGTGTGCATGACAGTTTGGCTGGCCGTCTTGTGCCGGCAAAACACCAAGCGCACTTTGCATGTTCTCCACTAGCTTTATTGTACTCCCTGGGTGGAGAACATGCCCAGACTCCCAGACCCTGCCTGAGCGCCAAACCACAGATCTCAGACCAGTCAGGACGCTGCTGTCATGGTGACAGCAGCGTCGTGATTGGCTTACAGGTACCTGGGTACTTCTCTCTATTGGTCCACACAGAAGGAAGTGGACGGAGGAGAGACGCTGGCTGGCATGTAAGTGATCTTTTTTACCCACACCCCACTACTGCTTCCCGGAAGCAACCACCACTGTACCTGAATAGAAGGAGAACTCCCTCCCATGCAGATGCAGTTCCCTCCATATTTCAGTAAGGTTCCTCTCCAGAGCCAGGAGGAGAACTGTCCAAAGGTTGAAGCACAAAGAGTACTGTGCAGCGGCTACAATGACCTTTTTTCAGCCATAGCCACCACCATATTGTAATGTCCCTCCAAAAGGCATGCTTTTGCACATTATTATCTTCTGCAGTGCTGGTTCAGTTCAAGCTAGCCAAGACTTCAACATCCAAAATGCACTGAATTGTTAAAAAAACAAGAATGGAATCTTGGTGTACCAGTGCCAGTCATTCCTCTGATCATGTTTGCATTTGCAGTGCAGATTCATTATAACACAGCTATGAAGGAGACTGTCCATAGGCAAGAAGGTTCATAGGATCAGTGCTCCTTCTGCAATGTGCTTCCTTCAGGTCAAAGGCTGCATGCCTTGTGTGGCTGACTCAGCCACTGGTCCTTGTCAGACTGATAAAGCAGCTGCTAGTGAATTGAGTGATATTAAATATATCATTTCAGCTTGGATACTGAAGATGAAAGTACTATATTGTACAGTAAGCACAAGTCTCATGCTTGGGCATAGTTATTTCCCAGACGACTCATTAAAAAAAAAAAGGTATAGGCGGAATGCTTGAATTAATTTCAACCTCTGGCATTGTTTTTTTCTCACTCTTTCACTATAGACGAGGTCAGTCCTATAAAGATTAGACTTCTTCCTACTTCAGTAGGAACAGCCACGCTTAAACTGCTGGCCACATTGCCTCGGAACAGGAGTAAAAGTAAAGCTCTTAGATGTAATTTTAAAAACAGAAGAATTCAGATTCATCTCTGCATCTGCACTAGGCTTGTGCCTACAATGCTGTTTGGTGGATCTGCACTAGGCTTGTGCCTACAATGCGGTTTGGTGGGGCGCAACAACGAAATATGAAATGCCACTTCCTCCCTGATATACCTTAGCGTGACAATTAGGAAATACAACTAGACAGTTCTTCTACTACTTGGTATATTTGTCAATGTGGCTGAAGTGGTCAAAGGAAGAAACAGTTGTGTGGATGTGCGAGGACACGCCTAGTCCCACACTTTTCTTTAGTAAAACATCATATTGGCACTTAATGACCGAGAGGGCACAGAAGTTGAGAAATAACAGTATCAATATAGTTTATGGAGGCGGTCTTATACTTAGATCAACTTTTATGAATAATAGATTGTGATAAAGTTAATCCTACATATATTAGATTCCAAGCTTTTATCACTGAAATATGAAAAGTGTGCAAGCCGCCCCTGGTATTATATGCTGCATATTCAGTTAAGGAGCATCGATCCTTTCCTCAACCATTCCTAAGAAAGGGGGTGGGGTGCAATAGTGGATAGCTCATACTTAGCAAAGTCTCTTAGGGATTAATAGTTGTAGACCAATAATGGTACCGTTGTGTACAGCCAGCTTCTTTAAGTAATGTATCTTGGTCATAAATGCAACAGTTTCCTCACCCCGCAACCCACCCCGGAGAGCTTGGTGGTCCAGGCTTGCACTTCCACAGTCAACCCTGGCGTATTACCTACCACTCCAGCAAATAAGGAATCCAAATGGCTGGATACTTACAGGAAGAGGGTGTTCTTGTCTGCCAGCCTGGCACTGCAGTCAGTGAACAACCGTGTGTCTTGGGCCGGGACTCCAGTGCTGCCCATGGTCTTGGAGGAGGCTCGAGCCTCACTCTCTCAAGCAATTACTGAAGGGAGAGATGCAGCCAAGTTCACCATAAGATGTGGGCTGGACACAACAGACTCCCTGGGCAGAGCGATTTCATCATTGGTGGCCTTTAGGTTCCATGCCTGGATGAGAACCACTGGCTTTTCAGCGGAGACCCAGGCTTCGCTTGCCCTTTGAAGGCTCTTGTTTGTTTGGAGAGCAGACGGACTCTTTGCTGGAGCGTTTTAAGGACAGCAGGGCTACAGCCACGTCCTTGGGCCTTTCCATGGCTCCTTGCTAACCCCAGTCAGCCTTCAGCCCCTTTTGTTGGCACGAAAGGGGGCTTTCAACTGCATCTCCACACACCCAGCCATCTCGGGCAGCAAATTTCACAATGTTTTTGTGGCCAAAACTGCGGTTCCCACAGACCATGTGGTACTGATAGCCAGAAATCAGGCCTGTCTTACCACCCCCCACGGCAGCCGCAACCTCCAAACCCCTTTTGTTTGCCCTCCAACCATCATGGGCATTCTATGTGGGGCAGGGTATGCCATCACTTGCACCACTGGAGCTCAGTAACATCCGATCGTTCGATTTTGCAGCTCGTACAAAGGAGCTAATCCCACCCCTTTGTGACAAATCACCCACTCACCCATGTTGCGTACTTGTGACAAGCTGTCAGAGGACCACCTTTACTTGCTCCGTCAGGAAGTGTTTGCTCTTGTGGCCAAGGGAACTATAGAGAGGGTGACGGCATCGGAAGCAGGTCGTGGTTGCAATTCCTGCTACTTTCTGGTATCCAAAAAAAGACAGAGGCCTTCGTCTTATTCTAGACCTGCACCTACTGAATCTCTTCCTGAAAAAGTAGAAATTCAAGATGCTTGGCAAGTCCTGTCTGCCCTGGACCCAAGAGAATGTATGGTATCGTTGACCGTGCACGACGCATATTTTCACATCCCCTTCCTGCCTGCCCACAGGCGTTACCGGTGGTTCATGATCGGGAAAAGCACTTTCAGTTTGCTGTGCTCCCCTTTCCAGCGTCCCTTAGGTGTGCACAGAAGAGATGGCTGTATTGAAGATCACCTCCGAAAGTTAGGGGTTTCAGTCTTCCCCTTCCTCGACGATTGGCTATTGAAGGTGGCTCACCCAAGGTCGTCGTCTCCCACCTTAAAGACTACGGTGAACCTTCTGCATTCACTTTGGTTCACTATCAATGTACCCATATCATACCTGACTTCATCTCAGATGCTTACTTTCATCGGAGCTATTCAGGACACAGTGCAGTTTTGGGCTTATCCTCCCGAACAGCAAGTCCAGAATATTCAGGATATGATACTGATGTTTCAGCCTCTAGCCTGGATTTCGGTGAGACTGACTTTGAGGCTGCTGGGCTTTATGGCCTCCTGCATTGTGCTAGTGACAAATTCCTGTTGGCATATGCAGGCTCTGCAGTGGACCCTAAAGTTCCAGTGGGCACAGCATCAGTGGAATGTCTCCAACATGGTCCAGATCTCGGAGGGAACTGCAAATGACCTGCAGTAGTGGCTAACGGACCGCAATTGGGTCAGTGGCAGACCCCTCCCCCTTCCTCAACCAGAACAGACTGTAGTGACAGATGCGTCACTTCTGGGCTGGGACAGCCATCTTGGAGAGGCAGAATCTGGGCTCCACATTGATCTCTTGGAGCTTCGGCGATCCGATTTGCATTGAAAACCTTTCATCCTTCAATCAGGCGAAGGCTGGCACAGGTGTTCACAGACAACACCATGCCGTGTGGTATTGCAACAAACCGAGCGGGTGGGGTCATGCACATTTTATCAAGAGGCTTTGCTCCTCAGGACTTAGCTGGAACACCAGGGCATATCCCTGGTGGTTCAACACCTAGCGGTCTCTTGGAACGCCAGGGTGGACAAACTCAGCCGTTGATGCCTAGTGGATCACGAATTGCATCTCCATTCGGAGGTGGTGCAAGGTCTCTTCCAAGAGTAGGGAGATCCTTGGTTAGATCTGTTCGCCTCTGCCGAGAAGTCACAATCTCAGCAGTTTTGTGCGCTGGAGTTTCCAAGTCTTTTCTCGCTCTGAGAAACCTTTCATCTCAAGTGGATCTCCATCATCCTGTATGCCTTACTGCCAATACCACTCCTGCCCATAGTTCTCAAGAAGATCAGGAACGACTGTGTCCAAATTATTTGTGTGGCTCTGGATTGGACATGGAGAGTCTGGTATCCTGACCTGTTGAGCATGAGCACCGGTCCCCCGATAAGGCTGCCTCTTCTCGAGGATATTTTGTCACAGCAGTTGGGCAGGTTTGTGCACCCAAACCTGAAAACGCTTTGCCTTCATGCGTGGAGATTGAGCGGTAACAGATGACCGCTTTTGACCTTCAGCCCAAAGTCTGCAATGATATACTGGCAGCCAGGCAGCCCTCTACCAAGACGGTATACTCCTGCAATTGGAGCAAGTTTGTGGCATAGTGCACAAATAAACTTGTTGACCCTACTTTCCCGGGTTCTTTTGTTCATTCTTACCTTAATCCAGCACGGATCTGCTTTGGGCACGTTAAAAGTTTATCTTTCTGCCATTTCGGCATTTCTGTGGGGGCCAGATCAGCCACCCCTTTTCAAATCTCTTATTGTACATAGGTTCCTGAAAGGTCTCCAGCATAAGCTCCTACCAGCACCTTTCATTATGTCACAGTGGAACCTCAACCTAGTTCTCACATTTCAGATGTGTGCCCCCTTTCAGCGAATACACAACTGTCTACTCTTCCATCAAAATGGCCTTCCTAGTGGCGATAACATCTGCCTGGAAGGTCAGTGAGTTACAGGCACTGCTGGCACATTCGCTGTACCTTATCTACCCAGACAAACTGGTCCTTCGGACTCCAGCATCCTTTTTACCCTAAGGTGGTAACGCCCTTTCATGTAGGCCAATCTATCACTCTGCTTACCTTGCATGCGATGCCTCACCCCTCTAAAGAAGAGGAGAGACTCCATCAGCTTGTTCCAAAAAGAGTGTTGTCTTTCTACCTTGACTGCACAAAAGAGTTTTACGTAGACGATCTCGTGGGGTACGTCTGAGCAAAGAAAGAGAAGGCAGTGCAGAAATGGGCCATCTCATGATGAACAGTGCTCTTACTCATCAAGATCTGCTATGCGTTGGCCAAAAAGAAACCTCCTGAAGCCTTGCAAGCTCATTCTACCAGAGCCAAGGTTGTGACCACTGCGTTGGCTCGCGGAGTTCCTGTTCTGGATATCTGTCCGTCAGTAATGCGGGCTTCCTTACACACATTTATGAAGCACTACTGTCTGAACAGGATGATCTGGCGTGCCTGTCACTTTGCACTTTCGGTCCTGCAGGACTTTTTAGTCTAATCTGTATTGCAGCCATTCCTCCGGGGAGGTATAGTTGGATATCTATTCTATGGTAACGAATTTGCTGCTAGAAGTCTCTCTCAGATGAATGAGGGATGCGTTTTAATTTTCTCATGTCTGCGCTTTGTATGTGTAATTTATTTATTGTGGAAGCATTTTAGAAATTAAAGTGGTGTGGAGCTTCATGGTAAAGTCTAAGTAGCGTTTGGCTGGCAGTGTGTGTGGCTGGCATCTGGCTGGCGGTGTGTGTACTGGCATTTGGCCGGCGGTGTGTGTGT
Source organism: Triturus cristatus (assembly GCF_964204655.1). Classification (NCBI taxonomy): domain Eukaryota; kingdom Metazoa; phylum Chordata; class Amphibia; order Caudata; family Salamandridae; genus Triturus; species Triturus cristatus. Next base: position 154,306,111 of record NC_140587.1, on the reverse strand, counting down.
AGTGACCAGCAGCAAGTCACTACACACACACCGTCACCAAAGCGTCAATCCACACATTCCGCCAGCTGCCAGACGGTGCGATTGCTGTGTCTGAACTGGTGTCTGGCTGGTGGTATATGTGGCTGGCGTCTGGCTAGTGGTGTGTGTGAACTGGAGTTTGGATGGCGTGTGTTTAGTGATTTGCTGCTGTTCACTACACACACGCTGGCAGCCAAATGCCAGTCCACATATTCCACCAGCTGCCAGACTATGTGATTGCTGTCAGTCCTGTGGGCATATGAAAGTGATGAGTCCTTGAATGGCGCTGTTTGTTGATGTGATCATTGTAATGTGCTGGGCCTGTGGCTGATGGTGTGAATGGTTTTGTGTATGTGACGCATGAAAGGGTGTGATTGGCCTGTAAAGTGGTTGGTACCTTGTCGTGGCTTTACAGCTCACAAACTGTGAGTCACTGGTTCACTATTCTATAATTATCATATTAACAGTGATTTCCACATTTTAATTTCGTGAAATCTTTTTTTAAAACATTTACATTTTGAACTTTTTACTCACCCTTGTGCCAAATCCAACCAGTATGTGTGTGAACCTGAATAGTAGATAGTGGTGCAGTGATATTTTTCTTTTCTGTCTTCCTCTGCCAGGTTGTACGTTGTTTCTTGAGAAAACCTACCACCAACCCCAGATATTTTCATAAACTAGTCACCAGGGGGATTTCGGTGTGGTGTCTTTCTGTGACTCAAAGTACTGGAATCTGCATGAAGCTGCAAATTTCCTGCCACCAAGAGTACCCACATGTCTCCTGATAAAAATGGTACTTGGCCTGAGTGGGTAGGCCTAGCGTCCGCAAAAAGGGGGTGGTACAAGACCCAATGTGGCAACATCAACATAAGGGGTAGCTGCAGGTTTTGGTCCTGGGCTTTGCTTCCACCCTGGGAAACCTACCTAGCCCGTCCATTTCTGAAAACTAGACAACCAAGGAAGTACAGTGTGGTGTGCTTCTTATGGATCCCACAACGTTTTCTTACCCACAATGCCCTGGAAATCTTTATGTTGTTATGTTAATGACATTTATAGAGCGCGGCAAATACCCGGAGGTGTCCTGGCGCTGTCTAATTCTCCTGAGATTACTGAGCCGGTGAGGAGTGGAGAAGGTGCTTATTCATTGAGAGAACAGCCACGTCTTTAGTTTTATTTATTTATTTTATTAATTTTTTTGCATTTGTACTGCGCATCGGCTACCCAAAAGGGTTTCCCGGCGCATTTTAGCTGTTGCGGGTGGAGAGAAAAGGTTTTTTATTTTTTTATTTATCGAATAACCAGGTTTTTAACAACTTTCGGAAACTGAAGTAGTTAGGCTCATTTCTCAATGAAATGGGGAGAGAGTTCCAGTGAGACGGGCCTAAGTAAGCAAAGGATTTACCTCCTATGCGAGTGCGTTTAAATTTTGGAATCCTGAAACGGCCCTGGGTGGCTGATCTGAGGTTCCTGGATGGAATATATGTATTTACCAGTGAGCAAAGGTACCTCGGGGCTGTGTTGGCTTTAATTTTATACATGTAGGTGAGAGCTTTAAATTTCACTCGATTTTCAATGTTAAGCCAATGCAGTTTGCTCCGGAATGCAGAGACTGATTCCCTTTTAGGTACATTGCATAGTAATCTGACAGCCGCATTTTGAGCCATTTGTAGACGATGGAGGTTAGCCTTATTTGATCCTAAATAAAGGACATTTCCATAATCTAAACGGGATGTTATTAAGGCGTTCACCACCGTTTTCCTGGTTGACTCAGAGAGCATCCAGCAGATTTTCCTCAGCCATCGTAGGATGGAGAAACAGGTGGCTGCCACTCTAACTGATTGTGCATGCATGCTCAGAGTATCATCCAGGAGTACACCCAGATAACGTACTTGCGAAACTGGGTTTGGGAGGTTGCCCATTTTCTCTGGCCAATGTTGATGGCTCCATAGATGTTTCTGTTTCCCTAGAATGATCACCTCTGTTTTTTCACCGTTTAGTTTTAGGAAATTTTCCTTCATCCAAGTTGCGATGTTGTTCAGTCAAGTTTTAAGCGTAGAGATGTCATTTATTTTTTGGGCCGTCAATGAAAAAATAATTTGTGAATCATCTGCATATGAATAGATCGTGAGTCCTGACTCCTCAACTAACTCAGCCAAAGGCTTAACATAAATGTTGAAGAGAAGTGGACTCAGGATGGATCCCTGTGGTACACCATGACTGAATGAATGGATTTTGGAGCATGTGTTTTGAGAGAAAACTTGAAATATCCTGTTAGAGAGGAAGTCCTGGATCCATTTCAGAGCATCCCCACTGATTCCTACGTTACTCAGAGTGTTTAAGAGCACCTTGTGAGAAATGGTATCGAAAGCAGCGCTCAAATCCAAAAGGATGAGCGCTACTGTTTCTTCTTTATCCAATTTCTGGCGGATTGTCTCAGTGACGCCCAGCAGCGTAGTTTCCGTTGAAAAACCTGCCCTAAATCCAGACTGTGACTGGTGAAGAAGTTGGTGAGTGTTCGCATATTGTGTCAACTGAAGGTGGATGTGTTTTTCTAAAATTTTAGATAGAATTGGGAGTAAGGAGATGGGACGGTAGTTTTTCGTATCCGTTACATCCGCATTTGTTTTTTTCAGCAGAGGGTGGATCATAGCATGCTTCCAAAGGGGAGGAACTTTGGCCTCTTTAATTGACATGTTGAGTACCTGCGTTATAGTAGGTATTACAGATAGATTTAACTGCTTAAGGATGTTAGCTGGAATAGGATCTCTTGGTGACCCCGATTTGATAGAATTTAATAGGTCTTGAGCAGTATTTGTTGTTAATAGGGCTAATCTTTTAGTTCATGCTCGATCTTTCTTCGATTGGAAAGCTGTATACCCTCTGATGCAATAACCTTTGGCCTTGGAACTTCCGTGTCCTCTGAGATGATATCTTGATAGATACCTTCCACTTTATTTATGAAGAAGTTCGCTAGTTCTTCACATTTGGATAGTGATAGAGTAGGTGGTTTGGCAGTTGCATCTGAGCCAGCCAATGTTTTCACTGTGTTAAAGAGTGTTTTTGCACAGTTTGAGACCTTATTGATGGTTTGATTCACGAAGGTGGCACGTGCAAGCTTACATTCCTTATGATATTCACTTAAAGCTGCTTTATAAGCTACTTTATCTATGGGGTTATAGTTTTTCCTCCAGTGTCTTTCAAGAGTTTTACAGCTAGATTTTGATATTTTCAGAGAATCGGTATACCATGGTGCTGGGGGATGATGAGTAATTTTATTTTGTTTGGAAATAGGAAGACATAGGTCCACAGCTTTAGTGAGCCAGCATTGGATATCATTTGCTAATGGGTCTATTTGTTGCTTCATCGGTGGTATATGTGCCTCTAGACATCTATTCATTTTCTCTACGTCTAACCTCTTCCAGTTTCTTGACGAATTCTCTATGCGAGTTATGTCATTTCCTCTGTTTGTATTGTAGGGTGATATCAAGGAGAATTTTATTAGATAGTGGTCAGACCAGATTGTAGGTAATGCTGGGGAGCAGGTAATTGTATCTAAATTGGTGAAAACGGGATCTAAGAAATGTCCTGCTCTGTGAGTAGGCCCTTCATTTACCAATTTAAGATTTTGAGAGGCCATGTCCGTGATAAGTCTTATACTATTTCTACAGGTAGGATCTTCTAGATGGACATTTAAATCTCCTAGCACGGTAAAATTAGTTCCTTCCGAAATGACCAGAGATCCGTCATGGTCCTGAGATAAAGAGGCAACTCGTTCCATGCCTTGGCTGCACCGTAAACAAAGCTTTTGCCCCCCCATCGGGCTTTCTTTATATGTGGCATTCGGGCCAGCTTAGCTTCTTTAGACCGCACGGTTCTTTCCGGGACATACCATTGTAGTTTGAGCTTTAGAAATTCTGGGCCCATGCCGTGCAGAGCCTTAAAAGCCAAGGACAACGCCTTGAAACATACTCTGCTTTTGACTGGAAGCCAATGTAAAGCTTTTCTCTCAATAGAGACTGAGGAAAATCTTGAAGAGCCTGTGAGCAGTCTTACTGCCGCATTCTGCAGTATCTGCTGTTTATTCAACGCTCTTTGTTGTGCATTTAGGTAGAGTCCATTACAATAGTCCAGTCTGGCCATCACCAGAGCCCTGACCACCGTTTACCTGCTTTCCCAGGGCAGCAAGGGTAGCACTTTCCTCAAAATTCTGATGACATACATAGTTTTTGATGTTACCGCATTCACTTGAAGCTCTAGTGTCAGTCTGTCATCCAGTATTATGCCCAGGTGTTTTACCTTTCTGGTTGGGACTGTGAGTGTGCCCATTGAGTCGGGCCACCCGGAGGGAGTCCAGAAATTTGTGTTATTACCAAACAATAACACCTCCGTTTTGTCTGAGTTCAATTTAAGATAATTCTTGGCCATCCAGCTACCCACTGCTAGCATGCACTCCCGAAAACGCCCTTCCGCCCCAACCTCTCCACCTGGTGTCAGAGATACCACAACTTGTGTATCATCCGCATAGGAAGTGAGGCCAAAACCGAAGGCGCTTATGACCGGTGCCAGAGCACTGACATAAATGTTAAAGAGGGTTGGACTGAGAGATGACCCCTGAGGGACCCCACAAGTTGATATAAAAGGTTTGGACTGGAAATCCCCCAGGGCCACAACTTGTTTTCTGTCCGCCAGAAAGGATCTTAAGAGGTCCCATGCTTTTCCACGAATACCACGCGAATTTAATCGGCTCAGCAGTATCGTGTGGTGGACCGTATCGAATGCCGCGGACAGATCCAACAAGATCAGTGCCGCCCTACCTCCCTGATCCATGGCTTCCCTGATCTCTTCCGTGGCTTTAATAAGTGTAGACTCCGTGCTGTGTCCCGGCCTAAGGCCATATTGAGTTGGATCAAGCACTTGTGTCTCATCCAGGAAGTGGCTAAGTTGTCTATTCATGATTTTCTCGACCAGTTTGGCTGGTAAGGGGAGTCTGGCAATTGGACGAAAGCTGATTGGATCGTTAGCCGAAAGGTTTGGTTTTTTTAATAGGGGCAAGATGGATGCCAGTTTCCATTGCCTGGGGAAAAGCCCTGATTCAAACATTAGATTGAATATTACTGTTAAACGATCCGCTATCGGACCTGAGGCCTGTTTAGCCACCTTAGCAGGGCAGGGGTCATATGGAGATCCTGAATTAACCTCCATAAGGATCTTTTGTGTGTCACGGAAAGATACTGACAGAAATTTGTCAAAGATCGGGCAATGAGCCCCATTTGACATAGGAATCTGGCTAATCATGTCCATGTTGCTAATGCTTACTTTACTAAAAACCATAAAAATAGCTTCCACCTTAGACAGGAAGAATTTTGCCAATTCTTCACATAGCACTTGGCTAGGTTGGACTAGCACTGGCTTAGGCGAGGCCAGCATAACAACCATCTTAAACAGTTCTTTGACTGAATTTTTTGGTTCTGTAATCTGTCGGCAAAGTATTTTTGTTTGGCTGCCACGATTACCTGTTTGTAGGTCTGCAAGCTGGCTTTAAAAGCTTTTTTCTCAGGTTCCTTATAATTGCTCCTCCAGTTTCGTTCTAGCTGCTTGCAGATAAGCTTATGGTTCTTGAGCTCCTGCGAATACCAGGGGGCGGAGGGATGTGTTCTCTTAGGACGCAGGACTTTGCTTGGAGCTAGTCTATCACAGGCTTGCTGCAGCCAGACTGTATAGCTTTGGCAGGCCCTTTCTACTTCTACTGGCAAATGAGTTGCAGAGGAGGATAACAACTCGTTAAAGGTGATTCCATCCAGATCATTTCATGCTCTTGTTCTTATACAATCCTTGAGGCCTGTACTTTTCTTACATGGCTCAGTTATTAATATCTCAAATTGGGCTGCGTAGTGGTCAGACCATGCCAGCGGGAGAAGGCCCTGGAAATGGAGATTATATTGGTTGGAAAAAATCCCGTCCAGGGTATGCCCTCCACTGTGCGTGGCACCTACTACCTGCTGCCTCAGGTCTGCAGTCAGCATCAGATCATTCAAGGCCATAGTATCCGTTTCCTCCATTAATTCTAAATGGAAGTTAAAGTCTCCCAAGACTGTAAAAGACTCAGAAAGCGCCCCCTCTTCCAATAGAATACCCAAGGAGGTTAGAAAGGAATTTCTAGTTCCTGGCGGTCTATATAATAAACACCCCTTAAAGGATTGATGATGGGTGAGATTAAGATTGAAAAATAAAGCCTCACAAGTGTCTATAGGAATTGGCTGGAAGGTTGCCTTAATCGAGTGATGATAGATCACTGCCAGACCTCCGCCTTTCCTTATCGGCCTATCCAGTGTATGGCATAAAAATTCCGGATGGGTGGCTTTCACTATATCCGGTCCTGAGGCGGGATCCGTCCATGTCTCTGTAATGAAGGCCACCTTAACCTCATGATCCTAAGTCTGGCACATTCTAGACTGTGCTTGACTAGAGACCTCGCATTCACCAGAATGCATTTCAAAGATCGGGTCTCCTTAGCAACTACCCCTCCACTCTTCTCCTCGTCAGAGATGGGTAGGTTTAGGATCCTGGGTATGCTAGAACCACAGCCAGGACAAGTATCGGGAGGAGTTAACGGTAGGGCATTTGGTAATGTACAAAGGCAATTCATTGTATTATTAATCTCCCTCAGCTTTCGCAAAGTTCCATTATCATACCTATGAACAGGCTTTGCCTAGAATCACACTTTTTCCATGCCTTTCTGTGACATATTCTTCCAGAATCAGAAGGAATCCACAACATTCCTACCACCCAGCGTTCCCCAACGTGTTCCAATAAAAGTGCTGCCCTTCTTATGTGGCTGGGCCTAGTGCCTGTGACAGGAACAGATCAAACTAAAGTCAATGGGAGTTCTTGCAAAGGGACACTCATTGACCTTGATTTGATCTGTTTCCATCGTGGGCACTAGGCAATACCCACACAAGTGTAGTACCATTTGGATCGAGAGACTTGGGGAAATGGTAGGTGGTAGGAAATGTGTTGCTCCCTGCAGATTCCAAAGCTTTCTATCACAGAAACGTGAGAAAAATGTGTTTTTTAGTTTAAATCTGAGGTTTGTAAGGGCTACTGGGGAAGAAAATCAGGTAAAAGCCATGCAAGTCACCCCACCATGGATTCCCTTGGGTGTCTAGTTTTATAAAATGGGCAGGTTTGCTAGGTTTCTTCAGGTGCCTACTGATCTAGGGCCCGAAATCCACAGCTAGGCACTTTGCAAAAAAAAGGGTAGGATTTCAGTGAAAAAAGTTGATTTATCCATGTTGGTTTTCGGGCCCTTTCTTAATGCGGGAACTAGACCTACCCACCCAAGTGTTGTTCCATTTTTACCGGGAGACGGAGGGGAACACAGACTGGTAGAACAAGTGCTATTACCAATTGTATTTCCCTGAATTTGTGCCTTCCAAATGTAAGCCATTGTATAAGAATTGTATAAGAATTAAGATATTTTGAGAAATACCCTGTAATGAAAATTTGCCTAGCTGTAGTACAGGTAAGTTTCAATTCTATTAAGGACACGGAGGCGAGGATTATGCCTTCTTCCTTTGCTTTATTTTTCACAGCAGCCATTTTTAACACAATAACAAGAACTACATTTCCCATGAACAGCAGGGAAATTAAAGAGTTCACAATACAAGTACTTCCACGCTGTCCATACCCCAGTCCCAAGTTGGTCCTTCCACTCTGTCTACTCTTCTTTCTCATGCGAGCCATTCCTTGTCTGACTTCACGCATCCTGTTTTGACCCATCATTTCCTGAAAAAAGATAGGCAGCGTCGGAGACAGATCCAGATTGAACTAAGCGTCAGAATAACACCAAAGTACACATTGAACGCATGACCATAGGTATCAGATAGCATGAACATACATCTCAAAAGACCTCATAAATCAATCACTTGCATCAGAACGGGGAGGGTCCATGTCTTCAGAGGTCGATGGGCGGGATAATCCTCGCCTCTATGTCCTTAATAGAATTGAAACTTACCTGTACTACAGCTGCCAAATTTTCACTCTGTCAGGTCCGTAGACTCAGATTATGCCAGTTCAAAGCTTGTCAACTGAGCCACCTCCAGCACTGCCTTAAAATAAAACCTTTCAAAGGTAGAGTCTGAGGACTAGTCGTCAGCGTGCATCAGATCTTCCAAACATGCTCAGAGAGAAAACACCTTTGAGGCCATCGCCCCTCTTGATGAGTGGTCACCAAACGTCTTTGTATTGATCCCCGCCTCCTGCATCACCCAATGCACCCATCTGGCTTTGGTTGGGGACGAGATTGCTCTGTACGGCTTCCGTAAGGCAATGAGCAGTTATCTTTCGCCTGGAAGGCGAGTCTCTTCAGTCCATTCCTGATAATGCTCAGAGGCACTGCACCACATACAGTTTGGGGGAGTCACAGAAAGCCGGGTATCAGATAACCCTGGTATTACACTTGGTCTTTCTACTTACCGTAAATGAAATCCCGTCCAGGGAGAACACTCTAGCCGAGATGCCTAAGGCTCTCACTTCCGTCACGCGCCTGCAAAACACCAGGTATAACAGTCTCGCCAATTTAGCTGTTATCTCTTTGCGTAAAAAAAAACTGTCCTTGTGCTAGGATAGGAAGAGATTCAACAGCAGGTTCACGTCCCACAGATCAAATACCGTGGTCCCGGAAGGAGTGATAGGCGAATCCCCTTAAGGAACCCACAGACAAAGTAGTGCTCCCATACCTGTGAATTGATGTATGGCCCGCTGAGATTGCCGAACGGAAGGTGTTGATTGAACGGTAAACCAAACTGTCTTCTGCAAGGCCTGCCAGAAAAATTAAGGATGTGGATTACATCCGCGGCCAGGGGAAAGAGTGTGATTTGGCCAAGGTCTGAGCCAGCTCGTGCCTAATCTTTGCCATTTTCCAGGCCGGAAGACTCCGGGTCGAGGAGACGGAATCTAATGCGAACCCCAAGGTCGCGCACTGAACTGGGGTAAGGAGGGATTTCTTCTTGTTTATGATGAATCCCAACCCCTGAAGTAAGTTGACTGCCGTCTGCAAGTGACTGGTAAGCCTCCTGGGGCACTGGTCTAGGAAAAGCATGTTGTCTAAGTACACAATCAACCGAATGCTCTGCGCCCTTAGAGAATCCACTGTTGGCCTGGGGACCTTCGTGAAGCACCACGGAGCCAAGGATAGCCCGAAAGGCAGAGTGGTGAACTTGAAGTCCTGGCCGTCCCACCGGAGCTGTAGAAAACGGCGGTGAGGAGGAAAGATCGGGACCCTGAGGTACGCGTCCTTCAGATCGAGGCGGACCATCAAGTTGAACGGCCTCAGCTCGACCCTGAGGAGGTGGATACCCTCCATTTTGAAATGGCGATAGACCACCCACTTATTGAAGTCCTTCAAATTGATCACTGGTCTCCGACCCCATTCGGCTGTGTCGACTAGGAAAATGTTGCTGACAAACCTACGGGGATGCTCTTCTGTGTAGCAAATCGCCCCTTTTTGGATGAGGGCAGAAACATCTTCGCGTATCAAATCTGCTTCTCATTGAGAAAAATAAATCTGGCGGGGATGGGGCACCTGATGCGGGCGGCCCTGGAACTCCAAATGGAAGCCCTCACCATCTGCAGCACACAAGCATTGCCTGTGAGCGAGACACAGGCTGGGAGAAAGAGAGTTAAATGACCCCCCACACACAGGCACGCCAAAGGCAGCACACTCACCTTTGCCCGAATTGTTGGATCGACCTCTGTAGCCTCTGCTGAACTTCTGTCCTCTGGTGGGGTAGAAAGTATTATAGCGTGCGCTGTCCTGGTACTGCCCTCGCCAGGAGCCTTGTCCCCTGTCAGGGTTGGAGTTGGAGAACTGGCTGGTCGAGCGGCCCCTGCCACGACCGGCCCCCCAGAAAACCCAAGGGGTAAAGACCCTATGAATATTGGACTGGGTCTTAACCAGGGAGTTGAACGTCGCTGCAAACTTGCTAAGTTCCTTGATGAACAGGTCCCCAAACAAACCACCCAGGGCCACCGCTCCAGCGTTCGTGGAAGATAGATCTCCCAACTTTGGGTCCACTTTTATGAGAAGGGAACAGCGCTTCTCAGCTGACAGTGCTCAATTTGCGTTACCCAGTAAAACCATGGCCCACTGCACCCACCCTGATGGCACCTCTGGGGATATCAACGAACCAGAGGCCTTAACCTCCTCAGCCAACGCAAGGATTTTAGTTAACGGGCCCACTGCGTCTAGGAGCTTGTCCTGGTAGGAGCGCCAGGACCTGTCGATACCCTTCTTAGGGTTCTTTATGAATTTGGCCAGACACGTCGCCATCTTTGGGTCAGTAGCTGGAGTAAGTGCAACCTTCTCCTCTAAACTGGGACAGGGACACTCCGCCTGGATTCGGTTGCAAGCGTCATTTTCCATGGGCGTACGTAGACAGCTTGCAACATACTTGGCCACCTTGTCCCTTGGAATCCAGTCCGTGGACCTAGGAGGGACAATGTAATCTGGGTCAAGCATGTCCGGAACACCCTCTGGGGCAGGAGAGGGGGGGAGTTGGGAGCCATGGCCTAGAGGGACCTGCCTCGTCATCTGTGTCCCCGGGAGAATCGCCTGTTTTCTGGTGGTCTGGGGTGGCGGAACGTGGGGGGTGGGGGAGTTACCTGCAGGGGCTGCTGGCACTGGTTGCGGGGGAACCAGTGCTAGGAAAACCTGCTTTAGGCACGCAAAAGCATCCGCATCCACTCCAGGTTTACACTGCTCCTTTGGGGGTGGGGACCCGTCCTCCTGGGGTACCTGTAGGGGGAGCTGGCATGGGATTGGCCCATTTTGCGCACTCCCTCACAATCTGCACAGAAAAGAAAGGTGCTGCTCCAATGGCTCTATGGCTTGGTTCACAGCCCTGTATATGGTGTCATCCACTGCCTGATAGAAGTTGTCATCCCTAGGGAGGAACGACATGGAGTCCTCCTCCTGGAACCGCTTTTGCTCAGACTACATGGCAGGTAAGTAACCAACAGGCGGGAAAAAACACCCAGAGGCAGCTTCAGTGCTGGTGCACAGGGTTCCAGCATGGAGAGTGTGACAGAATTTGGCTGGGAGGGAGCCCAGGTTAATTTGGGTGGCCTGAGGCGCACAATGTATGGGACAGAGCCCTGGGACAATACGCCCTGCACCTATCAATGGGCTATCACCACCCGATATAGTGTCTCACACGGCTGCACTAGCTCACTTTACAACCCAGCAGGGTTTTCAACAGCACAATACAAACCCCAGAGGGGCGTAAACAAGAAATGGGGGCCTACAGACCCTATTAGGGTGTCACTCCGGTGGCAGGGGGCAAGGCTGGACTCCTCACAGGGCAGCGCTGATCAGCACTCTTATCTCCAGTGCCTGACTCGTGCTGCCCATAGAGAGGGCACAGCGCATCCAAGCGGCGAGAGGACCTCACCACACTCACATTTAGGCACACAGTCGTGTAAGGCACGCAAATGCGTCCCGCGACCTAAGGAATCTGTAAATGGACAGATTATATCACAAGCGCATCAAAATATAGGCAAACAATAAGCTTAACACCCCACAAACTAGGAAAAACATGAAAAATGACTTATCTTGCTGCTGAGCAGCGAATAAAGTGGAAGAGTAGACACAGTGGAAGGACCAACTTGGGGCACTTGGCCCAAGCACAGCACAGGGACTCCTGTGGACGAGATGATTGCCCGACGCCACTTCCCGGCCGACCCACTTTTCCTCTCCCAACACCTGACCCCTGAGAGCTTGGTGGTCCTAGCCGCCTCCTCCATGGGCGCTTTCCCTGCTACTCCCCCAGATAGGGAATCCAAGAAGCTGCACCATCGTGGGAAGATGTTTTCTTCCGCCAGCTTAGCGCTGCAGTCGGTGAATACCGCATGCCTCTTGGGCCGTTATACCCATACAGTGTGGGATACGGTTGCGCATGTGCTGCCGCAGTGCCCGGAGGTGGCCCTGGCCATTCTCACCCGTGCAGTGGCAGAGGGTCGAGACGCAGATAAATTCACCATCAGATGTGGGCTGGATATCGCCTATTCACTGGGCAGAACGGTTTCAACATCAGTAGCCCTAAGGCGCTACGCCTGGTTGAGGAAGTCTGTTTTTTCTGGGGATGGCCAATCTACCTTACTGGACATTCCCTTTGATGGCTGTCGCCTTTTCGGTGACCAGGAAGACTCGGCGCTTGAGCACTTCAAGGATTCTAGGACTAAGGCCAGATCCTGGGGCCTCGCTGCAACCACTCACCCCACGCAGTCTGCCTTCAACCCTTTCGTGGCTACAGAATGGGTGCCCCACCACGTTCGACCCAGTCTAGCCACCAGTTCATGCAAGCTGCCCAGCCTGTGCGTGGCCGCGGGCGTGGGACCTAGTGACGCGGGTCTGGGGGCCAGCGGACGGGCCAGTCCACCGTCACCCCCCCCCCCCGCAGCAGCCTCCATACCCTCCTAGTTCGACCTTTCAGGGCCACCAGAGGCCAGTGGGCCGCAGGATTTGCTATGACCTCCCCCACTGGCAAAATATCACATCCGACAGGTGGGTTTTGGAGGTTGTCCGAGGGGGCTACTCCCTCCCCTTTGAGACTACCCCTCCCTCCATGCCACCATCTTTCCATCGCATGTCGGAGAATCACTTAGCCCTTCTCCGTCAGGAAGTTGCCGCTCTCTTGGCCAAGGGAGCTATTGAAAGGGTCCATGTGCCAGAAGTAGGTTGTGGTTGCTACTCCCACTACTTTCTGGTACCCAAGAAGGACAAAGGCCTGCGTCCTATCTTAGACCTCAGTGCCCTCAACCGCTACCTCCGAAAGGAGAAGTGCAAGATGCTCATGTTGGCTCAGGTCCTGTCTGCCCTCGACCCCGGAGACTGGATGGTAGCGTTGGAAGTGCAGGACGCCTATTTCCATATCCCTGTCCTGCCAGCCCACAGGCGTTACCTACGGTTCACGGTAGACCACAAGCATTTTCAGTTTACCGTACTCCCCTTTGGCCTTACCAGCGACCTTCGGGTGTTCACGAAAGTGATGGCGGTGGTCGCAGCTCATTTGTGCAGATCAGGGGTTCCAGTCTTCCCCTAACTCGATGACTGGCTGTCCCGCTTCGTTTGTGAGGGCAGGAGTGTGCTGAGCTGTTTGTCACCCCTGGAGGGGTTGAATTGCTGCCGCTGGTATCGCTGTGGTCGGGGAAGTGCTTCGCACGGGACTCCAGCTTCCAGGAGTCTGTGCGTGATCTCAGCTGCTCGGAGGTCCGCCCACCCGCCCACAACCACTTATAACACCTTGCGGAACCCGCTGGCGCGGGTCCCGCTTCGTTTGTGAGGGCTGGAGTGTGCTAAGCTGTTTGTCACCCCTGGAGGGGTTGAATTGCTGCCGCTGGTATCGCTGTGGTCGGGGAAGTGCTTCGCACGGGACTCCAGCTTCCAGGAGTCCGTGCGTGATCTCAGCTGCTCGGAGGTTCGCCCACCCGCTTACTGGTCCCCGCCTCCTTAAATAAACCTAACTATCGCAGTGCGGGACGCACGCGGAACGCCCAGGACGAACCCCGGACAAAGGGCGGGCCCTCTGTGGCCCTCCGAGGACCGCTCGAGCCCGGACCGGGCCATCCCCTTTGGTTGCTGCTCCCAGAATCCAGTAAGCATTTCATGACTGTGTGATCGATCTTGTGAGCTGTGTGTGCCTCCAGGTTTATGGGATTGGCGTACATTTGTTCAAAAGCCCTGCGACCCATAGCCCGTTTATTTTGCAGTAGCTGTGTTATTCAACAAAGCCACTATGACCAAACAAAAGTCAACCATGGATAACTATCTGGTCAAAGTTGTAAGCAAGATAAACAGTGACCGGAGAAAATCCTTAGGGCGAGATAATTTGTCTGACCTGCCCCTGCCCCTGGGACTCCCCGAAGAGGATATAACGGACACTGTTGAGTCTGTGGTCACCCGAAGTTTTACCCATAGTAGTCTCTGATGCCTCAGCTGTCTGTGCCCCGATTGAAGATCTACTAGTAGTACCGGAGGTTGTTCCACAGCAATGACCGTTGGCCCCGCGTTCAGTGAGGGCATGCAGAAAAGTAACCACCAAACGGGGAGGAAATACTACCAGAAGAAAAGCTGAACATGCACCCAAGAACTCAGTCTGTGAAAAAGGGACCCTGGCTAAGGACAATTCAGTTACTATTAACACCGAGCAATTTGATCTGCTAGTTGGTATTATAGAGAGCAAACTTGAGCTGATTGTTAAGCCATTAACCATCAAAATAGACAAACTTACAGCCGAAGTGTCTAGATTGGGGAGTGCCCTAGACAGGCTTACGATTAAGATGAAGATGGATCATCCTGGGCCTTCAGTGAAGGATGGTCCTAGAGCTGAATCTGCCCCTTAGCCGATTAACAAAAGCGCCTGTTCTGTGCAAGTAGCTACACTAGGTACACGAGCAGGTGGTCGGGCGATGCAGGTCCAAGTAGCACCTGCACCGGCAAGTCGGAGTGAATTACAGGCTTGTAATACAAGCAGTACTGTGCAGGAGCCTGTAATGACTGCTATACCAGTTAGGGAAGCTGCTCTTAACAACAACCGATCCGTAGACCTCCCACCTGAGTGTGCACCTTACGTTGTCCTATCCAATGTCCCCTCCTTAGGTCTTGGCCGGACTAGAACCTCCTCAGAGTCGCAGGACTCACTAAAAAATAAAACAACTTTCTGGCTAAATAGGCACTGTGGGTTCCCGGTTAAGTTCTTTGATCAAATTATAACTACAAGAAGGGTTAGTTGGATTGGAAATACAAGAAAGTCATGTAGGGGGGACTGCGTTATTGTTAATTTCCAACACCCTCAGCATGTTGCGACGGTCTTGTTAAGAGCAGCCTCTATATCACAGAATGAGACTGACATAACTGTACGACCTTTGGGTTATTTTTATAACCATCTTAGTAAGTCGCCCCATGCTACTAACAGGGATAGAGCCCCCCCTTCTAATCATACCATCAACAGAAATAGACTATTCCCCCCCCCAATTACGGGTTAGTCTTTGAAATCCCTGTTCAGAATAGATACCAATCCCTGAGCTCCTTAGATCAGAACAACTGACATCAGAAGACATTCAGATCCCAGGCGACCATTATTTCTAGTGGTCTGTCCAAACAATCTAATGTGTCAAAGTTAGCTCATGAGGATCTCCAGATTAATGATAACCTGGGAACCATTAACAGTGGATCAGTAGTAGCAAATGTCATCGGGGGTAATTTGGAATTGACTAATGATGTAGTTAGAAGCTTGGGTGTGACTGTGAACGAACTATGCTGTGATGGTTCTCCAATACTGCCCAAGATGAGCCCAATAACTGCTCCCACAGGGGTATCTCTATTGCTAGCTGGAATATAGCCGGTTGGGCCTCTAAGGAAAACAACCTGGGATGGGAGGTCTTGATTAGATCACATGATATTCTTTGTCTCCAAGAATCTTGGTGTACTGCTAAACCTTGCTTTGATGGTTATATATGTTATAGCTTAGATGCTACTGAGTCTAGACATGGAAGAGCAAAGGGGGGACTGCTTTTTCTTATATCAGTAGACCTTAAGCTGACGGTTGTTAAACATTTAACAGTTGGTACCCATTCCCAAATTCTCTGGGTGCGACTACCAGAAGGTTTAGAATAACAATATTTTTAACAATTCCCGGCACAAAGTAATAGTTGAGCTTGATGGTGCCCTCATGAAGCTTGTAGCAGAAGCAAAATGCATTCTTACTCTTATTTGGTTAGGTGATTTTAACTCCACAATATGCAGCTTGTCCTCCTCTAGGGCCTGTGGCGTACAAAATAATAGTGGCGAATATACGCCTCATTTCCCACATAACACCTATGGGGAGGCTATTAATAGTGTAATGGCAACTTATGATTTAGAGCTGGTGAGGCCTGATGTAGAGGCCAGTGGTCATTTTATCCCTACATTTACTGGCAGGAACGCCAGTTCTAGCATCGACCATATTTTGGTTTCATCTAGTCTAGTGCCCCATTGTTCGATCAAGATAAAGGACGCCTCCAACCTGAGTGATCACAATTGTATTACCATGCGAATTGAGTCATGGAAATGCAGAGACCAGACGGCGCCAAGAATCCTAGCTAATATTGAGCCGCATAGAGCAAATGGAACTAGGCTTAGGTGGAAAGGGGAAAAATCTGCAGTAGTAGTGCCTATAATCATATCTAAAAACTTGGAAGATATTAATACCATTTTAACACCAGGGTGTTCACCTACCTCCATTGTGACTAATTTTATTAATATCAATATGATTATTAATAATATATTTACGGGAAATAAGCCGGGTATGAGAGGTAAGGGTAAAGGTTGGTTTGACCATGCTTGCACAGCCCTCTTTTCCCAACTTAAAAAAGCGTTAGCCCTTACCCCAAGGGATAAGAATCAAGTCACACTTTTACGATATGATTACAAAATGGCACTTACTAGAAGGAAAAAAGAACTACAGCAGGAAGCCTGGGATAATTTAACACAGGCGGCAGAAACCTTGGACAGCCGCTTATTCTGGTCTACTATCAATTCCCCCTTCCTACACGATGACATAATCCCCCAACTCTCTTCTCATGTGGGGAGTGAGGCTTGGGTGTCCCACTTCTCATCTATTTTTCAAGATAGTGACTCGACTGTCAACGAGCAAAGGCATTGGCCCATGCTTCCACTAGACATCTCCCTAGGTGAGGTGGAATGTAGTATTAAAGCTAGCAAGGGGGGAAAGGCTCAGGGGCCCGATGGAGTCCCTATTGATGTTTATAAGGCCGAACCGCTGATTTGGGGACCGATACTTACCTTGGTCCTCAATGCAGCGGTAACCACTTTGATTCCACCCACATGGGGAGACTCAATTATTGTCCCTATCTACAAAAAGGGGGATAAGGCTTTAGCTTGTAATTATCGACCGATTAGCCTGTTGGACTCATCGGTGAAGATTATGAGCAGGGTGCTGTTGTCTAGATTGGAAGTGTGGGCAGAGGAGAATGGGATTCTTACCAACTCCCAATACGGTTTTAGAAAGGGTCGTGGGACTTTGGATCAGTGCTTGAACTTAGAACTATTAATCGGCAAGTATACCAAGGCCATGCGTGGCAATCTGTTTCTTTGCTTTGCCGATTTAAGTAGCGCTTTTGACCTAGTTAATCATTCGCTTCTCTGGTCAGTCTTGTTAGAATTAGGCGCCCCCAAGGAAATCATTTTCTTCCCTGCTAGATTATACAACAAGATGCAAGCAAGCGTTCGATATGGGGTCAATGGGGAGTGTACCCCGAATTTTAGTGTGAAACGAGGAATTAGACAGGGCTGTGTCCTTGCCCCTTTGCTGTTTATTTTATTTATTAACGGGGTGGAAACCATCCTGAAAACAGTTAAGGCTGATGCTCCTCAGGTTGCCGGGATTAGTGTGCCAGTTCTGCTTTATGCGGATGATGCTGTGCTCCTATCTCGAACACCTATTGGCTTGCAGCGCCTGATGGATCGGTTTTCCGAATTTATAGGGGAGAGGAAGCTATTGATAAATAAAAGTAAAACTCATATTATGATTTGCGGGGCTAAGACTAGCAAGAATCACGCCTTTTTTATAGAAGGAGTGAAAGTGCAGCAAGTAAGAAATTTCTGCTATTTGGGTGTCACTTTCTCGGCCGACGGTAGTTGGGCCCAGGACTTAATAAGTGTAAGAACTAAAATGGCCAAAAGTTCCTATGGCATATTTAAATTTGCCGCAAAAGTAGGGGATAGACGAATAAGAGATATGATGGAGATATACAAGGCCAAAAGTGTCTCCATTGCCCTATATGGGGCAGGGTTGTGGGCTACTCTAATGTTGGTTGTCTTCAGAGGGAAGAAAACACCTTCCTCAAGAAACTTATGTGTCTTCCTGCTTCTGCCTCAACAGAGTTAATTCACAAAGAGGTTGGGGCTGCCTATTTGAGTGACCTTGTTTCACTTAGGCCTTTGTCACTTTACAAAGCAATTTGGCATAAGGAAGAGACTGAGTTCAACCAACTCATAATCAAGGACTGTCTTAAATTAGATAACTGTATGAAAATCCCATGGCTCAAGTATGTTGTTGAGAGCTATCAGGCTATTTTTGGGTTGAACTTGTTATTGGATTTTTATTCCCCACGAGTTCTAGTCAAACACGACATGAAAAAATCCTTTTTGTTGTTTAGAACCCAAAAACGTTTAGTTGAGTCTGGACCCTCTACTACTGTTCAACTATATAATAAATATACTGAAAATGAGGGTTTTCAGCAGTACTTGATCATGGTAACCCGCCCAGCGCATAGATTTGTCCTAACCAGATTAAGGTTAGGAATGGCACATGTCTTGGTGGCCTTCCCCCAACGAAAAAGTTATCCTGTTGGCCCTTGCCCATGCGATGGACACTCCAAACAAAGCAGTATGCACTTTATGCTTATTTGCACTCTGTTCTTGAATGTAAGGATTACATTTTTAAAACCTATGTTTTTAAAATATGGTATTTTTAATACGGAAGATGCAATGAGGTTGCTTTTTAATATGAATTCCCCTGATATATGTTTTTATACTGCAAGTTTTATCTGTAAATCTATTTATTATAGGAAAAGTATGATCTTTTAAATGTGTTTCTTTATTAGTTTGTATCTTTGTATCTCTGTGTTTTGCTGTCGCTTTTATGGTCATCATATGTTATGAACCGAATAAAGCTTCATGAACTGGACTGACTGGCTGTTGGAGGCGTGCCTGCCCCAGGCTGTCGTCTCCCACCTCCAGACTATGGCAGACCTCCTGCACTCGCTGGGGTTCACTATCAATGTGTGGAAATTTAGCTTGCAAACTGAACATTATCTGCGCCATCTTGCACAGCGAATGCACGGCCGCCATTTTAGGCACCCCACTCTCTCCCCGCTCATTCTCGATCACCAGCGCTTCCCCCTGGCGCTGCGAACATCCCCCCTGCGCGCCGGCCACCCCCGCTCTCTCATACACGGGTCATAAACCCTCTCCTTCAGCGCGACCCTGCTACGGAACCACATCCGACCGACATCCCATACATGGTCATGCCGCACCTTTGATAACCCCCTTCCTCTGCGCCCCATTGTCCGAACTGGTCCCAGGCCATCACCTAGCCCTGCGGATGCAGTTTATTGCCCCTACTGTAAGGGAAACACCCCACATCAAAGGGATTACAGTGGATCAAAGCCCCTACCCCCTGAGACCCGGCCGGCCGCACACACCCCCGGGAATTGGCGGAATTCCCTGCTGCGCGATAGCCATCTCCCACTGCGGGTAGGGTGGGAACCTCTACTGTAACTATGTGTGGGGTCGGATCTGAGCCGGGGCTTCAGGGGATGTTCTTTCATGCATCAAGAGAATCTCAAGAATGTACTATGTGTAATAAAGCAATAAACCGGTGTATAAGAGACCAGGTCTCAGAGATGCGGTTAGAGCACCTCGTGACGATACCTTGCTGTCTGATCTGATGTGTTCTGCTCCGACGGAATAAAACTTTGTTTCCTGCCTTCCAGTCTCCGGCGCCTGCCTCTTTCATTGGTAAATTATCGAGTGGTATGAGAGGCGATTACCGCCGGGCAAATACTTGAAAGGTTATCGACTGAAACTGCCGCTACCATTTAACAATTGGCGTCCCAAACGTGGGGCCCATCAGCGACACGTGGATCCAGTGGGAGAGGTCCCGACGACAGAGTGAACGACTGCAACGATCGGGAGAGCTCCTGCCCAATAGACCCTCGTCTGGCAGCCGATCATCCGAACTTCACTGGTTCCGAGCAGACCTCTCTCGAGTGATCTACGGTCCTGACTGGGAACCATCAGGAGTGCCGCGGCAATAACGGAGAGTAGAGGACGATCGGGCGCTGGAGACGGAAGACGAGAAACTGTCCACGCGGTCCGGGTAAGGTCGTGACACACGACAAATTGCGAAATAATTGATTGATTGTCCGAAACTTTTTGAATACTAGTATTGCTCATTGATTGTGCTCATTGATTGTTCTCTTTGAGATATTCGCTGTCTACAAACGGGGAGGAGTAGAAATACTCTCTCTCTCTCCCTTTGCAGATAGTGATGGGTAGGTAACGCAGACTTTTGTCCCCGTTGAAACCCGTCGTGCCTATCTTTATCTCCCCACTGATTGATTGTCCGAACATTGATTGTTTTGAAGAATAGTGCTCTTTGAGATATTCTCTGTTTGCAAATAACGTAGAATAGAAATATTCTGTCTAGTCTTTGCAAATAGTGAAGGGTAGGTAATGCTGACTTTTGTCCCCGTTGAAACCCGTCATGCCTATCTTTATCTCCCATTGATTGATTGATTGATTGATTGTCCGAACACTAGTTGTTCGATATTGGTTCTTTGGAGGTATTCTCTGCTTACAAATAACGAAGAATAGAGATATTCTGTCTAGTCTTTGCAAGCAGTGAAAAGATAGGTAGTGCTGACTTTTGTCCCCGTTGAAACCCGTCATGCCTATCTTCTCCCCACTGATTGGTAGTTGGTTCTGCCCGGACCGCTTATTAGAGGTGAACCATCCGGCTCCACTGGAGGGCACCCCTAATAAGGACATGTTCACTAAATATGGACTAGTCGCCGTAGCTTATACCAAGCTATGGC
Source organism: Triturus cristatus (assembly GCF_964204655.1). Lineage (NCBI taxonomy): Eukaryota > Metazoa > Chordata > Amphibia > Caudata > Salamandridae > Triturus > Triturus cristatus. Next base: position 154,285,435 of record NC_140587.1, on the reverse strand, counting down.
ATAAATATACAAAGAAGGACCCCGAGAGTCAGTGGCCACTGATGGGATCCTTCGACGACCATAAGATAGAAGTGCTAGAAATAGCCCTGCGTAGCAATAAGACCACGCCTACTATGCTTGACAGTATTGGCATGTGGCGCAAAGAAGCAACGGAAAAAGAGGGAAGAAGTAAAAGCAGAAAAGGAATTACGAAAGGCAGCTCACCTTGCCGCTAGAAAGTTAGAAGAAGATATAAAGGAGAGAAGGGAAACTAAACTAAGACAGGAGCCCGAAACATCAGGACAGTACGCTGTTAGGACCCCTTCTTTGCTCTACCCTGAGTTGTCCTCCAAGCAGCGAACGAATGACGAATTACTGTTAGGTCCCCCGATCATTTACATGCCCCCTCCATATGCACCCTCCCAGTCAGTAGTGCAACACCCACAACCCCCGAACACAAGCGAAAGCAGTACAGGGGCCTCGGTCCTCACGGCCTCCGCGCCGGCCGAGCCTCCTGCGCTGAACACAACGTCGGCTATAACGTTAGACGACCCAGAGATGAGAAAGAAAGAGTCCACCAGAATGAATCGATTAACGAAGGATGAACGAGCAGGAATTGATAAGATAGTAGGGACACTGGTGGAGCGAAAGGAAAGTGAGGAGTATATAACAGACGTGTACAACTCGTATGCCGACAGCTGCAGACGACACTTTGTCGTACGGCTCTGTTATCACGCCCTGAATGCATATGAGGATAGATACCACGATAAAGGTCCCGAAGGCTTAGCGGCCCTATATAGGAAGGTAGACATCGGAGAAGAAAGAGAGGGCGACGTGACGAACCTCTTTACTCGTACACTCGAGGTCTACCGACACCTTAGAGAACATAGGCAGACCACCAAAGCAGAAACCCCCATAGCGACTAAGCCCCAGGAAGGAAGGGCTGAGGCCATGATGCCCATCAAAGAAGCTGCCCCCTACTGGGTCCCCCCACGAGGTCAGGGAACGCATGACGACATCAACCACCAAGATGCGAAGGGGAGGGTTGTATATAACTGGGTCTACCAGCCGTGGGACCGGCAAGATATTTTGACCTTTAGAAAAACTCTACCCGACTTGAGAAAGAACCCGACTGCCTTCTACACTGAACTGGGTACAGCCTTAGGTTCTACGATTATGACTTTAGCAGATATCGACTTGTTCTTTGGGCTATGTCTGCCGGCTGATGTGTGGAAACAAATCCGGAAAGTTGACCATGCTGAGCCGTTCGGATATACCTGGGTACAACTCGATACCATAGATAAGCAGCGAGAACCAGGACAGAAACCCCCAAAAGCCATATTAGAGCTCCCAGACAAGATTGTACTAAAACTGAAGACTCTAATCCCAGAAAGAAAGGAAGACTGGTCGATAGTAACGGCTTGCCGCCAGAAACCCCAGGAGGATGTGTCTGAATACTTCTCCCGATTCGAGACTGTGTTTTCCGATTACAGTGGCCAAGACATGACCACCGCAACCGGACATCACCTCTTTGTCCAGAATTATGTGAAGGGTCTGTCACAAGAAATTTCCCAGAAACTACAGACCAGTGAGAGTAGTTGGGCAGCCTCCAAACTCGCAGCAATTCTCCAGATGGCCCAATACTACGAAAATCAGAAAAACGAGAACGATAGGGCATCAGAGAAGAAGAAAAAGGAACTGAAGGAGAGGGTAATGATAGCACAGTTGCAAGGGGTGACCATAGGAAGGGAACCCCCGAAAGAGAATTACCACCCAACCGTCCCTAGAAAGCTACCCCCTAGAGACCATACACCTGCACCCTACAACGGACGGAGAGACTTAGATGGGAACCAATGTGCGTTCTGTAGAGCGTTCGGACACTGGAAATCCCAGTGCCCGGTCCTTCTGGAACTAAACAAAAATAGGGATCCCAGAGACACAGCATATGACCCCAGAAACAGAGGACAGGGACGAGGGCACACGAACGACGCAACCAACGTCAGGCCAGGCAAACCAAACACCTTTGACCGCCCCCGACAAAACCAGTGTCAGCAGTCCGACTATGAAAGCACCCATGACTTCGCATAGGACCGCCAGGGGCAAGGGAGGGATCCAGTCGAACTCCGTGTTGACCAGCAAGGCCCTTACGTCACTGCTAAGGTCTTGGGCACAAAATCTCCATTCCTGGTAGACACTGGGGCGACACGTAGTGCGTTATCCAAACGACTGATCCCTAGGGCACCCTTGTCTGGCTCACATGTAACCTCAATAGGCTTCGATGGAACGCCCTCCACTAACCCCTTATCAGCACCAATCTCCTTTGACTTAGAAGATAACACCACTGACACGACCTTTCTGCTCTCCTCCAACACCCCCGATGCTATTATGGGACTTGATTTGCTAAAACATTTTCGAGCTACCATCAGATGCTCCCCAGACGGAGTTCGAGTCATCCTACACGATAACCCAGATCTGTCCAGACCCTGTCACACACGGCGTATGCTCTCTATAACCGATGCTGACATGTCCCTACTCGACACATTACCTTCACATCTATGGGCTAAAACCGACTCAGATGTAGGGCGCATGGTGATTGACCCAGTACATATAACCGTCCGACCAGACGCAGTACTCCCAAAGCTTCCACAGTATCGGATATCACCCGAAGGCGAGAAGGCATTGGTGGAAATCATCGAGTCCCTAGTCGAGGCAGGAGTGGTAGAAGAAGTCGTCAGTAATGTTTGCAACAGCCCTATCCTACCCATTGTAAAGAAGCAAGGCGAGGGAGATGAGAAAGCCTACCGTTTCATTGTTGATTTACGAGAGGTTAACAAAGTAGTCGTACCCCAGTACCCCGTGGTCTCAGACATCACCACCATCCTCACCCTGATTCCATCCACTGCCACCACCTTTACTGTTATTGATCTCAAAAACGCCTTCTTCTCCATCCCCATCCACCCAGACAGCCGTTACCTCTTCGGCTTCACCCTAAAAGCTCGTTCATACAGATTCTGTAGGGCACCCCAAGGCTACACTGAGAGTCCCAGCATTTATAGCCAAGCCCTCAAGAGACCGCTAGATGCAGTCCAACTACCCGATGGAGTGGTGTTGATACAGTACGTCGATGACATTCTTTTAGCGGCCGACACCACTCCACTTGCCATCACAGCCACCATTCACCTCCTCCGCTTCCTTGCGGAGAACGGTCACAAGGTCTCCAGAAAGAAATTGCAATTCTGCCAGCCCCAAGTAACGTATCTAGGCCACCTACTATCCAGGGACGGGAGGAAACTTACCCCTGACCGAATTCAGACCATTCTAGAAACCCCTGTTCCCAAAACTCAGAAGCAAGTGCGGTCCCTAGTGGGCCTCACCTCCTTTTGTCGACAGTGGTTGCCAAATTTCAGTCTTATCGTAAAACCTCTGCTTTCCCTGCTGGCTAAAGATACCCCCTTCCCCCTCCCCTGGACACCCGAATGTCAATCCTCCTTCAAAGAATTACGAGACGCCCTCTGCTCGGCCCCAGTCCTAGGAACCCCAGACTACACTAAACCTTTCTCCCTCTACACCCACGAAAGGGAGGGATGTGCGTTGTCTGTCCTAACCCAGTCCATAGGCCCTAAGCAACGCCCTTGTGCCTACTTCTCTGCCACTCTTGACCCCGTAGCCAGAGCTTTGCCCGCCTGCCTTCGAGCAGTAGCCGCCGCTGCTGTCTCTATCCGGCAAAGTGAGGGGATCGTGCTCTCGAACCCCCTCACAGTATTGGTACCCCATGCTGTTGATACCCTCCTGAACCAAACCAAGACTCAACACCTGACTAGCGCACGACTGACTGGTTATGAACTGACTCTGCTTGCACCCCACATCACATTGAAACGATGCACCACTCTGAATCCAGCTACTCTACTACCTCTGCCTGACGCTGACCCCAATGCATCCCCTATACATGATTGCGTGACCCTCACCGACGAACAAACCAAGAGTAGGGTTGACCTCCGAGATACTGCCTTCCCGGACCCTGACGGAGAACTGTGGGTGGATGGCTCATGCATCAAGCTCCCCGATGGCACCACCTCAGCTGCCTATGCAGTCACCACAGCTCGAACAGTTGTTGAGACAGCCCGCATCACACAGCGATCCGCACAGGCGGCGGAACTAATTGCCCTCACACGAGCCTGCATCCTGGCAGCAGGGACAACCGCAAACATTTACACAGACAGTCAGTACGCCTTTGGGGTAGTTCACCACTTTGGGCTCTTATGGAAAGAGAGGGGATTCTTGACTTCTCATGGCACACCCATCCTGCATGGAGATCTAGTCTCTGCCCTGACCGAAGCAGTCCTCCTCCCCACACGGTTAGCTGTGATCAAATGCCAGGCACACAAGAAGGTGACAGACATTATAGGACAGGGAAATGCACTAGCTGACATTACTGCCCGAACCACAGCCGAGAATAGGTCCACGACCCGCATGTACGTGACCAGGTCACAAACTGAGAAATGGAAGGATGCTAGGGAAACGATTAGGGATATCCAACTAGCCAGCACACCACACGAATTAACTGAATGGGCCCGGGTGGGATTGAAGGACGATGACGGTTGTTGGCGAACTAAAGACTCGAACAAATGGTTGCTACCCGACTCATACTTGATCCCCATGCTGACCATGGCACACTCCCCCGCACACATAGGGTCTGCCCCCATGATCGAACTCATCTCCAAAGTCTGGCACAACGACAGAATACCAGACTCAGCCAAACGTCTGGTCCAACAATGCCTAGTATGCCTCCAACACAACCCTGGGAAAGGAACTGCTGTACCCCGGGGAGGGTTTGGGGTCCCCAATCACCCCTTTGAAGTCCTACAAATGGACTATGTCCAGCTAGAAAGGTGCCAAGGTTTAAAGTATGTACTTGTCGTTGGGTGTGCCTTCAGCAAGTGGGTGGAAGCCTACCCAACCCATGACAACACTGCTATGACTACCGCAAAAGTACTACTGAAGGAATTCTTCCCCCGATACGGCCTTTGTCGAATTTTGTGGAGCGACAACGGCCCCCACTTCGTAGCCGAAGTTATCCAACTCATCTTAAAGGGGTTGGGTGTAAAACAGAAATTCCATGCGGTCTTCCATCCCCAATCTGCAGGCCTGGTTGAGCGACACAATGCCACATTGAAGCTTAAGATAGCAAAAATAGTCGCCACCACAGGACTAAGATGGCCAGACGCTCTCCCACTAGCATTGCTATCCATGCGTTCCACCCCCACCAAACACCCCTTAACCCCCTACGAGGTCGTCTTTGGGCGGCCCATGAACCTTTGGACTGCACCAAAACCAACATCCATCCACGACGTCCCGGACGTCCTCATGTCTGACTATTTGTATAACCTAACTAAGACGTTGTCTGTTATCCATCAGCAGGTGCTGCACGCCATTCCCGATGTTTCCAGGGGCCCGGGACACGACATCCAACCCGGTGACTTCGTCTTAGTGCGTAACTTCCAGCGCACCAAGAGTCTGGAGCCCCGGTGGACGGGCCCCCTGCAAGTCCTGATCACCACCCGAACAGCTCTTCGAGTGGAGGGGAAACGCAATTGGCTGCATGCACACCACTGCAAGAAGGTATCACCGACCCTGACAACCACGGACAACATCACCGCCCAAGAGGAACTTCTGGACAAAGACCGACCATCCCTGAGCCGCTGCCCGGATACAGAGACACTTGAATTGATTGAATATCCCGATCCCACTGTGCCATCCAAAGAAGGGTATAACTTGCGACGAAAGGAGAGAACTTCGGCTAAGCAGACCACAGGCTGAGTGGAAATCTCAGAGCGGTAGCCTAGTCACCTCAAAGGCCACCAGGAGAGAAACTAAAACAAAGTCTGTGGTTCTGCCCGCTACCGAGTCTCTTGAAGGTGATGGAAGCGCCCGACATGAAGATGATGGAAGCAACCGGACGTCCGAAGATCCACTACAAAAACCCAAAGACTGACCGAATGCACAGCTTTAAGACAATAGCACTTTTCATTACCCTCCTCTTTTGCCTTCTCCTCGTGGTCACCTTCTGGATCATGGAGGAGAGCACACCCGCTCATAAGACATTGCTGACCACCGTTCAACCTACCACCACGAAAGAACACCATCTGATCTCACTTTCACCCCAACTCCGAGAAAGGCGTAAGGAGTTCTGGAATAACTCTTATGTGCAGTTGCTCCACCAACACAATCTTGCCACCAACGCCACTAACTGCTGGATCTGTGGATTGCTACCACATGCCACTGGGCACTCAATCCCTTTCATCCCTTCACCTTTTTCTGTCCATGGTTCCTGCCTCGCCTGGCTGATCCTCCTGCAGGAGAGCTACAAGGACAATGCCACTTCCGGCAGAACCATGTCACACTTCTACCATGGGTTCTGGCTGAACAAAACTGGTAGAACTTCTGCCCTCTTCTGCCCTCTGAGATCGAACACTTCCTTTCACATGGACATCCCCGCCAAAGAACGAGTTGAAATGCAAGTGTTCAACAATCCAGCCAGACCCACCTTCTCTTACCTCCGAAAGCGGACGGCCGCCACCCTAACAGTGGCCCTGTCAGTCATCAACATCACTGGATCTGTATGCCTTGAAGGCCTGGGGGCACAGCTGGTGGGCCACAGCTCCTGCCTCATCACCCGAACATTGGACTCAGTTGACCCACCCTCCTTTGTTGCCTCCCCGAATATGTACTTCGTCTGTGGTACTAAGGCCTACACCTGGCTCCCGAAAGGTTGGGGAGGCACCTGCTACATCGCCTTCGTCCTTCCCCCGACATATGTGGCTCCAGCAAACCATCACCGACAGAAACGTGCCAAAGACATTGTACAAGCCGACTCCGCCGGAGCACAGTTCATGGACGCAGTAAAAGGTCTTGTTCCGCTCTGGGGTCCGATGGCAAACAGCCGTGCCATCCGCCACTTAACCCAGGCAGTCGAAACAGCAATGAACATTACAGCTGGCGCCCTCGCCAACAACACCGCTGAACTTCAGGCCGTCCGCCTGGTGGCTCTTCAGAACCGCCTTGTTCTAGATGTGGTTCTGGCTGATCGTGGAGGAGCATGCCGCATCATTGGGTCCAGCTGTTGTACCTACGTACCGGATAACTCACCCTCAGTCTACAAAGCAATTGAACACCTCCACAGACTGTCCACAGAGGTCCATCAAGAGCAAGAAGAATGGTCACTGGGGAGTTGGTTTTGGGACACTATTAAAGGTTGGGGATGGAGGCTGTTTTCATTTATCCTCATACCAATCGTGATACTATGTGGATGTTGCTTGGGGATTCAGTGTCTGCCACCTTTATGTTCGCTTTTTATGAACTGCATCTGCCCTAAGACTTTGGACTTTGAAACAGAGCGAATGAAAGCTCTGAATGAGGTGGAGGTACGGGGTATTATGGGGATAGATCCAAACTAGGCAAGCTGGCGAGATATGTTAAAAGGGAGGACTGTGGAAATTTAGCTTGCAAACTGAACATTATCTGCGCCATCTTGCCTCTCCCCAGCGCCACGCACAGCGAATGCACGGCCGCCATTTTAGGCACCCCACTCTCTCCCCGCTCATTCTCGATCACCAGCGCTTCCCCCTGGCGCTGCGAACATCCCCCCGCGCGCCGGCCACCCCCGCTCTCTCATACACGGGTCATAAACCCTCTCCTTCAGCGCGACCCTGCTACGGAACCACATCCGACCGACATCCCATACATGGTCATGCCGCACCTTTGATAACCCCCTTCCTCTGCGCCCCATTGTCCGAACTGGTCCCAGGCCATCACCTAGCCCTGCGGATGCAGTTTATTGCCCCTACTGTAAGGGAAACACCCCACATCAAAGGGATTACAGTGGATCAAAGCCCCTACCCCCTGAGACCCGGCCGGCCGCACACACCCCCGGGAATTGGCGGAATTCCCTGCTGCGCGATAGCCATCTCCCACTGCGGGTAGGGTGGGAACCTCTACTGTAACTATGTGTGGGATTGGATCTGAGCCGGGGCTTCAGGGGATGTTCTTTCATGCATCAAGAGAATCTCAAGAATGTACTATGTGTAATAAAGCAATAAACCGGTGTATAAGAGACCAGGTCTCAGAGATGCGGTTAGAGCACCTCGTGACGATACCTTGCTGTCTGATCTGATGTGTTCTGCTCCGACGGAATAAAACTTTGTTTCCTGCCTTCCAGTCTCCGGCGCCTGCCTCTTTCATTGGTAAATTATCGAGTGGTATGAGAGGCGATTACCGCAGGGCAAATACTTGAAAGGTTATCGACTGAAACTGCCGCTACCATTTAACAAATGTGCTGAAGTCACACCTGACTCCCTCTCAGAAGCTCCTTTTCATCGGAGCAGTTCTGGATACAGCTGAGTTTCGGGCTTATCCTCCTGGGCAGAGAGTCCGGGATATTCAGGTTATGATACTGATGTTTCAGCCTTTTTCCTGGATTGGTGAGCTTGGCTCTGAGGCTGCTGGGCCTCATGGCTTCCTGCATCCTGCTGGTGGATCATACCAGGTGGCAAATGCGCGCTCTGCAGTGGGACCTGAAGTTACAGTGGGCGCAGCATCAGGGCTGTCTTTCCGACGTTGTCCAGATTTCGTAGGGGACTACACGTCAATTGTAGTGGTGGCTCAAGAACCAGGATTCGGTCAGCGGCAGATCCCTCTCCCTTCCCCAACCGGAGTTGACAGTAGTGACGGATGTGTCACTCCTGGGATGGGATGGTCACCTGGGAGAGGCAGAGATCAGAGGTCTCTGGGGGAGTCCGGTCTCCACATCAACCTTTTGGAGCTCCGTGCGATCTGTCTTGCTCTGAAGGCATTCCTTCCTTCTGTCAAAGGAATAGTAGTGCAGGTGTTCACAGACAACACTACCGCCATGTGGTACTGCAACAAGCAGGGCGGGATGGGGTCGTGGACTCTGTCAAGAGGCTCTTCGCCTTTGGACATGACTGGAACATCAGGGCATACCCCTGGTGGTTCTGAATGCCAGGGCGGACATACTCAACCATCAGTGCATGATGGATCACGAATGGTGTTTTCACTCTGAGGTGGTGCAAGGTCTCTTTCAGTGGTGGGGAGAACCTTGGTTAGATCTGTTCACCACTGAAGAGAACGCGCAGTGTCAGCAGTTCTGCGCGTTGGAATTCCCAAATCGGCACTCGCTCAGGGATGCTTTTCGTCGCAAGTGGAATTGCGGCCTCCTGTACGTCTTTCCACCTGTACCACTTCTGCCCAGAGTGTGGAAGAAGATCAAGCGTGACCGGGCCCAAGTCATTCTTGTGGCTACAGACTGGGCACAAAGAGTCTGGTACCCCAAGCTCTTGAGCATGGCCATCGATCCTACGATCAGAGTGCCTGTTCGGGAGGATCTTCTGTCGCAGCAGCAGGGGACGGTCCTCCACCCGAACCTGTCCAGCCTCCATCTCCTTGCGTGGAGATTGAGCGGCGACAGTTGACAGCTTTTGACCTTCCTCCTGAAGTCTGTAATGTCATCTTGGCAGCCTGGCGTCCATCCACTAAAACGGTATACACCTGTAGATGGAACAAGTTTGTGTAGTGTTGAGAAGCTAATGTTTGGGAACCCCACTGTCTGTGTTTTCAGAATTATTTGTACAGAAACCTATGGCATTTTTTTTTTTTTTTTTTGGCAAGTATGGATTCTTTTATCCCCTTATGCAGCAGATTTTCCACAACCGAAGATATCTCCCTCAATATTCTTTTCCTCAACTTAAGTGAGGGTTGGCCAAACTTATTAATGGTCCAAAAATTGGATTTCTTATGATGTGAGCTGTCTACACTTTTGTAATTTCACACCGGGGTGAAAGTATAGGGTAACCAGATGTCCTGGATCTCCCTGGACGGTCCAGGTTTTCTGAGTACTGTTCTGGTGTCCCAATGCATTTCCTATTTTAAATGTATGACGCGGTTTTTGGGACAAGGTCAAGTCAACCTATAAAGGAGAAATGAAAGGCATGCACTCGTTAAGTAATTTGTCTGTTTCAGACAGCACTGGAGGAGATTGGCTGCATGCATGCTGCAGTAGAGGGGAGACCGATTGCGGGCAAAGGTGATGCTGTAGCTAATGTTATGCAAGCATAGCTTGTAAATGTGTGGCCATATTATGTATGCACCCACAACACCTCCCCCCACCCTCCAATGCGAAAATTGGGATAGGCCAGCCATAAGTAAGACTAAAGTCACTAGTCCTACTTTTATGTCTGGCCTGTCCCGGTTTTTGGTTCTCAAAATCTTGTCACCCTATAAAAGTAGAAGAGATGGCTCATTAATTCCCATCAGACCGCTCCTGAATCATCTACCGATTCATGAACTTGTGTGCAATACCAAGATAGTGTACAGCTGAGATGGTTCTTTCCAGACTTTACAACACTTTGGAGCACGCCCCTAGCAACCTGAGTCTGGATCCAGATACTAACTGGAACCCTGAATGTGCAGACTTCTCATCGAGAAGGAAACATCAATTCCCAATGAAGGCCACGTATAAACGGTTTCACCATGTGCCAAAAGAGTCATGGGAGAGTCCTATGAATCCATTTATGGAAAGGTATCTTCCGGCAGGACAAAGTGTGGTGCTGAATTCACTCGAAGAGCTTTTAGGGGGTGGTGGGCCACCTAAGGAAAATGTTTTTCTCACTCAAAGAGCTGACACGAGCAACAAAACTAATAATTCATTTTTTTAGTAATTGGCCATCTGAGTCTAAAAGAAAGATGAAACGGTGACCAAAACTGTAATATAAAGGCCCAGGCTGCTCCCTCACATCATACGCTGCCAGCTACATCAATAGCCATATTACCCTTTGGGCTCAGCCCTAAAAGTCATAATTAACTCTTCACTTTTCCGCTGCAACATACATGTCCTGAGAAACAAGGGTTTATCCACATCAGCTTCCCAAAAGAAAATGTGTAGGACTCTTCGAACTGCAGCAGACTGCTCTTATACCCCAGATTGAGGCACATTTTTAAAAAACGGAAGTAACCAGGCAACAGCAGCAACACAGCAAAAAAGATGGTGCCTCTTACCTGCCCTCCTACACCTCCATATTTGAGACCATACGTTTTGAAAGGTTAAGTAACCTGTGGTAAATAATTTAATTACCGGGACTTAATTTGATACAGAAACATAATAAAAAATAGCTCAGTAAATAAGAGGCAGAATCCGTGGTATTAGAGGTTCGGAATGGGCTTTATTCCAATGGTCGATTATAATCGGTTGCTCCAAGTTCCATCACCACGAAGGTTCAGGAAGTGAAGTACATACATTATTAACAATCAATTACTTTTATACAATAGGCATTACAGTGAGGCAAATACAAGAGGCGTAACAATTGATAGTGGTGATAATATATTCGTACGTAGCAAAAATAGGCGTAACTGGGAGTGGTTTTAAAGAACGTCATCAGATGTGATGTCATAAGAGGGTGGTTACATGAAAGAATTTCGCAATGTCAGCAGAAATACTTGACAGAAATGCGCGCGCAGCAGTATGACGTGTGATTGACGCGCAACTAGGGGGTGAAGGGGACTTGACATTTAGCTCTACATGTGGCGACAGAAGTCTGGAGGGTCAAGTCAACCTAATCCCAAATCATATCTAACATCCTATGTTTAAAGAACTATGTTATCCAAAAGAGAGGTCTCTTAGAGTAGAATCTTATTCTATACTGACTATACTGACTGTTAGTGCGTGTACAAGCGTCTAAGTGTCTACACTAGATGCGAGGGCGGAATCTTCCATAGTAATAGGGCTATGAATTACTTGCATGAAGACAGAGAAACCGGGCCCTTTGCTCGGTAGCTGGCAGGATGTTTACTTAAACTACTAGACAGGAATGCATTGGGCAGGGACGGAGCAGATAATTTTCGAAGGTGAAATACAGTTCTTGGCAGGCAGCAAGCTGATGTCAGGCTTCGTGAGCCGCGCAGGGAATGAGACAAAGTTCATGGTCACAGATGCAGGCTCGGACTGGAGCTTCAGAGACAGAAAGCAAGGAAAGCTTGATGACAGAATCAGGGCCTACTTGCCTGGACTGTAAAATGGCATAAGTGAACCATATAAAGGCGGTGGCCTTTCGTACTTAGGAATGGAATATCCGGCCCATTCATGGCGGATCAACAGAGGACATGTTAACGGTGGACGCACATGTATTTGCGTCTTCATAACTGGAACTGGAGGGAACATACATGTACTTGTAACATGCACATAGAACCGTTGGGGTCCAAGATAGGGGACATAACTGACCAGAAAAATCCATATTTCCACATTCCCTCCTTGTCCCCTACTTGCCCGTCAAGAGATATCAATCTTCATTAATCCATTGATCTGTTCATATAGCATCATTTGTTCTTCTTTCTTCTTCCGGGATCTTGAATGAAAATCTTGATGTGGAATGCACGATGTGGCACACAGACCACAAATCGCTGGTCCACATTGCAGGCATAAGCAGCAACTGAATAATATGAGAAGGCCAATACCTAGGAAAGATAGGACCTTCCATCCAAAGGTAGATAATACACTCCAAAACCAACCGGACCAAGTCCAGGTGCCTGGATTCTGGTGTATCTGGCTTACAATCTTATGAAGACGAGTTATGGCTTTATATACAGATGGCGAATTTTCTGGTATGAAAATGCAACAGCTTGATCCGATGACCCTACAAGCTCCGCCCCTATCGGCCAGGATGACGTCAAGGACAAGACGATTTTGAAGCACAACAATCCGCATAGCAGACTGCTCTTCTGTTAAATTGCCTAAGGCGGAAATAGTTTCGTTCACTACTGCTTCAAGGGTTCTGGTTAATCTACGTATCAGCTTACTATTGGTAACTGTACCTATATAGGGAAAGAAACCTTTATTGAAATCTGTGTATTTTTCCCATGCTGTTTCAGTGTAATCGACAATTGGGAGATCTCTCCTTACTCTATTATATACTAAATGAATATTTCTGTGATAATCAGCAGGAGCTAGAAAAACAGGTGGCAAAAGGAATCCAATATAGCAAGTGCCATCCCAATCTAGAGGTAAACGTACATATGCCGTCTGACCACATATGAAATAGGAATGGCGGGAAGCTCTAAATGTAGACTTGCCTTGATCACTAAATTCTACTACAGTGGTGCATTTACTATGGCCCATGTGTATGGAACCATTCTTTCTTATACATAATTCACCTTTTACTGGAAATATTGACATAGCGGGCAAAATTGAAGTAGCTTCTGATTCGACATTTAGGATCATAAGATTAAGCGTAAAATTACCTAATCCATATACTTCATTTTCTAGATCAGTTCCTGTTCTTTTGGGAAGTCCCTCCTTGTTAGGATAGCAGACCTTAAGCAAAACTAAGTTCAAATTTCCCCATACCCAGTTATCTTGATAAACTGCAGAATTCGAATCTAGAGAATTAATTAAACTAAACCATGCTCCACAGGAGCCGTTGTGTGTGAACGGGTATGGAAAGAGAGGTAGAATTCCTTTATAATTCTGATAGGGAGGGAGTCGGCCACATATCCAACAATTTGTAGCATTGCTAACCTGATGGGAATGATGCAACATACTAATAAACGTGTTATTGCGCAGTGCAAATCTATAAGACAACTCAAGCGGAGGTAATTCACTAAAAGAATGTTCAGCAGTAACATTGTAAACATGTCTAGAAATAGGATAATATATGTGCAACAATATACTTGCAGTAATTATTAAAAGACTTGAGAAAAACAAAATTAATAACGTCACTATGCAATGACTACGCAGTGATTTACAGTACGCCTGTCGTTTCAACATTTTTCGGGTGCTTTCTCTATTCAGGTCCAATGGATACATGTCAGAGACAATTCAACCGCTTCACCTTGGAGAGGACTTAAACAATCGAATTGCTCGACTGATTGGGCCTGAGCTTTAATTTATAATGTTCAGAATCACTTTTTTCCACAAAAGGAAGTTTTGAGTCAATGGGTGAAGACACACAAGGTGTGATATTCACTTCTGATTGTGGTCCATGAAATTTCTTGATATGACTTGAATGAATCCAGCCTTTCCTGCCCTCGATCTTCACGGCTGTTCTTGTGGTGAGCAACACCAGCTGGGGCGTCCTCCACCTAGGTTCCAGCTGAGTCTTTCGGTCAAAGTTCCTCACGAGGACCAAGTCTCCCGGAACTACGTCATGGGGTTTCACCTCAGTGTTGTCAGGAAAAGCTGCAGCTACCTGTGAACGACAAGATTGTAGTGCAGACATCAAGGAAGCCAAGTAGTCTGTCAGCATGTTACAGTCAATATCAGTTATTTTGCGTGGTATAGGCGTCCCCCACATATTTGGTGGTCTGCCGAAGATCACTTCATACGGGGATAGCCCTGTTCGAGAGTGTGCTACCATTCTTGTGTAAAAGAGTGCAACTGGTAATGCTACTACCCAGTCAACACCTTTCTCTCTGCATATTTTGGATAATCTTATTTTCAGAGTCTGATTGTGTCTTTCTACGAGACCTGCTGCTTCGGGGTGTCGGACACAGTGGAATTTCCACTGATAGCCTAACAAAAGTGAAACGTGTTTCATTAATTCGGATGAGAACGGCTGGCCGTTATCTGAGTGAACAACACGTGGTAAACCGTATCGTGGGAAGAATTCTCGAACCAACTGTTTGGCAGTAGTCGGGGCAGTGTAATCTGAAACCGGGTATGCCTCCGTCCAACGGGAAAGAGCACACACAACTACGAGAACATATTTGAATCCTCTACATCGTTCCATCTGGATATAATCCATCTGGAGGACTTCAAAAGGATGATCAGGAGGATGAAATCCACCCTGTTCTACGGGAACGCTTTTTCCTGGGTTGAACTGGCAACAGATCATACAGGTACGAACTTTTTGTTTCGCTGCTGCTCGTAAATGCTTGTTGAACCAAATCTGTTGAATGCTGTCTAGCATAGCTTTCTCTCCTAGATGCGCTGGACTATGGATAGTGTTAATTATAACTTGGACCATTGAATCAGGAAGGAACCACACGGACTTTTCCTTCGTCATCCATCCTTGATCCGTTTGGATCCCTCCTAATTCAGTCCATTTCTTTATTTCTTCTGATGTAGCATGTGTCTGTATATCAATTACATCAAGAGTAGGATCTTTAACCGTCATACAATGTGTTGGCGTCGGGACTATTATCTTTGTCATGTCGGATATTTGAGTTTGAGCAGTCTGTTTAGCTGTTCTGTCAGCTAAATCATTGCCTTGAGAAATGATATCAGTAACTTTCGTATGTGCTTTACATTTCATAATTGATATTGCAGTGGGTAGATGTATTGCATCTAATAAAGCATGAATGAGGGGTCCGTGCTGAATGTGGGCACCGTGAGAAGTTAAATAACCTCTCTCTCGCCACAGCACGCCGAAGTCATGTACAACTCCGAATGCATAACGTGAATCAGTATATATGTTGACTTTTTTATTTGTGGCTTGAATACAGGCTTGTGTCAGAGCGACGAGCTCTGCTGCTTGAGCGGACAAGGTATTTATGCAATTTGTTTCAATGATTTCAGTGTCTGTTGTGACTGCGTAAGCGGCCACTAGTTCTCCTGTACC
This sequence comes from Triturus cristatus, assembly GCF_964204655.1. Classification (NCBI taxonomy): domain Eukaryota; kingdom Metazoa; phylum Chordata; class Amphibia; order Caudata; family Salamandridae; genus Triturus; species Triturus cristatus. The sequence continues at coordinate 154,269,836 of NC_140587.1, read as the reverse complement.
TTTTCTCATACATGAACCATCTACATACAACGTCAGGTCTGGGTCTGATAATGGGACATCGGTTAAATCTTGTCTGGGTTTCGTCGTGATTGTAATAACTTCAATACAGTCATGGGCTAGTGGGTCTGTTCCATTTACAGGTAAAAGTGTGGCAGGATTCAATGTGCTACAACGTCTGATTTCTATATGTGGCTGAAACAGTGTTAGTTCGTACCCTGTAAGTCTTGCTATAGTCAAATGTTGTGTTTGCGTTCGATTCACAAGAACCTCCACTGCATGTGGTACTTGTACTGTCAATGGATGTCCTAACACTATGGCATCGCTTTGTCTGATTGCTAAAGCTGTCGCTGCCACTGATTTCAGGCACGCAGGCAGAGCCTGAGCTACGGGATCTAATGTACTGGAAAAATAAGCACATGGTTTGTGTGCTCCTGCTTGTTCCTGTGTGAGTACTGACAAGACAGTACCTTCTCGTTCTGTAACAAAGAGTGTAAAATGTTTTCTGTAACATGGTGTTGCTAAAACAGGTGCTTGGCATAGAGCTTTCTTTAAGCTTTCAAAAGCTTGTGTATGTTCCTGAGTCCAAGGGAGAACAGTCGATGTGGCTGCCTCCTGTGTTGTCAACTGAATGAGTGGTTTTGCTAGAAATGCATACTGAGGGATCCACTGCCTACAGTATGAAGTGAGGCCTATGAAAGCCCGCACCTCCTTTTGTGTCTTGGGTATTGGCATGTAAGCTATTAACTGAATGCGATCTGGTGTAAGCTGCCTTCCCTCCTTGGACAGCGAGTGACCAAGGTAAATAACTCGCTGGACACAGAATTGCAGCTTAGAAGGAGACACCTTGTGCCCCTTTTCGGCTAGAAATTGTAAAACTGTCAGTGATGCTTTTTCACATTCAGGTTCGCTTCGGGCGGTGATCAGCAGATCATCGACATATTGAAGCAAAGCAGTGTTAACTGGCATGTGGATACTGTCGAGTTCTCGTTTCAGTGCTTGGCTATAGATGCTGGGGCTTTCTGTAAATCCTTGAGGTGCGCGTGAGAATTTGAAGCTACGTCCATTTAAACTAAATCCGAACAAATATTGGCTTTCCGGATCTATTGGGACGCTGAAAAAGGCATTTTTGAGATCAATTACAGTAAAGAATGTTGCTTCGGAATCAATAGCTGTCAGTAATGATGAGATATCGGGGACCACAGGGAATTGTGGCACAATACACTTGTTTAATTCGCGTAGATCAATAACCAATCGATATACTGGCGGGGCCTTCGGATCTGTTCGTTTGAGAATCGGAATTATCGGTGAATTACATACATTGGAGTCTGTTTCTACAACCACTCCTTGGGCAATGAGCTCGTCAATGATTTGTAGTAAAGCCACTACAGCATCTGGTGGTAACTTGTATTGTCGCATTCGTGGTAGTACCACTCCTGCCTTTAGTGTGACTCGATATGGTGTAATATTCATGCAACCAACATCAGTAGGGCCTTGTGCCCATAGATGTGTAGGTAAAGTCTGCAATCGGGGATCCATGTCTCTAGACACATAATGACCTTTAAAATCACGTAAAAACAATCTTACTCCTTCCGGAGAACAACATATTATAGCTCCTAGAGCTTTCAGTGTTTTTATTCCTAACAGGTTTTCTGGACATGATTTAGTAAGCAATAAATCTGTAGTTCGGGTCAAAGGTCCTATCGTAAGTGGAAGAGGTTGTGACACTTCATTAACAATAGGTTTTCCTGAAAAACCAAGGGAAATATTCTGTGAGCCTGAGAGGGGTGCCCCTGGAACTTCACTACGTTTTATGGTTGTTCGACTTGCCCCTGTATCGAGTAAAAATTTTCTGTCTTGGCCTAATAATTCACTATGTACATAAGGTCCTTCTTGATCTACAGGGATCTCGATAAGGGGTAAGTCAACTTCCCTCTCTAGGCTGGTTCATGCATATCGTTGATAATCAGGATAGTCATACTGTGCGGTCTGGTACAGTTGTCGTGTCGTGGTTTGCGTGGCAGCAACAGGCAGCGCTGGTGCAGCTGGCACAAACTGTATAGTCTGTTGTGGAGCTGGCATGGACTGTGCGTGCTGCAAGGCTCCTTGTTCATTCTGATCCTGTCTAAGTGGCCGTGGTCTTTCTTTTGTAATACCCGTGGCGATATTACGCTTCAGGACTGGACAATCGTGTACATGATGACCTAGTTGTTTACAATAGTTGCATGTCCCTTTTACAGGTCCTGCTAAATCGCCAGAATGTGTCGTACCCTTTTTATGTCCTTCAGCTGGAACTGTCTGGGAGACTAGCATTTTCATTTTCGTGTCTTTCATGCGTCTTTGTTCATGATCTTGTTCCTCTCTAATTCTATTGTGATGATACTGTAACATTTGTAACATTTGTGATGGAGTGTTACCTTGCCAGGTACTCTCGAATTTTAATACTCTATTCTTCACTTGGGGCAAAGAATTTTCAACTAATTTTGTCACAAACAGATGTGGGTATGATTCGCTACTTGCTTTTATGCCACTATTTATACCGAAACATTTTTCAAATCGTGCATAGAAATCACTAGTGTCTTCATCTTGCTTTTGTTTACAGGCTGAAATTGCACCCCAATCTTCTTTTTTCGTAGTTAATAAACGTGGCAGTACCTGTACTAGTAAACCTGGTAGTGCTTTAGTTTTGTCCCCAAGCCCCGAACCTGGACCTCGGGCCTTTTCTTCATTTTCTAATGCTGTCCAGTCTATCTTTTGGTCTCCCACCTCCCACTCTTTTTCCTTGAGTTTTTCATAAATGCCAGCAGGCATTAATACCTTTAATATTGTCATAATGTCGGGATAGGTATACTCTCCCATGAGTAACATGTCTTTAATTTCTCGGTGGAAACCCGCTGGGTCTTTGTCATGACTGGGTACCACTTTCTTCATTTCTAACAATTCTATTTTCGATATGGGTGTATATACAAATACACGTTTAAACTCATTGTCCTCGCCTTTTATTGGGTGTACTTCTCGTAAGGGATTCTGTCTGTCCATGTAATACGTGGTTCTTTCCTTAATGGGCAGTGAGACATGTCCTGGACATACAAAAAGAATGTACTGCTTTCTTGATTCTAGTATTTCTTTAATTAGCTTAGTACCTGAACCTCTCCATTTATTCGTGAGTAATTCAGTCAATATATCAGGTAAGGGACCAGGATCTGAATGTTGGCTTTTATATAGTATAAGTAGTTGTTGAATCATATAAATCCCAGCTAAACGCTGTTCATCTGGGGTGAGGTTCAAAAATGTGTGTGCTACTGTATCATCATCATATTTTCCGGGACTGTCAATCCAATGAACGGCTGACCTGGCTAATTCTTGTTCATCCATAGAATCGAGAAAATGATAACCCCTCCGTTCTCGGAGTAATTTGTCAGCGGTTTGGAACGAATGCTCGGAGGACCTTATATTTATTATAGGTGTTTGGAAATTCCTGTTATTATCTGGACATATCGGACGTATCGGATCAGTGAAACATCTGGTACTATTACAAGATCTTCCTCTACCTACATAGGCTATGGTGTCTGACTGTCCTATGGGCAGCCCTGATCCTTCCTCCTCGCTTTGTTCGAACTGGTCTACCGCTAATCGTTCTTCGTGTAGGCGTTCTATTTCTTTACGGATCTTTCGGCACATGGCTATTATACAGTTTTGCTTATCATGTCTCCCTTCTGATATATTCTGGCTCCATCTGGTAAGAATTTGCATTGCTTCCGGGTCTACCCCCGGTCGGTCTTGATTTCTGATCACACAATTTATGAGGAAACGTAACAGTTCCCCCTGTATTTCCACTTTCTGGTATTCCATAGCTCTGTTAATACATTCAGAATCTCGCCCTGTTTGGACAAAATGGTATATATTATCTAGATGCGCAGTCATTCCTGGTAACTTCCCTAAATACACCGCGGCTCGTCTGATACGTAATGATGCTAGGGTCATTTCGTCCTCTTTTCCGGGCACAGGGTCATATCTACAATCTATAAGAAGTTCCTTAAGCGTACGGGCATTTATGAGTTTGGGGGTACGTGAATGTGCTGACTCTTGAAAGGTAAGTTTATTTATTCTGGGTGGCGTAGAAAAGATATTGGTAGCACCTCCCGTAGCCCCATCTGGGGTATCGGGTGTGAAAGGATTCGTTGAACGTGATACAGCAACTATAGGTGTGGATACAGCTATAGAAGTAGCTGTAGGAACAGATGCAGAAACAGATGTGCTTGCCGGAACTTGTGTCAGAACTTGTTGCTGTAGGGATACGGGTACTGGATCTTGGCGTTGAACCTCCCTGGCAGGCGGTCTATGTGGGGCGGGATTAGCATACTCGGGAGCTGCGTCATCTAAATATGAGGAAAGAAAAACATCTTCTGCTGTTCTAGGATGCCCCTTAGGATGTACCTTTATTGGAAATAATGGGGGTGGCAAGTCTTTTGGTATCCCCGCAGTAGCCTTAGGTAATCCCTCGGCCAGAAGGGGATACATACCCTTCATAAGGGCATGTCTTTGTCTTTCTACTTGTTCTGATTTTACTCGTGTACCTTCTTCAATTAATAGATTTTCTTGAACTTTATTTGAATTCTCTTTACTCTTCTCTTCCTGTCTACGTGCTTTTTCTGTGCGTCTATACGATTCTTTACGCCATAATTCAATGGCGTCCTTCTGTGATTGTCTAGCTTTCTTTTTCCATAACTCTTCCTCTACTTTCACGATGCACTCTGCATCCCAGGTCCCCGCTGCGGGCCACCTCTGACTTTCTGGTAATTCCTTAGTGTAGTCTACCCATAAATCAAGAAATAATATAGCATCTAGGCCATGTTTATGATACATGAAGTACCCTGGAGTGTCCCTAGGAGGAATAGGAACAGCTTCTTCGAGTACCCCTTTTCTTGTTGTGATCTGTCTTAATTTCGAAAAGAGCGGCATATTGAAAACTGATCTGATACTTGATCTTGAACAAACTTAATACAGTAATCACAATAATGAACAGTCATTCATACCACAATATACAGAACGTATTTAAAACATTTAACATTTAACATTTAACTGGGCAACAATGATGATGATAATTTAAGAAAAATTTAATCACTAAACATAATACTCGACTTTAACTGAATTATTCTGAATTCATATACTTGATATACTAGATATACTGCTAAACAGTACAGATACACTGCTGAAACAGTGCAGACCGGATTTGTGTACCCAAACCCGTCTGGACCGGCACAACTTATGTGCACGCCAGAACGCCTCCCCAGTAATGGTACTCACCGGGTAGCTCGGAAACGGAAGGCCTCGGAAACTGGACTGAACTTGAACCGGACTGGACTCGACTCGAACGCTTCGGACACTGGACTCGACTTGGGACTTCGGAAAACTGGTGGGCCTCTGTATACCTCGGATCTTGCTCTCTCAGCTAGGCTCTGGTCGGGATACTTCGCACTTCTCACCGCCTCGTCTGGGTGTTGATCGCAGCCTCAGTCGCCCCCGCTTGACCGGAGGGAGATACAGGAAATCCTGCTGGTACGCGTTATTGTCCGTCCAGCTGTGGCAGGAGACCGGGCCTGCAACGCACCGCCGGCGCGTGAGATGAGAAAGTGTCCCTATTCGGGCGCCATTATGTGGTAAATAATTTAATTACCGGGACTTAATTTGATACAGAAACATAATAAAAAATAGCTCAGTAAATAAGAGGCAGAATCCGTGGTATTAGAGGTTCGGAATGGGCTTTATTCCAATGGTCGATTATAATCGGTTGCTCCAAGTTCCATCACCACGAAGGTTCAGGAAGTGAAGTACATACATTATTAACAATCAATTACTTTTATACAATAGGCATTACAGTGAGGCAAATACAAGAGGCGTAACAATTGATAGTGGTGATAATATATTCGTACGTAGCAAAAATAGGCGTAACTGGGAGTGGTTTTAAAGAACGTCATCAGATGTGATGTCATAAGAGGGTGGTTACATGAAAGAATTTCGCAATGTCAGCAGAAATACTTGACAGAAATGCGCGCGCAGCAGTATGACGTGTGATTGACGCGCAACTAGGGGGTGAAGGGGACTTGACATTTAGCTCTACATGTGGCGACAGAAGTCTGGAGGGTCAAGTCAACCTAATCCCAAATCATATCTAACATCCTATGTTTAAAGAACTATGTTATCCAAAAGAGAGGTCTCTTAGAGTAGAATCTTATTCTATACTGACTATACTGACTGTTAGTGCGTGTACAAGCGTCTAAGTGTCTACACTAGATGCGAGGGCGGAATCTTCCATAGTAATAGGGCTATGAATTACTTGCATGAAGACAGAGAAACCGGGCCCTTTGCTCGGTAGCTGGCAGGATGTTTACTTAAACTACTAGACAGGAATGCATTGGGCAGGGACGGAGCAGATAATTTTCGAAGGTGAAATACAGTTCTTGGCAGGCAGCAAGCTGATGTCAGGCTTCGTGAGCCGCGCAGGGAATGAGACAAAGTTCATGGTCACAGATGCAGGCTCGGACTGGAGCTTCAGAGACAGAAAGCAAGGAAAGCTTGATGACAGAATCAGGGCCTACTTGCCTGGACTGTAAAATGGCATAAGTGAACCATATAAAGGCGGTGGCCTTTCGTACTTAGGAATGGAATATCCGGCCCATTCATGGCGGATCAACAGAGGACATGTTAACGGTGGACGCACATGTATTTGCGTCTTCATAACTGGAACTGGAGGGAACATACATGTACTTGTAACATGCACATAGAACCGTTGGGGTCCAAGATAGGGGACATAACTGACCAGAAAAATCCATATTTCCACAAACCTGGCAACAGCAGCAACAACGTTTGTTCCTCTTACATGACCACCATTTGGGGCAGAGCCCAGCAAGAGGCCCTGAATCAATGGATAGTGACATATACAAGAAGCTACCGAGAGCCTTAAATTAAATACAACCAGCAGCTAATCTCATCAGCCTAGGAGTGCATTGGCATTACTGTCTCAGCTATGAGATCACATCGTTCCACAGATCCAGACCCAACAACAAGATTGGCCCATCTCAAGCTGTATCACTTAGATTTCTCCCTGGATCAGTCTTATCTGTTTGCTGCTTAAAACATACCTGTGCCACCTTGTCACCTAACCAATGGTATTCCAAATATACGAGGCATACCTCTAGGTAGTAATCTGCTTTGGGAAATGACCAGACAAACTGCAAAAGTGTTACAAAGGTGGCCCTTCTAAATGTAGTAAACACGCATGTATGTGGACATTCACAATCATTGCGCAGACCCTTGCTTGTGGGTAGTCGTGCTTTACAAGCCACTTGATTGATTGATTGACCTTCAATATACACATAAAATAGTTTTTTAGGGCTGGATTTAGTGCCTTGCTATGGGTAATAAAGGAAAGGGGAATGTGTTTCTCTACAGGGGAAAACATGCCCAGTGGGAACAAAACTAATATAAAAGTGTACATGTAGAATTTTACATTATTGATATAGATGTGCCACCTCCGCAGCAACTTTGGCCCAATAGGGCCATCATTACGAGTAGTGTTGTAATTCCAGTGGTGGTAGCAGGAATCTTAATCATGCAATCTGCAGGGCAACCACACATCCTTTCTGTCTTAGCCAGAGATTGGACGTACTGAACGTGGGTAAAAAAACACTGTGATAGAACTTCTGTGGGAAAGAATTCTGTGGGAAAGAAGATGATTTACCAGGGCAACCGGACCCAGAATTATAAATTCCCCCTTTTTAATACCCTGCTAACTCTGCTTTGGAGTTACCAGTACCTCCCAATATTTTTAGCTCTGGAGTGGAGGGGAGGAGTTACCAAATAGGATATTGGGACACTCTGAGTGAGGCCCTAGTTCTTTTTCTGGAAACCGAAGAATTTGTAGATTTTCTGGAGTTCTGGGATTCTTTGAGAATCCTCAAAACAGACATGTACTTCAAATGTTGAAGGGAAGTTTGGCGAGTAGACGTCTCACTTTTGTCAGAGTTTTTTAAATCAGGCTTATTATATTTTTTATTATTGTATTTTTAATAATGCATCACAATTAATAAGATGTGTTACAATTCATTATCACATTCGTGTCCTTATTTATTTTTGGAATGTCACTGAATAGAGTGACACCAGCATCTAGGGCTTGGGTAGTAATTAGTTTAATCTGTGTATAGTAATGTCTTTATTTTATGTGATTGTTGCCCACACCTGAAATTCCACTGTGTGTCTGTTTTCTTGGAAGGACCTTCCTACAAATTACAGCTTCTGCTGCATATATTAGAGCAGTGTCATTGTATGTGTCCAGTGCCAATCACAGTCTAAAGTCCTGATTATGACTTGGGTGGTGCTGCACTGGCTTTGCGCTGGCACAGCACCGCCAGAGCCATGCATGGTCCACCTGCCGGACCACGAGTTCAACTTGTGTCTGGCAGGCTTTGCTTTTGCCGTTCCCATGGTGGTGCCCTAAAAACAGGCACCGCAATGGGAATGCAAAAACAGTTCCAGCACGACATGCACTGTTAGGTCCATGCCGTGCGGGAACTGGGGGTGCATGCAAACAGGGGGTAACATGTTGTGCCCCCCTGAATGCATCCCATTGGTGGCGAGGACATGGGGGCCCTGTAGGGCCTCCTTTGTTTCCCCACCAGCAGCCTTTTCATGGCGGGTTCACTGCCATGAAAAGGCTGGCAGTGGGGAAACTCATACTATGCTTGGCGGACCGCGGCGGTCCCACCTTGCATAGTGGATACCCCTGCCCGCTGCACCACTGCCAAGGAACAGCGAATCCCTGGTGCAGCTGTGGCAGTCTGAATGCCGCATCAGAATAGGGCAGCCGTAGGACCGCCACCAATGCGAGACAACGAGTCTGCCGGTCAAAGACCGCCAGACTCTTAATCGGCCCCTTAGTATTTCCCCAAAATGACAATTTTACTTGGTCAGCCGACTTATCACCACTATCATTAGTACTTCTTGTGGATTCCTTTTTGATGATGGTGTAGTCTTTCTTTACTAAAACATTCAATTTATTTTCCCAAGAGTTCTCAAAGGATTATTCTTGGATGGTACCAGTTTGTTTTTGATGCAGGTACATGACTCCGCCTGTTAGTTTGTACTTCAGAATAGAGTTTAATCCAGAAGTCCATCAGTGCCATTTGAAGCGAACAGTGCTGGATTTTTTCAAACAAAAAATATCTGTGTTAATTTCATCCACAAAGAACGACTTTCTGCTCCATACATACATATAATGATATTTTGGTTAGTAAGAACTCTTCTTCTAAAAAATTGGAAAAGTTAGTCCCCAGCCCACCCGAGCCAGGCGTTTCATGGTTAGAGGCACTCCTCTTAGATCTGATGGACGGATCTAAAAAGACAGGCTCGAGGTCATTCTAGGAGTGTTTTGGATGTCTCAATTCTATGACTTGAGAACGAACACTGCAGGGTAAAAGTGCACTGTGTGATGCTTTCTGGAGGTCTCTGTACTCCTTTACAGATGCATACTGTGGGCCGTGGTAGAGGTTTGTTGTGAAAACTCTGGATGCCGTTGTAACTACAGACTCGTGCATGATAAAAATCCGGATGTATGCTGTAGCGCGATATCTCTCATGTACAGATCAAGAAAGCTGAGCACTCATCCTGTCCTGGATTACCCTCTGCATTCTTATACTTGTAGTTTTATTTTTTCAATATTAAATGCAGAACCAGATATTAATTACAAAGATAGAAATGAATTGAGATCATGCCTGCTACCTAGAAACTTAGCTAGGCAGGAAAGGCTCTGTTGAACTCCGAGGAAAGGTTGGTAGATTGATAAATGAGAGTTTTTCACTGCACAGATCATGACATGCTAGATGTGGGTGCCTCACCCATTCATATATTCTGATACTTGGAGATTTGTATTTTTGCAAGACTGCACTTACCAGAACCTTTGCTTCTGAGAAATGCGATGATCTGGAGGTCATGATCTTGAATCCCAGCGAAGTGTAGATAAACTTCTAATGCCTGGCATGGGATAATTTAGTAGAGCTGGGAAGTTATGATTAGGGTTATGAGACGGGCAGAGAGGTGTAGGCAAAATCTGCGTTTCCAAAATGGTCTTTGAGGAGGGGTAGCAGACTGAGTCATTAGGGATGTTAGGCCTAGGAGTCTCTGTGCTGAGGCGAGGAAATATAATGGCAATATGATATTGATCCTCTTCAGGTCTGGCTTGACAACTCAGCTGCTGTCCATCCTTTTGCGCTCAACAGAAGAATAACTTTTAGAAGTTCTACTGAGAGAGGGGTTTGGCTCCACCCACATGATGATTCCCTTGAGTACAGCATTTGACAGAGCATACACCATCGGCTTCTATTGCTCGTCTTGCACCAAGATCAAGGCTTGATCTGTTACATATGAAACGTTACAACAGAGGCAGTAGACCGTACATATTTATTGTGAAAAACGTATGTTAAAATAAATAGGTTTTTAAGGAATCGTTGGTGTAAAAGCCTCTAGAGAGATATTTTTACATGGATTCTCATAGATTACCAGGGCAGGCAAGAGTTTGATGTTGGTCACCCATTCTGACAAATCATTGGGTAGAAGATTTCCACTGTGATGATCCTTGTTAACCCCTGTTAGGAGGAGTTGAACATTGTTTTGCCAATTGTACTTTTGTATATATTTAGAATTTATGTCTATTCCCGATAGATGCTTTATAGGAAAACTTATCCTGTATACAGTAGGGTTGAGTTGGTTATGGTGACAAGCCAAAGATAAAGGTTACAGGCCTGATCGGTTCTTTGCAATGCATTGTGTCAGATGCCATAGATTCAATCTTATTATTATGAAAAGTTACAATAGAGGTAGTAGAGCTGCCTTATTTATGGTGGAAACCAGCTGTTAAAACTGCTTTTAATGGTGGATTGTTAGTATACTGTGTGAAAGACTGTAGACAAGAATTACATGGAATCTTACAAAATTTCATACTATGCAAGACTTCTGCTAGTAGTTACTTCATTTCAAAAGTCCTAGGAGTTGAAGATTTGCACTGTGATAATCCTCAATAGCTCCTCTAAGTTGAGCTGTATATTGTTTTGCGAAGTGTAATTTTGTAACTAGTTTTTATGAATGTATGCCATGATAGTTGCCTTGTGGGAATGCTTATTGCAGGCCTAAGTCATTTATGGTGATAAACCAATAATAAAAGCTTTAGACCTTACTGGTCCCTTGAGGAAAGCTATGTTAGCTGTCAAAGGTCTGTATTATGAAAAAGGGTCACAAAGTCAACAGACGTTTATTATTTATTGTGTAAAGCATATGTTAAAGCCAGTAAGTCTCTACGGTTTAATTGAGTTTAAACTGCGTTACAGCCTAAAGATAGATATTTTGTTACATGGAGTCTCGCAGATGGACAAGAATTTTGGTTTTGATTACCCCATTGGGCAAACCCTGGGGGTTATAAGATTTGCACTTTGGAAATCCTTGAAGATCCTCTTAGGAGGATATGTTGATTTTCCAACTGTAATTTTGGATACATTTGTTAAGTTTTTATATGTTTCCTGGATTTGCTTTGGTAAACCTTACCACTCGATATGGTAGGCCTCAGATGGTTATGTTGAGAAATCATTGGTAAGAGTTAGGCCATACATCTTTTCTGTTTATCATGAAAGGTTACAACAAAGGCAGTAGACCTCACTTATATTGTTTGAAAAGCATATGTTAAAGTCAATCGGTCTTTAAGGATAGTTATTACACCATGTTAAAGCCTCCAGAAGAGGTATTTTGTTACATTGCATCTCTCAGACCACTTTAGTAGGCAAGCATTTTGGTGTTGATTATGCTATTTGACAAATCCTGGGGACATAATATATAATTATTATAATCTATGCAGAGTGTTAATGCTTATCGGTTTAGCTGTCTGTCAGACACTTATCAACCCAACAGTCGAGAAAAAAAAAAATATATATAATGATAAGTAGTACACCCGCTTCAATAACGGGACTATAAATCAGATGACCTGTTAGAAAAAGTATGACTAAATAGTAGTACAGAAACAATAGGAATTTAACTTATGCAGTAACTTAGTATTTATCTTTAAGTCTCAAAAACTTTTGCGTAATGATGGTGTGCGTGGATGGCGCTTGCCTGGTGATGTGCGTTGGTGGCTCTTGTCTGGCAGTGTGTGTGGGTATGCACTTGGCTGGCAGTGTGTGTGGACTGTCGCTTGACTGGCAGTGTGCCTTGCGTAGATCCCCAAGTGTTTTCATACCTAGAATCCTCTGCAAACATCAAGTTAAACTAAAATATCACATTTTCCTCACATTTCTGTGTGGGAAAGATGAAGGGTCACAGCGACAGCACAAATTTTCTACCACCCAGCACTCGCCTCGATCTCCTGATAAAAATTATACATCAATGGGTGGTAAGAAATTTGTGCTGGCACACTGATCCCACACAGGAATGTAAGGAAAATGTGATGTTTTTAGCCAATTGGACTCCCTGGACTCCTCCAGGTGTCTAGGTTTCACAAATGTCTGAGTTGGGTAGGTCTCTCTAGATGGCTGCCGAGCCTGGGACCAACAATGCAAGTTTCTCCCTTTCAAAAGCAGTTTGTGAGGAAAATGTGTTTTTATTTTTACAAAGTTTGATGTTTGCAAGGGATTCTAGGTAACGGAACCTCGTGAGAGCCACACAAGTCACCCCATGCTGCCTGGTGAGAGCCACACAAGTCACCCTATGCTGAATTCCCCTGGGTGTTTAGTTTTAAAAAATGTACAGGTTTGCTAGGTTTTCCTAGGTGCCGGCTGAGTTAGGGCCCTAAATCCACAGATATGCAAAATGCAAAAAAAGGGTGAGTTTTCAGTGGAAAAATTTGATGTGTCCACATTGTGTCTTGGACCATTTCCTGATGCGGGCGCTAGGTCTACCCACACAAGTGAGGTACCATTTTTATTGGGAGACGTAGGGGAACACAGAATAATAGAACAAGTGTTATTACCAGTTGTCTTTTTATGCATTTCTGCCTTTCAAATGTAAGTCAGCGTGTACAAAGGAAGTCATTTTGAAAAATGCCCTCTAATTCACATATGTGCAAATTACCACTGCTTCTAAACTCCATATCCTGTTCCTCTTTCGGAAATACATAGGTTTCCTTAATACCTATTTTTTACTCTTTATGTTTTACCAAATTAGTTGCTGTATACCCAGCACACAATGGTTACCTCGGGTTCTTGGTGAACCTATAAGCCCTATATATCCCCACAACCAGAAGGGTTTGAAACAACAAAACTTGGGATCAGTCCTGGCTTCCCTCATTAACCAAACTGCATGATCCTAAGAAATACTATATTTCACTGAGCCTCCTTTTTCTTCACGATCACATATGAGAGCACCTTAAAATACGTAAGCTCAGGATGTGTGCTGAACAAACACCTCTCTTGTGTTTGAATTATTAGGCTATAATATATTTCTCTCTCACTCTCTCTCTCTCTCTCTCTCTCTCTCTAATATATATATATATACAGAAAACGTCCCCAGGCAATCCACACTTGCATGGAAAAGGGGTACGATCTCCGCTTTTGTGCAAACTCAGTTTATTTCAATTCCACCGCTCCAGCTCACCATGACTCGTTTCGGTCACTGACGTGACCTGGATCACATGAGGAAACATTAACCTTTCAGAGCTTAAATCCACCATAACGTCAAATGACATGAGTAATGCAATGTAAATGGAAAACAGACTCAGCATACATTATAAACTTATTTTCAGGTGCTGTGCTTATTGTGAAGTTAATACCATTGTTTGATGTTAGTATGCATAAAACAGTGTCATATGCTGCCAACATGTTGAAAACCATCACTGCAATATATATACATATATATAATCTACTGGCGGTCGCCAGTAGATAGTTATAGTTAGGACCGGGTTCCCATAGGAAATCTGAAAATTCTATTTTGAATAACTTTGGCGCCGGTTGACTTATCTTCGTGAAATTGTCAAAACTAATGGGGCGCTCCGCTCAGCTCCTACCCTGAAAGTCTCGGGGTGATTCGTCACGCGGGGGCTGAGAAAAAAGGGGGGTCCCAAAACGGGTATTCCCCATGCATTTTTCCATAGCACCTTTAGTCGAAGGTACAGCCCGAACGGCTGATCAGAATTACTTGATATTTGGCAAAGAGGTAGTCCTCAGGTCAGGCATGTGCCTTTTGCATATATGGTGTCAATCTGTTCAGTAGTTCCTGAGAAAATTGCAGTTAAAAGTACATAAATATCTATATGTGCGCACGGTGCTCGCGACAAATGTCCACGAGCGTAATTCTGATTGGTGGTTAGATGTCAGTCAACATTCGAATCGGTCGAAATCAGGAAGTGTCGGACGCCATTTTGTGTCTGACAGTGAAAAAGAAAGGTGGAGAACGTGAAAAGGGGGCAGGGTAGAGAGTTCCTGACCTCCTAGCCTTTGTCAGGGGGTCCCTGAAGGACAAAGCATTTTATTTTTTTTCAAAAAATCGCGGGGTGCGTGCACGGTGCGCGCACCGCCCAGCTGCCATTTTGAGTTTTAGAGGCAGAAGAGAGCTAAAAACACAAGTGGGGAACGTGAAAAGGGGGCAGGGTAGAGAGTCCCTGACCCCCTAGGCCTTCTCAGGAGGACCATGGAAGACCCCTAAGGTCCCAAAAAAAAAAAAAAATTATAAATATTGCACGGTGCACGCACGGTACTCGCACGGTGCGCGCACGGCGGCAAAAGATTCATAAAAAAAATAGAATAAAAAATCAAGTTTAAGTGTTTAGATGTTGGTTGGCTCTAAAAAGAGCCGTTGTGTTCATTGAGTGTTTTTTTTGTACCTACAAGTAAGTACCGATGCAGAGTCTAAAGTTCAAGAGGAAGACTCTGTTCCCTTCATCTGTGAAATGTACACTGTTAGAGACGGGGATCTCTGATTGGCGCAAGGAGGCCCTTGTGTCAAGCAGTGACCCTCTCCTCCACGTCAGGGCAAAGGATAACCCCTTTTGGAATGACCCTTGCTCACCCTCTAGGTGCGTGGCGTGAGCAGCCAAGGCGATTCTTCAGGCGTTGTTGGTTAAGCAATTATAATCACACACACAGTAAATACATCAATCCCCCCAGAAACGGACACCAGGCTTGGATATGTAGAAAAATACGCTTCTTTATGTAAAAATAGGTATATATATCTCAGCAGACTTATCACAAGACCAATAACGTTTTCACTATGCCACCAGGTTGTAAAGCAGGCAACAGTTCTTTAAGTGGATACTTCTTTAGTCGTTTCTTAATGTCACTTGGGAGATTCCAGTCTTGACTTACTTCAGAGGAGTTAACGGGGAAGTAAGGCGGTGCGGGCCCCGAGCCCGATACTGGAACTCTTGTGACACTGTTGCGGTGAGAGAGTCGGTGCAGATCGGTGCGACTCTCGGCTTGGGGGAGTGTTCTTGGGTCCTCAATCAGCGGGTGTGGGCAACAGGCAGGCGCGGCCAGCGACCCTTAGCACGGCGATGCCGGGGGTCTCCACAGCGGGGGCGGCGCGGCCTGGGATGTCCGGGGATAGCGAAGCGGGGTCACAGGGCACGGTCGGTGCAGCTGGGTGACCCGGCGTAGATCAGTCTTCGGACGGATTCCGGCGGGAGGGGTGACAGCGCGTTCGGCGCACTCCAGTGGCAGGCGGTGACAGGGGCGCAGGCAACCTAGCCCGGGGAAGAAGAGGGCGGCTCCGGACGAAGCGGGGCTCTCACGGGGTTAAGGCAGGCAAGCTCCTGAGTGTCACGGCCCTAGGAGGGGCGCAGTCTCTTTTCCAGCGGGAGGCACACACGGCTCGAATTGGAGGACGAGCAAAAGCACATAGAACCCACTAGTCCTGGGGTTCAGTTCAGGGGGCAAGCTCAGATCAAGCCCTTGGAGAATGTTCAAGCACAAAGTAGCAAAGTCTTTTTAGCAAGTCTCTTCCTCTCCTTTCTCAGCAAGGCAAGCAGCAGGCCAGTCCTTCCAGCGTCTTCTTCTCCTTCTAGTCGGGTAGAGGTTCTTTGTGGTAAACAGGATTCCGATTTGCAAGGAGCAGGGCTCCTACTTTTATACCACATTTCTTTTGTTCTTTCAGGCCAGGGGGGCCTTCGCATAGTCGTTCTCAGTCCTGAGCACTTTCTTGGGGGTACTCTGACTTCGGCTTTCAGTGTGAGGGGCAGGCACATCAGCCGCTCCACAGGAGGTGGCGCCGGCATTCAGGAGACAAGTACTTTCAGGAGCACCTTGGGGACAGCGCTTCGCCCTTCCTGGGCCAGGTGCCCGTTGAGCCATCAGTCGCTCCCCAGGGGGCGGAGCCAGCATTGTGGTCGTGGAGCACTGCCCTATTCAGAGTCCAAGGAGCACTCCCACCTCCCACCAAGGTGTCCTCCTGCCATCCACTACCTGTCATCCCTCCAGCCCTGTCACTCACATAGCCCAGACAGTCAGATATACACACAGCAGAGGCGGGCTGGAATGGTTAAGCGAGTAAATACTAACTTTCTAAAAGTCGTATTTACGAACCCAGGATAGTAAAATAAACTTGACTACAAGAAGTATTTTATCATTCCGAGTTCAGGCATACTAAACATATCTCTCTACCATGTCCCCTGAGCCTGCTGGGATTATAGGATGTAATAATTCCAGCAGCTCATCTGGCCTAAGGGGAACAGGTAGCCTTGCAATAGTGAGCCACGAATATGGCGGTGAGTCACTATTAGGACAGGCCTCACAACCGGCTTGTCCTACCTTAAACCTACAATGCACCCTGCCCGCGGGCCTACCATAGGGGTGACTAACATGCAGCTAAGGGAAGGTTCGGGAGGCTGGCAAGTGTGTGCACTGGCCCAGCCAGCGTGACAGTACGGGACTGCACGCGGGGTCTGCGGTGGCAGACCCAGGACACATTTTACATGGCCGCTGTTGTGGGTGGCGCAACCAGCGCTGCAGCCCACTAGCGGCATTGGCATTCACAAGCCCTGGCACTCCGGGTGCACTTTACTGGGGACTGACAGGGAATCCAATAAACCAATCATGTATATCAATTATAAACATCTTTATCATAGGGAGCACTTGCGCTGCGGCACGGGTTAGCCATGGCGCAGCGCCCTGAGCGGACAACACCAGAAAAACAATCGAGGCACACCATCAAAAAGTGGAAGGGAATCTCACGCCAAGGTGCCAGGTCTAACATACACCGTCTCCTCTATAAATGCCTTGCATGTTGTAAACGCAAGTTGTTGTGGTATATAGAACCCATACCATAGTCTCTGAGGAAAGCAGAAACAGACTTATTGACGTGTTTTTTTGCTTTCTCAATCTGCGGACAATATTGGTTGGACCAGTTCCACTTTTGCCTTTGGCATATATTCGAATATACAAAGGTAGTTTGTGGAAAAAGTGACATCAATTGCACAAAGGTGTCCTTAACAAGCATTTCCAGACCTACCCCAGTTAAAGTGCCTAGGTCATTTTCACCACAGTGCACAATTATAAGGTCAGTCTGTGGGATATGTAGAAAGGATTTCACCAAAGGCATTAATTGGTGCCACTTTAACCCTCTCTATCCCAATCCATTTAATGTCTACATTTGGCAAAGCAAGGTCTTTCAAAATACCTATTTTTTCTGCATACTTTTCACTCCAGTAAACATAGCTATGACCTACAATCCACACTGTGAACATCTTTCAAGGAGATCTGGATGCACTCAGAAGGTGTCTTTCAGTAGAATGGCAGTATGAAAAGAAAGATAGTTGTAAAATGGAGGCTTACATACTTTTTTTTAATAAAAAGAACTCATTGGCTGTTTCAGACCATTCAACACTAAAAACTAGGCTGTATGTTTAAATTTTTAAAAGCATGTTTTGTATTGGTTCAGAAAAATATGTTCCCACAGATGATTACTTTGGATATGCTGTTAGGTTTGAAAAGTCAAGCACTGCTCTTTGGATTAGAAACCTTGTGTGCTGAACCTCTGACCTCTCTGCTCACACCAGTGTTCCATGATCTGTTGCTATGGTAGCAGGCAGAAGTCATGTTGGGGGTAGGAATCATTTGGAAAGGGTTGAAATTTGCAACCAATAAAAATGTGTGTTTCCATTAAAACAAAATGTGGGAAGGAATGTGATTTGAAGTTAACATGTATATGTGTGAAAAAAGAGAGGGAAATGTTGCCATTTAGTGGTTCTGGTGAGAGGAGTACAGCTCAGAGATTCTGGCTCTGATAATCTGCTGTGTGAGTGGCACATTTCTTTCTCAACTAACTACTTTTAAAGGTGAGTTATGAATTTGAGAGGGAATGTATGTGGTGTATTTTGATATAAATAATAGAAATGTGTTTCTTCTTTTAAAGTTGTGTTTTACATTTTGTTTTGGAAGATATTTAACTGCCTTGAACTTGTAAGATATTATGGAGTATGTCTTCACCATAAGTTGAGGTGTACTGGTATCACCCAGGAATACTGTTTTGTGCCTAGAATCACATCATGAGTCTGTGTGCACACAGGAATTGTTGTCAGAGATTTAATTTGTGTTGCTCTTGTTCTGTAAGACTTGCACTCGTAGGAAAGGGGCAGCTTGTTTTCTTGAACTGTGATGGCTAGCATACTGCAGAAATCACTATCTCACAGATGAGAGGCAAATGCTAACACATTTGAAAACAACAGGGTAGATTTTCCTTCCACTCCTGCAATGGGTGAGGTAGTTCCTACATGTTCAAAACTCCACAGGTGATCTTACATACATCTCTGCAGTCTTCATGCAGTTGTGCAAGCGTCCATGCAGATCTCTCTTGCACCTGACAATACACAGTCTCCAGAAACACACTCTTAGCACACAGGCAGCGGCTTCTCCTGCATTCCCATGCTTACTATTCAGCACTGTGTGGTATTTCAGATAGCAGTGTGTAACGCTAACACATTCAACATCACCAAGGCTCATTTCCTTTGCTCTAGTCTAATCACTCACCCATGTTCCACATGCTCATGGTCTCAAGTAGCTGTTAGGACATGTGCTCTTTTCTGCCTCTCTAAACTATAAGGAAAATGTCTCAGGCTGTTACAGTAATTATCACTTGCTCTACCACAGTAGTAAATGTGCTTTGAAATTGCCAATCAAATATCATTTTCTGCCTAGAATCACACCATGAGTCTGTCTGCACACAGGAATTGTTGTCAGAGATGTAATTTGTGTTGCTCTTGTTCTGTAAGACTTGCACTCGTAGGAAAGGGGCAGATCATATGATAGGATTTGAAAAGCTCAAAAGAAATATAGTAATATATTTAAATTACATAAAGGTATTTTTTTTTTAGTTTCCTTTAGGTATTGCCGAACAACACTGAAATAAATTAAACATGCCTATAAAATCAAGAAAGAGAAAAGAACAGCAAAAGTATCTATATTTGAAGACAACTTGACAACAGCAATTAGTTGAAGAACCTCATGTTGGAAAAAAGAAAAAGTCTTCTGGTAAGCAGACTAAGGATTTTTTAAAAAATATCCTCAAACATAGAAAAAATGTACAAAGTATATCCACTGCAAATAGTGTTTCAAGAAGAAAACAACAAGACAATAGAAAGAAAATACTAAATGCTAATGTACAATCAGAAGCAAGAAAGAATGACTTAAAAAGAAAAACAGAATTTCAAAACATTCGTAAAAAAATGTTTCAGAGAAGAGTGGTGTTCAATTTGCTAAAGGATGTGAAAAAATATAGTAAGAAAGCAATATTTTATAAGAAAAAGAAACATATTGAATCAATTGTTTCAAAGGCTTTGGAATTAAAAAGAAAACTTCATTTTAATTTTGAACAGGATCCGTACATTAGATAAAATAGTCAATGTAATGAAGTCAAAAAGCAAAAGGAAAAGAGTAGTGAAAAAAATAACTTATGTAATGTGTTCTTAGGAGAATGGAAGCATAGTTCAAGTACTAAACCATTTTTTAATGAAGAGAGTTATCTTCAAAGTAATAGTTTGCTGCATGCAGTTGACACCAGTGGTCGAAGTTATGAAGTTAAAGATGGTTGTGTAATGGAAAAGGAGAAAATGGTTCCAAGAAATGAGGAAGAAGTGTTAGCTGATGATGTTATGGGGAAACGTCCTAAAGCCCCAGTGTACACTTGGAATTGTAGTAGTATTTGTACTGTACGACAAGAATCTATTAATAAATTACGTGACTTTCTAAGAGAATATAGTAAAAAAAAGTGTTAAACATAAGATTAAGGTGCTTCAAAGACTAGATCCATGCAGAGTGAGAAAGAATACTGGTTTGCAAGGACATTCTCTGGCTTGTCTTTCTAGGAAAGTTTGTCAAAGTGTTTTTAACTATTTTAGGATGCTGGCAGTACATCATACTGAAATGAGAAAGTTTGTGAGAAGATTGTATTTTGCTAAAAGTCCAGCACTAAAGTTAAATGAGTTGAATAGTGCTCTGTTGCGTGGATCTGTATCAGATGTAGAGAAGGTTACTGATGATATTCAGTTTTGTTACTTTGGTCCAGAACAAGAAAGTGCAGGAAATGACACAGTTATTGAAGAAAATGTAGAAGAGAGTGTAGAACCCACTGTTAGTAAAAATTTTGAAGATCAAATGACAAAATGTACTATCATCTCTAATGAAAGACCAAATATTACTTGTATTTGTTGCCGGAGAAGCCATTATAAAACTCAAACAAGGAATGTTGATCTCTATAAAAAAAGTGAAAAAGAAAAAATTATGAGTGGAAGGATTTTGCTACATATTTGTTTCTGGAAAATTGTTTTGATTTAGGTGAAGATCAGCGTATTTGTAAATACTGTTATAACAAGTTAGAAGAAAATAAAATGCCAGCTAGAGCTGTACATAATCATTTAGAATTGGTTGATATTCCTGCAGAACTTAGTGATTTAAATACGTATGAGTCTATACTCATTCAATGTGTCCATCTGTTTCAGACTATAGTTCGTATGGAGCCCAAAACAGGTAAATTACCTCCTTTAGATTTACAAAGAGGTTTAAAAGGAAGAGTTGTCTATTTGCCATTACATTTGAAAAAAAATATTGAAACAATTGATGCAGATAGTTTGGAAACTGAACCATTAGTTATTCTGGTTAATGGTGTACCTACAAAGGATAAAAAAAATTGGCAGGAGCTAGTAGATGTACGAAAAGTACAAAGAGCAAATTTATATTTGAAAAGAAATAATAAGTACTATGAATCAATTTATATGGATGAAGATGAAGAAGTTTTAATAGAGGACACAGGAATACCAACTGGGCAAATTGAAAAAGTGGATAAGTCAAAAGAAGAAGAAATTTATGAACATTTCAGCATACATCCTCTTCATTCTAAAGAAGTTATGGGAAACACTATTGATCTGTTTCAGATGAAAAAAGCAAAAGGAACTCCCGTGAGTGTATGGGAGGAGAGCTTGGAAGCTCGTTGTTTTCCCCAGCTGTTTCCTACAGGAAAAGGTGGACGATATGATGAACGTCCAGTACAGATTCCTGCTTCTGAGTATCGGACTACAAGATTATATGCAGAAGATCCAAGATTTCGTCAAAGTATTCCTTATTTGTTCCATCTTTTATTTGAAAGTGACTTGTCTGCACTATCTTATGCAGTAAATCACATTTTAAAAACTGGATTACATCTACATAATGTGTCTGCAAAGGATTTTATGAACAAAGTGCAACAGCGAGATGATAATTTGGAATCTCAATTGATTAATCTGATGGCTTGTCAGCGTGGAACTAATGAATATTGGTACCGACGCCATGGAGAATTGAAATGTATGTTACGGAATTTAGGAACTCCTACATGGTTCCTTATCCTAAGCTGTGCTGAGTACGCTTGGGATGATTTACTGGATTTTCTTCGAGAGGCAAATTCAAATATTGAAAACATCCAATACAAGACAGCAGGAGAATTGTGCTCATTGGATCCGGTTAATGTTTGCAGATATTTCAATCATAGATTTGAGGCTATGATGTCCTTCATCTGCAATAAAAAAAATCCACCTCTTGGAGAAGTTGTGGATTTCTTTTGGAGAAAAGAGTACCAAGCAAGAGGTGCTCCTCATATTCATATGCTGTTGTGGATCAAGGATGCCCCAAAATTTGGAACAGATTCTGATGATGGAGTTTTATCTTTCATTGAAGCATATGCAACATGTGCTATACCTAAAAGCACAGAAGAAAAAAACTTAAGAGCAAGTTTTACATTTCCAAAGTCATTGGTGTGGAAAATACTGTCGACGAAAGTACAAGAGTAAAGATAAATTCTACACAAAATGTCAATTTGGATTTCCACGACCTGTTCTTTCAAAAGGAAGAGTAAACAGTTTTATGTCAGCTGTGCGACATACCATTACAAGAAAATCTCCTAAAAATACCTACAACCTAAGAAGAAAAGAAGAGTCAAAATATATAAATGACTACAACCCAGTCATTTTATCCATGTGGAATGCTAACATGGATATTCAGTATGTAGCTGAAAATTCTATTGCTGTTGCTCGGTATGTCACATCTTGCATCACTAAATCTGAGAAAACCGAATTGAAAGAAATGTGGGAAGAGATTTCTCACGAGAAGACTGTCAGTAAAAAGCTATACAGTTTCAGTTTAAAGATGTTATCGCATCGAGAAATTGGGTCATACGAATGCTCCGATAGGTTATCATCTGCAAGTCTGTACTCCAAATCCAGAAGAATAATTTGGGTAAGTTTAGGCATTGCAGGAATGCGAAATCGGGTACTGAAATCTATTCGAGAAATTGAATATTTAGCAGAGAACGAACCAGAAAGTACAGACATTTTGAAAACAAATATGTTGGACACATATTACCCAAACAGAAGTCATCATCTTGAGAACATGTGTCTCTATGAAGTGCTGCAGAACTACATTTTTACACGGAATGCCACCGAAGACCTCAACAATGGAAAATATAAAGTCATTGGTGAGGAAGGATGTTTGGTGAAACAAACAAAAGGAAGTTTGATTAATCACAGGAAGCTGAGTTGCGACACTACTGACAAAAAGGAATTTTACTACTTAGCACTTTTACAGCTGTTTAAACCATGGCGTTCAGAGGATGAATTACTTGGAGATTTTCAGAGCTATGAAGATTCCTTTAATGCATGTAAAGATAGCATAGAATGCAGTACTTTCACAAATTATGTACAAATGTTAAATGAAGAAATTGAACAAGAAGCTACAATTGCAGCTGAAGTAGCTAGAGACAGTTCTCAAGACAGTCAAAGTTCCGGTACGCTCAGTCAAGATCCCCTAGGACAACCAATCGTAGAAAATGAAGCTGCAATAGCCATGACTGAAGTGGAAACAGCTATGAATCAAGCTCAGGAAGATTTAATAGACTTACCAAATTTGGAACAACAACTGAATGATGAACAACAACAAATTTATGAAGAAGTCACAAAACAAATTGATCATGGATTACTACATGAAAATAAAGAGTGCTCATGCACATCATTTGAACCAATCAGAATGTATGTGAGTGGACAAGCTGGAGCTGGAAAAAGTTTCTTAATTAAAGTAATTAGAAGCTACCTACAGAAAAAAACGTATTCAACTTTGTCTTGTGTTGTTACTGCTCCAACTGGGTTAGCAGCATATAACATAAAAGGAATTACCTTACATCGTTTGCTAATGTTACCAGTAGAGCATGAGAACAAAATAGAATACCACAAGCTAACAGGAGAAGCATGTTTTGAAGTTTCAAGAGTGTTGAAAAAAATTAAAGTTCTC
Source organism: Triturus cristatus (assembly GCF_964204655.1). NCBI lineage: Eukaryota > Metazoa > Chordata > Amphibia > Caudata > Salamandridae > Triturus > Triturus cristatus. Next base: position 154,246,068 of record NC_140587.1, on the reverse strand, counting down.
ATTATTGATGAGGTAAGCATGGTATCAAACTTAATGCTTGCCTTTGTGCATTTAAGAATGCAGCAAATTCTAAAGACAAACTATGACGTGTTATTTGGAGGAAAACATGTTATAGTTTTTGGGGATCTACTGCAGCTCACTCCAGTTAAAGGACAACCAGTATTTAATACTCTTGCACATGAAGACACGAAAAAGTCATTAGGAAGTATAGGTAATGTGAATATTTGGTCATACTTTGAGTACAAAGAACTCATTACCAATATGCGGCAAGCAAATGATGATGATTATGCAAGTATTCTCAAAGATATCAGAATTGGACTACTCACAGAACATGGCAGAAAAGCTTTACAGAGTCGATTGCTATGTAATTTGTTTCCAACAGAACAAATAGTTCCAGAGAAAATATACAAGAAAATTGCAGAAAAAAATACTGTAATCTGCTTAATGCTAACACTACTTGAATGCTCTATATTCAATGAAGAACTTTTGAAATTGGAAAATGAAGAGATTATGAAAATGGAAGCCGTGGATAAAATACAGCATGAAGGAATAACTATTATATTGACAGGCAAATTGAAAACTAAATTGGATTCTCTAGAGAAAAACATATCAAACAGCTGGTTTAGAAAAGAATCTTTATGTATGTATGAACTGTTGAGTAATTTTAAGACGTAATTTGAATGTAGAAAAAGGTTTAGTGAATGGAGCTATGGGTAAAGTTGTGGGTTTTGTTAATTACCAGAAAGAAGATGGAATTGAATTTTTGAAAATAAAATTTGATCAGATTGAAGAGGTTAAAGACATTAGTCGTTGTTCAGTTAGATTTTTGCTTGTGAAAGACTTATATGTACGTAGGAAGCAGTTTCCGTTTTCTCTAGCATATGCTGTAACTATTCACAAATCTCAAGGATTAACTGTAGATAGTGCTTTTGTAAACATTGGATCTAGTGTGTTTAAAGAAGGTATGGCATATGTTGCTTTGTGACGAGTGAAAAAATTATCTGGTTTATTCATGATAGACTTTGATGAGTCAAAAGTTAGTGCTGATGCAAATTGTGTAAAGGAGTATAATAGATTAAGAAGAAGCTATGCTCATTTAGGTCAGTATCCTGTGTTTGAAAAACGTGTTGTTTGTCGGAAAAGGATAATTGAGAATATCTGTTGCACAGAAGAGAAAACAAAAGGAGAGTGATGTGATTGCAAGCAAAAAGAAAAAGGACAATGTTGAAGGGGTTGTTGGTTGTCATTTTGAAAATAGCTCTGGTGTCAACTGCTACGCTAATGTAGTGCTGAATGTTGTATTTTATCTTGAAAGTTTGCAAGAGCAGATAATACTAAATCATGAAAAAAAAAATTTCGTTCTCTGCTGAGTTTCCTTTATGAGAAGTTGAGTAATGATAAAACTAAAATAGAAAGTGCTTCTAATGTTAGAAATCTTTTAGATGTATGTTCTGGATGTACACAGATTACACAAAATGTCCAGCAAGATGCACAGGAATTCTATTGTATATGCTTATGGTACTGGAAGATGAAGGGGTAGAAATAGAAAATATGTTTGGTCTCTCTTATAAATGGGAACATTGTTGTGAAAACTGTATGAACACATGCAGCACTAATGTTGATTCTGAAAGGTTCATACATTTAACATTACCAGAGAGTAAATCAGTGACTTTTAGTAAATTAGTTAAAGATGCAAATCACAACATGGAATGTTCTCAATGTAAATCAGAAATGTTATCAACGTTATTTTTAAAGAAATATGGACAGTATATAATTTTAATGATGTAACGTTGTAGAGCTGATGGAACAAAATTGGACACTTTAATAAAGAAGTTTGTAGGCAATCAATTATCAATATCAGGAAAGACTTTTGTTGCAGTTGCAATAATTTTCCAAGATGGACCTTCTATAACTTCTGGTCATTACACAGTTTATCTAAAATGTGAAAAAGGCTGGACACTGTGTAATGATTCTCAATTGATTTTCAAGCAACGTTTGCCTGCAGAATTACCAAATTCCTACTTAATTTTTCTAAAACCAAAATTTTTGATACAAATTGCAGCATCTGAAGAAACCATTATTTCGATTTTATAGGATTACCATTGGATATTTCACCTAAAAAGGATTTAAAAATTACCATTTGGCCTCATGGAAAGGTAAATGTTTCTATTGTAGACTTCTTTGACAGATATTATTTTGGTGTATGTGCTTAAGCAACAAGATTTACAGACGTTATTTATTGCAAATAGTTATTGTTCTTAGAAGATATTTTTAATATATATGTTACCTTGATAGAAATGTATGTTTTACTGAGGATAGATTCAGGGCTTTTTTAAACAATCTTTCAGATTGTTTATTTTTTTGCCCGCTGTTAAGTGATGAATACAATTGATATCACTATTTTCAGTGAAATTCAATATATTCTGAAAACAGCAAAAAAGGGCAAAAAATTACTTTGTTAAATATGAAAATATGTGTACTGTATTCTAAAATGTATTGTTAAATATTACTACTTTTTTCCTTTTTTTTCAGATCTAGAAAGAAAATTTAGGAAATTGAATCCATTTTTCTTGTAATTAAAAAAAAAACATTTATTTCTAATTAAGTTATTTTGTTGGTCAGGTAAGTTTAAAATATCTGTATTTCTCACCCCTTCACTTTCATGCTCCCTTTTCTTCACTTCTCCTCACTCTGCTTTTCTCATTCCCCTTCCCTCTCTCTTCTTCCTTTACTGCTCTTTCGTAACTTCTCTACTACTCCCCTAGGTTTACTGCCTCCATCACTATTTTTTCAACCATGTTTCTCTTACTTTCAATCCGTTTACCCTGCTGTACTTCATCCACTTCATCTGTTACTCCCTTTTCCTATCTCCGTCCCTTACTCCCCTTTTCTCACTCCCCCTCCATCACTCTCCATTACTCACTGCCATTCCCTTACTCATTCACTCTTCTTACCTGTATCCTCTACCCTTAGTCCTTTTGTTGCAGTCAGTCTTTCACTTCCCTTTCATGATTGATCATACTTTCCTTTTCTCATTCATTCTGTCTGTCCTTTCCTCCTCTTCACTCAGTCATTTCAATCATTCATGTATACACTACACATTCATTCAATAAAATTACAACATATAGGAATATAGCTCTTCTTGGAGAAGTGAAGTGAGTTCTGAAAAGAACTGTTTTTTTTGTCTTTTTTGTTTTGTATTTTATTTTTATTTTTTTAACAATTTTGGGTTTTTTTTAATTTTTTTTAGAGCACCAAAAAAAAACTGGTAATGAAAAACTGTTCAACAGGAACAAAAACAATAAGTGAAAAAAATTATGGGCTTGAGCATGTGTGCTGCTGTATTTTGTTTTCAATCAAGTTAATACTGCTCTCACCGTAGCAAAGAACAGCATTGCACACATTACAATGTATGTGCGCCTTCTGGAAAAGTGGGCGGATGTCCAGTGGCCTGGTACACGGAGAATCTGCGGCCGCAGATGATGTGCTCGGCTGAGCAGGTGGAGGGTTGTCCCTTAGGGCTCTAGTTGTCGCTCGAGCATAAGGTACAGGATGCACTGTTTTGAAGTGTCTCAGCATTGAATAAATACTAAATGAGTATTTCTTGCTGGGATCTCCTCTGGATAAGACAGTTCCACAAATAGTGCATGTCACCTTCGGGGCATTGACCTTCTTTTGGCCCTCTGGAAAGGTGAAGAATTTCCAGATGAAAGAGTCTTTTTGTTTGGTCTTCCTTGGTGGTACCACAAAGGTCTCCTCACTCCCTGAAGTAGAATGCTGTTCTGCCATTTTCAAGTAAAATTTTACTAGAGTAGCTGTTCAGCTACTTGTCCCAGGAAATAAGAAGAAATAGTATGGGGAGTGGGTGTGGTGTTCGAAGATTCTGGAACAGAAACTACTATGAACCTATGAAAAGTGTTGTTTCGTAATCACATGACTTGCCGTGCGCGCACGGTGCTCACACGCATGCGCGCACGGTGCACGCACGGATCAGAAATGAATTACTTTTTAACCCGATTTCTAAAACATGAAAAGGAGGCAGGGAAGACACTCCCTGACCCCCTAGACCTTCTACGGGGATCCCTAAAGGACCTCGTAAATAAAAAAAAACCATTTTGTGTAATAAAAAAAATTGCCAGTGCGCGCACGGTGCTCGCACGAATGCGTGCACGGTGCACGCACGCATCAGAAATGAATTACTTTTAACCCGATTTCTAAAACATGAAAAGGAGGCAGGGAAGACACTCCCTGACCCCCTAGACCTTCTCAGGGGGTCCCTAAAGGACCTCGTAAATAAAAAAAAAAAACATTTCCTTTAACAAAAAAAATTGCCGGTGCGCGCACCGTGAAAAACCCTTAAAAAAAAAAAACATTTGAAACTGTTTATAAGTTTATAGAAGATATTAACTATGCTGTTCAACTTTATCCAAATTCAAAAAAAAAAGAGCTGAGCCATTCCATATTACAGGATACAGTCAATCTATAACTATATACATAGGTAGTTTATTGTAAAATACATATATAACAAATATAATAATACATACATGCATAAATTAGCATTTAAAAAAAACCTTACAAATTCTCAAAAAAAAACATAGGTTTCACACACGTTATAGTTAAAAATTAGCATTTAAAAAACCTTGCAAATTCACTTTAAAAAAACCATAGGTTTCACACACGTTATAGTTAGGAATTCGCATTTAAAAAACCTTGCAAATTCACTGAAAAAACCATAGGTTTCACACACGTTATAGTTACGAATTAGCATTTAAAAAACCTTGCAAATTCACTGAAAAAACCATAGGTTTCACACATGTTATAGTTAGCTGGACATTTCACTCGTACAAAACCATTGAAATTCCCCCGTTATAGTTAGTTCAGCTAACTATAACTCGCGCGACCGCAATCCACTGCTGATGACGTCACATATTACATCACTCATGACATGGTCAGTGACATCACTGATGACATCTCAAATGACATCACTGATGACATCATCCTTGTGTAAGAGTGGCAGACCTCCTCTTATCCTAATATAAACTTTGATACACACATTGAAAAATACAAACTAAAGTTTTGAAAACTATAGAGATACCAATACCAGTTAGAACAACCTATTCAGTAATTCCAAAATCTACATACGCATCCACTCATTCATCAACACTTCTATATAGTCACTCATACATGTATTCAGTCATCATATGTACTCATACACCTATACATCCTGTTACACACCTACACTCATACATAGTTACTCACACACATACTCACACATGGAAATAAACATCCATTTACTTGCATATACAGCTATACACACACCACTACACTTACTTCTACAGAAACTTACACATACTTACTCTCTTAAACAATCACTTATAGAAACACATACTTATTTATACAGGAACTCTTCCAATCTCTCACTCTCATATATCCTCACTTATATACGTCAATACTCACATATACTAGTTTAAAACATATGGACTTACTCATAAAGACACTATTGAGACAGTCATTCACTCTCTTACTCACCCATACACACACTCATCCACCCATACTGTCCTGCTCACATACTGTCTTCAAAACACATACAAACAGTGAGTCACTCATTCATGCATCTATACACTAAGTAACATCCCCACTGAACCATACAGACACTCATACTGATACTCTAAAAACGAACTAATAACCCATATACACACTCATGTAGCTACTCACCAACCCATGCAGTCACTTATACACAAAGTGAGACACTGATACAGATATTTAAATATTTAAACATTACTCACTAATACTTGTATTCACAAAGATACTGTTAATAAGTCAGTTATACAATTAATTTTACACAACAAAAACATCCATTTAGACACTTACTTACCCACTTATTCTTCCATTAACCTTTAGATATACATATATAAAAAAGATTTATTTTTCAGAAAGACACATATTCACTGGATGATGTCATGAGTGATGTCACTGACCATGTCATGAGTGATGTAATATGTGACGTCATCAGCAGTGGATTGCGGTCGCGCGAGTTATAGTTAGCTGAACTAACTATAACGGGGAATTTCAATGGTTTTGTATGAGTGAAATGTCCAGCTAACTATAACATGTGTGAAACCTATGGTTTTTTAAGTGAATTTGCAAGGTTTTTTAAATGCTGATTCCTAACTATAACGTGTGTGAAACCTATGGTTTTTTCAGTGAATATATATATATAACATGGGGACTCCTGTTTTATTGTCTGCACAGTGCATAAATTCTGTGTCACCCATATTTTTTTTAAATGTTATATGTCACTGCGATTAATTGGTCTTGTTGGCACGTACCTTTCTATAAGCTCTTTGGCTTTGTTTATGTCTGCATAAATGCTTAAACAAAGGATGAAATATTTCTGCTTGGATGCTTATAAATGTGTAAATGCACAAGTAAATCACATCGTAGTCACCCTTTCCTAAAGAGCTAATGTGCTAAATCTAACTAAAGTGCCAAAGTGCTATATGATATAAAGTGCTAATATAAAATAATAAATACATTGAACAAAACTCAAATATCCAGAAAATAGACACTAATTTAAAAAAAAACTCAAAAACTAAATGTAATGCAGTGCTTACAATCTAAGCAGAGATACATAACTGATGGGCTAAATATAGGATAGTCTAAGTAAACCAGCGCGACCCATCTCAGTACAAAGAAATTCATGTGCAAAAAATTCATATGTTAGAAGATTTCAGGGAGAGAAGTGATATAAGCCTATATCTGCTTCTAAATGTGCAAATATGCATAAATAAATAAATACACATAAGAGGAAATCACAACAGTAATGTTTAAAAATACCATAAATAATTATGGATTTTTGGCTAAAAATCAAACCTAAACATTCTAAAATGCTATAAAATTGATTTCATTACTATAAGATTATAATGGGAAGATAGTGTTTAAGATTTTATCTAAGCAACAGATATAAATATTATTAATCATAATATATTATAAAATCCCTATAAAATCCCAAAGGAAATTATTGATTCCTCCTCACAAACTTCATGTAATAATAGTCCGATCAATTACTCGCATCTACCTCCTTGTCATTGCAATGTAACTACAGGAAGTTATACATTTCATCACTGTTGTTTAAACATATGGAGATTTGGAATCTAGTTCTAAAATCATTTTTTGATTCCAATCTTCTCAACAACTTCTCTATATTGCCGCCTCGTCTAAGTGGAGGTATAGAGCCAATTATAAAATATGTGAGGCAATCTAAATTGTTGTGATGTGTGCTTTTAAAATGTCTTGCCACAAGATACGTCTGGTCTGAATTGACGATCGCTCGCAGATGCTGAAGGACTCTTACATGCACCTGTAGCTTTGTGCTGCCAACGTAGCATAAGAAAAAAGAACTATTGATGGACAGAATGCAGAACAATGTCATACATTCACCCCAGTACAGAGATCTGGGCCTAAATCCATCGTTTTTTTGCTCACCATGCCATTCCAGTTTGGACCCAGCCATATGCAAATCAGTCTTGACCCTGTGCCCCATGGGAACAGTCCAGCCCGAACTGCCAGGCCAGGTCCTCCCTGGACTGAAAACAAACATCCTAGGACCGGTTTCGGGGTTTCACCCCTCTTCAGCCAGGATAGCTTGATTCCAGTGGCATGGAGAGCACGGGACTCACGTCTGAGCATACCCGTCCCACTCGGGGTGACAAATGCAAAAAGAACTATTGATGGACAGAATGCAGAACAATGTCATACATTCACCCCAGTACAGAGATCTGGGCCTAAATCCATCGTTTTTTTGCTCACCATGCTATTCCAGTTTGGACCCAGCCATATGCAAATCAGTCTTGACCCTGTGCCCCATGGGAACAGTCCAGCCCGAACTGCCAGGCCAGGTCCTCCCTGGACTGAAAACAAACATCCTAGGACCGGTTTCAGGGTTTCACCCCTCTTCAGCCAGGATAGCTTGATTCCAGTGGCATGGAGAGCACGGGACTCACGTACCGCTTTGTTCGCCATAAGTTGGCAGGGTATGCTCAGACGTGAGTCCCTTGCTCACTTTGCCACTGGATTCAAGCAAGCCTGGCTGAAGACGGCTGAAATGCCAGAAACCGGTCCTAGGAAGCTTGTTTCCGGTCCAGGGAAGGCATGGCTTGGCAGTTCGGGCTGGACTGTTTCCATGAGGCACAGGGTCAGACTGATTTGCATATGGCAATGTCTGCACTGGGGTGGCAGAGTGGGCTAAAGAACGGTGATGGATCAAACCCAGATCTGTTGACTGGGTGTGAGTGTTTGATTGGTTCTGATGCTCCGTCCATCACCACCCCCTTTTGTACCGCTTTGTTCGCCATAAGTTGGCAGGGTATGCTCAGACGTGAGTCCCTTGCTCACTTTGACACTGGATTCAAGCAAGCCTGGCTGAAGACGGCTGAAATGCCAGAAACCGGTCCTAGGAAGCTTGTTTCCGGTCCAGGGAAGGCATGGCTTGGCAGTTCGGGCTGGACTGTTCCCATGAGGCACAGGGTCAGACTGATTTGCATATGGCCATGTCTGAACTGGGGTGGCAGAGTGGGCTAAAGAACGATGATGGATCAAACCCAGATCTGTTGACTGGGTGAGAGTGCTTGATTGGTTCTGATGCTCCGTCCATCACCACCCCCTTTTTGTACCGCTTTGTTCGCCATAAGTTGGCAGGGTATGCTCAGACGTGAGTCCCTTGCTCACTTTGCCACTGGATTCAAGCAAGCCTGGCTGAAGACGGCTGAAATGCCAGAAACCGGTCCTAGGAAGCTTGTTTCCGGTCCAGGGAAGGCATGGCTTGGCAGTTCGGGCTGGACTGTTCCCATGAGGCACAGGGTCAGACTGATTTGCATATGGCCATGTCTGAACTGGGGTGGCAGAGTGGGCTAAAGAACGGTGATGGATCAAACCCAGATCTGTTGACTGGGTGTGAGTGTTTGATTGGTTCTGATGCTCCGTCCATCACCACCCCCTTTTGTACCGCCAACGTAGCATAAGCCACAGCATGTCGGCACATAAACTGCGTTGTCTGTGCGGCAATTAAAATTTTCTTTCAAAGGAATTGGCTCTGCACTGAAAGGTGTCCCGTATTCTGTAGTATTAATACCGAATTTGCAGGCTCTTCATGTCTTACATTTAAAAACAACCTCTCTTGGGTTTTAACAATGTAGTGCCTGTTGCAATTTCTGAACTGTTGATCACCAAAGTAGTTCTCATTGAGGGTGCCCTCCTTAAAGTAAGTGTTGGTTTATTAGGAAGCTTTTGTGCCATTATCGTATCTGTTAATACGATCGGCCAATTCTTGATGATACTCTTAATTGTGTTCTCCTGCCTACTGTATGTGGTTATTAATCTCACAGTATTATCATTGTCTTTATTCTCTTTTGATTTTTTGGGGTGTGTCAACACTGAATTGTTGCTGAATTGTTGCTCATTGGCGAGGAGGTTTGTTCAATGACAGGTGTATTTGTGGCAACTCTCTCTACTGCTTGGTTTAATGTCTTATGGTTGTAACCTCTTTGTTTAAATCTAGTCAACGTTTCATTTTGACACTTCGTGAACCCTGTCTCAGTGCTACATATTCTTTTTAGTCTCAATAACTCTCCGTAAGGTATACTCTGGATAAAGTGCCTAGGGTGGAAACTTTTTGCATGTAGCGTTGAGTTTCCTGCCGTTGTCTTATGGTGTAAGGTGGTTTCTAGTTTTAAGTCAGCCACGTACACAGTGACATCTAAAAAGTCCACTGACATACTGTTGATATTGGCTGTAAATTCAAGATTAAAATAATTTTCATTGATAGTCTTTACAAATTGTTGAGCACTTTCAAGATCACCATGCCAAATTACAAAAATATCATCAGTGAACCTTATCCATTGTTTTCCATGTTTATTCATTAAGACCGAGTGTGTGTTCCAGAGGATCTGCTTCTCCAACCAGCCTACATGTAAACCTGCATAGCTGGGAGAGAAGCAGGCCCCCATAGCCACACCTCTAATTTGTCTAAATAATTCCTTACCAAAAAGAAAAAAGGTATTGTACAAACACCAGGGTATTGGGCCTAATAGCATTTCATTATGCTTCAACAAGCCAACAGGTCTGATATTTAAAAAGTGCTGTACTTAATTCAGCACTGTTAAATGATTAATGCTTGTGTTGAGCGAGGTGATATCTAATGTATTCTTCACTCCATGGTATGCCTTTTAGTTTTTCGATGAAATCCCCCGTATCTCTGATGTAGGAGGGCAATCCTTGCATGTGTTCTTGCAGGAAGAAGTCAACATATTGAGATATCTTCTCAGATATACTATTCTGGGTAGAGATGATTGGCCTTCCTGGCACCGGGAGTCTCTTTATGGATCTTGGGTAATAAATACATCTGGGCAAAATGGGATGTTCTTCATGTAAAAAGTTGTATTCTTCTTTAGTGATTAGACCTTCCCTTTTCCATTGTAATAAATCCTTCTTCAATTTCTCTTTGGCAGTAAAATAATTTTTATTTGTTGTTCGTTCATAGCATAAATCATCATTCAATTGTTAGAAAGCTTCTGCCATATACTGTTCCTTAGGCCAGATAACAACATTACCGCCTTCATCGTACGTATTGATAATAATATCTTTTGTCTCTTAACTTCTTCATTAGCTTACCATATTGTTTTTGACTATATTCCCATTTCTTCACTTGTTTTTTACTACTCGTATATAATTTCTTAAGACCCTCAATAACACAATCGTGAAAAATATCTATGGCGTCACGTGGCATTATTGGACAAAAAGTTGACTTCGGTTTAAATGGGCTATGTGCAGTCCTGGTTGTATTTACTCCAAGATCTTGAAGCCTGATTTATGTCGAATTGCCTCCTTCATGCAATGTTGACTTCCCAGATTCTCCTGCCAAATCATACATAGTCAGTAATAAATTTGCGTCTGATCCTTGCAGCATAGTCACTTGGGTGTTGCTCATTGTTTGCCCTTCTGTGTTTTGCTGCAATCCTTCTTTAATAGTGAAGAATTTGCTGAGTTTTAGCTTTCTAATAAATTTGTAATTGTCTACTCTGGTCTGACCATAACTGAAATCATTTACAGGACAAAAAGACAAACCAAGTGAAAGAATCTGATTTTCCTCATTTGTTAATGTAACTGCAGCACCTCCTTTCTTTTCTCCTTTTGTTTCTACTTTTTCTGACACTCTTGGAGGGTTCCGTGGCCTTAAAGCTTGTCTCCTGTCCAAACTTAAAAAATCTAGTTCCTCACCCAATGTGAGTCTATTTTTGTCATTGTTAATTCCCCTTCTCTGTTCTCCTCCCTCGTCAGATTCTGCTTCGCTTGTCAGGGAATTCATATCAGAGGTTGATGCGGATTCATTTATCTCACTGCATACTGTCTCTGGACGCTTACTCCTGCTGAGGTTGTTTTTGCAAAAAGGTTGCCTCTTTGCATTGTCAAATTTGGATGAAAACGTGGAAATCTGTCCTGTTTCGTAATCAATGTGATCACAGTTTAATTTAAAAGCTTTTCTTAAATGGTGTCTTCATGTTTTTTCAGACGTCCTCATGTTCGTGATGTATTCCTGATTTCCACAATTATCTAGATCAATATTCAGTTTGTCAATTTCTTTTGATAATTCCTCCCTGCCAATCTGTGCATATTTGATTAAAATGTTCACAAGTCTCATTGAGGCGTCCAGGTTACTTTCTCCCCATTCTGTTAACATTCTGGGATTTGGGTTGTCAAAACTTGGGGCTAGCATTATTCTCAGCCCACGGGGTATATATACACACAGTTGGAAAGTATAATTGGAAAGTATAATATAAGATCCAGTCATGGTCTCAATAAATCATTCCCTTGCTCAACCCTTGGTAGCTGGCAACAAGCAGGCAGGCTTAACGTAGGAGACAGGTGTATAAAGCATTCTGGAAACACCAATACATATAATACGTAAGACACAACACACAATAAAAATACAAAACCATTTTATAAATATAGGAAATATTTTTAAGTTTAAAATGCCACCAAAATGGCAAAAGTCTAATGTGGGAACTGGAGATACAAATTTTTAAGAATGAACACTTTCCAGTGCTTATAAACCTAAGGGGCCCACTCTTATCAGTAGTTATACTTTAATAAAGGATTCCCATGTTAGCCTATGGAGCCATTGTGCTATAATGGGGTAAATCGAAACTGGCAGTTTTTCCCTCACCAGTGCATATAACACATATTTTATAATGTGCCTGCTTATAGTTACAAAGCACCCTACCCCAGGGGTGACTTGTATCTAAAAGTAAGATTGTTTGAGACTAGAAGTATCTTTAATTCTAAGGTCAAACTAGCATATAATTTAAGGTTAAAAGCAGCCTCCAAGGCAGGGCTGGGTTTTAAAATGGCAGCAGGCATCACAGTAGTGCACACTTAAGTGTGTTAACTCTACTGGGCCTCTGGACCTACATGCCCTACCATATTCTATGGACGTGCTAATAGGTTGTCAGTACCAATTGTAATTATACCTAATTGCCATGCAGTTTTAATCAGAGCACAGAACATGGGTCTGGTTAGCAGGGTCCAGGGCACAATCTGAATTTAAAAAAAACAGCAGCTAGTAGTCCAAATGGGGGCAAAACGTGTGTGTGTGTGGGGGGGGAGGCACACTGCACATGCAACTTCCCCAGAGGATACAAATGACCACTGGCTAGCCTCTTAGCTCGCTAGTGGCATTTTAATCAGTGGCGGGGCAATATGTTTCTAAAATTCATGTTTAAAAACTATCACTTATAATAAATGCTACTCAATGCAGTGATATAACTTGATGTACTAAGGTTATATCACTGCTTTGAGAGGCATTATGTACTATAGTGAAACGCTTACACATGTTAAAGAAATACACTCTTGAATTTTGCAGGGTCTATATCATATTTTTGCATGATGTTTGGTGCTGTTTTACATGCCAATTTTTTCCATAGCCTGGATGGTGTTTGGGCTCTTATATCCAAGCCCTGGTTCTCCCTGTTAATTTGTTGGTTCACTCACCTCTAGTAGATCATCTCCAGACTGTACCACCGATCCTTTAGGCTGTTGCTTTCGTAACCTTGAAACCTATTCCACTTCCGGGTCGATCTGTGTATCAGCTGCATACATGTCTGGTTTTATTCAACACTTCAACCATCATCACACTGTAACTTTTTTAAATAGATTTTTTAAGAGGTCACCAATTGCAGGACTGCTCAGTTGATGGAGGTGGCTTCAGCGAAGAACGGGCACAACTTCACCTGTGGGTTCTGGCTGGTTGGGATGGAGGTGAACCAAGTTACCGTGGTTACTCCCAGACCCGGAGAGTACTTTACACTTTGATCACTATGGTTACATAATAAATACAGATATTAATATAAAAATAGCAACTTCGACTAATTATTGCACCCAGGAAGTACACTACTCAACATAAAACCTCAAGAGATGCACTTTAGTGCTTTACACTATAAATGTTATCACAAATGTGCGTGGTGCAGAAATTGGTAATAGACAATATACTGCTGAACTGTGGGTGAGAGCTTGACTACCCTGACCAAGAACTGTGTCTGGTGTTCTGCAACAGGATGAGGACCAGTTTGGTACTGGACTTGGTTGAAGATCCTTTGTTGGAACTGAGAATTGAGAGAGAGACAGAGCCCACTTACACTCACTGCGAGCTGGTGTCCATAACTCTCCATTGGAAGACAAGGACGTTGGTGTCAGTGTCAAGGACTGAACTTGCACCTGGGAAGTGGGGGTACCAACTACTGGCTTCAGCAGACTCGGAAGGACCAGAGAGCCTCTGTCTGCTGAAGAGATGCAACCAAGGACAACCACAAAGGAACTCTGTCTGTAAGCTGTGAACTGTACCTGTCTGCACAAGGTGACTGGCTTTTTGCAAGCCCCTTCGGCCTGACTGAAGGAAAGAGGCTGCTGGCAGCCGTGCTGTGCTCCTGGATTGGATAGTAGCCTCCAATGGCTACTTGTGAGTAATGCTCCTGAAATGTTATTGACTGTCCATTCAGAAAGGTGAAGAGGGGTGGAATGAAACTATTATTTTCAAACTCCAATTTTTATTTTTGGTTTTATTTTATACATTAAACACTTTTTAATTTTACATTTTTTATTTTATTCAGGTGTTGTATTGGTTCTGCTAACCCCTAGCACATGTTCTATGAAGTAGCCTCCCGTCTCAATTCTGTAAGGTGTAGATTAAGTCTATGCAGTCTGGAGAGCCCACACCACACTATGATAGCTGATGAGGCAAGAAGGATGCTAGGTGAGAGTGCAATGGGGGAGAGGGAGTGGAAGGTCACTTGACTGTCCTTGGTACTGACTGATATTCTTGTTTTATATGTATATTTACACAAACATCTCTTTTCTTTTACCCACCCAAACCTCTTTTTTTATAGATGCCCTTCTCTCCCCTTACCACTACCCACTCCTGAACTCCAAAAACACCTTGCTTGCCTTTAGCTCTACCCACCCCTGAACTCTAAAAACCACATGCCACGCGTTACCACTACCAGCCCTGATACCTAAAAACCCCTTACCTCCCTTTGCCACTACCATCTCCCGAACTCTAAAATCCCCTTACCACCCATTACCACAACCTGCTCCGTGAACTTTGAAACCACATCTCACTTTCTCACTTCTCACCCGGAACCCTAAAATTCCTTTACCACCCTTTATTACTACTCACCTTTCAACTCCTAAATAGCCATTCCCTTAACCCCCCTTTCTAAAGTAGCATAACAATTATGTTATGTAAGGCTTACCTGCGTGGTAAATCCCTTTGTTGCACTTACTTGCGTGGTATAGACACGCATTTTAATGTCTTGCTTGGTAAAGACCACATAGTAAGCTTTGCATATGTTTCCAGGAAGCTCCTCCGATAAATCTCTAACCTCCTGTGCACCATGCCAAGATGACTGTGGAGTTAACCTTCAGGTTGCTTGTTCCAGCAGGCATAGGAAACAAGACTTCATATTCAGAGGCTTGTGTGATTGAATTTTCACAAGCAACAAAAGACAACCGGTTCTTAGTGCACAATCAAAGGCTAAGCTAGATGTAGATTTCTTTTTGTGTGTGTGTGTGATATGTGAAAATATTTTGACCATTGATAAGAATGGACAGCCCGGGATGTACCCTATACCGGCACACTTGCTAGCAGGCCCTCTACAGATCTACCACCACAGCCCTGTAAGTGTTCTTGTGGCGTGTGTACATGGTGGTATGTGAACTAGTGAGGGTCAGTGTCGACGGCAGTATACAAGATTCTGCTGTTGTTGGATGGAGTGTAGTGAGGGCTCAAGGGTTCCTGTGATCTATGGAAGATCGCGTAGGAGTGTTGGATTTGCTATGGCTGGAAGCATGGTGCAGCAGTCAGGGTAAACAGCGGGGACAACAAACATTCCTCCAGCTCTCCACACAGCGATTGCGCATTCAGCTACTCCGTACTTTAGCTCTGCAGGTTTATCCTAATGAGCCCCTGGAAGTCCTTTTCCACCATGAATGATCTCAGAGGTTCTTGAGAACATTATTTACGATGAATGGAACAAGCACTTACAACGTAGCGCTTCAGGTGAACTTCTTATGATGTGTTTGGGACACTTTCACGGAAAGGAAGCATGAATCACTTTAACAATACCATGTGTTACTTATGGTGAACAAAAGAAATTGCAAACTGATGTAACTAAAATGTGGTGAAACTTGAAGATCAGCTGTGAACCCTTGTGCATGGCTTGCATGTAGATTATCTTTATACCTCTGAGTCAGGGAGGGGCCTTCCCAACTCCATGGGGCACGTCCGTGACCATGGAGGCAGGGGGAAGTCTTTCTATCTCCAGGACAAAGCATTGCACCAACCCTCCCTGAGCACCTCCTGTCGCTGGTACAGGAGGCGCCCCAGCTCTCCTTCATACGAAGCCAACGAAAGATGGCAGAAATTGTACATTAGGTAGTTCATGTATTTAAGACAAAGCCTCTCATAATTCCACAGTAATCATTTTTAAAAAATGTTTTCGTTTTATTTCAACGAAGCTAGTACAGACAAAAAATACTCTCTTGCTGAAACCGAAGTGAAACGTCCACAATTACAACTGTCAAATGAAATTACCCGCTTTTTTTTGCTGCATGTGGGGATCCATAATTGAAAGAAAATGTTTCCCAGTTCTTATAGCATGGTCTTCAATTAAAAAAAAAGTTGTGAACTGTTTCTTTTTTTTTTTTTAAGACCAGCCATCTTTTTGGGGAAATACAAAAACCCAGACATGCCATCCCCCATTTCCCATAAAAAAACAATTTCCACATTGCTCCTATCCTGCTGGTAAACTATACAATGTTGCTGAAAAAGAAAAGCAATGTCTGTTTACTCTCACTGTAACCATATGGTCAACATATCCCTGCAAATAAAAGATACAGACTTCAGGAGACAATTGATGACCGGCTTTGGTAGTTCGGATGTTGGAGGAACTTCCAGATACCAGAAAAGTGTGTCTTTTTCAATAATGGCCCCTGGTGGACAAAAGTGTTTGAATCAGAAATAGATGGCTTGAGGGAGGGTGATACAGGGCTCGTAGGGTCCACAAGTGAAGCACACATGAAGACTGTATACTTCTAGAGATTGTATTTACTATTTAGATCATAGTTATGGAAATAAAAACAGAATCATAGATCTATCTGCAAGTTCCATTTCAGTGTTGAACACATACCAAAAGAATTATAATTAAAATATAAAAACGCATTTCAAGGTTTTGGGAAAGGACGGGGGAGGAAGGAGAAATTAGGATGACCCAAAAAAATTCCCAGAATATTTAAACTTTGGAGTGACCGCCCGTCTGTTCTTGATAAACTTCATGTTCCTCTTCCATCCCGAGCTCTTTGGGGGTGTGGTGGTCTGAAACCCTCTGCCCTGCAAACAGAAACCTGAGAGAACTCATTGGAACGCCCTGTCTTTGAGAGTATGACTCTTTGAGTTTCTTGAGATGTGTTGTCATTTTCACCTTAAAGTGGATTCCACTGCTGTCCTGCCCAATGACTTTCAATTTGATGTATTTGCCATCTTTCTTGTCTCCCAAATCCTCAGTTGAAGGTTTGGCTTCTTGCAGTTCAGCCATCTTCCCCTGCCACAGTAATCATTAAAGAGTCCAGAGTGAGGAAACAAGCCCTCGGGTAGGACATGTGCAAAATTACAAGAAACAGCTTGGAGAAATAGCGTGTGATCATGAAACTGAAAAAGATTTGTAGTTATGTTCGTTTTGTTTTTTTGTTGCAGGAGAAAAAGCCTTCACAATAGGTATTGTGGTTGGAAAAACAGAGAACTAAACGTTTTGATTTTTCTCTCAAATTAGATGTACTTTGGATTTTTTCCCCCTCAATTTATATGTAACATTATTTGCATCTCATTTATTTGTTTGCTTAAAAGAAAGCAGCGATTGCATATTTCGCGGGTGTATTGTACGTCCAAGAACGTAAAACACTCACCAGCATAACTATTACAACAAATTAAAACATCACCAATTTCATAATTATGGAAAATGATGTATTTCACTTAATTATGTTGGTAGAATTTTCGCTAGTCCTAGAAGTTACTACTCTTATACAGTGCACCCATCTTAGTTGCGCTTCCTTTGTGGCGCTTGTATGGATGAATCAGGACTTCAACCTTTGACCTTCAAATGACACATAAATCTCTACAGTGCATTGGACCATCATCCTTTTCTTAACGGACAGCGGGGTCCTGTTCAGTAGTCCCAACTGTGAGAGGGCAATCAGCCTCTCAGATTGTCATGGATAAAATTGTGCCAAGGAAGTTTTCAGAGAAAGATGCTGTTGCGCGTTTGTGTGTTAGATCCGGCTGTAGCGTGAGCACTGCTCAGCCACGGCCAGATCCAGAGAGCGGACCTGTCTGCGTGATTGCTGTAGAGTCTTCTGTTCTCCTTTCCAGCCATGAATGGTGATTTCTGCATTTCTTAGCGACCGTAACCCACCTGCATTTTAAGAGTGGACCAAAGGTGTCTCAGAACAGAAAGCTTAAGGTGAAAAATGGCACAGTGTTCATTCTTTCTATTAGAAGCCACTTTCACCCCGTGTTTTAACTATCTAATGGCTGGAAAATGCATATATGGTTGGTAACAAACTGGGGTTTGAATAAGCCCCTTTCGTCTCTCATATGCAAGACATCTACAAATGGCAAAATGTTTACTATTAGCAGACCTGCAAGCAATTGTAAACACACCCGGACAACTTCTGCCACCACACATTTGAAGAATGTTTACATCCGGTTAAGAGGAATTTTCCTACATATTCCAAATGACATCACAAGGTAGAAATGCTCCATTTAATATCCACTGCTCATGTATGTTTTACTATGTATTCTAAGCTTTCAGAATAGTGAACATTTTCAGTGTATTGTCCATTTTCTGACACAATCAACGTAAAGAGTGAAGGGTCCCTGCTTGTATGTGGAATTTGAGGCTTGCAGATCAAGCCTGGAAGGGGTGGCCACTTCCATGATGGAAGAACTCTCATTACACCATCTTCTGCCCTGAGTTGATTTCAGAGGTTGTTGTCTGTGCTGGGTGTGTAAGGCGTTCTCTTTTAAAGTTAGGAAGTACATTTCAAAGAGAAACATCATTCAGGCGAAACCACAAGCGGTAAACAAGCTCTACAGTTTGGGATGGCTCATCAGAATTGTTGAGTGTTGGAAAATGCAAAAACGCAGTGAAGTCCATTAATATAAGTGGGGCTTTCCTCCACTTGATTTGTTTACTCTCGGCTGACATCACATCAGGCCTGCACTGTCGATTTTTCAAAGACAACAACATTGTTTAAAATGCTTACCTCTTATGTTCTATGATAGGAACTTGTGCCTCAAACATGGAACTCAATATTATTAAGAATTGTGCCCCACACACAGATAGAGGCCACCGGTACAGGCGCTCATTGAGCGCATCTTTTCATACATCTCTATTAGCGCTGAGGGGTTATATAGTAATGCATCTTGTGTCTTAACATTTACCCAGCAGCCCACCCCCAAACAGCCGTCCTAAATATAGAATATAAGTTTGTAGAACTGTGCCAAAGTTAGGATGTGGTAGCAACACCAACAGATGGCCATTATGAAGAAGGATGGCACCAAGACCTAACCGTTCTATTTTTTCTTACCTTTCCAGGGATATCAACGTCATTTATCAAATGTGAAACCCCTTGTGAGACCCCTCTATGCAGATGAGCCTCCCTGGTGCCGCAGCCATATCTAAAAGGTCTTCCGATGGAGAGGGAGGAACCTTCAGCTATCTTCATTTATCATCTTCAAAACTTCTCCGTAGAGCGGAGGTGCTCAGGTGCGCCTTTTAATCTCCCTTAAGGGTCTTCGAAGGGGTCAGAGAAATCTGCACAGAGTCGTCCATCATCTTCGAAGCCTGTCCCCAGGCTACCATGCCATGCGGCTCTACAGAAGGCCTTCTGGGTTGTCAGAAACTCTGTTGTGGCACATTTGTCATCGCTGAGACTTATCCCCAAAGCGGTGCCCAGCGGTGCCGCTTTCAGGGTCTGCAAGACCTTCTAAGATGCTGGAAGCTTACGGTGACACATTTATCATGTCTAAAACCCCTCCCATGGCTTACAGCTACCAACGTGGTGGCATTTCACAGGAGGTTCCAAATTTGTACCAGTCCCTCAAGATCACTTGAAAATGTCTCATACTCTATAGACACCTTTTTATAGACACCTTTCCAGCAAAGGCGAGCAAAGCTTCTTTATAATGTACTAAGCATACAGCTGCAGAGGTAAGAAAATGCCTGTTTAATAGCGCCAGCCCGAAACCTTTTGACAGGCTTTCAGAACATTAACACATAGACACAAATCTACACCATAACAGGTGGTTTCCAACCAAATATTGAATTGTCCAGTTCTCTGCCATCATGTGATCCACTGGCTACCTCCTAGATTCTTGAGAATCTGTTGAGTTATTCTCAATGCACTGTGAATAATATTTAGTGAAACAGATGTTACTGCTTATACCAAACTTCTAAAGGTTAGTAGTCTTGTTTTGATAGTAAACACCTTGGCATTCTAGAGTCCCAGTTATACTGTTGCAAATCCTGCTGAAACTGATGTCCCTTCTAAAGCTCAGTAGGTGGTAAGAAGGCACCAGTATAAAGGGAGGTATAGAAGGTTCCAAACTATGCACCCAAAAGCCCCAAAATCCTCTCACACCTGTAGATATTGATTAGTAGACTCAATGAGTTTTAAGCAAAGTGCCACAGTAGGGAAACACAATGAAGTAAGTTCTCTCTTGTGGACTATGAGGTCCTTTTTGGCAGATGGTGGAAAAATCTATTGTTGCCACATTTTACATCTCTGAATCCTAATACAGGTCACTGAATCGGTCTAATTTCAGCGATGGTTTCATCTTTGTATGATCCCATCGCAATGACTGGATTGTGCCTCTTGCGCTGGCTTAATTGTTGGCTTACATTTTTCAGCAATTGCAGAAACATACTCCTAGCCCACTATGTGATCACACAAGAATCTTTGGAGAGGATCTTTAGTCTGCTGGCACATGCATCTTATGTTCTGCAGCGGGCTGGTGTTCCTAACTGCATCGTTGAGGAGTCCAAGCACATCACCGCTGCAGGACTGCTTTCCTAGTCATTTAGATTTAATGAGGGGAGGGTTTACTTGGGTACGGTAGGCAACATCAACATTGTTTTGTGAGGTTCCAAAAAAAAAGATTCAAAATAGGCTCCATGTGCCTGTATCTTGGGTCTGCTATCAAGTCAAATAGATACATGATGGACACATGTGGAAGCTGTTGGAAAGTCCTCTGGAACTCAAGCATTCTGCGTGGTTTTCTAAAGAACGATGGGCATTGTTCGGGTATGGTTCCAAAGCGTCCCAGATTGTTGTACCCTGCTGCTCAAGAAACCTCCCCATTTTAAGCAAATATTTCCTAACCAGGCTCAAGTTTGTTTTTAAATCCTTGTATAATGGAAAGTTTCTTATTCAAGTGGGGGGAAAAGAGACTTCCTTCCTTACTTGTAAAGAATGGCATATTTCCTTTCTGTTGTAAACTAGCTGTTACCTCATTTGTGAGCCCATGTAGATAGGGGGCCTACTTAATGAAAGTAGGCTTCCTTCCAGAGAATCGGTAGATCTGCAGACAGCAACCTTAGAGGTAGAGCTATGTTCAACAGACAAAGGTGCTGATCATACAGATTGGGGACAAGTAAGCCAACATGCGCCCTGTGGTTATTGAGCCAAAGGATGCATAAGGTTTGTTCATTCTAGACCGATTGGCTTGTGAAAGAAGGACATGGAACTCTTCCATGTTCCATTATCTATGTCCAGTAAAAATATAAGCAAAGTTGTCCACACCAGGTACCATGTAAAATTCTTGGTTGTTACTTTTAAATGTGGATTACTTAATATGCAGCTCGCCTTTTAAGAAACTTCAATCATGTTTTTTTTCTTTGTTCTTTCTCAAGAACACTGTAACACAACCAGTAGTTTAGGGTGTAGCTGAACAATTGACTCTGCATATTTTTATTTGTTGTAAACTCTAAACTTGGCCCACTCAGGTGCCAGCGTGGGGATAGAAGTAAACAATGATGGAAGTAAACAATGAACAAGCAAGCAACAATAAATCACAGAAGAAGGATTCACTGCATTCTTTGGAAGAAATTAACAACTTAAAAATAAATAAAGTAAATAAACATGCAGTTTTAAAATGGCAACAGTTAAGAGGGAGACGAAAGACAGACTATATCTAAGTTATCAGCTGCTTCCTGAAAAGAGAAAGATTGGTAACCATTTTTAGGTCTCGCCTCAGACATCGCATGTGCTGAATTGTTGTTTTGTATACAAGGGGCTTGCAGCCCGCCCATTGCTTAACATTTGTTGGCTTTATTGTCACTCTTATTTGCTGCCTCATAATTGGCCAGCACTTACTGACTTTTCTTCCTCTGCTTTCGCCTGGAGCAAGGACAAAGTACTGATTGTTTCAGCTTGATTGCTGTCCTTCATCGGACCATGCTGTGATTGAAGTACTGCTTTTATTTTTTGTTTCTTTTCTATCATCCTGGTGCACTTCTAGCTAATTCACTATGCCACATGCACTTCAAAGAAGCCCTTTTTCCCTCTGAAATTGATGTTTATTGTGACAGCAGGTGGTATCTGCTTTTACTACGATAACAGATATTTTCTGCTGCCAATGTATTTTCACTTAGACATGAACATGAGCGCAATAGTTTTTAATGGGATAGGATTTTTTGCCATTTGTCATATTTGTTTCTTTTTCACGCATGGAGAGATTAACTGATTTGCTCAGAATCATAGGGGTGCTGTGCCACAACTTAACAAGCATTGAAAAGGCCAATAGGTCTTGCCTTAGCGACTATTTATTCTGCCTTTGCCTTATGTTCATGCTGTACAGCATAGGCACTGCCGACTCTGGCAATAATTTGTAGCCATGCTGTATAGCAGCGTGGCTGCTGTGTACCGTGACTAAAAATTATTTAAAAAGGGACTATGATGCACCCAGTGCTAATCAATTATTTCATCGGACCCAAATACCTCAAAAAGAGAGTCTACTTCCACGTCCCCCAAAACGGAACCACCGATCTTGCCCTGGCAGAGACCCCCCCGCATTTGCAGAAACAAAGCAGGTGGAAGAGCCTTCTTCTACGTAGCAGACACGGCCCAGAACGAGCTCCCAGTCAACATTAGACGCTCACCTACCCTGTACATCTTCAGGAAGAACTTCAAGACCTGGCTCTTCGACTGATCCAGAGCTTCCCTTTCCCCCCAGCGCCTTGAGACCGTCACGGGTGAGTAGCACGCTTTATAAAACCCTGATTGATTGATTTGAATGGTTTAAAAAAAAAAAAAAAAAAGCCCATTAGGCTTGGCTGCATCATAGTGCTTTTTAAAATGAGTTTTAACCGCATTGCAAACCATCCACGCTGCTATACAGCAAATACATTCCAAATCCAAAAGCTCTTGTAGGCGACCCCTATTGGCTTTGCCAATGCTTGCTTTTTAAAAAGGCTGTCTGGAATCAATATGCTGTGTGGTCTCCCTGGAAGTATTTCCCTTTCTAACCTCAGCAGAAGATAGTGAGCCTGTCCTGACTCCTCAAATGCTCAGTGGCGTGTCTGAAACGGATCTATACTGGAAGGGCTACTTGCCAACACGGAGTCTGGCCACTGGCCAGTGTAAGCCACAATTAACTATCCGTAATGAACTTTGATGACTACCTGCCCTGACTTGCCTGGTGATTGGCCACTGTTGACGCGAAAAGATGTAACTGCAGTGCGCTGTGATGGCTGGCTGCAGCAGCAGCAGCTACTTGTGCGGCCTACAGTGGCTCCAAGCATGTTTTATTGTTATAGGCCATTCAGAGCAGCAAGGACGGCAAAGGTGTGTCACACATCTACCCACTTTCTAACTCCTTCCCTGCTAGCCGAATTCTCTTAAACACAAAACTGCGTCACAATTCTAGGTACACTTGAAGATGAAGGCTCTACAGAGACATCAAGCCTAAGTGAGACCCCAGTCTGCTGTCCTCTAGCACTACCCAAAGGCGTTACTTTCTAGGAAAGGCGATGGTAAGTACCAGCCAGACAGGGGCGACTCCTCCATTTGAGCAGAGAAGCGTCACCCCACAAGCCCCAGAGCTGAAAAATAAAATGGTAGTAATGGTAAAAATAAAATGGCAATAAAGTTTATTTATTACCATTTTATTTTTTAACAACCTGTCCCAAACTAAGTGTCTGGACGGGGTAGGACCAGCGCTGCGATTGGCAGTAGCAAGGAGCTTTAAAATGGGATGGCAGCCAGGCATGCGCATTTTAAAGTTCTCTAACCTAGCTGTCTTAGACAGCTGGATTATAGGAAGCGTAAGCCTCCAGTGCTCTTAGGAGCTCTGAGAGAGCCTGCTCCTTCCAATCCTGGCGAAGCTCTCATGCTGAGACAGCAGCACCAGGATTGGATATTGCAGTTTCCCGCTTCCGGTGGAGATCCTGAAGACATCCGAGGGAGGAGGACGTTGCGCTGCCAAGGTAAGTCAATTTATTTATTTGATCTTTTTTGTGACCTTCCAGCCCCCTGCCGTCTCACCACCCTCAGGACGAGTCAGCCGCCACTGCAGCCAGAAGGGCCCTATGTGCAGGACAAGCACATTGAAAATGGTTGTTCGCTGGTTAGTAAATATTTCTGGTGTTAAGTGCTTGCATTTCCTCATGCCCCAACAACAGCCCTTCGAAGGAGGGTGTGATTTCAGGAGCCAATGTGAGACATCACAAGAGCCTGAACAAGAACGGGTCAGCTAGAGGGTGGTAACGATAATTAAATAATCTTTATTTGCTGTTTCATTTAGTATAGAATCTTCTAGAAAGAAAAAACCTCCTTTTAAAGTTTAAACTCTAGCCTAGGTTTCTCCAGCCAGTAGGTGGTGAGCCTGTATGAGTAGCTCTCAAGCTACCTATGAGTAGCTCTCCTGTGTGCAGCCTGGCCTACTAAGCTAGAAGCTTTTGCCAAAATATATTTAAAGCTGATTTTTCAGTAATAAATCATACAGTGTTTGGGCAGACTATTAACAGTATTATTACCTTGGTGTCAGGGGCATTGCAGCTATGGCTGTACTGTCCTATCCACATAAAAGCATTCCAATTTGTCAAAACCTTTTTTTTACCTTGCTCCTGGCAACCTTGCACCAATGTGATCAGTGTTGGTAATCTTGCATATCATGGTTTTAATATAATCTTGTCTAATGTGTCCCCCCAGCCTACTCTCAAAAAATTAAAATAAAACTTTTCATTTTTGTTTTTAAAATGTATCCTGTTTTCCTTTAAGGAAAACTGGCTGCATTTGAAAAAAAAAACAATGGTTTATTTGAAAGCAATCACAGACATGGTGGTATGCTGACCCCAGCAGGCCACCATCCCTGTGATGTTTGCGACCTACCTCATGAATATTAATAATAAAGGTCTATTTGCGGGGGCGTGGCCAAGCAGGCTACGATGGCGGACGTGTACTGCTGAGGCACGAAACTTGCCTGTTACATCGTGCCAAATTCACCGGCTAACTAATACACCAGAATCCGAACACTGGGAGACCCTTGTGCTGGTCACTAAACTCGGCTCCTGGGCTGTTTTTCAGTGGATCGGGGCCTTTCTTGGATAAGGCTCTGTGGGCAAGATGGCGGCTGTCGGCAGCCCGAGCCCGGGCCAGGTCTGTTGAGCCCGTGCCTGATTGCAGGGCTCCCGACACGGGCTCCACAGAGTCAAGAACACACACCGGAGTGGCGGCACAGCAGCGGACCCCCTGCGGTGACAACGGGAGACACTGTGGTGAACCCGGGAGGATCCCAGGCTGGGCCGCTAAGTGGGGATCTCCCTCCTTCCCCACCAGAAGGCCACTGAGGTGGACGACGGCTCAGACCCTCGCTGGGCAGTAATCAGAAGTGAGGAGAGCTCCAGTGCTACCAAACAGAGGGTAGCTGGAAGGGGCCCTCCCACCACTAAGATTACTGCTACGGCTAACAGCGGCACTACGATCGGCCGTGCCTGACCCTAAGATGGTGTCCGCCAGCAGTTAGAACTTGCTCCGGAGGGAGAGCGCATCAGGCCCCGCGCCAGAGTCCACCACGTGGCCGGGGGAAAGGGGCTGTTACATAGTAAAGACTCTGCCAGCGAATGGGTGTTGGCGGGGACCGCTGGACCAGCACACATTGAGGCCGGCCGGCTGGTCCCCTCCTCTCCCCCCCCCCCCCGTCCGAGCCTTCACAACCACCAGCGGCACCTGGGTCCATAGGGGACTGCCACAGAAAGGGACCCAGCACAATGAACCCAGGCAGGCAGTAACGCCCAAGGAAGACGTGGTAGGAGGGGGCGCCTGACCCCAACACGGCAACTACTGGAGCCCCGGGGCGCATTACTGACAGAGCGCACCCTGCCTCACAGAAGGTGCTTGATTGCATGAGAACACAGACGAATAGCGGGTACAGGACCCCGCGGAGTGCCGCAGCTGGACCATTACCGGGCATGCAGAACGAGGGGGCTGTAGAACGACCGCGCAGCAGTGCTCCAACCTGACTCCACAAACCCTGCTAATTCGGCCAGGAAGACCTCCCTTGACGCAGTTGCAGCGCGGCGGATGCGGTAGTGGGAGGTGAGCACGAGTGCAGTGAGCGTGGCTGCCATTAGCGGCGGAAGCAGAGAGGGTGCCCGGTGCTAACGTGGAAGCGGCCCAACTAGGTTGGGTGCGGCTTGCGGATCATCAGTGTGCCCAGCTCCTGGCTGCCTGCTCCCCCCTCTCCGCGCGCTCATCAGCATCTCCAGCGCCGTTTCACATTAGAAGGGAGGTTGGAATGCGAACAGACAACTCGACACTGAGACGGTTTGAGAGGGACCCTGCTGTATCCTACTGGCATTACCTCCTTGCCTTCCCCTTGAGCACATCTCCCCTGCCACAAATGGCGGCGACCCCTGGGAGACCGCCCGGATCACCAACAGCACACCCCACGACCAGCGATCCAGCTGCGTTCAATAACATTGCAAACGGCGCCATGAGTACTGCGCTTTTCTGCAGCCAGCACAATGAAGAAACAGAGGGCCACAACAAGCATGACGATGTTGGGGACCGAACTAGATAACCCCGTGAGCGCTAGATCATCATCTAAAGAAGCTGCAGCGTTACTGGATCAATCCCTATCGGACAGACTGGATAAAGTACTTTCGGCCTTCGAACACTCCAGAGTATTCATGGAAGAAAGACTGGGTACCCTGACAACATACATCAGCCTACTCCGGGATGACCAATGCAAACTAGCTGACAAATTGTTGGAAGGTGAGAAACTTATGGCCACCGTGCAGCCCTCAGTCAGCGCACATCAGGAGACATTGCAAACCCTCCTAGGCCGCATTACCACCATGGAGGAGCGCATTGATGACCTAGACGACCGCTCGCGGCGCTGCAATATCTGTGTGCTGGGGCTCACGGAGGACATTGAAGGCACTAACCCTATGGAGTACATGGAAACGTGGACTAAATCCTTTACTCCGAGTGCAGATCAGACGGCTTTCTTCTCCATTAAAAGGGCCCATCAGGCCCAAGCATGCAGGCCCCCGCCCCAACCAATGTTAGCAAAATCCCTGCACAAAATCCCTGCTGTACTAAGAGCAGCCCGACAGTCTGGCCCCATCCACGTCGAGAACATACAGATCATGTTATTTCCGGACTACTCCCGGGCCGTACAATGGCAGAGATCGTCATTCCTGGAGGTGAAGCGCCGTCTGCAGGCAGAGAACATGCACTATTCCCTACTGTTTCCGGCGCGTCTCAAAATCATACACGACGGCTCCACCATCTTCTTCATTGAGGCTGAGGAGGCCCATTATTGGGCGGACCAACACTGCACACAGCGCCCTAGCGCAGAGGCCGCACGCGCTGGGCACCGGAAGACACCACGCTTCAGGAGACGGTGCTCACGACAGTGAAACAGAGGGGGAGACATTGCGGCACTGTCCAGATCCTTGGGATCACCCGACCTGGAACAAATCATACAACTGGCAGCGGAGCTCTGACCCTCCTCTCCCACAAAGGACATAGACCGAGCCCCGCATCTCTTTTCATCTGATGGGGAAGATAACAGCGTGGAGACACAATCTAGAGTGGACTCGGTAACTCTGCCCCAGGTCACCCCGTAGACCGCCGACACTTTGATCTGAACTGGTCATCAGTAGACTATGTGAGCGAGAGTTTTTCCTGCCAGCAGAACCCTGGTACAGTTCACAGTATGAGTATGTACGCATCACCAGCACAGCATCCACATGTTTTTTGTTTTTTTACCACAGGCCAGCTGGCGCGCAGCGATCATACAAATGCCCTTACGGAGAGCTGCCTCGTGGACATGCGACGCCCCCCCAAAAAATGTTGAAGCTCTCTTCTTCTACGAGAGTCAGTTTGGACATATTGCTCCCAGCGATAGGGCCCCAGTATTGGGTCTGTTTCCCTACCCCAGTTACCCCCCCACCCCCATGTTATCCTATCACATTACACTGTGTCACCGTATTTGCACCATCATAGAGCCGCAGATGCGCCCGGTCAACACAGGCGCTTGAGAGGGGTGAGACGGGTCAAACCTCAGAGTCGGGCTCCGCTGTCCCCCCCTCCTCACAAATCCCCCTATTTCCCAATGGCACATAACAGCACCATCACTATCCTCACAGTCAACATGCGAGGCATGCATACAGCACGTAAGCGATACTCAATATACGCCTACATAAAGCGTCAGAATGCGCAGATCGCACTATTACAGGAGACTCCTCTAACCACAGGGCAGTTGGCCAAACTACGCAAGCGTGGGTGCTGTATCTTCTGCGCTACCACATACTCGGCCTACTCCCGGGGGACTCTTATATTGGTATGCCCAGGGATCCCATTCTAAGAGCAGTCTAGAACAATCGATCCCGATTGGCGTTGCGCCCTGATGCAAGGACTCCTAGATGGCCGACGGTAGTCTTAGGGAGCATTGACCAGTGCAAATTCAGGGACACGCTCTCCCTACCGATAAGCTTGTATACCCAAGCACTTTGGATCTTGGGAGGAGACTATAATTGTGTGCAAAACACATCCTTAGACCACTCCTGCCCCTCCCCACCCAGCATCTCCAATAGTAGTTCAAGCTAAACGCTTTGCAGCATGGGCAGCTCACTGGCCGCTAACAAATGCCTGGCGCTCTAAATACCCGACCACACAGCTCTATTCATTCCACTCCATACTGCACGACCTCAAAGTCCGACTGGACAGCTTTCTCTGTTCCCCCTCCATTCTGCCCACAATTCTGGAGTCTGACTACCTGGGTAGGGTCCTGTCAGATCATGACACCCACATGATCACTCTCACGTGGCACCCACCTAGACCACCGGTCCCTACTTGGCGTCTGTCCAGGGACTGTTTGGACGACCCGATCTTCAGACAAACACAAGCGGAGCACATACAAAACTATTTTCGGGAGAACGCATGCACAGCCACCACCCGAGCAGCGGAATGGAATGCATTTGAAGTTGTCAATCGGGGCACATGCATCCAACACATCACAGGAGCACGTCACGTCCTTGAGCGCCGCATCCAAGACACAGAACATGCACTGGCCACACTCACACATGCAGCTGACAAGAATAAAGCCACACCAGCCCAAGTAGAGGAAGCCAAAACCGCATACGCGGAGGCACTAGCTGACCTCCGTAGATAACGTTTTAGGGCATACGCGGCTAGGCTGCACAAAGAAGGTGACAGAGCGGGTGCTTTATTGGCGTGGTTGGTGAAGCAGGACACAACTCTTACGGCGATCCGCACTGAGCAGGGCACTCTAGTACACTTGCAGGCCTTTATCCTCGATGCATTCCGACGACACTATACGCAGTTATACGCTGCCCCAGCCTCAATAGATGCAGAGCGCCTCAAACCGGACAGGGATCTGCAGCAATTGGGCTCATACCAGCCCATAGCCCTGTTACCGGCTGATTATAAAATATATGGAAAAATACTATTCGGACAGGTACGCCACAGTCCTCCCAAAGCTGATCCACCCAGATCAGTGTGGGTTTGTGCCGGGCAGGAATTCTTCCTATAACATATGGCGCCTGTTTCACGTTCAGGACCAGATCCGAGACCCTTTTCCCCGCCCGGCGTGCCTGGTCCTGGACCTGGAGAAGGCTTTTGATACTCTCCTATGGCCCTATCTACTTCAAGTCATACACCGGATGGGAGTGGGACCCCGCTTACTTGCATACACCAAGCTTATCTACTCCACACCAACCTCTAGGGTGAGGCCTGGTCCCCTTATATCGCCATAGTTCCCAGTACTTAGGGGTATGCGCCAAGTCTGCCCGCTCTCCCTCTTGCTCTTCGCCATGGTGATGGAGCCGCTGGCAAACCATTTCCCCAAAGAGAGCTGGACCTGGGGTATCCCAATCGTGGACACCACCCATGGAGTATCACTGTACGCGGATGACGTGCTCATCTATGTCCACGACATTGCGTCGGATCTCACCCCCATACTTCACTCACTTCAAGAATTCGAGGCGGTGGCAGGTCTCATAGTGAATTGGTCTAAATCGACGGTATATCCTCTTGTGAGCAGCCTCCCCCCATGAGGTACCTGGGAGTTCGCTTGTACCACACGCCACAAGATCATCTATGAAGGGAATTACCATAGGGCAATGACTGGAATCAGGTCTTCCGTGCACTTCTGGAAAGATCTCCCCCTGGCTGTCATTCGCAAAATCGCTGTTGCCAAGATGATATTAGTTCAGAGATTACTATACTATTTTGCTAACCTTCCGGTGGTCCCTCCACGCTCCTTCCGAGAGCTGGATACCCTCCTCGGGACACTTATCTGTGGCTCAGGCCGTAGGCGAATCGCCCTTGCTAAGCTACAGTTGCCTATGGATCAGGGAGGGCTGGGCCCCCCTTCATTTGAGGCATATTTCCTCGTGGCCCAGCTTCAATGGGTGTCGCGGTGGACAGCGGGCCGGGCACTAGGGGAAACGACCACGGCCACCGGGCTAATTCCGACCCCAACCATACTTTGCATGTTGTTGTCAGGGGCAGAGCCAATACGAGAAAGGCCCCTCCAAATGACAGTGGCGCGTGCCTGCTTGACACGCATCCACAGAATGAACCGCGAGGCAACCATTTACTCCCCTATTCTGCCGTTGGTGGGATTCCCTAGAGCTCGGGCACACTACACAGAGCAGGCGTTCCGAGAATGGACAGCACACACAATCACAGAGGTAGGCTCCCTATATCTGAACCGGTAATTGCAGACATTTGCAGCACTGGCAGCTCATATGGAACTTCACAGAGGGCAATTTCTCCTACACCAGCAACTGCTCGAAGACTGCCGTAGAATGTGGCACACAATAGACACTGAGCCCCCTATGCACCCGGTGATACACACACTGCTGCAGATAGGTCCGGGGCATCATCTGGTCACCTGGATATACAAAGCGGTGTGAGCCCTAAATCCAATCACCCTAGTGCCCCTTCAGGAGAAATGAGAAGCTGAGTTTCAAAGACCACTCCACGACAAAGAATGGGACCGTGCACTGGAGTTCCCCAAAAAGGTGTTCCCCCAACTATCGTTTCAAAAACATACAACTTCACATATTACACTGCGCCTACCTGACCCCTGAGAAGGTCCACCGGTACTACCCAGACACTTTCTTTACGTGCCCCAGATGCCCAGAAGTCAACGCATCCGCGCCTACTGGGCCAGAATCTACGCAGCCCTCCTCGCAGTCACAGAGCTTATTGACATTCACACGTGGGAGGCCTACGCGCTGAGCATAAATAAATGGCGTAAGAATCAAAAAGTAGAGACGCGCTTCGCATCCCTTTCACTTCTTTTAGCTAAACGGTGCATAGCAATGCATTGGTGTGCACCGTAAGGACCTCCACTAGTGGCCTGGGTGGGGGCGGTCATCAAATGGGGCGCTGCGGAGGAAGAGGTGCTTCGATCTGAAGAAGTTACAGGAATCCCTAAACACCCTATATCCATGCTGTGGGCTATTCTACTACATTCCTTCTAGCCGGAAACGACAGAGGAGCCACTGTCCCAGAGTATTCGCTCCCCCACAGCACAC
Organism: Triturus cristatus; assembly: GCF_964204655.1. NCBI lineage: Eukaryota > Metazoa > Chordata > Amphibia > Caudata > Salamandridae > Triturus > Triturus cristatus. Next base: position 154,214,389 of record NC_140587.1, on the reverse strand, counting down.
GCACACCCCGCGACTATCCACTGCAGTACCTCCGCGGAGTAGGCACATGATGGGTCGGGGCTAGAAGCCAAGGATAAACGGTACATGCACTACCCCCAGCACGGCCTCCCTGTTCTCTCCCCAGTGCACACACAGTCCGTAGCCCAGTCAGGATGCATTAGCTTGTCGAACCACATCACGTGACGTTCACTCAGACACAGTGTACCCCAGTTATATTTCCCCCCAATTTAAAGAGTTTGGATCGTTATTTACAGCATAGCAAAGAGTAAATCGCAGGACTGGCGTTGAGTGAGTACGCCCAGCTCCCAGTACGGACCATAGGCAACCTCTTATGGACACATGCACCTTCTCACATCGGCGCTGCCACTTACAGAAATATATGTATGGGTCATGTATTGAGGCGTGGCTCTAAACAATGGCATTATGTACAATTGGTATGATGTTTGTCTTTGAGGCAATTGCGAACTATGTACTGTACTCTACTAGAAATGCCAATAAAAATGATTTTACAAAAAAAGAAAGGTCTATTCGCGATGCACTGGCAATCGCTAATTATTCGAAACACACATTTTTACATAGCTGTTTGTGATTACCAAATAGCGAATCGCAAATATTTGCTATTTGGTAGTCTCAAACCTATATACCTCTTGCCCATAATATTTTATTGAATGGTCCTGTCATTGGAATCGAAGCACCTGCTATGGAAGCAGCCATGTAAACCAAAGGTTCTAGTGGTCTTCTATCTTTCATACATCCAGTGGTTGAAGTGGGCGAGATCGGAGGGGCACAATGTGTCCATACAGTTTTAATTTGAGGAAAATAGTACCCCTACTTTGGTTAATTCCAAGACCTGAAATGCTTCAACTGCAGTGTAAGGCAGGGAGCCTTCTGTGTTGTGAAACCGAAGGCGAGCAGACAGCTAAGCAAGCCTTCTTGCCAGGGCGCCTGCTTACCTGAAAGATATGTAAATCGGCACAATGGGTCAATCTGCAAATATAAAGGGAGCTCGGATGCCAGTATTGTCTTTAATCACTTGATGATTCTGGATGAGACAGATTTATTATTTTAATGTGGTTTTGGAAAGGAGTTATCTGCAGTGCATTAACTTCTAGAGGTTTCATAAAGTACAATAGTGCATTTCCCACCGATTAACATAACTTGCATTTATTTTACATTTAAGCTGTGTGTAATTTTATATGTACATGCCTGAAGGTGAAAGACCGAAAAAAGTTACAGAAATATTTTTATTTTTTTTAGCCACGCATTTGACCCCGCCACCATTGTCCATAACATCACGGTTCGTGCTGTTTCTTCACTAGGCATTAACTCACTTAGTTACTCTGACTTTTATTGGTTGCTCTACCGGTCAGACCGCCAAGATCAACAATTCGCTACTTCGATATTGTCCACCTGCAGATGTGAAGGAGTGACCCCTCAGGCAGGTCCCACCCTTCCCCGGATCACTGAATGATTCATATCATGTTTTCATTCTTCAGTTCTATCCCCCTTTCTTTATTTCTCTCCTTTAATTTTATTAGCACATTTTCAACAACGCAAAAAGGTAATGTATTTTTTAAAAACTATTTCCTGTTCGCTTGTCATTGTGTGTCCTGCCTAAGCGGCAAATGTCATGGGCTACTTGGACCACTGTCTTGTTAGTCAACAGGCCTTTGCCGGCTGGGACTTGGAGTTTTGCTTTTGCCAATATATGTACAGCTTAAAGTGCCCAGCATTCAACATGCTCTTTTTACAGCTAGGCAGGCATGAGTATCTTCCCCTACATGAGTAATGTGTGTCATTTGTGTACATGGTTTCATACCAATCGGTTAACTTGACAGATTATACCTACCCCCATAGCTCCATAACCCTCTGCACAAATTACTCAAGTGCATTAGAAAAAGGGTAAAATACCTTATTTTGGGTCTCAAAATGACAGCCCTAAGTAGCTTACCTGATCTGATAGTTTTTCTTTACATTCTGGTACTTGTAGCCCTGCATTTATATTGGAAAACAATCTGCAGCACATATCACCCTGTACCCCATGCTGCACAAGTTTTTTTTTGATAAACAAGTTTATTGGCATGTATAGTAAACAAAGCATACAAAGACAGCATTAACTTATACACTGTATCAAAGTCCAGTACATCCTACCTAGGAACAAGGACCCCGGAGGGGCCACCTCATGGATATAGCACAATTGGAAAGAAACTTGCATATTAATCAGAACAACAAATTTAGCCACTTGCCCCACGCCTTTTCGAACTTCTTGGAACATCCCATAGCCTCAAAGAGGGGTTCCTCTTGGGCTGCACACCAATCTACCCCTCGTCACCATTTACACACAAAAGGGGGTCTGGCCTGGGACCATGCCGCCACAATGTCTCGTTTAGCCACTGCAATCACAGTTCCCAAGAAGCGTTTGTCTGCTCTGGAGCGGTCGAGACCCCAAGGGGCGGCCGGGGAGCCTTGGAGCGATGACCGCGAACCACATCGAGAGAGCGTCTTTGGGTATCCATGACTTCACCCAGGCCTCAACGAAGGCGTCCGCCTGCCTCCCTCGGGGAATCCTATGAGGCGCAGGTTGTTGCGCCGAAACCGGTTTTCGGCATCTTCAGCCCGTCGATGTAGTTCCAAGATTTGAGTCTGCAGGCGGGCCACCTGGGTTTTCAACTGTCCCAACTCGTCCTCCGCCACGGAGATGCGCAACTCGGCCTCTGAAATCCTCGCTGTGGCGTTGCGTAGGTCCTGGCGGATAAGGGCCACGTCAACCCGCACCTTGCCAATCTTTCCCTCCACCAAGGCCTGAGAGGTATTGATGGCCTGGAGGATGGTCGAGAGGTTGCCGCCGGCGAGGGGAGGGCCCCCCGTGGCACCACCTGTGAGGATCCGGTCTGCGGTGGTGTATTGGTCCATTTTGGTTTGGGTCTGCGGGCGGGTGTCTTAGGGGCACGATCACGACCCATCTCGCCTGCGGCATATCTCAGGCCGATGAAACCCCAGTCAGAGGTGTCCGACACCCAGACTGTCAATGCTCAGGCCAGGGTGCCGAATCCACTCAAGCACTGGTCCACTGCGTCAAATGACCCGCCAGGACATCGCGGGGGGCCAAATGTCGCTCCGCCGCCCGAAAAGGCGGCCAAAACCAGGAGGGGACTCGCCGATCAACAGAAGCAGGCCGGCCTCGTCAGGGACCTCAAGGCTGCGGAGGCACGGCGGAGGCAGAACGGTGCCGGGAAATCCCCGCCGCTCAATGTGCGCGGCCGATAGCACAGGTCAGCCCACAGGGCACCCCTAGGCCCGGAACTCCAGCCGCCAAGGCAGCAGTCTCGCACCTCCACCCGATGTCCCCAAGTACCACCGCTATGGCAGGGGAGGTAGTGCCCAAGCAGATGCAGAGGTGAGGGGGCACAGGGGAGGGAGGTGGCCTTCCTGAGGCAACAATGGAGTGGGACCCTGACCAAAACAGAGGCACCGGAGATTCCCCTGCACACCCAGTTGTCGGAGTACAATGCACCCACCTCCTTACGGTGTCGCGATGGGGGCTGGGCATCAGGAGGCCAACAGGCGTCTTCAGCTCCCGTTCAGGTCAGTCCTCACCACCGGGGAGTGCAGCAGCTGGAGATGGGGGGGGGCTGTTTGTCTGCGAGATGGGGGACCACCCCCGTAGACTCGCCGCAACCCTCGCCGGTCCCCGAGGGTGTCACGGAGATCAGCGGCAGAATGGGGCAGCCAGCAACGACTCCCGGCTGGTGTGGCTGCGACGGCAGCCTGGCAAGCCGCACAGCCGGGTCAGCCTGGGAGGAGTCTCAGCGAAGACCCGCTCATCAACGGAGCCCCCGGGATCAGCCACGGCCACACTGGGCCGTCAGGAGCGTCCGGGATCACAGGGTCCAGGCGGGGACCGCAGGCAGAAGGAGTCTGGGCAGCCGGGGTCTGCCACCAGATTCGGTGGCCGATACTCCCCCCGGCGGCGGCAGCCGCAGGCACCTCTCCCCGACGCCGACCCAAGAGATGGCAGACGGCAGGCCCGGCCGGGCAGAGGAAGGGCTGCCTCACTGGAGACATCAAGAGCAGGTAATTGAAGTGGCGGAAACCTCGTCAGGATGGGGTCCGCGTCTTCCCTCAAGGTCCGCAAGCTGAGCGAGGCAGAAAGCAGACCACGCCTCGGGGGCGCAGAGAGGACCTCAGGAAGCCGCCGCCACCATTTTGCAGGGAAAGTGCGCCTGCTGCCGTGATGGGAGAGACGGTCTCCGGAGCCGGTCGAGTGGCAGCAAACGTCTCCTAGCCGGACTCGATAGAGACCACAGCAGCCTGCGTGAGGGTCGATGACAGTGGATTATTGCGCGGATGACGGAGGTGTCCGGAGCACTCTTAGAGTGCGACCGCCATCATGACGCGCTAGGCCACACCCCCGTCGCTGCACAAGGTTATGCATGTCCATTTGTGTGCATTGATACTTGCATGGGCTTTTGTGTACCTGTATGCCTGCTGAAGCTTGTTACATAAGTGTCAGTAGGTGTGTTGGTAAGTGTGTACAATCAAATGCCTAATGTGTGAATCTGAAAGAAACACGTTAGTTAGATTCCTCACCTTAGAATATCCCCAGGCGTCAGGCTGGATCCGGAAAGAGTTTTCGTCAGCAATACCCCTTGCGCGTCGCTAGGCGTCGTCAGCGGCTCCACGTCCGTCGTCGGCGTCGTGCGACGGAATGACGTCGTCGGAGTACTTACACGCCGCCCTCGTGCGCTGATGTCAGTTCTTCTTTTTTCCGCGCCAGATAGCGCCGATCCGGGAAGAGCTTACCCCTTAGTCAATTTTTGACTAAAATTTTTGGACTCTTTTTGGTCTTTGTCGACTCGACTCCGGTGCAGGTAGGATGCCTGGATTTAAGGCCTGTGACACCTGTCATCGCCTGATGTCGGTGACGGAGCACCATCGCCGGTGCCTTTACTGCCTGGGGGCCGACCACGACGCGGAGTCGTGCCCCAACTGTCAGGCCTTGACCTCGAAGGCTAGGCGGGAGTGGTCCCGTAAGCTTCTCGAGCTTCGGCACTCGTCCCCGCTCCGCTCACGATCCCGGTCCAGGAGGAGGTCCAAGGACCGGTCGCGGAGCCGCAGTCATCATCATCGCTCGTCGGGCTCGAAGTCTTCGGGTAAGTCGAAGCAATCCAAGAAGTCCAAGAGGCGACACCGCTCTCCGGACTCCCTTCGCCGGTCGCGCGACTCGGCCGAGGGTCAGGGTGGTCCCACCCCCGCGGCTCCGCCGGAGCCGCAGGAGCCGCGTCCGTCTCCATACCCGCCGGTCCCTGGGACTGACGCGACTCCGGCGGAGGTCAGTGCCTTCCTCTCGGCCGTGAGGGGCCTGGCTCCGCCGTCGACGCCTGCCGGTGCGCCTTCGGGCCCCGCGGGCTCGACTGGGCGACCTCGCGTGCCGGCGGCTCCGGCGCCGTCGACGACTTCGGTCCCGACGCCGCAGGTCCCCGAGAGATCCAGGCCTGGATCTCTGTCGGCGCCGGTTGACCTCACGACGCCTCCTCCGCCGGCGCCGACACCGGTTCCACCTCCGGCGCCGTCTCCGGACGACGCCGTTCCCCGGTTTAGTCCCTGTCCAGACCCGACGCCGGCACGGCGCCGCCCGGCGCCGATGGATGAACGTTTCATCTACCGTCCAGCTCCGATCGTTCCTCCTGTTTATCAGGAATCGGATGACGGGGGCGACTGGGAGGGGTATGAGGACCCTATGGCCCTCCAGGGTCAACTTGCACAGGACTGGGCAGACCAACTGGGGGATGCCAGTGGTCTGGACACTTCGCCGGACGCTGGCTTCATCTCTCCTCCGACTGTGGCTTTGGAGGAAGGTGCAGCTTTTTCCGTGGTGCTGCGCAAGGCGGCCGAAGCCCTGGGGCTCGAGTTGCCTGCTGTGGCCGTGAGGACTAATATCCTCACAGAGGTGCTTCAACCGTCAGCAAGCTCCACAGAGCCTCTGCTGCAGTTCAATGAGGCCCTCGTCGACGTTGTGCAGGGCACTTGGTCCAAGCCCTCCACAGTTCCTCCTGTGGATCGGAACGTGGCCCGGCGCCACCGCCCTGCTCCGGGCGACCCCAGTTTCCTGTCCCAACACTCCACCCCCGAGAGCCTGGTTATCCAGGCCTCCACTTCCCAATCCTCCTTCCCGTCCGCTCCTCCGGATCGGGAATCCAAGAGGCTGGAACAGTTCGGCAAGAAACTGTTCTCTTCCCTGAGTTTGGGCCTGCGGTCTTTGAACACCGCTTGCCTCTTGGACCGTTTCTCCCACTCTCTGTGGGATACGGTGGAGGACGTGCTGCCACTGTGTCCGGTGGAGGCCCGGACACGTCTCTCCCAGGCACTTGCTGACAGGCGAGATGCAGCACGACATGCCATACGGTGTGGACTTGACACCACGGACTCGCTGGGTAGGGCGAGTTCCACCACGGTGGCGCTCTGGCGCCACGCCTGGCTGAGGTCCACGTCTTTTTCGGGGGATGTCCAGAGTACCCTCATGGATATGCCCTTTGATGGCGCTCGCCTTTTTGGTGAGAAGGCGGATAGTGCGCTGGCTCGTTTTAAGGACTCCCGGGCTACGGCCACATCCTTGGGTCTCTCGGCCCCACGGCCGCACACTTCCGCCTTTCGCCCCTTCCGTGGCCAAGGAAGGGGCGCCTCCTCACGTCCGCCTAGCCACCGGCCACAGAACCAACCTGCACACGGTCGCGGACTTGGGTTCCGCCGTGGCGGTTCTAGAGGACAACGCACCGGTCAGTCCACATCCACCCCGGGAGCATCCGCCTCAAAGCCTTCCTAGTCCGAGCTTTCAGGCCCATTCCATGCCAGTGGGCGGCAGAGTTCGCCATCACCTGCTCCACTGGCGCTCCATCACTTCGGACAGGTGGGTGCTGCAAATCGTCCGAAGGGGCTACTCCCTCCCCTTCGAGACGACCCCTCCAGCCATGCCACCGCAGTGCCACGTATATCGGAGGATCACTTGAATCTTCTGCGGGAGGAAGTTACGGTCCTCTTGGCCAAAGAGGCCGTCGAGCCCGTTCCTGGTCCAGAAGTAGGCCGAGGTTGCTATTCCCACTACTTTCTGGTTCCCAAGAAGGGCAAAGGGGGCCTATGCCCTATCTTGGACCTCAAGAGCATCAACGCCTTCCTCCGGAAGGAGAGGTTCATGATGCTAACTTTAGCTCAGGTTCTGGCTGCCCTCGACCGTGGAGACTGGATGGTAGCGTTGGACTTGCAGGACGCCTATTTTCACATTCCCGTCCTGACGGCCCACTGGCGTTACCTGCGGTTCACGGTGGGTCAGGAGCACTTTCAGTTCACCGTGCTCCCCTTCGGCCTCACCAGTGCCCCTCGGGTGTTCACGAAAGTGATGGCAGTGGTCGCAGCTCATCTGCGCAGATCAGGGGTTCCAGTCCTCCCCTATCTCGACGACTGGCTGTTGAAGGCGGGCTCGCCCCAGCAAGTCGTCTCCCACCTCCAGACTACGGCCGACCTCCTGCATTTGCTGGGGTTCTCCATCAACGTGCCGAAGTCACATCTGAGTCCCTCCCAGAAGCTCCTCTTCATCGGAGCGGTTCTCGATTCGGCGCAGTTCCGGGCTTATCCTCCGGAGCAGCGGGTCCGGGATATTCAGGCTCTAATTCCCATCTTTCGGCCTCTATCCTGCGTTTCGGTCAGGTTGGTGCTGCGGCTTCTGGGGCTGATGGCCTCCTGCATCCCATTGGTGCATTACGCCAGGTGGCGAATGCGGGCTCTGCAGTGGGACCTGAAGTTTCAGTGGGCCCAGCATCGAGGCAACCTGTCTGACCATGTCTTGATCTCGGAGGGCACTGCGAAACAGTTGCAGTGGTGGCTCACGGTCCGCGATTGGGTCAGCGGCAGATGCCTCTCCCTTCCCCAACCGGAGCACGTAGTAGTGACGGACACGTCCCTCCTGGGATGGGGGGGCCACATGGGAGAGGCGGAGATCAGAGGACTCTGGTCTCCGGCGGAGTCTCAACTCCACATCAACCTTTTGGAGCTGAGAGCGATCCGGCTTGCACTGAAAGCCTTCCTTCCCTCTGTCCGGGGAAGTGTTGTGCAGGTGTTCACGGACAACACCACCGCCATGTGGTATTGCAACAAACAGGGCGGGGTGGGGTCGTGGACCCTTTGTCAGGAGGCTCTGCACCTCTGGACCTGGCTGGAACACCAGGGCATCACCCTGGTGGTTCAACATCTGGCGGGCTCTCTGAACGTCAGAGCAGACTAACTCAGCCGCCGGTGCATGATGGATCATGAATGGCGTCTGAACTCGGACGTGGCGCAAGGTCTCTTTCTGCAGTGGGGAGAGCCTTGGTTAGATCTATTCGCCACCGAAGAGAACGCGCAGTGTCAGCAGTTCTGCGCGTTGGAATTTCCAAGGCAGCACTCGCTCGGAGACGCTTTTCGTCGTGAGTGGAGTTGCGGTCTGTTGTACGCCTTTCCGCCTATACCACTTCTGCCCAGAGGGCTGAAGAAGATCAGGCGCAACCGGGCCCAAGTCATCTTAGTGGCTCCGGATTGGGCACGAAGGTTCTGGTATCCCGAGCTACTCAGTATGTCAATCGATCCTCCGATACGACTGCCTCTTCAGGAGGACCTTCTGTCGCAGCAGCAGTGGACGGTCCTCCACCCGAACCTGTCCAGCCTCCACCTCCTTGCGTGGAGATTGAGCGGCGGCAGCTGATGCCATTTGACTTGCCTCCTGAAGTCTGTGATGTCCTTCTGGCAGCCAGGCGTCCCTCCACAAAGACGGTATACGCCTGCCGGTGGAACAAATTTGTGGCATGGTGCACAGCAAAGGCTGTGGATCCCCTTTCCGCCCCTCTTTCTGAGGTTCTACTCTTTCTTCTTTCTTTGGCCCAGCAGGGCTCTGCTCTGGGCACCTTGAAAGGTTATCTTGCTGCAATCTCTGCCTTCTTACGGCTTCCTGATCAGCCTTCTCTTTTCAAGTCCCCTGTTGTTTCACGTTTTCTCAAAGGCATTACTCACATGTTCCCTCCTGTCCCCCTCGTAATGCCTCAGTGGGACTTGAATCTTGTTCTGACCTTTCTGATGTGCGCTCCTTTTGAGCCTCTTCACAATTGTCCCATTCGTCTTCTGACCCTGAAAACTGCTTTCCTGGTAGCTATCACCACGGCTAGACGGGTGAGTGAGCTCCAGGCTCTGTCATCTAAGCCTCCCTTTATTTCTGTTCATCTGGACAAGGTTGTCCTCCGGCCTCGTCCTTCTTTTCTACCGAAAGTGGTGACCCCTTTTCATCTCGGGCAATCTGTCACGTTGCCCACCTTCTTTCCGCCTCCGCATCCTTCAAAAGAGGAAGAGAGGCTCCACCGTCTGGACCCAAAACGGACGCTGTCCTTTTATTTGGACCGCACCAAACAGTTCTGGGTGGACGACCAACTTTTTGTTGGATACGTAGGAGCTAAGAAGGGGAAAGCGGTACACAAACGGACCATCTCGCGGTGGGTTGTGTTGTGTATTGAAATGTGTTACTCCTTGGCAAAAAAGGACCCTCCTGTTGGGTTGAGGGCCCATTCCACCCGGGCCACAGCGGCTACTGCCGCCCTGGGCCGGGGAGTTCCCTTGCCGGACATCTGTCAAGCGGCGACGTGGGCTTCACTGCACACGTTTGCCAAGCACTATTGCCTGGACAGCCAAGTCCGGAGAGACCGCTTCTTTGGCCATTCTGTTCTCCAGGACTTTCTGGTGTGATCTTGGTTCGCAGACCCACCACCGGGGTTGGTATTGCTGGGGTATCTATTCTAAGGTGAGGAATCTAACTAACGTGTTTCTTTCAGATGAACAAGTTACTTACCTTCGGTAATGATGTATCTGTAAGAAACATTAGTTAGTTAGATTCTTCACCGACCCACCCATCCTCCCCGTTCTGCGAACTGACATCTAGGGTTAAGGCTATCCTTTTCAGGGCCCTACATTTTTTGGCACCAGTGTTGGTCTCTTGCATGGCTCTGCATTCCTGGCGCGGAAAGCTATGTACAAGAACTGACGTCAGCGCGCGAGGGCGGCGTCTAAGTACTACGACGACGTCATTCCGGCGCACGACGCCGACGACGGACGCGGAGCCGCAGACGACGCCTAGCGACGCGCAAGGGGTATTGCTGACGAAAAATCTTTCCGGATCCAGCCTGACGCCTGGGGATATTCTAAGGTGAGGAATCTAACTAACTAATGTTTCTTACAGATACATCGTTACCGAAGGTAAGTAACTTGTTCTTCTTTGCATTTGTGGTATGAACCTCTGTGTGCATGCGCTATACTAAATACAAATGCTATTTGCGAGCTCGGAACAGCAAAGTTGTTTATAGTATTCTGTTTTAAGGCCTGTAGCAGGGCAGAACTCCCACACCCTGTGCTAATGTTCCAAAAACATGCAAGGGAACGCAAAATGGAGCCAAAAACCGATTTAGATGCGGTAGGAAGAGTTTATTACAAGACACTCAAATTAACCACAAAATCTATGCAGGGATTGGCAGCATTGCATGGAGGACTTGTAAATTTGTAAATATTGACTTCCCCACCTCCTGTTCTCCGCATCCGATCCAGATGCATAGTGAAACAATCTTTGAGGACCAGCATGTAAAAACATGGAGAATATGGTTGGTATACAAACACCTAGGGTTATTATCTCTCATGCAACTGAACTGCTACACTTCATTGCGCAAATGGTAAAAAAAAGTGCCTAAAACCAGGTTTGCGTAGGGCCACGTGCCAATGATGTCCCTGGCCGCTCTTGTGCAAAAACTGACTATTTTGCCTGGCACTCAGCCTTGCAGTATGGCCAAAGCCGAGCAAACAGTGCCTGCTCTGGGATTGGAACTCCAGGTACAGCCTCCAGAACAAATTCCAACGTGCCGACACCTGTGCAAGAGTAAGCCATGCAAGATGTGTGTGTAATATAGCATAAATCACACATGCACATATAGGTATATCACATGATATGCCACTTACAGATTTTTGCGCCTGGTTCCGCTTGGTGTAAGATTTCGATGCAAAGCCAGGCTGGGCCGGTAGTTGATCTGGCTTTGCCTCAAATCTTAGGGATGTTTGGCCTGGCTTGCCCCTGACACACTGCATTGGCGTAAATTAACAGGAGTTTAGCAGTTCATAGTTCAAACCGATTTTCAGACTTTGTGAGAAGCTAAAAAACTTTACTGCAGAAAAATGTATGGTGTCTACCATTTGTGCTGCATGAGCCCCCACGCAAACCTTTAGTAAGTCTGTGCCTGAGTAGTGGTAAAACATAACAGATCTCCACAGTTAATCTAAGTGTTAGCTTTAGGGTCAGTGCAGAGGAATTGTTTTAGTTTTTAGGGTTAGGCTTAAGGTCAGAATGAGTCTTCAAATGTAGGGTAGCATTAAACCTCTGAGTGAGGTTCAGGTTTTAGGGTGATGGTTTTATCAAGTTTTTTTTTCTCATTTTATTTGCGCTGTGGGACTTCATATTTGCTATACATATTGCAATTGTGCTTTTGTGTTCAACATAAAGGTTTGTAAGCACTACAATGTTTGTATCATGGCCCACTGCGCTATAGATTGCCCCAAAGAATGATAGATAACCAATACACAGAGTCAACAATCAATAGTCTTAAACTAACAAGACTGAAGCAGAGACAACAAAGAGATCAGCCAACCCTATTGATCACAGGTCTTGTAACAACCATCAAACGTTTGCTACTTCCATTGTTAGAGCTCCACGACTCAGTAGATGATCAGTAGATTCCTCACCACAGAAGTCCTGACCCAAGTTGGACTGGCCTTAGTCAGCTGCCGCATTGATTATGCCAACTCACTCTATGTTGGTATTCCGGCATATCAACTACAACGTTTGCAGCTGGTGCAAAACCAGGCAGCCAGACTAATCTATCATCAGCCCAAATGGTACCATGTTACGCCACTAATGGAAAGATTACGCTGACTCTCAATAACCAAACGTTGAGCATTTAAGTTCCAGTGCATCATCTTTAAAGCTCTGTATGGCAATAACCCGGCATTTATATCCTCTCGGATCCAGCGCTATGTCCCTTCTCGGGATCTCAGGTCCACTCGTCTGAATCTTCTGGTCACCCCTTCCTTTAAACGCAAGAAACACGGGCACTAAGATTTGCGGTCTTGGCCCCCCAATTCTGGAATTCTCTCACTCTGCAGATTAGATCACTGACCTCCTATGCCAAGTTTAGGAAACTGTTAAAGAACTTGCTATTTCGCCAGGCATGTGACTAAACCCCTCAAGCGACAGTACCCCCTGGTCTCCAGCGCCATGAAACCGTTTGGATTACGTGCGCTTTACAAGTTCCTTTTACATAATAAGCGCAATGTGAAGGCAATTGAAGAACTTCTTCCTTTTCTATTACTCCAAATCACATTGCAGGTCCCATGACCCAGTCTGCCTTTTCATAGCGACCATGATGGCTGTTGCTGAACTAACTGCTTTAGGTATGCCAATACGGGAAGCCAAGCCAATGAGGGAAAGCATTAGTGCATATTTTGGTGTGAGGATGACAGCAGAAAGAATTTTAGTATCTGCTAGCTTCCGCTTATTGCTGGTAATTGGAGAGCATCTTTCTAATTTAATGTTACAAGCTTCATCCCCTCCTCCTGTTAATGTGACTCAGTCTGCCCGATAATGATGTGTAAGATGGCTTACATAGGAAGGCATATTATTTTCTGTTCTCGCTCTACCTTCTGTAAAACTCAATAAGTAAGATTATAAAGCTTCCCCCTCACCATACATAGCGCTCATCTCCACTCAGTTACTTTATAAAGAAGTACGTTTCTGAAGCTTTGCAAATTGAGCAGAAGTTCCATTGTAGTTACAGATCAGAGGCATCAGGACTCGTAGAAAGAGCTAATGATACACGGAAGTTAGCAAAAGTGTGTGCTTCGACATCACTGAACTGGCTAGATGCACTACCACTTGTGCTGCTGAGTATCCGAAACACACCAAATAAGAAGACGAGAATTCCCTCACGAAGTATTGATGTGGAGAGCCATGAAAATGCCTCACACTTCTTCAACTGACATTGTGTTGGATCACTGCAAAGACTACACTGATGAAGTACGAACATTGCTTTGAAATGCTCAAGCTTGCTACAGTGGATCCACACATCTCGCGCAAAGAGAGTGAAGATTGCAGATGAAGACGTGGTGACAACAGCAACTCATTCCCAGTGTCAAGCTCAAGTTTGCAGCATGGATCCAGAGGGGGTGGAGAACATCAAGATCAGAATCAAGTTCTAGATCAAAACCAACAAGAACAAAGTGAAAATCAAGAAACTCAGAAACAGGGAGTGAGTCTAAAAATTTGAGTTTTGAAAATCCCCAGAGGAAATCAATTTGCTTCTCTGGAGATTTGTTGGAGTACCGGGGCATCTTCCTAGACTCCGGTCACATGGCAGCGTCCCTAAATGACAGGGCAGATGAACTGAGCACACGTCGTCTGGCAGGTCATACATGGTGGCTACATCCCAAGATCGCTCAAGGCATCGTCCACCAGTGGGAAGAACCCTGGCTAGATCTAGTTGCCACTGTGGAGATTGTGGAGTGTCACCAGTTTAGTGAGTTGTAGTTTCAGCAAGTACACTTGTTGGGGGACTCATTCCAGATGGAATGAAACAAGGGACTTGTGTATGCCTTCCTGGTACTTTCTCCCCTACCTATAGTTTTGAAGAAGATCAAGAATGGCAGGCCCAAGTCATTTTGGTGGCTCGGGAGTAGGCCAGGAGAGAGTGGTACCCGGAACTCCTGAGCTTGAGCATCTGTTCTCTGTTTAGTCTGACACTCCGACAGGACCGCTGTCTCAGCAATAGGCCAGTGTCTGCTACTAAAATCTTTGCAATCTATACTTCCATGCATGGACATAGAGCAGTGGCAATTTACTGTATTTGATTTTCCTCTTGAAGTGGTGGATGTCGTCCTCACCACCAGACCCCTCTCCACAAAATCCATTTATGCTGGGTGCTGGTACAAATTTGTGTTTTGATGCAGTGCCGGAAACACAGACCTCTTACAGCCGAAACGGTTGGATGTTCTTTTATATGTCAGAAAAGCCTTGCAGTGGCCACTATAGAGGGTTATTTATCTGCCCTTAAGTCCTTCCTACGTTTGCTGGACCACCATCCTTCTACAAATTACCTGTGATAGAGTTTATTTAAAGGTTGGAGACACATTTCCTCCCACGACCTTTGTAATGTCACAGTGGGACCTTGATTTCTTGACATTCAGCCGATGTGTAGGTGCTCACTGTGTCTCCTGACCTTGAAGATGATCCTCATTGTGATTATGGCAGCTTGTTGTGTGAGTGAACTACAAGAACTTTCAGTACAACGACCCTCCACAACCACCTTCCCAGACAAATTGATGCTGGGAACTCTGGTGGCCTTCTTACCTAAAATTACGACTCCATTCCACAGTAGGCATTCCATCAGTCTATCAGTGTTCTTTGCTCCCCCTCATCCTTCAAAAGAGAAGGAAAGGTTCCATCAGTTGGACATAAATCATGCCAAGGATCATCAAGTTGAGTGAGCAGCTGCTTGTGGGGTTCTCCTGAGCAAAGAAAGAGAAGGCGGTGCAGAAGAGGACCTTGTTGAGGTGGATTGTCCTCTGCATTAAGATCAGCTACACACGGGACAAGAAGCAACCCCTGGAAGGCCTGAGAGCCCATTTTTACCAGGGTTATGTCTGCTATCACTACATTGGTGCGCGGAGTGCCTGTCCTTGATATTGCCAGGCTGCGATATGTTCATCTGTGCATACGTTCATGAAGCACAACAGGAAGAGCACTTTAGGCACTTGGTTCTGCAAGACTTTTTCCCACCTTGAGGAGGTTCTGCTTTGCTATCTTTTATAAGGTGAGGAATTTGTGGTTAAGAAAATCCAACTGAAAAACAAGTTAATTACCTTCGGTAATGCTATTTTTGGTGTATGCTCTATTTAACCTCAGATTTCTCACCCCCCCTCTCGCTTCCCTGTCTGGAGTGACCTCTTATCAACATCTGAAAATGTCCCAATTAGTATCCAATGTTCTGTAAGCAACAATTCTTCACATGTTGCATCTGGGGGCGGGGAAAGATAAGAAACTGAAGTCAGTGCGCAGAGGTGCTACTTGTAAGTGGCTCCACTCACTCACTTCCATGGTAGTATGGAGCCATAAGGCGCCACCTAGTAATGTGAAGGAGCATTATTGTGAAAATAAAATCTTCAGATCCAGTCTGACACCTCGGGGGAATATTCCAAGGTGAGCGATTTGCAGTTCGATAGAGTATTCACCAGAAAGAGTGTTAATGAAAGGTGTTCCTCTTGGCTGTCCACTGTTTCCCTCCCAACATCTAGATGCTAGCCCCCCAATTTTTGGCACACACTGATGATGCCATTTTGTGTGATTCTACTTGGTTGGGCCTGCACAGTTTAGTGACAAAAGTGGGTGCTAAACTAAATCATCTCGCAATAAATTACTCTAAGACAAACGTGATGTCAGTCCATCTAAATTGAAAGAAGAAAAATAATTGATGGTCTCCTGAAGATGTCTTCATCAAGTACACTCCTGTTGCAAAAGCGAAGCCTATTATTTCAACATGGCTTTGAAGGACACTGTAACAAAACCGAGCTGTCCTCTGACATTTTGGAAAAAACTTAAGACCTTTTTTAAAAACTAATTTAAATTGACTCTCTTCTTTCTGCAGGGCTTGGTGGATGATTTCCTAGCGCGGGTACACTCCGTTAGGAGTAACTAAGCGCTTTATGAATTTTCAATCAATTAATCAACTGATCCACTTCTTTTTTAATGTTGTACTTTTCTGATTTCCTTCTTTTTTTATGTGGCTATCTGAACAACCATGTCTTTACCTCTTCAGATGAGAAGACGTGTGCTTAGCACGGCTATCACATCCTCGATAGAAGTTAATGTTTTACTTATGTGAGATCAGTCTGTCCTTGGCTTTGATGTTGGGGATCCAGCTGAAGGAAGGGCCACTCCTCACATCCTGAGAGGGCAGGAAAACGTCTCATTTGGGTGATCACTGAAATGACGTTTCGCGACCAGTGCTGCAGTTCCTATGCTTATTAAGTAAATGAGGAGTTTTGCATTAGCATTTATGCACAGTGTGCGTCACGTTGGCATTATTGGGTGATGTGGGTTTTCAACCATGGCAGTGTGCTTGAACCCCATCATTATCTGCGGGGTGGGAGCTTCCAGATAGTCAATGTTTTTTCTACATGCTAATGCAAAGGCCGGTTCCCAGCAGCCCTAATAAGTTCCTAGATCTAAAATAGGAGCTATACTCACAGTGTGAAACACCTATGTCTTCACAGCATACAGTCGATTGAAAGAATAAAAGGTGCGTGTCTGTGTTTTGGTTCAGCATGACTGTAAAAAGAACTAGCTGTTCGCGTTCTCCACCCACCCCCTGCATTGGATACACCTAGAGGTTTGCCCTGGCCTCACAGAATTATTTCTTACTCAGTGAAAGGCAGTCTCTTATTGCCTGTGGGGATTTTAACAAGACACACAGGTTGGCATCCCGGATTTTTCCATGACTGGGCACATATAAGGGGCTAATAATAAGAATACGGAGACACAACTGGTGAGTGCAGCCAGTGGCGACTATGTTCAGTAAAAAATGGTGGGGCGCGAAGGTGCTACTCACCATAAACCGGAGCTGGAGCACAATCGCTGTGGCACTTCTCCTTTCCACAAGCAGGAAAAGGGAGGACTTCCTTCCTGCTTGTGGAACGTAACTTAAACCAACCCTGGAGCTGCTTTCATTCTGTAATAGCAGCTCCAGGAATGGTGGGAGCAGGCTCACCCAGTGCTCATTTTAAGGCTGGCTGCCTGTGCCAGCAATCCCCAGGCTGCTTCACAGCCTTTGGATTGCTGGGTCTACAGTATGCATGTCAGGCTGGCCGTCATGCGCACTGTAGACCAGTGCTGTCATCCTGCATTTGGAGGATTCAGCTCTGCCACACCCTTGCGCTGTAGACCGTGTGAGCCTGTGCGGTGGCAAATAAATAAAATGCCATTTCATCAAGCCTGCTGATAAGGGCAGGGAGATCGATTGTGGTACAAGATACAGTGAAATACGAGAATGAGATTCCGAGACTGTTGAACAATCAAGCACACTACAGGAAGCTAAGGACCCTTTACGCAAACTACAAGATGAAATTATAAGGGCCACAGATATAGGATTGTGAGCTGCGTATATGAGTGAAAAGGAACATGTGTTGCTCAATAAGCCACATCCCAGAATACCACTAATATATACACCCCCTAAAGTACACAAGAGTAGCGTGAACCAACAGGAAGATACATAATCTGGGGCTGTGGTTCGGTTCTGGAGCTATTGGGCATATTTGTGGAGTTCTATATCAAACCATAAGTTCCTAAGATTGTTTCATATGTCGGAGGTAGTACCGACCTTATAAATTGCATTGAAGGTATCACATTTAACCATGTACAACACATCCTAGTAACTCTTGATGTAAAGTCTTTCTACACAAATGTTCCTCAGAAGCCAGCCATGAGGATTATATGGAGGGTACTCGATACCACAGACAGTGGTATCTCTGTGGAATTCATCATGCAATTATCTGAGGTAGCACTGACAAAGAACTACGTTATGTTATGTTATGTTATGTTAAAATGGGACTTTTATAGCGCAACGGCTACTCCAAAGGAGTGTCCCGGCGCTTTGTGCTCCAGACCTAAAGAAAGAACTGGAAAACATAACAGTAAAAAGACAGGAGCCTAAAAGAGGAAGCGGACTAACCAGAGAACAGCCAAGTTTTTAAGTCCTTCCTGAAGGCAAGCAAGTTCGAGGTAGTCCGCAAGGACACCGGTAGAGAGTTCCATAGCTGGGGGGCAAGGAATCTAAAGGACCGGCCGCCTAGACGAGCCCTTTTGATACGTGGTACCCGAGCTAGAGCCAATGTTTCCGACCTGAGGGATCGTGTAGGTCGGTAGAAGTCCAGCCTCTTCTGGAGATATTTTGCACCATTACCATGCAGGGCCTTATGGGCTAGGGTCATGGCCTTGAACAGTATCCTCTTCCGTACAGGAAGCCAATGGAGGGATAGAAGAAGGTTAGAGGCACTAGTGCGACGATGCAGGCCAAAGATCGCTCGAGCGGCAGCGTTCTGGGTCACCTGCAAACGCTGAAGGAGATATTCTGGCAGACCCAGATATAGAACATTTGCATAGTCCAATCTGGATCCTATAAGTGCCTGGACAGTTATCCTCCGATGTTCCTCAGATAGAAGGGGAAAAAACTTACGCAACATTCTGAGGATCCCGAAACATGTTCCCGTAAGAGTAGCAACCTGGGATTTGAGCGAAAGCTCATTGTCAATTTTTACTCCCAGGTTCTTAGCCCACTTAGATGACTGAGTTGGAGGGAACATGTCAGCAGGCCACCACCCATGCCAATCTGGTTCCGATGGGCATCCGAAGAATAGTATTTCGGATTTATCCGAGTTGCACCTGAGGCTGTTGAGTTGGAACCAATTAAAAACAGCCCCAAGGCACTCACGGATCCTTTCTCCATCGAACTCTTCGCTCTTACGGCAGGTGAACAGAAGCTGGGTGTCGTCAGCATAAGAGACGATCCGGGCCCCATAGGACTCTGCCAATGTCGCCAGAGGGGTCATAAGGATGTTAAATAGAGTGGGGCTCAATACAGAGCCCTGAGGCACTCCGACTCCCAATGGCGGCATTTCGGCAGATCCAGGTGGGACCCAGACCGTCTGCCGGCGGTTGGCTAGAAAGGAACGAAACCAGTTGAGCACCGTCCCCCCCAGACCGATGTCGTGTAGTCTAGTGAGGAGATCCTCATGGGGGACGGTGTCAAACGCCGCCGACAGGTCTAGCATAACTAACATCACCCTGCCTCCGGTATCTAGCACCTCCTTCACGATCTCAGAAACTTCCAGGAGCGCCGTCTCGGTGCTTAAGTTGGAGCGAAAGCCCGATTGGGATTCATGGAGTAACTCGTTTGACTCCAGGAAGTTAGAAAGCACGTGTTTCTCCAGGATCTTGGTAAGTGCTGGAAGGAGCGAGATTGGCCTATAGTTGGAGGGCACTTCTCGGTCAAGATTAGGCTTTTTGATAAGAGGGATGACCATGGCCTGTTTCCAGGACTGGGGCAGAAATCCCTGACTCAGGGAAAGGTTAAGAATGGGATTAGCTATGGGGTTAACGGCATCTGCCATTCTCGCTAAGAATTTTGCTGGACAGGGATCTAGCGGTGAGCCCGATTTAAGGTTCCTCATCAAGGCTAAGGATGCGGCAGCCGAAAGGGGCTGGAAGTCTAGCAGAACTGGGCCTGGAGACGACAGGAGAGTTGTCTCAATCGGCAGAGTTGGCGGGTCATCTATAGGTCTCAAAGGAAAGGAATCCTGAATTTGCCTAATTTTGGTGGTAAAAAAATTAGCAATGGTGTTGGCCCAGGTCTCCACCGGAGCGTCCTGAGCTGAGATTGACCGCGGGCTGGTGAATTCTCGCACAATTGAGAAAATCTCCTTACAGGAGTTTGCCGCGTCTTCAATCCTTTTGGCAAAATAGCATTTATTGCCCTGAAGTATTAAATCATGATATGATTTCATCATGGTTTTATAAAGTTGTTTGGCCTCAGGTTCGTACTGGGCTCTCCAAGCCCGCTCAGCGACTTTGCATTGCCTACGGTGATGGGCCAATTCCTCCGTAAACCAAGGGGCCGAGACCCGTTGGGCGGCAGACCTGGGTGGCTGTAATGGGGCGAGCTCATTTAATCTAGCAAGGAGCCAGGATTGCAGGCTCTCCAGGTCTTTCTCCAGGTCACCCGTATAAGACATGGGGTGATCCACCAGAGCCTGCGCTAGCAGATCCGGAGTCACCCGATGGAGTGCCCTATAGCTGCTACCCTGCTGTCTCGTGGCACTGGCCATAGAATTCGTAGTAGATGATATTTCAAAATGAACAAGACAATGATCAGACCATAAGACTGGCAGAAGTGTTACAGCCATAATAGGTGAGGTGGAAAAAACCTGGTCAAGTGTGTGGCCTTTATCATGGGTCGGGCCAAAGATATAGGGGGAAAGGCCCAGAGTAGATGTAATATCAAGCAGCTTGATAGCATCCTGGTCTTGGTGATCATCCATATGGAAGTTAAAATCTCCAGCCAATATACACCGCTCCGATCTTAGAACAAGGACCGACATAACCTGCTGGAGATCATCAAGAAAGGATCCCACCGGGCCCGGAGGTCTGTAAACAACAAGACCCTTCAGCGCTTGCTGAGGCGATAGGGAGATGGTAAAGGCAAGAGAGTCAGCCCCTACGATGGTATTTGTGTGCGTGACCGTGCACGGAAAAGATTTTTTCACAACCAGGGCAACTCCTCCCCCCCCTACCCTTGTCTCTATCTTGTCGATGGATGATATAGTCAGAGGGAATGGCTACCGCGATGTCCGGGTGGGAGGATTCATTGAGCCATGTCTCAGTGAGCATCAGACAGGTAGGACTGGTCGTCGAAAGGAGATCATAAATCTCTTGAGTGTGTCGGTGCAACGACCTTGTATTAAGGAGTAGACAAAGATGTTTAATGCTACAATCCTTAATAGAGTGGGGGGAAGGGAGATTGCGAGTAGGATGCCATTTACAGACAGGGCACTTATGTTTACCCCTATATCGGCCAGGAAAGACTGAGTGACAGGACGCATCCCCGTCACGCAAAGAGTAGAGTTCCTGAGCGGAGTAGGAAAGCATAAGGGCCAGAAGTACCTGCCACGCCGAACGCCTCCGGGACGCTGACGGGCGCAGACGGGCAGGACTCTGGCACGACTCCGGCGCAGGTCCGGCGCGTCCGCAGTCCGCGTCCGCTGCGCGGAGGGAGGGGTGAGCTTTTTATAGCGCTACTAGAGCGCGAGGGCGGAGAGTCCTACCCCCAAGATGGCGGCCAAAATGAGATCCCAGCCCTCGGCGTCAACACTCAGCCGAGGGCGGTCTCACAGTCCCAGGCGAGGGAGAGGGAGCAGGGCAAAGCGCTTACAAGCGCTGGGAAGTCTAAGGCAGGCAGTGCTAGGCTCAGGCACGCTTATAACACAAGCGCGAGCACAAGCTGCACAAGACAAAAATTAAAATGACAAGCATGAAAGTCAAACACGCTAGGTTAAAAATGCCAAAGAATAGTAGAGAGACCTCCCGGCTTCCGCCTCAGGAGGGAAAGGTAGGTAGCAGTTGTTAATCACATGCAAGATGTTCCGTTTCCCTTTTATAGCGCTACTAGAGCGCGAGGGCGGAGAGTCCTACCCCCAAGATGGCGGCCAAAATGAGATCCCAGCCCTCGGCGTCAACACTCAGCCGAGGGCGGTCTCACAGTCCCAGGCGAGGGAGAGGGAGCAGGGCAAAGCGCTTACAAGCGCTGGGAAGTCTAAGGCAGGCAGCGCTAGGCTCAGGCACGCTTATAACACAAGCGCGAGCACAAGCTGCACAAGACAAAAATTAAAATGACAAGCATGAAAGTCAAACACGCTAGGTTAAAAATGCCAAAGAATAGTAGAGAGACCTCCCGGCTTCCGCCTCAGGAGGGAAAGGTAGGTAGCAGTTGGTAATCTTTATGATCAACAACCAGTTTTAATTGCAAAAGAAAGATGTTGCTTTGCGAGTGTGCCTTGCACTGGACATAACAATTCTGTATGTAGCCGAGTTTGAGTCGAATTTAGGGCCATATGTATGAAAACCCCCTTTATCGAGTTTCAATTTGCGATTTTTAGCGACTCGCAAGTTGAGAATCGCAAAACGGGATGTATATAAAAAATCGCAATTAAATAGCGATTCCGTAAAAATCGCTATTTAATTGCGAGATGTGAAATAGCGATTCCTTATCATAAGAAATCACAAAATTGCGATTTTCACAAATTCGGAATCGGAAACTCAGGTGCAGCATGATGACATCACAACCAGGAAGTGTGACTACCCATGCTGCACCTGAGTTTCTGAAGCACAGTGTGAGAGAAGGAGTGGAGGTGAGGGAACTCTGCTGTGCAAGAACCAATGGCAGACACTGGAGACATGGCCAGCCAGGACAAACAACAGCAGGGGGAAACAGGCAGGAAGAGGAAACATAAGTTCTCAGAACCTGAATTGGAGGTCCTGATACAGGAGATGGTGACAAGCCATGAACTGCTCTTTGGGAAGAAGTCCCTGCAGGTACCGGAGAAACGCAAGCGCCGGATCTGGTCGGACATCCAGCGCAAAGTGAATGCAGTAGGTGTCACCCACAGAAGCGTGGAAGAACTAAGAAAGCGCTGGTATGACATGCGCCAGCGCTCCAAGGAGAAGGTGGCTGCCAGGTTGGAGCAAGCTAAGAAGACTGGTGCTGGGCCCTCCACCGCCACTGACTCCACACCACTTGAGGAACTGGTTGAGGAGACCCTGCTACCAGAGAGTGTGATGGGCGTGTCCGACCTGGACAGCTCCAACCACCCGCCACCAAGACAAGGTAAGAAGCATGCCATCCCCCCCCTGATACCCACCAACTACCCCCACACACCCATTAGCGACCCATGGGCAGAATAAAACAAAAACTCCAGTGCAGGTACCCAAGCACACACAGCAATGCATTATGGGAGATGTAGTCACTTGCGCATTACAGTGGTGCATTTACACCCAGCCAGTCCCTACCAGCATATGCACATCAGGAAAGCCCAAATACAGACAGACAGACAGTACCCAACAGTGAAATTTAATACAGGACAAGTGCTAGCCTGGTCAGAAAATTAATGTATGCATTTACGTCCACAGCACCATCAGCAACACAGGAACTAGCCAGGGGAGGAGAGGACGAATCACAACACACAGAGGCACCAGGGCAAGAGGAGGAGACGGAGGAGGAGGACAGCCCAGTAACCCCTCCACAACGCCGCAGGTGTACTGTAGTGCCACCACTGCCCCCATTGGAGGATGAAGGCCAGGACACAGATGGTGATGAGGAACCAGTCCCAGCACAGCCAGAGCCACGACACTGTGCTGATCTGATCTCGCCAGTTCCAACAAGGCGCAGGGCACGTCCATCCACCAGTGGAGCAGCCCCAAGAGAGGACACAGTCTTCGGCGGGCTGGAGGGCCAAATGTTGGCGGTACAGCGCCTGCAGGCAAAAAATATACGCTTGTTACAGAGGAAGGTCAGGGCTGGCTTCATGGGCATGACAGGTGCCCTGGAGGCACTCTGTGTGGAACTGAGGGAAGATCGTGCTGCTAGGCACAGGGAGATACAGCGCCTAGACACGTACACATGGGCAGTTAACCGTCTGGCCTCAGCAACAAATGTGCTGTCAAGGCGCAGCATGTGCATGCAGCGTGAGGTGGCACACAACAGCCAGGACGTGGCAAGGGCCTTGGTTCAGATAACATCTGCTGTGGATGAGCTGCGGGTAGCTCGCACTACAGGACCAGGAGTCCTCACTCCAACCGATGAGGACGCTCAATCAGGCAGGAGCAGCATCACCTCCCCACAACCCCTGGAGAGGCGCCGTAGTGGGCGTCACAGCAGGCCTACTGGGACATGTGAGGAGGGCACTGTGCACCCCCTGCCAGGGGCTCCGGCACGACAGGGCCGCACTTGAGGTGCACTAGGATTGGACCATGAGTTGGGTGCCCCAACACAGTTCACATGGACACTTGCTCCGGATTGTGCAATCGCACTGTGATGATAACATGTGCCGTGCATTTCACTATACATTGTGGGGAACCGTAATTTTTCCTGATGTTAAGGAAATAAACCACTGCCTCCCAAATTATATTTAGCATTGTGTCATATTTTCTTACCTAGAAATAGTGGCGTGTAATCTCATCTCGCCTCTGGCGCCCAGCAGCTGCACCAACAACACCGGCTGGCATGCGTCCTGGCGCTGGCCTCTCATCATCGGATGAATCCGAGTCACTGAGCTCGACTGGGGTGCCTTTCCTGGTGGTGATGTTGTGCAGCATGGCACATGCTACCACTATCTTGCAACAGGTCTAGGGGCTGTATTGTAGTGCTCCTCCACTCTTATCTAGGCATCTGAACCTGCTCTTGAGTATCCCGAAGGTCTGCTCAATGGTACTTCTGGTAGCTATGTGGGCACTGTTGTACATCCGCTCCCCAGTGTTGGCAGGATTCAGGTAGGGAATCAGAATGAAGTCACTGACCGCATACGCACTGTCACCTGTGGGGTAGGAGGGATATGGCTAAACACTGTCCTGACAATGCTTTACTTGTGTGTCCTTTGTACAAATGCATTTACCTAGTAGGTATCCCTCACCAAACTCCCTACTTGCGAGTCGACGGTGTATCCCACTGTGGCGGAAGATGAATGCGTTGTGCGTGCTGCCTGGGACTATGTCGGTGATGATGTGCTTGGCATTACACACCACCTGTATGTTCAGGGAATGGTAGGATTTACGATTCCTGAACACATACTCGTTCTGTGAAGGGGGGGATATTGCGACGTGTCCCATCTAGGCATCCAATGACGTGGGGAAATTGGGCTATTTGATAGAACTCCTGCTTGGTCTGGTCTAGTGCCTGTGGTGTGCTGGGGAAGTGGATGTGGTGATTCAGCCTCTGGAGCATAGCATCAAGGAACGTGTGGAAAAAGCGCGACAATGCACTCTGTGGGACCCCTCCTGCTGATGCTATCACCCCCTGGAAGCTACCTGATGCCAAGAGATGCAGTGAGCACAGGACCTGGATGTGGGTGGGGATGGTGTGTGTCCTGTGCATGCAGTGTTCAAGTATAGGTTTGAGCTCCTCAAATTAAATCAAGGATGCTCTCTTCATCCAGCCTGTAGTTCATATGGGTCTCCTCCGCAGTGCGTTGGAACAGGGTTATGCACGCACGAAAGATCCTCTGCTGGCGTCTCCTCCTCTGTACAGCAGCTCTGATTCGCAGCCTCCTGGCTATCACATACAGCCCAGCCATTGTGGAGAAATCTGTTGCATTGTAGGCCTCCTTAAATAGTTTGCACCTGGTTACCACCTGCTCAGACTTGGTGGTAATTGCGATTCTCTAATTTGCGAATATGATGAAATCGCAATTTGCGAGTTTTTCATACATTTCATTGCGATTACCAAAATTGCGATTTTTCCAATTGCGAAATTTGTTAGGAGCTAATCGCAAATTTGGTAATCGCAAGACAATTCGCAGACTTTCTGTGTGATTAATCGCTATTTTAGCGATTCCTTATATTTGCGATGCGAGAATGTCTCAAACATCTCGTTTAGCGAAATTTTAGTCGCAAATGCTTTTTTTTGTGATTTGCAGCGTTTGCAAGTAAAATTTGGCTTCATACATATGGCCCTTAGTCCTGTGTCCAGAGAACCTGTATAGAACAACATTTGCCTATGGTGTAGGTAACATAGACATTTTCACGATCCGGCAGGATGGCATGAGACAGGGGCGTAACACAGGCCCCCGCAGCACCAGCGGTGCGGGGGGGGCGCTAAGCTCCAGGGGGCCCCCTCAGCACAGCTCTCTGGCTGGAGAGCTCCTCATTGAGCCCGAAGGGGGCCCCTCCACGTACCTTGCAGGGAGGCCCCCTCAATTTTTGTTAGCCCAGTCGCATGAGAGACTTAGAGGAGTTTATTAGCTGGCTTAACAACCAGGGCACTGATCTGAAATTCACATCTAATCGCAATACAGAAGAGATTCATTAGCTGGATCTCTTAGCCAAATATGAAAGAGATGAACTTTACACCACACTATACAGACACAATCTCCCTCTTACTATACAGTACCTTATCACCGAAGGGCACTGAGGGACAGCCAGCTCTATGGTGAATTCCTACAGATCAGACACTGCTGTAGTCACAAACATGATTACTTTAGAGAGACAGAGTCAATTCAAATACATTTATAGCGATAGGATACCCTATGAGGGTAGCACATGGGGCACTGAAGCAAGCATGGTATTGCCGAAGAGAGTCCCCATTAACACCTAAAGAAAGAGCCAACCGAAATGAACGTATAATAATGGTAAGCATATTTAGCAATTTATTGGGGAGTGCAATCGAGCCTATTAATGGTAAAGGAGTAATTTCGCTTTAGGTTCGCGGGCTTCACAATCGAATATAACAGTTTTAGGGAGTTATTCCATAATGGTCCTCCCTCTGAAAAGTATCCTCCCAGATCCTTAATGGTGCCAACAAGTTTTTATCCTCAGCGTCCAGGAGCTTCAAGTACCAGATGGCAACTTTCTTCCTTGTAGGTCTCCCGTCGTGAAGAGAGGACTCGAATTCCCAGTCCCCTCCTACGTCCGGAATCAAAGTTGCAAACCAGGAGGCGAGCTGCACGTATTTAAACCTAGAAAGGGTGCCTCTGGTTTTAACTTTCAGGACTTCCCATGGTAAGATTCCCTGCTCCGTCATCAAGTCTCCCCAAGACTCTACCCCTGCCCGCCTTAACACCCTATATTAAGTATCTTCCTCACCTTGCACCAAAGGTTTAATGCCGTCTTTAAAACATTAAAACATAAAAAAATTGTCAAATATGTAACACAGCAGAGTCCCAGGTGTAGAAGATTTGGCCTTACAAAAGACGATGAGGAATATGTCTTTTTCACCTGTCCCAAAATAAATAAATTTAGAGCAAACATCTAGTCCATCCTAAAAAATATTCTGGGAGTCGCCATTGTATTAAACACCATATTAGTCCTATTGAGGGTGGATAGCATCACACATAGTTCATTGAGCAGGGACCAAATCGGTCAAAATCGGTCTTTTCTTCCATCTGGTATTGTTAGCAAGGAGGGAGATTTGTAATCACTGGATCGACCCTTCACCTCTGGGTGTAATAAATTGGATTAAGACCTGCCGTCTGTGCATGGAAGGCTCTCCTGGGAGGAAGTCTGCAGTGTGGGATGAGTTTCAGTCCTGGCCGGCATGAATCGCGGGTGGGGGGGTCGCACGGGAGGGGAGTTAATTTAATTAATAAAATATATATTTTTTAACTTTCCTTCGCCTCCGGTGCCGGACTCCTGCTTCGCGCCTCCTGCTCTCTGCAAACAGGAATCGGAAGCAGATAGCCTCCCGCTCTTCCCCTAAGCAAATCACAACGTTGCAATGGCAGAGTTGCGATTGGCTTGGACGCCATCTTTACAGGCATCTATGGGGAGGCCGTTTTCTTCATGTAGGCTGCTACGCAGACTACATGAAGAAAACGGAGAGTGCTATGACTGGTTTCGTCGGCCCTAGGGCCGACCAAACAGTCACCGCCCATAACATTGGGTTAGCCACTCTTCCCCGACCCGCCCACCCCCAACCAGGCATACCTTCTTCTGCTTTCTCGCTGTGCGAGAAGCAGAAACGTAAAATGTTATTTATACCATTTTAAGTTTCTGCTTCTCGCACTGCAAGAAAGCAGTGGGGCGACGCACGCTGATGAGTATTAGATGTTCTTGGCTAGAGGGAAAAAATGCCGAAACATAAGATCCAATGATTACACCAATGGCTCAGTTTAGGATTATAGCCCAGCTGGCTAGATCAGTGCGGTGGGAACAACGTGAATGCAATAGACCGAGTGGCGATTACAATTGGTCTGGCGGTCTAAGTATTGCACTCTAACAACACAAAAGTCCGCGGGTCTACAGCAGTCTACCTAAGACACAAAAAACAACAAACCAGCATATTCAGACATAAAGAAGTCCTTCTATAAGGGACCAAGTCCCATCACCCAATGAAGTGGCATGCTTCATCATCTGGGACCTCCCATAACCACACCTGGTGCAGTTAAAGAGCTACGACTCCTTAATTTACTATAAAACGGAGGAGCTCCGGGATGTTTTTATTGATGTAACAAGGAAGGTAAAGATCTCCTGGTGAAAAAAGTTGCCAATAGTGTGGTGAAGCTGAGTGCAGTGTGTGAACTAGAAAAAGTGGTTTACAATTGATTACCAATAGAAAAATATTTTTATTCAATATCCAGTGGTATCAAACTAAAAAAGCAGGAATCTTGGAGGAAACCGTGTACACAAATGTTATAGGAACACGTCCTCAAAGGTCTACATGTTTCAGCCAACCTGTGTCTATACAAAATGACAGTGGCTTTCGTCAGGACCATATAATGACACTACTGCGAAATTAGAAAATGTGAAAAACAAATCAAGAAAGGAACGATACAACCTACACATATACCTACTTATCTGAAGATATGCGGCACCGTAGGAATGTAAATTAATCACTTGTTGAAAAAGAAATAAATTTAACAGGGGAGGAAATGAATGATATATGCTGGTTGCAGTCAAAAGTGTTCAATAACTTAATGCAAATGTGTCAGTAGTAAACATTTGTCATGAAGGAAACTACATTGCCTTCTTACCCGTCATGAATCGGGGATGCGTCCTACACTCCTGGTAACAACTCAGGGCGTGAGGCAACACTCTAAAAGACAAAAGGAACAAACTAATACCAGAGAGAACAGAGGATTGTTTGTTCACTAAAGCAAGCTCGAGCATTCTTGACTATAAAAACAGATGCAGGTGGGTTGATTGACTAGAGAGAGCATGGTTACATAAGCCGACCCAGAGATGGGTATGCTTCCATTCGTCTAAAACACAAATGCTGAAATCCTCAGTGACACGAGTAACCTAGAGGTTCTCTAATGAAGAGTCAAACAGGAATGCAAAGTCCATTTATATCTTAAAAGACACAGTGACCTGTGTGTCACAAGGCAAACAACAGTGTCAAAGAGCGCATGAACACAGCCATCGGAGCACCATGGCCGGATGACTCTCAATGCCATTAGTTTAGCAAAATCTCCGATTCAACGAATCGAGTAGCACCCAAAAATGCAAAAGAGTATAAAGCATGCTTACCTGTCCGTCGTTACCCCGGACCTTCTTCCCGGTTGTTCCGAGCGGTAACCGGAACAGTGTAAGCATGCCAAATTTAAAGACTAACGATGTTTCCTGTACGACGCTAGGCGAATCCTAAGCGTCACCCCCGTCACATGATTAGGGTACCCATGCGTCATACGCATCAAAGAGCGTGTGCGCAAGAAGGCATGCCGGGTATTGTAGTGCGCTCACAAACCTTTAGTGTACTGCAATAGCGTCGTATTGAGAAATCTTGTCTTGAACAGAACCAAACACTGTTGTAACACGGGCTCTCTGATCTCATCATTGTGCCGAGCTAACAGCCTGTAATACACGCAAAATCCCCCATGGGTGCTGCGAAATAAGTCCTGTTACGAACAACGATTTAGAAGTCGTGTCTCGAACAGGACAAAAAAAAGGAATATATTGGTGTGTCACATACTCCCAGGTTTAATCATCGTGCCAAACAAACACCCTGTGAATATCAGCCAACGGCCTGTACGTATATAGCACAGCAAACCAGAAGTCATTACTGCCAAGGTGTGGAGAGAGCGTGTAAAAATCATAAAGGCTCTATAGTTGCTATAATCCTTTTTTAGGCCAGGGCCGGGGACGTTCAAGGGGTCGGAGAAGAGGTCAACAAACTCAAAACCAAACGAGGGTTCATTGGAGCCCACCTACATCACCGCGGAATCTCGGCAGCACGACGAAGGGTCCAGCAGGGGCAGGATCCAGCAGCAGCTAGTGGTGAACCTGAGCTCTTACATTTTGACGGAGATGGAAGAGAGGGTCCTCAATAGAGGTCTGGGCTTTGTACCGACCCATACGGGGGACCCCTTCACTCTTCAATGTGAGTTAGCCAATTTTTTCCGCAAAATCAGATTACACTTCTTTTTCAAAGACAATGATCATGATAACACTGTATTGGAAGACGGTGGGAGCGATAGTGCTCTTAGAAACAAATCCACCTTCAACCCACCTGTCCAGTCTTTACCCGCACATGTTCTTGCTTATGAGACAGCTGTAACTAAAGATATCTCTGTCCTGATGAACGAACCCACCAGACAATATCACAACTTACCTAACCTAGAAAAACAGGCTCTAACTTCTCTCTCCAAAAATTCTACCATCATCATTAAGCCCGCCGACAAGGGTGGAGCTATTGTGATCCTTAACGCTCTAGATTATAGGACTGAGTGTTTAAGACAATTAAGTGATGAGAGATCTTACAAACTCCTTGATACGGATCCTACATCTCGAATCAAAAAGGAAATTTTTGAGTTGGTCAATGAAGCCAAGCTGGAGGGTTGGATTTCAGCACGTGAAGCAGAATATTTGGTGACTGAACATCCGGTCACTCCCTACTTCTACGTGCTGCCTAAGGTACACAAGGCACAACGTCCCCCTCCGGGTAGGCCTATTATATCTGGTTTGGTTTCACTCCTTGAACCACTTTCCACTTTTGTGGAAGTCTTTCTGAGGCCTCTAGTGAAAACCATGCCAACTCACCTGCAGGACACGAAAGAGGTTTTACAGCTGCTCCCTGGTTTTTGATTTCAACGCCGATACGGACTTCCTCGTCAGTTTCGACGTGGAATCTCTGTATACTTGCATTCCCAAGACAGAGACCCTCGAAGCCATCAGAGGGCTTCTAGAAGCCAACCCAAATGGGCTGACTTCGCCAGTGGGATTCATTATGGATTGTGCCAGTCTGGCTATGACCGAAAACTTCTTTAAGTTCGAAAACCAATTCTATCTCCAAATATCTGGTACTTCGATGGGCAGTGTTT
Source organism: Triturus cristatus (assembly GCF_964204655.1). NCBI lineage: Eukaryota > Metazoa > Chordata > Amphibia > Caudata > Salamandridae > Triturus > Triturus cristatus. The sequence goes on along the minus strand of NC_140587.1, from coordinate 154,183,714 downwards.
TTGCCCCCAGCCTGGCCAATCTGTACGTACACCTGTTCGAACAGCACTCTGTTCTGAGTATTAACAACCCTTTTCGTGACTGTATAGTCGAATGGAAACGTTATATTGACGATATTTTCGTCATATGGAGAGGTGACCTTGCCACTCTAGAGACCTTCCACTTGTGGCTTAATGATCAGAACAACTTCCTTAATTTTACTATGAAAGCGAGCAAGCTCAGTTTGCCATTCTTGGACCTTCGCATCTTTCCAATTGACAACGGTTTGGGCAGTGAGTTATATACTAAACCTATGGCAAGAAATTCCCTTTTGTCATATGACAGTTTCCACCCCAAGTCACTAAGGTCTGGTCTACCATTCGGGCAATTTCTCAGATTGAGGCAGAATTGTTCCACTGTGGACAGTTTCAAGGAGCATGCCGATGTCCTTTCTCGCAATCTGAAGGCCCGACAGTACCCTTCCAAACTTATTCGACAGTCGTACAAGCGGGCTGGTAACAATAATCGAGAAGCCTTACTGGAACCGTCTGTACCGAAGGCTCCTTTGGACAGATTGACATGCGTACAAACGTTTAGCACTCATTCGAACCGATTGCAGAAAATCATACGCAAACACTGGCGAATTCTAAATGTAGGACAGGTACATCTTAGTCCTCCTTTATTTTCGTTTAAGAGAAGTGTCAATTTCCGTGATACATTGGTCCACACGCGCCCAAGAAACATGGCTGTTTCCACGACTAACACCTTATGGAACATGCCACCTGTCCAGGGGCATTTTGCTTGTGGGAATTGTGTGGTGTGTATACATACGCAACACACTACAGAAATTGACATTGGGACAAACAAACCCTGGAGACAGGTGAAACATAAAAACTGCAATAGCGAGAGGGTAATTTATTTAATTACCTGCCCCTGCGATAAGAAATATGTGGGGATGACTACCAGGAAGGTCAAATTGAGGATAATGGAACATAAAAGTACCATCAGATGCCAAAGACAGGCCACTCGCTTAACTAGACACTTTTTGGAACTGAAACACAGACCTGACGATATAAGCTGGACGATTCTTGAACAACCCTTCATTCCGTCCCACGTCACTGACATTTCCAAATTCTTGTTCAGAAAGGAACAGCGTTGGGTTTTCAAATTGAGAAGCGATGAAGTGGGACTAAATGAGGCCATTCCCTGGACCTTATTGTGATACAGCTGTGTCTCTCTTCCCATTGGTCAGAGGGTTTTTTCGAATAATTTATGGCCATTGTCCTGTGTTCTGCTTTAATGCTTGAATGACCCTAATTAGCATTTATTGAGCCTTCGCTGCATTGATTGGTCCCTTTTCCCTCATGCCCGTGTATCAGATATCTAGGGCTTATTACTCTTTACATCCAGCGTTTTGTCAAAACGAACCCGTGCAACCAAGGTTGCACATTAGCATTTGGTTTACAAATCCCTTTGTCGTCATGAGCATGATATGGCTAGGTAATTGGCCGGTTATAGCAACTATAGAGCCTTTATGATTTTTACACGCTCTCTCCACACCTTGGCAGTACAGACTTCTGGTTTGCTGTACTATATACGTATAGGCCGTTGGCTGATATTCATAGGGAGTTTGTTTGGCACGATGATTAAACCTGGGAGTATGTGACACACCAATATATTCCTTTTTTTGTCCTGTTCGAGACACGACTTCTAAATCGTTGTTCGTAACAGGACTTATTTCGCAGCACCCATGGGGGTTTTTGCGTGTATTACAGGCTGTTAGCTCTGCACAATGATGAGATCAGAGAGCCCGTGTTACAAAAGTGTTTGGTTCTGTTCAAGACAAGATTTCTCAATATGACGCTCCTGCAGTACACTAAAGGTTTGTGAGCGCACTACAATACCCGCCATGCCTTCTTGCGCACACGCTCTTTGATGCGTATGACGCATGGGTACCCTAATCATGTGACAGGGGTGACGCTTAGGATTCGCCTAGCGTCGTACAGGAAACATCGTTAGTCTTTAGATTTGGCATGCTTACACTGTTCCGGTTACCGCTCGGAACAACCGGGAAGAAGGTCCGGGGTAACGACGGACAGGTAAGCATGCTTTATACTCTTTTGCATTTTTGGGTGCTACTCGATTCGTTGAATCGGAGATTTTGCTAAACTAATGGCATTGCGAGTCATCCGGCCATGGTGCTCTGATGGCTGTGTTCATGCGCTCTTTGACACTGTTGTTTGCCTTGTGACACACAGGTCACTGTGTCTTTTAAGATATAAATGGACTTTGCATTCCTGTTTGACTCTTCATTAGAGAACCTCTAGGTTACTCGTGTCACTGAGGATTTCAGCATTTGTGTTTTAGACCAATGGAAGGATACCCATCTCTGGGTCGGCTTATGTAACCATGCTCTCTCTAGTCAATCAACCCACCTGCATCTGTTTTTATAGTGAAGCATGCTCGAGCTTGCTTTAGTGAACAAACAATCCTCTGTTCTCTCTGGTATTAGTTTGTTCCTTTTGTCTTTTAGAGCGTTGCCTCATGCCCCGAGTTGTTACCAGGAGTGTAGGACGCATCCCCGATTCATGACGGGTAAGAAGGCAATGTAGTTTCCTTCATGACAAATGTTTACTACTGACACATTTGCATTAAGTTATTGAACACTTTTGACTGCAACCAGCATATATCATTCATTTCCTCCCCTGTTAAATTTATTTCTTTTTCAACAGGTGATTAATTTACATTCCTATGGTGCCGCATATCTTCAGATCTTGATTTGTTTTTCACATTTTCTAATTTCGCAGTAGTGTCATTATATGGTCCTGACGAAAGCCACTGTCATTTTGTATAGACACAGGTTGGCTGAAACATGTAGACCTTTGAGGACGTGTTCCTATAACATTTGTGTACACAGTTTCCTCCAAGATTCCTGCTTTTTTAGTTTGATACCACTGGATATTGAATAAAAATATTTTTCTATTGGTAATCAATTTTAAACCACTTTTTCTAGTTCACACACTGCACTCAGCTTCACCACACTATTGGCAGCTTTTTTCACCAGGAGATCTTTATCTTCCTTGTTGCATCAATCAAAACATCCCGGAGCTCCTCCTTTTTATAGTAAATTAAGGAGCCGTAGCTCTTTAACTGCACCAGGTGTGGTTATGGGAGGTCCCACATGATGAAGCATGCCACTTCGGTGGGTGATGGGACTTGGTCCCTTATATAAGGACTTCTTTATGTCTGAATATGCTGGTTTGTTGTTTTTTGTGTTTCAGGTAGACTGCTGTAGACCCGCGGACTTTTGTGTTGTTAGAGTCTTAGTGATTTGGGGATTTGTCCGCGTAGGTCTTTAAATTCCCTGAGACCCCCTAACTAATTGTTTGTTTTGGTCTAAGTATTGCAGACACGGTGTGATATGAGGACAAAAAAAAAATGGTAAACATATTCAATCCCTTGAGCAGTTCCATCCAGAAGACTGTACAAATGCATTGGCATGTATTAGAAAACATAGATAACAATCCTCCCCCTTTGCATTTAAAAATGTATGAAATTTTGTTATTTGTGTCCATATGAAGACATATAGATGTCAGAGCATCACTACATGCTAGGGATTTTTCCCAGTGACAGTACATTACAAATGCGGGAAATGTCAAGCAAGCAAGTTTACCTTGAACACTAGAGTTTTTGAAGTGGTTGCAAAGTACCGATTGTTCTCATATTCCAACTGTAATAGGAAGACTGTGATTTATGTTATCAATTCTTTGTAAATAAATTTGTGTCGGACAAACAACACAGATGATTAAGCTACATTAAAAGTCGCATTCAGTAGCATGTAGAAGGGGCACCCCTGGTCAAACACTATATGGAAGCCAGACACATGGGAGATGACTTACATGGCAAGTGGTTGTATAAGGTGGCGGTCTAGTTGCACTATATGATTTCTAACTAGCAATTACTCGTGGCTCGAAAATACCTCTGATGGCCGGTGAACTTCTTTCTCTGGTGGGGAGGTGCTCTGAGTTTCAGTTCTTCAAAGATTGTGCACTCTGGCCTACAAGAACATAGTGCTTCTAGATGGAGCCATTCAAACTTGGCTGATATAGGGGTAATATGGTCAGATTACTTACTGGCATAGTCTCGCTGCAGCATTCATGATAGCATTTTCTGGGATAATAGGACAAATGGGAACCCTGTCCATATTTTGTACGCATGAGATAACTAAATCCTGCATGACCTATTTAAGATCATCATCTGGGATTAAATTATTGATGGCTTTAGGAAGTAGTAGCAATTATGTGGGTGTCCAACTTCACTGTTTGTTTCTTGGCTAAGGATGAGGAGCTCAGTATTTCTTTGGTATAGTTTTATATCATTGAGGACATCCAGTGGTCTAGTTTGGAAATATCCTAATTGAGCGAGTCAATGGGTAAGTCATTGTTTATTTTTACGTGTGTATCATCCGCATATTCATTGTAGGATACGCCAAGGGAACTTGGAAATCCCCAAGCGATTAAAAAATTTGATAGTTAAATAAAACGGAGGTCAATATTGAGCCTAGAGGGGCATAAAAAGGGGTTTTAATGGGGTACAAGAGGTTTTTATTTATTTTGACAGTCTGACAGCACTCATCTCGATAGGAAAGGAACCAGCTGTATCAGTACTATTCCCCTAATATTGATAAAAGTGCAGTGTCTGTTAAGCAGTAAGGCAAGAGATTCACCGCATCAAATGCATACGCGAGGTCAAGTAGGACTTGAGTGCATGCCTCGTCCAGAACCTGTTTGGGTTCAAAGGGATGTTTAGGATTGCTGTATCAGAACTATGCCCTGTGCCAAAGACAGATTGAACATGTTTTGAAAGTTTTTTTCCCTTGATATTCTGGTTTAGCTGTTAGAGTACACATTTTCCACCAAAAGGTAGACCAGGGATCAGGCGATAATGATCATTACTGTTATGGTCACCCTTCGGGTTTTTCATAATTGGGTTTTAAAATACCTTTTTTAAGGAGGTGCGGACAAGGCACTGTATGAGGGAGCTCTTCAAGATTCTATTGATGGAGGAAGAAGAAAGGAGCTGAACAGTTTTGCAGGGTTTAGTGGCATGACTTCCAGAGGATAGCATGATGCATTGACTGTAGCGATTGTATGTGTCCGCGTTTCTGGGGTGATGAGGCGTTTGATGGTATGGTCAGAATGAGAGTCATCGGATTATGTTCATATTTCCTCGTTTTTGAAGCGTTTGGCTAGGTCTGCACTGTGCCCTGCACTGTGCCACTGTGGTCTTTAGTCAGATGTTAATGTGTTATTACTGTGCTCTTTATCAGTGTTGAATATTTTCCTCGTTTGATTTTTGGGTGTGTTTATCTGGTCTTTGAGAAAGATGGTTATAATCTTTAGTAGGTTTGGTTTTTATGCAGCCCGTTCATTCTTCAGATTTTTAGCCAGGGTCGGTACTGGGATTTTTTTGCCTATTACCATTCAGTGGAGTGTAATCCTCTTATCTCTGGGTTTGATGGGATGAATCAATCTTTAGTAGCTCTTATTTTACTGGTTTTAGAAACCAACCCTAGGGTGTCCTCAATAGTCTTGAAGGAGGTGTTGTAATCTTCTACTGAAGTGTGGGCATTTCCCTGCTCCTGGTCTAGAGGAATAATTGGGAGATAACAGTGCTGAGGGACTCCAAAGATGAAAGTGTTTTTGATCTTGGTATGTTTGTGATTGAGCTGAGATTACAGTGAGGCTTTAGGCACTAGAGAAGTGTATTATACATTTGCAGATCAATCAGTATGGATAGGGTTTTGAACAGTATTGTTTTGAGTTAGCAATGATAAGGTTGAATATGGCATGCAAACAACAGTAGGCTTTAACAACAGTCGGATAATGTGTTTGTCTAGCAGGATGATGACTGCTTCAGTATGGATATTTCTTTATCACCATTGCAGAGTAAGATAAAATCCTCAAATATTAAGTGATCTTTGGAGAATACTTCAATTCAGTTCAATTCATAAGCATTTCTTAAGCGCATTGCTACCTAACTGGCTTCCCAGCGCTAAAAGGTCTGCCGGACTTCTAGGAAATCATGATTACACCATCTGGTTTTTAAGCTGTTTCCTGAAACTGAATAAATTGTCACTCTACCTCAGCACTAGAGGAAGGGAATTCCAGTATTTGGGAACCAAGTGTGCAAACGAGCACCCCTACTCCTGCCCTCTTTTGCCTTTAGGATGACCAGCAAATTTAGGTTCCTAGATTTTAAACCTCTTGTGGGACAGCATTGGTGAATCAAAGTATGTCGAATTTGCGGCCCCTTCCTATACAGGATATGTTGAGCCAGGCACAAAGGTTTAAACTGAATTCATTTTTGTATTTGCAGCCAGTGTAGGGAGGCCAATGCAGGCAAGGCTGTCTGATGCTTTGGGATTCCCAAGAAAATCCGGGCAGCAGCATTTTTGATCACTTGGAGATTCTTAATCATGGATTTTGGACAACCTCAATATAGGGAGTTTCCATAGTTCAAACGTTATAGTATCGAGCCTTGAACAACCACTCTTCATACAGAGCTTGGCAACCACCTCAGCAGCTTCCTGAGGGTTCTCAAAAGACCAAAGCCGGTGATGACAGCTTTATAACCTGGGCTTCCATTGTAAGTTTGCTGATAATGATGCTGCCCACACTTTTCACTTTTGACTTGGAAGATGGGAGATCTCCTAGGGACTTGGGCCAGCTGAGTTTGCCCCATAAGGAGAGATGATTTCCAACTATTCATACTTCAGTCTTATCACCATTACGTTTTAGGGAATTGCCCACCATCCAATCTGCAACTACAGTTAGACAGGAATTGAGTTAGTGTGATACTGCCTCGGAATTGGGAGAGAGGGAAACAATTATCTGTGTGTCATCCGCATATGACACCTTTGAGAAACCAGGCAAGCATATCATGTCTGCAAGTGGGCAGACATAAAGACTAAAACATGTTTGGTTGGGTCAATCCTTTCCTCCGACAAAAAACAATTGTTGCCTGGTGAGTTTGCTTATTTAGTTGAGTTTAGATATATGTATGTGAGATTGTAGACATTCAAATGAACGCATAGTTGATGTGGTTGTTATGAAATATTTCTGTGGTCCCTGTGTACTATGGTCACTGCCACCCATTTCGTTTTTTTCTATCTTTATGTTGTATCCCTTGGAATTCAGTGGGTGTGAGAAGATATGTTGATGTGGAAGGCCAAGCTTCAGTTAGGAAAAGGATGTTGAGGTTCTGTTATATGATTTAACACACTTTAGACTTAACATTTTCTGTTATAGACCTACTTTTAACAGAACACATGTATCCTCATTTATCTGCAGGTTCTTGGTGGGTGCTAGGTCTTCTTCTAGGATTAACTTAGAAAGGTTGTGATGAAAGATGGTGTGTCTTTCTTTGTGTGCTTGAGGTTTGTAACACTGATTTGTGGAGTGATCAGCAAAGTAGCGATGTAGGCCAGCTATTTGCCGTATTTGTAGCAGGGTAGGCATTGGTAGGAGCGCTTTTTCTTCATCTTGTGTTGTCTGCTTCTTTACCTGCTAAGATTCAGGAATGAAGGGAGGAGTTGGCCTAACGGCTAGGGCGGTTGACCTCGAATCTGGCGAACCGGGTTCGAGTCTCGGCAAAGACACTGAACATCCTGTGATTTTGGGCAAATCACTTAATCTCCCTGTGCCTAAGAAAATGAACGTGTCCATGTGTAACGCAACTGGTGCTATGTAAAGCGCTCTGATAGCCAATTCGGGTCAAGTTTGCGCTATATAAAACTCTGTAATAATTTTATTTTTTAAAGTCAGCTTCTGATGACCTGTCTGCAATAGGACATCTCTAACTGGACTGACTCCCTAATCCAGTTCCTCTCGCTCTCTCTTTCTCACCCATTTTGCATGAGTTCAGAGCCAGGGTTAGTAGTTTCACAGGTTTGGCCAAGCTTCGGATAATTTATCTACGGTGTCCCAATGTTCCAAGCTGACATATCCAGGCAAGGAGGTCAGTCTAACATGTTACTTGGTACCGAGCAGCTGCCACTAAATTTAACTCTGAATCCTAAATCGGTTCTTCAGTGTCCAGCAAATGGGGAGGCAAGAAAATGCAGAGGAGAGCCCCAAAGTCACCCAGAGTAGTTCCTCTTGGGTTGCTCTAGATGCGGTTTTGTAATGAGTATTTAGTGGGGTGTCAAATCTATAATAAACGTGATTCAGACTTCTGCATCTACGTCATGGTGCCATCCAGATTGCACAAATACCTGTCAACAGTCATGTATGAATTTGTAGCAAAACCATGTGGCCACAGTAAGAGGACAAAGCAATAGAGGTGAGTTTTGAAGAGGCCAGTTGCTGCCCCCTTTATGGTGAGCTCATTAATTCTGACTGCCCAGGTCAATCAATACTTGGTCATTGTGACCTCGTGCATGCTAAAGTAAGGCATCCACTCCCCTTGCCACAGGTATGATGACTGTCACATTTGTGGGCTACTGTGGAGGGGCCGTGTAGACACTGGAGTAGTGTGTCCTACTCCATGCACAGTGATCCAGATGGCTGATGCTGTAGACACCACTTCCTGGTGAAGTGAAACCTCGCGTGGTACATTGACCTGGTGTCCCATTGGGTGCCAAACTTGGGCACTCAAATAAACCTTCAGCAAGGCATGTCGAGCACAAGAAACAGATTCATCCTTTACTGTTCCAAGTTCAATTCAAGCGTTATTTGACTATTTGTAAAATAATCATAAAAGCACATTAAAATCAATTAAAAATACCATGTTGAAAGGAAGTACATTAACCGGAAAGACTGAATAAACAGCGGCATTTAATGACTAATAGTTATATTATACAAATTAAAACAGATGATTACATAGAGATGGTCTTTCTACAGGAAAAACCGACTTTAAAAACGTAGAGACAGATAAAATTACAAGTTCTTCCCCAAGAGATTGAATGACCACAAATGCAGGACGACATTGTCGCAGATCTATTGATCTAAGCACCGGGAGTATCCATCTTTTCCTCTGTACTTGATAACATTTGCAGAAAAATAAAATATGCATAGTGGTCTGTGCTGATAACACATCACATGGACATCTGTTTAGCTGTCTAGACCAGTCATTTCTGACTGGGAAGCTGAGTGATCTGTGAATGATGCCCAACCTAAAGCGAGTGAGCAAAAATCTTTCGTAATCAGAAGTAACCAGTTTTAAATAGGGCTGCATCTTGGGAGTAGTTAGGGTATGTTGGTGGGCAAGCACGGTAATTTTTGTAATCTCTTGATTAAATCTAAAGTTTTCAACAAGGTGGAGACAGCTTTGTTTAAAAACTTTCCTGTTTACATTGATCAAGGTGGTAGGGTTATCAAAATATTCGTGATGGCCTAATTTACACAAACAATTTCTAACATATTTCAGCCATCCTATATGAAGGACCCAAGCTAACCCGCAACAGTCGCTAATCGTTTGGCGATTCAAAGTAGTCTTCTCTGAAGTCCATATACGGTACCAGAAAAGAATTGGTTGGATGCAAATAACATCCGCTATATGTGGTAAACCAAGTTCCATGTGACAATTAAAAGTAGAAACACTCTCCGGGACCGCCAGCAAAAATCTAAGAAATCTATTTTCAGCCGTCTGGAGAACAGTCACGTCAGCATAACCCCAAATGCCTGCCCCAAAGATAGCAATAGCAACGCATTTGGCTTTATAAATTTGAAGTAATTCTGGGGGAGGGTGTTTACCCAATTTCCTACTGAAATTAATCAGGGCTGCCAGGGCCTTTGAAAATAACAATTTCCTTAGCTGAACGGCATGGGACCATGTGCCAGTACGATCGAATAAGACCCCCAGATAGGAGAAGGTGTTGGAACATTCTAGACGGTTATTCTCTAGTAAGAACATACAGCTATTCTTACTCCCTGATCCGTATTTTAAAATAAAAGTTTTGGAGGTGTTAACTGAAAGGCCCAAGTTAGACATAAAGTTGGCAAAGCTGGATATAACTTTCTGTAGGCTGATCAGGGTGTGGGCCATGAGGACCGCATCGTCTGCATACAGGAGCGCAGGGAGTGAGCGCTTCCCCACCAATGGTAGGTCCTGGCACTCGTCTGTCAAAACCTTTCCTAAATTGTTGATATACAGAGTAAATAGGAAAGGTGCCAGGACGCCACCTTGTCTCACTCCTCTTCCAATGGTAAAGGAATCAGTGCACTCACTCCCTGCCCCGTAGCGAACCCTGTCCCGGGCCCTAATATAAAATTGTCTCATAAAGGAGATAAGAGAAGTATCCACTTCCATACTTTCCAAAATCAGCCAGAGTTAATCATGGATAACGCAGTCGAAGGCCACAGTTAGGTCCACGAAAGCCAGTTAAAGGTTACCCCTTTTGACCTTGGTGTATTTGCCAATAATTAGGTCCAAATTTAAACATTGATCTAAAGTTCTGAGACCCTTGCGAAAGCCGTATTGAATAGCACTAATTATTAGATGGTCATCTGCCCAGTCCTGTAGTTGGACTAAAAGAACTCTCCCAATTACTTTGACTGTTGAGTCCAATAACGAAATTGGCCTGTAACATGCAGGGTTGTGCCTATCCCCTTTTTTAAAAAATGGGGACCAAGATTGATTCACTCCAAGTTGGGAGGAAACCAAGCGAACTGCATGCATTAATTACCTGAGTTAAAATGGGTCCCCAGAACTCAATATTATGTTTAAAAAGTTGCACGGGTATACCATCTGGCCCAGGAGCCTTACCCCCCTTTCTCAATTTAATCGCCTCCATAATTTCTCTTAGTTCAAATTGGAGATGCGAATGGGGAATTATAAACTGGGGTTCTTCCCTGTCCCCTACCTGTTCGCTACTTATTGATCAGGGCCAGGTTTATTTTAAAGCTTGGAAAAGTGCTCAACCCATTCGCCCCTTGTTATTGCTATCCCTACAGTTGCCCTCTCTGGGTCTACTAAAAAGGGGGCATTAACCGCGTTCCAGAATGCTGAGGAATCTCTCAGTTCTGACGCTTCACGCAAGGAATTCCAAGCTTCATCCTTTAAGAGTTTTTTCTTTAATTTAAGTGTGCGGCGATACTCCCTTCTAGCTTCTTTTATTTCTTGCTGATATTTGACAGCTCTATGGAGGGCATGTTTGAGAGTGGTGTGAGCTTTCGAGCAACAGGAATCAAACCATCCCCTCTTTTGCGGGAGTTTATTTCTTGATTTTATATGGAGGGCGTTGCTAACAAACTCTGCAATTTCAGAAAAACCCTCCACAATATCTTTCTGGGGGTTGCCAACACCTAGACACTTATTAATAGCATTGCTGCAGTTTGTAATAACCTTGCTCATAAATAAATCTGGGTCAAGTTTTTTCCAGCGCAAGACATAGCCATTTTGTCTGACCAGGGTGATGTCCGCAGCGGGAAGGGTGGCAGGTACCATCCTGCTGACCAACTTACGGTCAACCTTGACACTTATGCTCTTGGCAAAATAATCACTAAGAGAGATTTCATGGGTGTGCAACTCTACTAATCTGGAGGTGTGTCTTGCTGAGATTAAAATAAAATCTATTAAAGAAAACGACACTCGACCACTAAAAGTTGGACTAAAAGGGATCGGCGGACTACATAAGTTATTTGCAAATCCAAAGTCCACTGTAAACATTATTTCATTTGCAAATCTCCCTGGGTGGAGTGGTTAAAATGGGGGAAAGCTTGAGTCTTTATCATACTCAAAACCACAAACCCTGTTATCCTCCTGATGACATAAGGTGATGTTAAAATCTCCCCCCCCCCCCCCCCCCCAAATAAAGAGCAAGTCCTTTGAGGTAGCTGACTGTAACTTGTTAATGTGCGATGTTATTACCCTCAATATACCATCTATGGGGCAATTACTATGTGAGTGAGCTTGCGGTGCTAGGAAATTTGGTTTCTCGTGCTAAGGTAGTGTACAATTGCCTCACTTCAAATTAGTACCATTTCCCTATTGGGAAACTGGTGGATACAGGCCTTCTGGACCTCCTCACTGGGTTCTCCCGCTGTGGTTAGTTTGCTGATAGAACTTGTCAGTTTCTCCTGTCACAGCTGGCTTAAAGGTCTTACACTGTCAATGCTTCTGGGATCTCAAGCCTTGTGTGAAGTGCACAGATGCGCTCTCCATCAAAGAAGGCACAGTGAAGCGCACCCAGGCGAGCTGAAGGCTGTTCTCCACCTGGGCTGTGTAGATTTTTGTAGTTCCTTGTTGGCGGTTCTTCCTCTCAGAACACAAGCCCTCACCCAAACAAAGAGAAGATCCCAACCCAATCACATGGATGCTCCAGTGGAGGTTGGTGAATGATTGTGAGCTTATATAGCTCCTGCTGTCACCAGGAACATTGGTTTTGGTTGAGATGACTGTCCACATGCACCGTTAATCCTTCTGGCTCCTCTGGAGTCACATGCACTCGCTTTTTTTGAGTATGAGAAGACTGCGAGGTGCAGTGGAGATATCCTTGAGTACCCAGCCAGTCTCTGACACTATAGCTTCTAGGCACGCCAGAGTATTTCAGGGCCTCACCAGATGGACCTGCAGTGGAGATCCAATCATGGGTTGCAGCATGCTGTGTTGCATTCCTCCTGCCTCTGCTCCTCACAATCCTTCTTTTCAAGGCAAGATCTATCATGCAAGGGCACCTCCAGCACTCCTCCTCAGCAGTGTCAGCTCCACCCCTCGCTTTGGGCCTCAAGCTGCTTATCCTGGCGGATTTGAAGAACGTCCTCTTTCCGGTCAAGCAAAGGGGTGTTGGCAGTCAATGACCCCAACTGTGAAGCACAGAAAAGTTCTTCGGTAGGCACTGGTGTGGGACTCCAGGATTCTGGTACAGAAATCTTGGCACACTGACTGGTATATTCTGCTGCATGCTTATACTAAGTTTGCAGACAATTTGTGTATTCGACAGATCAACTCAAGGACCCGTTTTAGGGAGTTCTTTACTTATTGATAGTCCTACTAGAATGGGTCAGCCACAGTCTTTGTCTCATAGCATCAGCAGGATAGTGGAGTGAAGTTGGGCGTCTCCTCTCAGGGGAGAATTAAAACAAGTCGCAAAAACAGGAGAGACATTGCCACTTAACTAGCACTCAACCTCTCCTCGGGTACACTAGGACAGGCGAGGGCATTTCCATACACTTCAGAAAGATCAATTGTCTCTTAGCCTCTCCACCCTTGAGTTTGGTTCTCTACAGAGGTCCTCATGAGTGCTTTGGAGGAGCCATGTAATTCACATTACTGCCTGGGGCTCTCTCCAGCCTCCATCTTAAGTGCCACTTTGGTTCAGGAAATTGCGGTGTATTCTTGGGTTGCCACAGTCACATGCAGCACACTCGCCCAACATGCATTCTACTGTACATGTATACTGCATGCACGCCTGTCATCCCTGTCCCACATAGATGGATTGAGGGATCCAGTTGAAGGGGGCTTGCTAGATTAATTTAATGCACAGGAGAGGGTAGGAGGCATCTGTTCCTGGCAGGTGACAGCTAAAAATGCCTGTCCTGCAACCAGAATCTATTGCTGCCACCCCCTGTCAGCCCTGTACAGGCCAGCAACCTGAAGGTGGAAAGGGGAAGTGGGGGGTCACTCGCTGTCCCCTCTAGACCACATAGGCCAGCTCTGGGTCTCGTTCTGTGGTACAAGGCTCCCTCAGTGCACACACAGGATTGTCTTGGGTGCTGAGGTCGAAAGTCAAAAAAGAGCATGAACTAAAGGAGCACGCTCTCTAGAGCCATGAAGGGGACCATTTCCATCCTAACCTGTAGTATTCCATTCTTTCCTTCAGTTCCATGCTCCACCCTGGAGAGAACAATCCTCCTGTGTAACCAGGGAAGCACTTTGAAGAAGTATGTAAAACACTGCCAGACTAATGAAACACAAGGCACTATCAGACACAGACACCAAAGGAAAGAGAGCCCAGCCTCGGGCTAGTGACATAGAAACTAAAACCAAGTGACGAGTCCCCTCAAAGTGGCTAAAGGTAGGGCATGTGAACGTGGCCTAGCAAAGAGCACTCAAGCAGGTGGACAAGTAAGTATGGTGTCGAAAGCATAAAGAAAGCAGGGTTTACGGTGCTTGGAGCAGGGTTCACACTGCGAGGTTTATCCTGGAGAGCGGAACCACCTGCAACATAATGCAAGCCCCTGAGAACAAAGCTTGCCCCCCATTGCAAAGGGGATGCTCTTCTTTGGTGATATCTTGCCCTCAGGTGCCAAGTCTCCAGTGTCCAAGTTTGCAAAATGTAAGGAGCTAATTAGATAGAAGTAAGCAGGTAATGGTGTAGCAGGACACACAGGTTCTCTCAAGAGTGGTGCTTGAGCTGTGCATACCGAGTAATGTAACCTCTCAACTCATGGCACTGAACTTCAGCAAGCACTGCAGTGAGCCTCATGAGAGTCTGTTCAATGGCTTGGCAAATTCTCTGGCACTCAGATAACACTCCGCATGCGCGAAGCAGTCACACAGAGGCAGGAGGGTGATACAGCCACTTTATAGTGGTTTCAGTTACAGCGATGACCTCCTGCTGTTCGGGAAAATGAGCCAAGAACACGACGAGGCTCTAAGTGATGTCTGCAGTCCACTCAACTGCTCAAGACCTAAGGTAAATCAAATGACATTCAAACTCCATGAGAAACAGCAAATACCACGACCACTGAACAATGCATTGCCTATGCAACGCGGGTGGAACAACAAATTCGTCTGAACCACACATTCCATTTACAACGCAAGTCGTTAAAACGAAATTGGACTTTAAAGTCCAACGCTTTCCCTACTGTTGCGGGGACTGGAGCTGGAATAGAAAATTATACTATTCCAAAGTCCAGCGCCCCCCTAAGGCAAGTTGTTGTAACGACTTGGGTTGTAAATGGAATGTGCGGTGGAGACGCATTCGTTGTTCTGCCTGCGTTGTTAAGGAATGCATGGGAAAGGAAAGTGTGGTTGTGTCATACAACCAACTCCACAAACATGGCCTTTAATGTTGTTGTCATTGACTGTCAGAAGAAGACAAGCAACATAATGCGGATAAAGTGGACGCGCTTAACAGCTGTCCAACCCCGGCTGATGTAGGAGACTGAATATCATTCTTGAGAATGGCAGATTCTGTAGTAGGGGATCTCTGTGTATAGTCATAATCTAGTGAATAGTCCCGCCCATGTGCGCGGACCCCGGAGCAATAAAAATAATCTCTTAAGTTGTCAAGCCATGCAGACCTGCATCTACACTTAAGAGAGAATTTCAAAGACAGCTAATGCAGCCTATACCCACAGGCTACACTGTCCAGTACTTCATCTAGAAAGAATTCCACCAACAACCACCAACAGCACTGCCTGTCTAGCTTTTTCCACAGAGAAAAAACCTGCCTCTCCCAGCAAAAGCCTCTCGAATGATAGAGAGGAAGGAATGGATAGACAAGCCCCATAGGCTGCCATTATGTGGCTCAGAACAGGATACTGTGCCTTTAAGAAAACTTTCCAGGACTTTTCCAGTATCCCAGAATGCACAGCAGGTCCCTTTTACTTTCAGTTCTTTTTTCCGGCTCCTGCTAGCAGGACCCTGGAGCATTGAGCTCTCCCTTTTCAAGGGTTTATTGTGATTTTTGTCAAATTTTAGTGTTGGGACTTCCTTCTGGTGTTGTCAACATGCCTGGCTTGTTTGACAAGTGCCCGGAGTGCGATAGGAAGAAGGCTAAGTCAGACCCACACAAGGTGTGTATAGGCTGCCTTCCCCAGTCCCATGTGCCTGAAGAGTGTGAGATCTGCCACTTGTTCTCAGCCAGGACCCTGCGAGAAAGAATGAAGATTAGGCTCCAAGTCCTGGAGGACAGAAGGCTGAAGGCACAAGGTGGGTCAGGAGGGGCTGATTCTGCCCATGCTGAGGCCTCTGGGGGGCTCCCCAGGGGCAGGAAGACCGGCAAACGCCCCCATTCTCCACCGGCGTCGATGACGTCGACTAAGGCGTCGAGAGGGATGACTACGGTCTGTTCACCGTCTCCCCAGGGCACTGGGGAGAAGCGACGTCGACGTTCAACGTCGAGGGAGCTGATCAGACCGCCGTCGACGACTTCGGCATCGTCAGCGTCGACGCCGTCAACGTCGCCGTCGAGGCATTGACGTCAAGATCAGGCCCGGCGTCGGCGCTCACCGTCGAGGGGAGATCGCCGGTCGCCGTCGGCGAAGAGGAGACGTTCGCCATCGAGGCGTTCGCCGCTGAGGCGTTCGCCGCCGAGGCACTCGTTGTCGACATCGAGGAGGCGATCGACGTCAAGGAGGCGATCGACGTCAAGGAGGCGATCGACGTCAAGGAGGCGATCGACGTCACGGAGGCGATCGACGTCACGGAGGCGATTAACGTCACGGAGGCGATCGACGTCACGGAGACGATCGACGTCGAAGAGGGATTCATCGACGTCGAGGAGGTGAAGGGGGCGTCCGGACACCAGGAGTCCATCGACGGAGTCCCCGGGCTCGGGGTACTCAGTGGTATATACGCCGCCTCCTCCTCCGCTGACGCCACCTCCACCACCACCTCCTCCTCCTCCTTTTCATCCTCCTCCTCCTCCTCCACCTCCTCCTCCTCCTGCGATTCCGCCTCGCAGGCCTTCGGGCCCACCACCGGTTCCGCCACGATCGGTCTCGTTGCCCAGGTATCCGACGCCGCCACAGGGAACTCCTAGGCCGCGGCGCCAGGGTAAGCCACTGTCGCCGAGCCCGGCGAGGCCGGCGGACAGACCGAAGCCGAGGAGATCGCGCTCCCGCTCCGGACGGAGAGGGAGATCGCAGAGCCGTGGGCGTTCGTTGTCAGCATCGAGGCGACGCCACAGGAGGCGCAGATCCAGATCGCGCACTCGATCGTCTGCCAGGGACTTCTCACCGACGCTTTCGGACTCACCCGGGACGAGGGTGTCACCGGTTGACGATCTGGTCTCCTTCCAGGAGGTACTACTGAGGGGTGCAGCCAAGTTGGGAATCACGGTGACGGTACCGACACCTACGACGTCCGTGATATTCGAGACGCTGCACAAGAAGCACCTGTCTCGCCCCCTGCTGCCTCTCGTGCCGGGACTGGTGGAGCCCGCTATGGAGTTGTTCCTCACTCCGGCAGTGACGAAAACCGCCCCCTCCCGGCTTATGAAGAAGTATCGGGCCCCGGACTCGGACCCGACCTTTTTGAGGACGGACCCTAAGCCGGATTCAGTCATTGTGACGGCGGCGAGGAAGCAACATGCTACCACGCCTTCATCAACAGTTCCGCCCGACAAGGAGAGCCGATGGCTGGATTCGGCGGGAAGGAAGGTCTGTGGGACGGCGGCTACCACCATGAAGGCGGCAAGTGCCGGGGCTCTGTTGGGACGTTACGACCGTGCCCTGTGGGAGTCTCTCCAGCAGTACGCGGAGCTGCTGCCTCGCGACAAGAGGGATGACTTCTTGGAGACGTTGCGCGAGGGGATGCTGGTCTCAAACCAGGTGATCAGTGCGGCAGCGGATGTGTCCCTGCTGGCGGCGCATTGGGTACTGTCATGGCGTCCACCAACGGCGTCACGCGTGGCTTCGCCTTACCTCGCTCAAGCCGGAGGCTCAGCATAGAGTGGCCAATCTGCCTTTCTCGGGGGAGACCCTGTTCAGCCAGCATGCGGACGACGAGATGGCCCGCATGAAGACGGAGGCAGAGACCCTGACGGCTGTCGGGTTGGAGAAGCCAGAAAAGAAGAAACGCCCGTTCCAGAGACGGTTCGGGTCTGCGGGCAGAGGGCGTGGCCAGGCTTCGGGACAGCAGCAAAACCAGCAGCAGCAGTTCCGTAAACCCTTCCAGAAACGCCAGAAGGGTAGAGGGGGCCAGCAGTCCGCTACCGCTACCAAGGGCCCGGCCGGGTCGCGGCCCTGAGCATTTACTTCCCCTGCAACCGTTACCCACTCCAGTGGGGGGAAGCATTCAATTTTTTCCGGCAGAGAGGAGAAAAATTACTCAGGACAAGTGGGTGCTGAATATTGTTTGCAATGGATACAGTCTTCGGTTCATCAGGCCGCCTCCAGCGATTCCGCCGGTAAGCTCGCGGTATCAACTGCGAGAGCTCCAGGCGGAGGCAGACATCCTGTTACGGAAAAAGGCGGTGGAAGACGTACCTCTGTCTCAAGGGGGAAGAGGTCTGTACTCTCGTTTCTTCCTGGTTCGCAAGAAGGACAAGAACGAGTTCAGGCCCATTCTGGATTTGCGGCAAGCAAACAAATGGATTCGCAGAGAGAAGTTTCGCATGCTGACGTTGCATCAGATTTATCCTCAGCTACAACAGGGAGACTGGCTCTGTGCCATAGACCTGCAGGATGCGTACTTCCATGTGCCCATTGCACGGAAACACAGGAAGTTCCTGCGATTCCAAGTCGGCGCCAATCATTATCAATACACAGTACTGCCATTCGGGCTAAAGTCTGCTCCCAGGACCTTCTCGAAGTGCATGGCAGTTGTAGCGGCGCACCTGCGAAGGAACAAGGTGTTTGTCTACCCGTACCTGGACGACTGGTTGATCAAGGCCTCATCTTTTTCGGAAGCGCAGGCGCACTTCCGGTGGACGTGCGCTCTCTTGAACAAGCTGGGGTGACACGTCAACATGTCCAAATCTGTCCCGACTCCGGTCCAGTGCATACAGTACTTGGGGGGCCTCCATCGATACGCGGTCGGCAAGCGTGTCTCCTTCGGAGGAGAGACGGTTATCGCTCCTTCGGAAGGCTCAGGACCTCATGGCCACTCCATCGGCGACAGTGAGGAAGGTGTCTTCGCTGCTGGGGTCGATGGCCTCCTGTATCTTCCTCACTCCGCACGCACGGCTGCACATGAGACCACTGCAGGAGTGCTTGGAGGATCAATGGGATCAGAGAACAGGTTCTTGGGACGACAAGATCCGGCTGTCTCTACATGCTCTGCAGTCTCTGAGATGGTGGTGTTCGGCGGAGAATCTCCTCAGGGGGGTTCCCTTCCACAAGGACATTCCCAAGACGAGTATCGTGACGGATGCGTCTCTCCAAGGTTGGGAAGCACACTCCGGAGACTTACAGATACAAGGAAAGTGGTCCCCGGTGGAGTCGACGTACCACATCAATTTCCTGGAACTCAGAGCCGTGTTCTTGGCATTGAAGGCCTTCCATCCGTCCTTCCAGACAAACTCGTTGCTGATACAGACGGACAATACAACCACGATGTATTACCTCAACAAGCAAGGGGGGTCGAGATCGCGCACTCTGTCGCAGGAGGCGCAGGCGATCTGGCGCTGGCTTCTGGCCCGGTGATTGATGATCACGGCCACGCATCTGCCGGGGGTGCAGAATGTTCAGGCGGACGCGCTGAGCAGGCTGCTTCAGGAGAACCACGAATGGGTCATAAACGACGAGGTACTAGGGAAAGTCTTCGCAAGGTGGGGACTCCAGACGTAGATCTGTTCGCCACCGCCGAAAACAGCAAATGCCGAGACTTCGCATCCAGGTACTACCAGAAGGGGACGCTGGGGAATGCGCTATGGATCGACTGGTCGAACAGCTTTCTGTACGCTTTCCCACCCATTCCCCTGATTCCGGCAGTGCTCATCAAACTGTCCAAGTCCGGGGCGTGGATGATCCTGATTGCCCCGGAATGGCCCAGGCAGTGGTGGTTCACGGACTTGCTTCACCGATCTCTCCTTCCTCACATGCCGCTGCCGTGCAGGCCGGACCTTCTCACGAAGTTCGGGGGGCGGATGGTGCATCCCAACCTCTCGTCTTTGAGTTTGGCGGCATGGCTCCTGAGATAGTGCAATATGGCCATTTGAATCTACCAGAAGATTGTATGGGCATACTGAAGGAGGCTAAACGTCCTTCCACTAGGACTTCCTATGCTTACAAGTGGAAGAGATTCTGCATCTGGTGCAAATCCAAGAACTTTGATCCGACGACCTGTAAGGAAGATGTCATCCTTCCATATCTTTTACATTTGGCGCAGTCTGGCCTTAATTTCCATTCCATTAAGGTTCATCTCACTGCTTTGACTGCTTACAGGAAATGCCCTTCACAGACTTCCTTCTTTCAGATCCCTGTGGTCAAGGATTTTTTGGAAGGCTTGAAGAAGGTGTTCCCTCCGGTCAGACTTCCCTCGCCTTCCTGGGAATTGAATGTGGTGCTGTCCAGATTGATGAAGGAGCCTTTTGAACCTATTCACAAGGCTTCGTTGCAGCACCTGTCCTGGAAGGCGGCGTTCCTAGTGGCCATTACATCGGCCCGCAGGGTGAGTGAGCTTCAGGCGTTGTGTTGCCGAGAACCTTATACTGTATTTCATGCTGCTAAGGTTGTTATGCGTACTCACCCTAAATTTCTTCCTAAGGTTATATCTGATTTTATTGTCAACCAGACCATAACTTTACCTACGTTTTTTCAGAATCCTTCGTCTCCAGCGGAAAGGTCTCTACATTCCCTGGACGTTAGGAGGGTGTTGAAGTTTTATCTTGATAAGACCAAAGATATTCGTAGGTCAGACCAATTGTTTATCAATTATGGATCAGTCAGGACCGGTCTTGCTACCTCCAAACAGTCCATCTCTCGGTGGATTGTGTCCTGTATACAGTTGTGTTACCAAAAGGCTAATAAGACCTTAGGGTAAGGCTCATTCCACCAGGGGCAAAGCTGCCACGACTGCTTTGCTGCGTAATGTTCCGATTGCAGAAATCTGCAAGGCGGCCACTTGGAAGTCGGTCCATACCTTTGCTGCGCATTGCTCTCTGGACGCGGATGCCAGGGCAGATGCTCAGGTTGGGCAGGCTTCGCTGCGAAATCTGTTCGCACAGTAGTGGTATTATTTTGTAATCTTCTCCACCGCCGTTTGTGTGTGGGGATGGGCTTGCCATTCTATTCACTAGATTATGACTATACACAGAGATCCCCTACTACAGAAGGAGTAGTTTATTTTCTGTAACTCCAGTTCTGTAGTAGGGGTATCTCTGTTATAGTCATAAGTGCCCGCCCTCCTCCCCGGTGGAGAGATGAATGTTAATATAAGGAATGCTACAGGTCTGGCGTGCTACGCCTTCAAAAAGAACTGAAGGTAAAAGGGACCTGCTGTTCAATCTGGGATACTGGAAAAGTCCTGGAAAGTTTTCTTAAAGGCACAGTATCCTGTTCTGAGCCACATAATGGCAGCCTATGGGGCTTTTCTATCCATTCCTTCCTCTCTATCATTCCAGAGGCTTTTGCTGGGAGAGGCAGGTTTTTTCTCTGTGGAAAAAGCTAGACAGGCAGTGCTGTTGGTGGTTGTTGGTGGAATTCTTTCTAGTTGTAGTACTGGACAGTGTAGCCTGTGGGTATAGGCTGCATTATCTGTCTTTGAAATTCTCTCTTAAGTGTAGATGCAGGTCTGCATGACTTGACAATTTAAGAGGTTATTTTTATTGCTCCGGGGTCCGCGCACATGGGCGGGACTATTCACTAGATTATGACTATAACAGAGATACCCCTACTACAGAACTGGAGTTACAGAAAAGAAACTACTCCTTACTGCTCCAGCTTTAGCAAACATTTTGCAGCTATCAGTAGACAAACTGAGTGATCCATAGAATTTCAAACAGATTATAAAAGAATAAAACATGAGGTAATGTGGCTGGGACAAATTCAGTGTTTCAGGCCTGCCAACTCACATGGTGCCACAGTGGGGAACCAGCATTTACAATGCGGTTTCCACAACGCAAAGCTATTACAATGCGGTCGTTACAACAACCGCGTTGTTAGTACGCAAAACCTTTACATCGCAAGTCATTACAACGACTTGCTATAGGGGGCGCAAAGGTATTGGATATAAAATCCAACACCTTTCCTGCTGTTGCGCAAACTGGAGTAGGAATAGTATATAATACTATTCCTAAGTCCAGCTCGCCCTCTACAGCAAGTCGTTGTAATGACTTGCGATGTAAAGGTATTGCGTACTAACAACGCGGTCGTTGTAACGACCGCGTTGTTATGGCATGCGATAAAATTGCATGCGTTGTAACATTCTATATTCTCCACAGTGTGACAGTAACAGCAAGCTTCAGAAGAGGCTGAGGTGTGTCTGTGTGTTTGTTTCCTCACCAGGGCCCTACACACAAGGCCGCTGCTTTTCCTCCTCATATGATCACACAATGAAAATGATACCCGAGTTTGAAGATGTCTGACTCCATTTGGGGGCCACAGGACAGACAGGAGCTACTGAGCCCCAGCTGCGATGGTTAAGGTCATTTGCTTCTGGTGACCTAGTGTCGGCAGAACTATTGCTCTGCAAACTGGACCACATACAACCCTTTCCACGCTTTATTCTTAGGGTATCGTGGGCAAAAAGTCACAGGCTTCTCAGGGAGGTGGTGTGGGGTCAAGAGCTCAGAGCACAAAAGCCATCCAACAGACACAATAATGTAATGTTCTGCCCAGTGTTCATTTTTTATGGAAAAAGAAAGTACTTTAATCACACAGCTAAACTACATACTACAGTGTTGTAATCAGTTCCAGCCAACGGTGAAGCGTTACACCCCCTTTCTCCCTAGTGCTCCTTTTCTTCCCACTATGATCGAGTTTGTAGGCAAGGATTATGCTCAGGTGAAGATAATTCGAAGCAGCCTCACTCATTAGTGGAGCAACTCAGTTCTGTGTCTTTTTTAAGACTTAAAGTTGTAAGTGGTGTAATGGTCTTGCCCCAGAACATCAGTCTCTGTCCCTGCGTGCAGGCTAAGCCCTTGTTTACCTACGCTTGGTTGGATTACAGTTCATGCTGTTCAGCGGGCGTGGGTTTGCGCTTCCATCCACCCTTTGACGCTGGGCCTTTCTTTGGGGGCCTTAGCTGCAGCTTTCTATGAAACTGAGTATGTGGAGTGGACTAGGTGGGCAGGTCTGCGCGGTCACACCTGTCTTCGACAGTAGCGGCCCTTGTGGCTGACTGCATACCAGTGATTGGACACACAGCAGTTGTGGCCTCCTGGTCAAGTTATTTCACAGTGATGTCTCTTTAGCCGTCGCGCCTGCAGGCTTCCTGCGCCAGTTGCTGTGCGACTTCCGATTCCTCCACTGAAAGCAGCAGTGCCAATATCTCAAGGATGTGGCGAATTGCCAGGTGGGACAAGAATCTTCGCTCAGATACAGTTGTGAGGCAGTTCAACTGATAACTGTGCAGAGATCAGTAGTCCCCTTTGCAGTATGCATCACTCCTGGCTCTCTCTCTTCCTGATGCTCCACACACCTGGAACACGCTGGACCTCTCCTCCTGAGGGCCAGGCACACCCTTTCTCAGAAGGTAGGCAGTCTTTAGACAGTTTATCAGCTCTAGGAGAAAGGGAAGACTTCAGGTGATATTCCCTTATACCCCGGTGCCCAGTTGCCAGGCAGACTCCGCTGTTCATCAAGTAATCTGTAGAGCATTCCCTTCCTTGATCAAGAAAAACCTGGAGGGAAATTTTGGATTTCCCTTTTGTACATATTTTACAGATGGGATGTAGAATTCACTGTGTAAGGTTTCAGGACTGGTTTGGGTTGGTTCTCTTTCAGTTGTAATTTACAGGCTGCTCTTCAGATGCAGCTTTTGTCCAAAGTGATGTGTCTTAAGGCAGGTAGCAACTGGGCTGGCCCCAAGCAGGAGTATGCAAAACACGGGTGCGAAAGTGTGAGTTCTCTGCACCTGGCTATCACCAGCCTTCCTGAAGCAGTAATTAGAGACAGACAAAAGGAGGGGCCCTGCCTGGACAATTTGTTATCTTAAACAACACAAACTGCATACCACCCTCCACCCTTACTATCCACCGAATGGCAGTGCTCATGGAGAACTAATCAGCAGTCTTTTCCTAACAAGGATTTCATAGAATTTCTAAAGGAAGGCTTGTCTCCAACCTCCTCTTCAGTGTCTGGGTCTCCACCTTCCAGCCACAGGAATGCAGGCAATGCTCTAACTCTGTCTAGAGAAGTCACCCTCCCCTCCTAATGCTCTGTCTTGTGCTGTACCAAACCAGGGGCATTCAAAATGGATCTCACTGGCCCAAGAACTCAGACTCACACAACACAGACTCCTGCTACCATATTTGTACTACATATGCACTGCCTACACATGCACTCAACGTGCAGCACAAGCTTGTTGGAGTCACAAAACAGTTGAACTTTACATGAGCGGGGTCAGTAGAACGCCCTCTCACTGACACAGGGGAAAAGGTTTGGTCCCACTACAAATTCACAAAACACTCTGTTCTGCTATTGCAACTTGTTGATGTACCTAGGGACAGCAGTCTACCACCTATGATAAGGACATGCGGGTGTGCCCCTCCAGGTCACAAAACAAGTTCTGGACCTACCATTGCTAGGGACAGACCTGGGCCTCTGTGCACACGCTAGGGCCAAATTAAAAGCCAGGATACAAGTTTTACATGCAGTTAGGCACTTTGCAGAGGTACAAGCCTGTTTTCCATGCAGGGGAAATTCCCGTCCCTAAATTAGTCTCGTGCATCAAGTAGGATCTGTCACCTAGTGAGTTTTTGATGCCTCCTGCGTGGAATTTGGAGTCCTGTTGGTACATCACAAGCCTGTCGGCGAATCACCCTGAAATTTGATGGCTTATTGCAGTAAGACGTTTACTGACTTAGAACGTGCCTACTCACCTACACAAAAGTAATATTACTGTGGTCTGGGTTTATGAAGAAGCATGTTAATGCTTAGGACACCATTTGCAATAGTGACTGATCATCAGGTCCGTCTAACAGTATTGGAAGTCCAAAAGTCGAAATACTTCCCTGAATCGAGGAACCGGCACGATTTTCAACTCTGTGCCTTTGCAAGTAATTGACATGAAGGGGAGACCGGATCATCAATGACAAGACAATAATTTAAAAATATGTCGCTTTTCAGGAAGCAATCCCTCAAAACCACCTTCAATTGAAAACACCAGAGATAGCGATATGCCTGGAATCACTGTACAAATGTGGCAAAGGTACCACAGGATCCCCCGGCATTTCCCACCCTGGGAAGGCCTAGAAAATGCACAACAAAGATTAGTTCAGCCGAGTGGGGTTGATGTATTTAGTCATGATGCAAGTTGAGAATTATTTAGTACATGGGATTCTGCAATCCTTGTATAAAAAGCCTAACTTTAATTTCTTTTTAATAGGCGATTTGTGACACCTAATCGCAGATTATTAAGAAATGTCGTCAGAATTTAACTGTATTGCTTATTACAGGTGAGTTCTGGTGTCACAATGCCTGCTGCCAGAGCCAGCAGCCGAGGGAAAAGCATAATTACAGCACCTGTTTAAGGATCCAAAACCAGACCTGTGTTTTTTAGCTGTATAGTGACAAGCAGAATTGAGATATTTATGTGAACATGCTTTTTTTTTACTCCTTAAGCAATTATAGAAGAGTTAAGATCATCCTGCATGTTACTACACATATTGAGCAACTGTACCTTTAAAAAAAATCTGATTCTAATCTCTTTTTGCAACAAATATCTAACAGTTCTTTTAATGTTTAGTTTAGCACTAGAGATTTTATTTTTAGTCATCTTTGCAAACATGCTCTCTCTTTCATATGAAAGAGCTACGCACCAAGGATGTAAGTGGTCTGTGGGAAAGATAATAGTGTGACCATGTATTATATGGGATAAATTACCCCCTGTAGTACATAATAAGGGTATTGCAAGTTCCTTCTAGGAATTCCTCTGTGACTGGCAATATCTGTATAATGTACAGAAGGGGTTACTTTATCCCATATATAATCGTCAGCATTTGTGGTGTGGAGAACATAGACCTGACATTTTCATGTGTGTTCGTAATGTATTGTAATATGAAAGGCAGCAAATAGACGTTTCCGAGCAAGGACAATGTAGTTGAGCCTGTAAGCAACACTCCTTAAAGCAATTTAGAGTCCAATAATTCAAATGAGCTGGTTTTCTTCTTTTATTCCTTTAATCTTCTCTGTTTTCATTAAAAGCACCAGGATAAGAACAGTAGCCAACACGTGTTTCGTCTCGGGTAAGTTGTCCGGCGACTTCCTCAGGGCTACAACAACAACAATAAAGATAATTCTATTCAGAATATATGCCACTTAAACATTCCACACAAAATTTGAGTACAAATAAGAACAAACCATTAATAAAAGTGTGACTCAGATAAAGAGAAATAAGAAAACAACATAAGCCGAAAAGAACAGAAATTCTCCACCCAGTGAAAAAGTAACCGAAAGATCATGGTGTTGACCTACACCAAAGACCCAGAAAGAGACACTCACAGCAGAGGATCACCTATCAAGAAGGAAGCTGCTTCTTACTACGCCTCCAGTAAGAACCCATCATTGTGGAATTAAAAGGAGGTCAAAGACTTTCTTAATATATAATCACAGCCAGAAAGAATTCCTTCAAAGACGTATTACTCACCCTCGAATTATAATCACTTAGAGGGTGTGTATTCTATCGGTCCGCCACACCTCTAATATATTATCGGTGTAAATCCTTGCATTATTATTCGTAAATGTACGCAATTCTAAAAATGGAAAAAATATATATAAAGAAAGGTATCAATATGAGTCCTATCCCACCCTTATCAGAACGCAACCCAAATCAGGCAATCCCGATATCCCTGAATCCTAATGCAAATTACGGGGCCCTTCATTATAAAGGTATAATGCTCCCAATTACATAAAGATAAAACTGAGGTTGATAAAACCACTTAGAGAAATAAAATCAAAACCTTTCTTGCTACACTGGAGTCTTATAGCACACACTGTTTTTTTATTATTCTTTAAATTGCTTGAACAGCCAGTTAGTGGACATATTATAGGCATTTATGGAAAAGTTACCTCGAACAGTTTCACAGTCCCGATCAGAATTTCAAATGAAAGGGAAGGTCAATATCTAGAAATAAAGGTCCAGAACATTTCGATCAGACACAGCTATCACAGGCACTATCACAGCTATCTTCAACGTAATCACATTAAAAAGATTATATCAAATTTATAAATTTCACTAACACGTAGCGACTGCTATTAACTGCAGTAAAAAGCCTGAACATCAAAATTCTGTATTGACATATCATATAAAATACGTTATTGTGCACTGTTGCTAAGTCAGCGTCAAACCCAGTCGTCAGCCAGAAATAAACGCAAAGGAGCCGAAAGTTTCACACAATCCCACACTATCTATATAGTGTACTAATATACATTAGCGTTCCGTTTTCAATTTACGGAAAAGCAATTTGGAAAGGAGAGCTCACCTAAATCCAAGAGGAAGCAAGAAAGGAGAGTACACCGTTCGTTGCCAATCTCCAGTTAGAGTGTCAAGCCAAGCGCTCCCTTAGACTCCATTTGAACTGTATACTCGCCAATCAAACCGGACGTAGCTCCGACAAATGATTAGAAGAAGGACCTATAATTGCAATCTCTACAATGGCCGCCATCTTGTAAGGTGCAATTGTACCATATTCAGTTACCAAAATATATTTTTAAAAAGTCGGAAGGAGTACTCGACTAAGTCACTGTCAAAATAGAACACAATCTTCTTAATTCTATAATCAAATACTAAAGTTAGGGCAACCGATAAGGTTGCTACTTTATATATCGGTATCGCAACCATTACAACAATCAAACAAATCATTGTTCCATCGTATAATCAATCGGCGGACCAGTCAATTGAAGATCTCTACTGGCCACCATCTATCTGTATATAAGTATCCCATATATATATATCCCAATTCATCGTTACAGCATCGTATCATCGGCAACCTGATTAAGGTGAAATTCAAGTCGCCACGGGTACCTGAGACTCAGGCTATTGTTCCCAATATTTATTAAGCAGTGCTGAAAAATCTCTGATGCCCGATCAGCCGATCACGCATCAAAAACAAAAGTGTAAGTTACTATACCGTGCCCAAGTATGCGCAGTAACCGACAATATCAGCAATCACGGATAGTCCCTACGGTTATTGAAAAGTGCCAAGAGGGTCCGGGGAGAACAGAAAAGTCGAGTGGACAAGCACAAGTAAGCATAAAGAACAGATGATAATGTTCTTAATAGAGAAACAAAATAGATAAGAGTAAAAGTGATGTTTGTGTTGTATAGGTACATCATACCAAAGAGCCCAAGAGATCAGTTAGTATTACAGATTCTATTGAATACAGTGGTACATTAGATCAATCACTAACAATCACAAAACCTAAGGATGCATATTAACAAAATCAGAAACTATATATATATATGGAGATACAGTAATGCCCGTAAGTTGTTACATACATGTTAATAAATCCATACTTCCATATATATGAATGGAATTGTGATATGTTGTTGTAAACAAAGGCAAACATCAGAGCACAGTACAAAGTACAGTTAGTCGTGTAGGAAATAATGCAATTCATGGTCGACATTGATCCCACATTCCACTGCCCGAAATTTGAGGATCCATCTGGCCTCACATTGGCGTAATCTTAACTCCCTATTCCCGCCCCGTGAGTCAGACTTAACAACCTCTATTCCATGGAAGCGAAAACCCAGTGATTTATCCTGTTTCGGGCAAATGGAGGCGTGATACCCCAGAGGGAATCTAACATCAAGGTTCTTAAGAACACGGAAATGTTCAGCCATACGTTCTTTAAGTGGGCGAATGCTACTGCCCACATAGATTTTCTTACATTTACACTGAATAACATAGACCGTGTATTTAGTCAGACAATCTATGTGGTCATAAATCTGGTATTTGCGTGAACCATTATATTCGAAAGCCTTAGTCCCTTTTTCGGCCATTCTACACATATTACAAGTACCACAGGCAAAGAAGCCGATATTCCTTTGTCTCAACCATGAGTTTTTATTGGGTGGTTGTTTTGGATAACTAGGGCTGATAAGACTCTGGATAGTTCTACCTTTCCTGTACACAATATTTGGTGATTTGGTAATGTACTTTTCCAAAGAACTATCAGCCGTTAATATCACAATTCCATTCATATATATGGAAGTATGGATTTATTAACATGTATGTAACAACTTACGGGCATTACTGTATCTCCATATATATATATAGTTTCTGATTTTGTTAATATGCATCCTTAGGTTTTGTGATTGTTAGTGATTGATCTAATGTACCACTGTATTCAATAGAATCTGTAATACTAACTGATCTCTTGGGCTCTTTGGTATGATGTACCTATACAACACAAACATCACTTTTACTCTTATCTATTTTGTTTCTCTATTAACCCCTTCGATGCTCATGACGGAACGGTTCCGTCATGAGCATCGGTTGAGCTGTGCTCATGACGGAACCGTTCCGTCATGACCACGCCCGCGCTAGAACCCTTCAGCACCGCGGGGGAATCCGCGCAGCGCTGAAGGGGTTAAGAACATTATCATCTGTTCTTTATGCTTACTTGTGCTTGTCCACTCGACTTTTCTGTTCTCCCCGGACCCTCTTGGCACTTTTCAATTACGGTAGGGACTATCCGTGATTGCTGATATTGTCGGTTACTGCGCATACTTGGGCACGGTATAGTAACTTACACTTTTGTTTTTGATGCGTGATCGGCTGATCGGGCATCAGAGATTTTTCAGCACTGCTTAATAAATATTGGGAACAATAGCCTGAGTCTCAGGTACCCGTGGCGACTTGAATTTCACCTTAATCAGGTTGCCGATGATACGATGCTGTAACGATGAATTGGGATATATATATGGGATACTTATATACAGATAGATGGTGGCCAGTAGAGATCTTCAATTGACTGGTCCGCCGATTGATTATACGATGGAACAATGATTTGTTTGATTGTTGTAATGGTTGCGATACCGATATATAAAGTAGCAACCTTATCGGTTGCCCTAACTTTAGTATTTGATTATAGAATTAAGAAGATTGTGTTCTATTTTGACAGTGACTTAGTCGAGTACTCCTTCCGACTTTTAAAAAATATATTTTGGTAACTGAATATGGTACAGTTGCACCTTACAAGATGGCGGCCATTGTAGAGATTGCAATTATAGGTCCTTCTTCTAATCATTTGTCGGAGCTACGTCCGGTTTGATTGGCGAGTATACAGTTCAAATGGAGTCTAAGGGAGCGCTCGGCTTGACACTCTAACTGGATATTGGCAACGAACGGTGTACTCTCCTTTCTTGCTTCCTCTTGGATTTAGGTGAGCTCTCCTTTCCAAATTGCTTTTCCGTAAATTGAAAACGGAACGCTAATGTATATTAGTACACTATATAGATAGTGTGGGATTGTGTGAAACTTTCGGCTCCTTTGCGTTTATTTCTGGCTGACGACTGGGTTTGACGCTGACTTAGCAACAGTGCACAATAACGTATTTTATATGATATGTCAATACAGAATTTTGATGTTCAGGCTTTTTACTGCAGTTAATAGCAGTCGCTACGTGTTAGTGAAATTTATAAATTTGATATAATCTTTTTAATGTGATTACGTTGAAGATAGCTGTGATAGTGCCTGTGATAGCTGTGTCTGATCGAAATGTTCTGGACCTTTATTTCTAGATATTGACCTTCCCTTTCATTTGAAATTCTGATCGGGACTGTGAAACTGTTCGAGGTAACTTTTCCATAAATGCCTATAATATGTCCACTAACTGGCTGTTCAAGCAATTTAAAGAATAATAAAAAAACAGTGTGTGCTATAAGACTCCAGTGTAGCAAGAAAGGTTTTGATTTTATTTCTCTAAGTGGTTTTATTAACCTCAGTTTTATCTTTATGTAATTGGGAGCATTATACCTTTATAATGAAGGGCCCCGTAATTTGCATTAGGATTCAGGGATATCGGGATTGCCTGATTTGGGTTGCGTTCTGATAAGGGTGGGATAGGACTCATATTGATACCTTTCTTTATATATATTTTTTCCATTTTTAGAATTGCGTACATTTACGAATAATAATGCAAGGATTTACACCGATAATATATTAGAGGTGTGGCGGACCGATAGAATACACACCCTCTAAGTGATTATAATTCGAGGGTGAGTAATACGTCTTTGAAGGAATTCTTTCTGGCTGTGATTATATATTAAGAAAGTCTTTGACCTCCTTTTAATTCCACAATGATGGGTTCTTACTGGAGGCGTAGTAAGAAGCAGCTTCCTTCTTGATAGGTGATCCTCTGCTGTGAGTGTCTCTTTCTGGGTCTTTGGTGTAGGTCAACACCATGATCTTTCGGTTACTTTTTCACTGGGTGGAGAATTTCTGTTCTTTTCGGCTTATGTTGTTTTCTTATTTCTCTTTATCTGAGTCACACTTTTATTAATGGTTTGTTCTTATTTGTACTCAAATTTTGTGTGGAATGTTTAAGTGGCATATATTCTGAATAGAATTATCTTTATTGTTGTTGTTGTAGCCCTGAGGAAGTCGCCGGGCAACTTACCCGAGACGAAACACGTGTTGGCTACTGTTCTTATCCTGGTGCTTTTAATGAAAACAGAGAAGATTAAAGGAATAAAAGAAGAAAACCAGCTCATTTGAATTATTGGACTCTAAATTGCTTTAAGGAGTGTTGCTTACAGGCTCAACTACCTTGTCCTTGCTCGGAAACGTCTATTTGTTGCTTTTCTGTTTTTCCTGTTGCCATCTTGGTGACGGAGGAATATTGGGGCATAGGTGGCTGCTCCTCTTGATGTTTCCTAGAGCACCCTTTTTAGGTCTCGGCTGCGAAAGGCTGCGCTTGCGCAGTCTCGCTCCGAGATTTAATGAGTTGGAGTGACTTTGAGAAGAGGGGCTTGCACCCGCCCCTCTTCTATCCTGTTCTCCATTGGCTGGCCTCTTAAATGCTGGCCAGCCACTGGAGAAGAGGTCCAGTCACTCCGTTGAAGCCCCGTCTTTTTCGGATCGGGGGGCGTGTTTTTTCGTTGCTTTTCGCAGGGCGTGTTTTTCTCTCCTCCAGCCAATGGCAAGAGGAGAGAAAAAGAAACACGCCCCCGAATCCGAAACCGAGGCTGCGTTTCTCCGAGGCAGTTCTTCTCTGCCTCGGAGAAAGGCGGTGGTGTCCCGGCGTTGCTCCCTCACCTTAAATTGATTGACGGGAGAGTTGTGTTAGATCTAAATCTTCAAACAGGTAAGCTGGTTTCTATAACTATGGTTTTATGCATTAACACTGTTTGAGCCCTCTCAAGAACTAGGCCTTCCACATTTTGCAGTAGAGTTGTATGGTTTAACTGGAAAAAAAAAACACATCACAAGAATTCGCTTGGCATCGTCCGGTCAAGGGCGTCACTGCAGCCAGTTTAATGTGCACAGAAGCTCCTGCCTCAGACATTTCCAAAAGAGTAATGGCATACTGAGCAGCTCTGGTGTCGTTTGCCAAAATTAATGCTCTAAAGGCCGCCCCCGGGGCGCTCATGCCAGTGTTGTGCTCGCAGGGTTCGCATGCGCTCTGTGTTCCAGGGGACCGCCATACCGCTGGCGGTGGATTGAAGCTTGACACGTCCCAGCTCTTAACATTTTAACAATAGGTGGATACTTGAGGTCAGAATAACTGCTTCTTTCTCCTGTCGCTCTACGACTTCCTTTAGCCCCCCGGCTGCAGTATCAGGGCGGCCTGGCAAGTAAGGACACGGCCCTGCAGCCTGCCAGCCACCGACGAGCTGGCTACCCCTGCCCGACGTGCGATCAGACGCGGCGTTTCCGTCCCAGGCAGCTGCCAAACACGGAAGAGGAGCTGTAAAACCGGCACATTGCCTCCAAAGCCGAGCCCTGGGCACCGGCGGCCCCCCGCGCTCAGCAGCGATGTGTCCACCTCCATCCAGCCCAGTCCCAAGCCGGGGTCTCATTCAAACGCGACTGACGCCCTGAGGCACCTGCAGTGATGCATTAATCAGTTTGCCTTTGTTGAGCACCACTATACAACTCTCTCCCAAAACAACGCGACACAACTGCACGGCCCTCCCCCATCCTCGCTCCCTCCTGCACTACTAAGAGCACTGCAAATAGCCGGCACCTCTCGCATCGCAGCGCCACACGATCCCAACCCCCAAAATAAACGTCACGCCGCTGCACCGGGACATTCCTGCCGGACCGTCATCACTGGGGAAGATGAGCAAGGGGGTGGTGTGTGAGGGAGCCAAACAGGGGAGGGCACTGCAGTCTGGAGTTAAAAGGCAAAAAATGAAAGGGTTCGGAGCTTTAAAGCAGATTTAAGCATAAGCTGGAGTTCTGCACAACTGATGACTATTAACAAAAAAAACGCCTCCCAAGCATTTCGTGTTGCAACCTGCACGCTTGTAAATCAAGTCCTTTGTGAGACTCGCTGGAACAGAGCGCCCCGGGGCTCTGCAGAATACCAGCCGCAGAGGTAGGGGCGGCTGCTGCTGCTTCTCTGGAGGTGGGGTGGTAATGAGACAGGGCATTTACAGGGGGGCCCCTCTTCTTCCAAAAGCCCATGCCGCCACCAAGCCGCACTCGGGGGGAATTCCCCCCCACCGCCCCCCAGCAGAGACCATCCCCAGCCCCCCAGACGGCTTCGGCAGAGACCACCCAAGACCCACCTGAAGGCAGCCAGAGAGCCTTCCCACCCGAGGCTGGAGGAGATATTCCAATAAAAACTTTTGCGCTGGCATTGTTTTTCACTTATGTTGACCCATCGTCCTAAAAACTCTTCGAATGATTCCCAGGCAAACGCGTGTATATACATACTTTACTGCCCCGTTTCTGATTACTATGGGGTAATCAGGCTGTGTCCGGTGGGCTGTGCTAAGAGATCAACTCTCAGCCCCTCCCTTCTCCTGGACTCTTCCTTCCCCCCCCCCCCGCACCCTACGCTCCTGCCTGGGTTAAGTGAGACCCTCGGGGTCCCGGCGTCAATTTATTTTGGAGGATGCCCAGGTGAGTCAGCAACTAAATTCCTGATCTTTATCAGCAACAATTTAGTTTGTGTTTAGAGCTCCGTAACGGAGCCAATAATAATTATTTAAATAATGCTGTATTAGAAATCGTAGCTGTCTTTCATTGAAGTGTGTGTGTGTGGGTGGCTGTGTGTGGGTGGCTGTGTGTGTGTGGCTGGCTCTGTGTGTGTGTGTGTGTGTGTGTGTGTGTGGCTGGCTCTGTGTGTGTGTGGGAGGCTCTGTGTGTGGGAGGCTCTGTGTGTGTGTGTGGGAGGCTCTGTGTGTGTGTCTGGCTCTGTGTGTCTGTGGCTCTGTGGGTGGCTTTTTTTGTAGGTGGCTATATGCGTGGTGGCTCTGTCTGTGTGTGGGTAACTGTGTGTGTGTAGGTGGCTCTGTGGGTGGCTCTATTTGTGTGTGGGTTGCTCTATGTGAGTGACTCTGTGTGGGTGGCTCTGTGTGTGTGTGGGTGGCTTTGTGTGTGTGGCTCTGTGTGTGGGTGCAAATGCAATAGGTCTCGCATTTGAGAGGGATTAAGCTGTTGACATTGTAAATGACAATGCCGTTTCTTTAAATGTTTGAAAAACAAAAACAAAAATAATGTCATGAGCAATGCCAATAGCTCTAACTTTAACAATGCCGAGACCATTGCATTGTAAATGCTTGTTATATTGAGTTATACCATTGACAGGAATTTAGATGTGCGCAAGGTTGTAACCCTGCCATGGTTCGAAGTTATATTGTATTGTAATATGGTTTTGCTGGATTACGTTTTGTAGCTCAGCCATAAAATTAAAGGCTCAGCAACGTGAAATATGTATATAATTCCTCATTCCTGCCTTACCACACTCCCCTCCTGCCACTCCGCCTTCAATGCCTGACAAATAATTGGGCTCCCTGGCAGAGGACACTCGCAACCAACTACGCAGCAGCCTGTGTGAGGAGAAACAAAAGAACCAAAATGTCCTTTGGAAATCCCAGCCGAGTGAGGGGGGCTGTCACTGGGCCAGGCTTACGGAGACTGGCAGATCACACCGGGGGACGTGCAGGGGGCGCCGGGAATCCGCAGGGCCCGGCGCTGCGATGAAGGCGGGAAGACGGCTCCCCGGGCTGGAGGCGCGAGGATGAAAAGGCCCGGCGCAGCCTGACTCTCCAGCCTCTCACTTATTCCCTTTGA
Source organism: Triturus cristatus (assembly GCF_964204655.1). NCBI lineage: Eukaryota > Metazoa > Chordata > Amphibia > Caudata > Salamandridae > Triturus > Triturus cristatus. The sequence goes on along the minus strand of NC_140587.1, from coordinate 154,148,711 downwards.
CCAGGAGGGGGCGGCTTCTCCTCGCGTCTTTCATGCGGGCCCCAGGGAGGGGGCGGGCGGCTCGTTCTCAAAGGGAGGTAAATGAGTCGGGGCGAGGTGGGGCCCACGTGCGGCTCTTTCTCTCTTTTGTTACATGTGCTGCCTCGGCTTGTTTTGTGTCACACCCAGACTACCCACTGATATGAATCTACGCAGCGCACGTGGAGTCCCGACATTATTTAATCGCAGCCTAAATAAGATTTTCCTTCCCTCAGTTGCTTCCACCGTGGCATAGAGATTTATGCGCTCGCTGTTGATATCTGCGGTGATTGGAAGGTAAGGGCAGCACAACCTTCCATTCGCCCAGGGGCGTTAAATTCAGTACCGTTGGAAAGAACAGCATTCGCGTGCATTCTCTATGGCGCGCAGACACTTTAGAAGTGAGGCACGCTTCGTATAAAACAGATTGTTATATTAGGCCTGATAATTTGGAAGCGCTGCATAGATCGGCTCCGGATTTCTAAAGCTGACTGTATAGTGGGGGTACTGTAGCGACTGCACTTTAGAGTACCCTTGCATTTTCATAATAATGTGATAATTTCACATCATTCCTCACCAACTCAACCATTATCCTTTAATCAACCTTAAAAGAATAAAATGCTCTGTTGGCCCTGCTGGGATGGAAAGCTATCAGCCCATAAAGATCCAATAAGCAATCTATTTCACGTAAGTAGATGGGTGTATATGCGCATGCATCTTATGTACACTAACCAGCATAATGTATAGCGCAGTCCTTATTGCAAAAGATGAAAGGATGCAGCAGACATTAACTCGAATCTTGTGCTCTAAGGGGCATATTAACAAGGCGGCGCTATAAAATTATCGCCGCTTCTGCGACCGTTTTCGTCCGAAAAGCAGCGATAATTTTATCGCTTTATCAGCAAGGTCACGCTATCGCGTGAATCCTTGCCTTAGCGCCCGTTCCCGTAACGCCCAGCTTTGCATCTCTAATGAGATGGAAAGTGGGCGTTCCTTCCCAAAATAACTGGAGAAATGTCGCTAACCGACATTTCTCCAATTATCAATGGGCACGCTAACAAGCATAGCGATAAGAAAAGTAGCGCTAACCGCGGTTATCGCTACTTTCCTTACGCCTGCTTTTAGTTTGACTTCGCCATGATATCCAATGGAAGGTGGATATCAAGGTTAAGTATACTCTGCCCTATCAACAAGCTATCACCAAACCTTGTGCGGTTATCGCTGGATTTCCAGCGACAATCGCACATTTGGCAGCTTGCGCCAGGAATTTTATCGCTTTTGAAATAAGCGTTGCTGATAGCACGCTATCTCAGCGATAAAATTCAGCGATAGCCGGCGATAATTATACTAGCGCTAAATGCGCTTAGCGATAATTATCGCCGGTTGTTGGTTATATGCCCCTTAATTTTTATATATTGCTAAGATGACAACACTAACCACAATCAAGTACTAAAGGTCTAGTATAATGCACATTAATATTCTTTTTCCCCCCTGGAACTCTTTTGTCTTTTCAGCTTGTTTCATCTATTTGAATTGTAAATATTTTGCGATGGGGGTGGTAGTTTGTGTCTCTTTTATTAGTAATGATTCATGCTTGTTCCCTGCTGTGTCTGAGCAGAGGGGGCAGCCTGCAGTTCCTCTCTGCTGACTTTACACCTGTTGCCAGCTGGCCTCTTGCCATGCGTCCAAGCTAAGCTTTCAGACCCACTGCAGAATGCCAGGCTGTGAATGGGTCTCGGAGCTCGGGGTTGGTGCCAGCCCGAGAACCAGACAGGATCTGTATTCTTGAGCTGAAGTTTCTGACCTGGTGTAAGGGCCACCCCTTATAGAGGTAACAGCTGAGTGCATGCTTTCGCCAGCCATGTCCTAATCGGCAGGGCTGGCGAAGAGAGAGTTCAAACTGGATCCAGCAGCAATAATTGAAATTGCATTTATATAGCGCTTACTACCCCTGACTAGGAGTTGAAGCGCTCTCCGGCGAGTAGTACGCTACCCGGGAGCCCAGAGTTAATGGTCACCCCAGTGGTTATTGGAGAAAGTCTTTCCTGCTAACGGAAACCATTCCGTGAATACGTTTGTCTCTGGTACATTAGTGGCCTGGGTGCGATCATAACAGGGGGTTATGTGAGAAGCAAATAATTAAAGAAATCTTGAAGGCAGGCTTGAGATTTAGGAGTAATTTATATAGAGAAGAGGCGTATCAAGTGCTGAGGATCATTTAAATAAAAGGGGGAAATAGTAATTTAAGGTCACGGAGGATTTAAGGAAGGTAGCAGGTAGGTTGTTTGCGACAGCATGCAACCTGTGGATGTCAATCTGTGTCAAGAAACTGTTTTAATTCTGCTCTAAGGGAAAGTGGTTTTTTAAAGTCGTGGCAGATATTCATCTCACTGCAAAAAACAAGTCCAATGCTTGCCTAGGCCCCTTTACCAGCAACAGAGAAGAAGAGCGGCCTGAAGCACATCCCCGGACCCATAATTAGTTTGCTGCCCCATTGTCTGCAATGCAAGCAACACCTAGAAAGTCACCTATGGTACCTGCTACATCAGTACATTCAGCACCATAAATTATTGTGACCGTTCATGCAAATCATTGTACGCCGTGCATCAACTATACATATAATATGAACATGTCCTTTATGACACCCAAACAACTTAAAATGAAACAAGGCAGCTGATAAACACATTGCAGCAATTAAACTTCAGTGCTTGTTTATGTGACCCATTCCATACCTGGAACAGAAGGGGCTGTCCCCTGCGTCCAACTGAGGAGCACCGGTCCCACAGAAACAAAATGGCCCCAGAGTAATTAGCCAACCAAAGTGCTTTACTTTCTTACTAGAGCTAGTGAGAGCTATAGAACACCCAGACCACTTGAGGACACGTTCAGCTTTGTCTGCATTTCGTGTGCTATCCCTTCGGAGCAGCAGCCTGCGGGAGGGCTCTTATTTTCAGTTCCATCTGTGCCCAACATAAGTTCCTCCCTTAAGGGGCCATCAGCATGCCTTTTGTCCGAGCCTCATCCTTTCTGAGAACTAGGGGTGCCTGACAGCTTGATGTCATTGACAGAGAAAACAGAGCCGTTCAGCTTGTCACTGCACAAGTACTTAAGAGAGGAACTATGATTAGGAGACAATGCTTGAGTTCCCCAACTGTGTAGGTGGGTGACTGGGCCAGTCCGGGGAACCAAAAAGCAACCTTGGCAAACATGCTTCATGTAGCCTGGTGCTTTCCTCTCTCTCTTTTTCATCCATCTATTCTGATTCTCTCCTCTTCTTTCTTCTCCCTCTCTGATCGCTCGCTCTGTCTCCCCCTCTCTTTTCTTTGAAGCCCCCTGTACCTGCAGCAATTCATCTGGGGGTGCTGGGGAAGGTGGCAGAGGTACCCGCAGGAGCCCTGTCCTTGAAGAACCGGCCTCAATGGGCTGCCGCCCACCAAGGAATTGCCAATGGAATAAAAGGCTAGTCTGGCCCTGGTGACAGCGATACCTGCACTGTAAACATGTCAGATATATTTGTGCTCGCTGTTCCTTATAACAACATCAACTGAGCTCTCCCCGGAACGGGCACACACTTCGAGGAGAGCACATGAGTGAAAGCCATAGCCTGGGTTTCCAATCATGGTTGTCTTTCACTCACAGCGGACAGCCCCCATCTCCAGGAGGGGAAGGGATCACCCTCCCACAAGCCCATGTAGTGTGTGACTGCACCCACCTGTGGAGTGTTGACTGGGTGGTCTCTAGGAACTCACAGTCCCCTCCTAAGGGATGCCCTTAAGGGGTGACCTGAGTGTGTGCATCTTCACATGTGGTGTACAGTCACTGCGCCTCCTGATGGGTGTAGTCCGTGTGTCTGCATCTGCGGTACACAGTGGTCGAAGTGGGCGGGAACGGCAGGGCACGGCGTGCCCCTACTTCTTTAATTCTATAGCTTCCGTTCCCCTACTTTTTTATTCCCCTACTTTTTTATTTTGAACGTGCGTCCCGGGACGTAAGAAATATCCAAAGCCTGTAGAGAGAGCTCCGCGTTAGTGGCTGTTCGGGGACGGGCAGGGAGCAGAGAAGGAAAAGGTCTCCTTCTCATGCTTCCTGCCCAGACAAGACCATGACAGTGTCCCCTTCTGCTCTGACGCTAACAGCGCCCCTCTCCTTCCCTCCTCTCTTTCTTACTCTTATTCCCTCTCTTTTTGTCTAGCCCCTCCTCACTTACCGAATCCGTGACTCAAGAAATGGTTCTCACCCTTTCTTCCTGTCGTTCATTTGTTCCCCTGTGAAATGGATGTAAAAAAAAAAAACACTTTCCTGGAAATGCCGTTTTTGGCATTTTTCTATTCCAACGTGCAGCCTCGGAAATAAACGGTTCGAAATATGAAAATGAATAACTAAAAGCAAAACAGAGTGTTCTTAAAGTGGCCAGACTGGTTTTATTCACACCCAAACACATTATCGTCACTTTACAGAGTTTGACAGTGCAGCGCTACTTTTGTTTTCTTGTCTTTCTTTTAACAGCATTGTTTTCCCCGGGTGGGGAAGTGCACCAGTGCTGGAGGTACTGCAATACCTCGTTGATGGGAGGATTGGAAAACAAAATGTGTACTGTGTTCACTAATTTGGTCTTTTTAAACCATACTGCTAACGTTTTGTAAGCATATGAGCAGTGGACATTGAAATGGGTCCTTTCTGGGCCCTGTAGTAATGTCCTTAACTTTTCAGGCAAAAATACTTCTTGATTTTTGAATGATGAGTGTAAAAGCGTTAAGTTCACCATTTTGTTCCTCCTTACATTTCACATGCTTTATTTAATCTTTCATACCCTATGAGTGTTTGCTTTTTCCAGGATGTTGTTACTTTTTCTTTTAGGCAGCATATTGCTCTTGCCTAGTGTGTAATTTGAATTGAGTTGCATCCAGTTGTTTATAGCAGGTCAAATTGGATTATAGTTGAAGGCAGTGTGATTTTCTCTCAGTGGGGCAGTATGGTGTTCAGCGGGGGAGTGGATGTAGTACTGTGGTTAGAGCTGCCGAATTTAGAACTGGGGGAACCAGGCTCAGCCTTTATGACCAGTCCCCCAGACCATTCTCCTGAGGGAGCACATTCCCATGCTAGACCATAGAAGGCCTCGCAAGACTTAAAAGGCCTCACAAGACTTTAGATGCCCAGGTGTCTTAGCACCAGCAGCTTGACCCTAGTGGAGGCAAGTGTGGGTTAACCTTGAAGGCCTGTCCACCACAATCCATACTAAAGCTCACCTCCAGTCTTGCGGACAGGCCTAGGAAGCAGCAGTGACTCTATCACTGAGGTCACAGGACCTTTGAGCAGGGCGGATCTAGGGCAGTGCAATCGCACTGGGCGCTGACTTCGGGTGGGGCCATCATGTTTGCAAGTATATTATGGTTTTAAATGCACTTGCTGCCTCCTTGCTGGCCTCCAGCAATTTTCGACAATAATAAAAATGTCATGATAACTCCAGTGAATAAACTTCTTCCTAGAGCGAGATAGGAGTTTTGTCTAGTGGAAGTTTTGACTCATGGAAAGATAGCGCAGAGGGTTAAAGTGCCTGCTGCAAAAAAAATGTACCATGCCCATCACAAAGTGCACATAATGTAAATAGGTCAGTGGGTTACTGCTTTTGTCAGTGAGATGCTTTTGTTACTTGCAGTTTGTAAGTTAAAATCCTAACAAAGAACTGTGAGCTATTGACTGTCATCTAAGAGCTGCATACAAACTGCATGGTATAAACTAGAGCGTTATGATTTTTTCCCTAAGCCTTTGTTTATCCTAATGTTGCAAAAAGTGTTCATTTGGATAGAAATCGATTATGATTATTAAAGCGAACCCCCAATCATGGTATTAAGTTTTAAATTCTGAGTTTGTGTTTCTCCAGATCAATCACTATTAAACTATACTGTCTACTAGTATGGTTGTCATGTGACTCCTACACCTTGTAGTCCTTGGTCTTCTGTAACATTTCCCATACAGTGATTTACACACGTAAAATTGATTGTCTGTGTGTATTTTGCGGACAACAGAAACTCCATGGCTCAGAAACAAACGGCTTGTGCTTCCACTTTTAAGCATATTTGGGACATTCTGTATTTAGAAACATATCCCACTTTGTGAATTTATTTTAATGTCAATAACTCATATTAATCGTTAAATAATCATGTGTATCCATTGGTCGAATTAAATAACATAATAAACTGTAACTGGTCAGTGAACTGCCAAACAAATACTAAAGATTGGGATGTTTTGCGCATCCTGGCCACACCTCTAACTCCGCCCCCTGATCCAATCCTCAGGTTATTCCCTCCCTCTGATTCTCCGCCCACAGTTCCCCTACTTTTTTTTCCCCACTTCGACCAGTGGTGGTACAGCACCGACCCAACGGTGTTACCTCATTTTTATGCACCCACACCTCGTGCAAATGAAAAAATGCCCCTTGAGATATGACAGGTACATAATGTGTTCCTGTACGATCCGTATTACAGAAAGAACTGTACTAATGCCTGTTTGTGAGAAGCTGGCCTGGTATATGATGTCCACTAATGTAAGTGGGCACCTTGCACCAGTCCAGACAACCCTTATGGTGATTTACGAGGTCTCAGACAACCTTAGAAAGCTCTCCAAGTGGTAGCTGTGGAGAGCAGCCTTCAGGCTTAGTCTTGAAGGAGTGTAAAGCAGCTTGTTTTACCAGAATGCAATCTTATAGTATAGATTAAATAAAAAGGAACCACAAACAGTGTTTATAAAGATATGTATTTATTATATAACACTATCTAGTACGTTACAGTATCTCTTACACGGAGATAGACACAAAGCACACAATACTTAAGCAAATAAATCACAGTAAATAGCACTAATACACAGTGGGCCCCAGGGAAGACCAAACCATATACTAAGAAAGTTGTATAAGAACCACAACTTGAGTCAGGCAATGTCGAGAGGACGTAGTGCTCGGGACCCACAGAATCACCCAAGGTAAGTAGATAGGGACCCCACGGAGAATGTGTGCCATTTGTGAACAAGACTGCATGCTCTGTACAAGTTTATGTGCAAGTCGTGGTTGGATTTTTAAAGATTAGCGACCCTTCCCAGTGGACCCTGAAGAAACCTTGTGGAAGACAGAAGGTTGGAGAGCCACCCCACCCGTGGATACTGTGGTACCCAAGTTACCTATCCCAGGGAAGCCGGGTGTATAGGTGTGAAGTGGCGTCGGAAACTGCAGTATAACCCAATGGAGGACTTCAGGAAAGTGCCACTGCTGGAAGAGGAGAAAGTGTCTGGAGGAATCCAAACGTGGATTCTTGAAGAGGAGTACTTGAAAGCAAAGGGGACAGTGTCTAGGTCACTCAGGGGTGACCAGGCGACTTGGAAGACGGATTCCCTCCGATGTCGGGTGCTTCAGGTAAGATGACGGTGACCTTGACTCTGCAGCTGCGAGGACCAGGCGACGCAGAGGACAACTAGGACCCGGATATGAGCTGTCCCACAAAGGATGATGAGTGTCGAGGGTCCGGTGTCCGGCGGGAGCACCAACAAGCCTTCAAAAATGCAACCCATGCAGGAAGTCAAGAAGGTGCACGGTTGGGACCATCAAAGTACAGGAGACGCACCACAAGCAGGGGAGTCAGGGCAGGCCCCGAGCAATCAGGGTAGCCCAAGGAAAACAAAGGTGACCCTCAAATGGAACCACAAGCCCAAGGCATAGGAGTCGCGAGAGAACCTCAAACTGTTCAGATGCAGGCCACGATGCACATGATGCGGTGTGGCCGAAGATTCTGGTCACTGAAGGTGCTCGAGGTTGGGGCTACTTGGAGCCCGAAGATCTTTTTGCAACGATGTGAACAAGCCTTTGCAACTGCAAAGGGGACGCAGTACCCAGGGGTTCGGTTATTGCAACCCCCACAAGGACTACTGGCTTCAAACTTGTTACAAGGGTAGAGCAGGTCTTGGGAGCTAAGGAAACCCACCACCTGTGTTGCAAAGCCCACGGAATCTGGAGGAGCTCGGGATCTGCAGACCGGTCATCTTCGTTGCAGTGCCTGCTAATGCAGGGGAGTGACTCCTTCACTCCAAGGGAGATTACTTCAGTTGTCCTTGATGCTTCACAGGCTTGGAATGTTCCTGTATGATGCACAGGCACAGACGATGCAGCAGACTGGAAGGGAGACGAAGTCAGGCCCAAACGAAGTCCAGCAAAGTCCAGAGTGCCCAGACGGTAGAAGTGCAGTGGTTTCAGTTCTGAATCTTATCCCACGACGAATCTAGGGACCTACACCCAGGTAAGGCCTTAAGTACCCTTAGGGAAAGGGTTGGGAAGATTCAGGGGACCCTCCCAGGGGAGGGTCTGGACGGGGGAGGTTACTCAGATGTCTTTTGTCCAATTTCACGCCAGAGCGGGAGCCAGCACCTTTCAGGACTGGTTTGAACTGGACTATGCACAGGGACACCAAATGTGCCCCTCATGCAGACTTTCAGGCGCTGGCAAGCACACCCACCCGGCCCTAATGCACTAAATCCTGTGTGGGAGGTGGTCACACCTCCCTGTGACAGGATGCCTATTGTTCTGCCTTCCCCTGCTCGAGCTTGGCTCAGCAGCAGGAGGGCAGTAATGTGTCTCTGGTTGGCAGCAACCATTTTGTGCTGTCTGGGACTAGAAGGCTGGTACCGGGAGCACTGAGAGCCTAACGGAGGGCTCTTCCAGTGCTTGGAATCATACCTCCACACCGTTTACAGTGTGGGGGCATGATTCCAACATGTTTGATACCAAACATGATAGGATTAATTGCAACAATTTTCGAGATGGTCATCCTGCGATTAAGTGATGCCCCTCTATATAGTGTATGGCTGCTTCACTGACAACCTGGGAGAGTGGACTCCGTAGGCTGTAGGGGTGTCCTGCACATGCAGGGACACCCTCTAACTTAGAACCAAGCATCCTGCCCTCAGGATTGTAAAGGCCTGCTATAGGTGTGACTTATAGGTTTCAAGTGCAGTGACCCTTAGATATAGTAAACCTATTTATTTTGTAGGTGGTGCATACACCAACTTACACAGGCTGCAATGGCAGGCCTGTGGTTGCATTTTGAATGGTTCTCATAGGTGGCATAATACATGCTGCACCCCATGGGAGACCTCTGGGGTACCTATGCCCTGGGTACATGGGTACCATATACTAGGGAATGACAAGGGTACCCCAGTATCCTATCTGGGATGTACCTAAGTGCTGAACACAACAATTTAGGGAGAAAGCAGATAGACTGGGGTCCTAATTAGCAGGATCCCAGTCAGCCTAGTCAAAACAAAACTTAGTATCAGGCAAAAAGCGGGGGTAACCTTGCAAACCTTCCTACACTGTGCACTGAGACACTTTTTGTAATAGGGCCGGGTGTCTTCCTTGTGAGAGGATATTCTGCTGAACAACTGAGTTAGTTTCACAAAGGGGCGGGGAGAGATAGACCCTTGAACGTGGATTTACCCTGCTTTCACTATACATAATCCGTACATCAAAACAGAGAGTAACCCAGTGTTAATGGGGTATTTTTCTTTTAAGTAGCCTACTGTGACAACCCTATTGGTTTGTTTTTAGGATTTTAAGTTACAATTTTAAAAATGGCACTTTAGAAGGTTGGCAATTTCCTGCCCAAACTATTTGGTGCCTGCAGCCTGTTCCTGAGTCACATGACTAGGTGTAGTAGGCAGTTGGACTTTGTTTATTCCTCCCAGATAGCCACACACAATAGAGGGATTCGGTGTGCCTGGATGGGCCATCTGCTGGCAGGATTGTGGGGGGGTGCGTAGCTGGGCACAGTCCCACTTGCAACTGAATAGGCTGTGTTCTACCTTCAGCCAAAGGACTTGTCACCCCTGCATTGTCCTTGCAAACAACCAGGAGGCAGGGCAAGGGAAGCAGGAACCTTCAATCACTTCAAAGGAAATTATCTAGAAACCTCTACTTCAAAGAAGGCACCAGGTGTAAACATAGGACCCTTAGACCAACTCTTTAGTTCACATTCTGGACCTGCGGAAGGACTCTCTTCCTGCCATGGCCTGCTGTGTACTCCCTAAGACTGCTTTGCTGCACCTGGAAGGACTGCTTTGTGGCTTGAAGCCTGCCTTGTACCCTCAGAGACTTCCGCTGCTGCTAGAGTCCTGCTCTACTAAATGAATCCAGGACTAACAGAGTGACTCCAAGGGCTAGTTGGCTGGTCCCCTGATAAGAACCTCGGGGACAGAAAGGGCTCCAGCCATCTTGAACCCATACCTGGACCCAGCATGAGTAAATCCTAGCCCCCAAGTGATGCCCCACCAGTCCTGGATACTTAGTTGTGGTGTTAAAGGAGCCCAAATTGCCAAAATCTAAAAGTTGTGACAAATATTTTTGGCTAAAAACGGCTGTGAGAACCAAGAGGAGACCAGGACCAACCTGCTATTCTATCTGCCAAAAGTGCATTGACAGTCGGCCTGACATTGCAGCAGCTCCTGCTACGTTCTGTCCGCAGTAGCAAATCCTGCTCTACGGTCCTTCGCCAAAGAAGTATCCAGCCTCATGGAACAAAGAAATCTTCACTGCAAATTCATCCAGCCCGATGACTCATTCTCAGACACTGGCTGCAACGTTGCCCTGCGCTGAACTTTACCTTCTCAAACAACATTTTGTTTACAATTCTTCGAAGTGCAAAGGTAAGCGCTGACTGGGCCCTATCCACTTTATGTATTCGACTTGCGGTTCGAGCGCGGTCATCCATATTATTTCACTTTGACCTGGTTACAAGCGAGTACATTTTAGGTGCTAATTTTTACTTTAGACTTTAAAAGTTCATATCTCCGGTTCTACTGATTGGATTTTTGTTGTTCTGATATCAGATAATGTATTAAAATTTACTCCAGTTTTCTAAATTCTTATGGGATTTATCTCGTGTTGTCTTTTTACTTTCTTACTGTTTGTGTGCTACATAAATACTTCGGGCCCGATTCACAGAACTAACTTAAGGCAAAATCCTAAACTTACTACTATTTTGGTATTCACAGAATGCACTTACAGCTTTTGGTATTCACAGAATGCACTTACTACTTTTGGTATTCACAGAATGGATTTACGACTACTAACTTTACGTCTGCACTTGGGACGGAAATTCCGGCCCGGAGGCGGAGCTTCCGGGCCGGAGGCGGAGCTTTCGGCCCAGAGGTGGAGATTTTGGCCATGGCTAAATCTCCGCCACTGGCCGGAATCCCCACCTCCGGGCCGGAAGCTCCGCCTCCAGGCCGGAAATTCCGGCCCGAGTGCGGACATAAAGTTAGTAGTCGTAAATCCATTCTGTGAATACCAAAAGTAGTAAGTGCATTCTGTGAATACCAAAAGCAGTAAGTTTAGGATTTTGTCTTAAGTTAATTCTGTGAATCGGGCCCTTCACACTTTTCCTCTACATTAAGCCTGACTGCTTTTGTGCCAAATTACAAGAGGGTTAAGCACAGGTTAATTTAGTGACTTTTTTGTTTCACCGTGACCAGGATTGTGGCTGTTGTTTGAGCAGGTTTCACACCCCACTCAACCAACAACCCAATTTCCCACAAGACCCATAATTGATTCAAACAAAAGAAGCACGCAGGTGTCTGTAGACTGAAGAAATGCCTTCAGAGTACAACAAGTATGCAAACATGTTGGCTGCGCAAGCTATTTAGCACTTTCCATTCACAGGTGGAAAGATATGATAAAAATGCTTGAAATGTTAGAGATATGTTTGAGTGGAAAACATGACTGAATCATGTCTTTTTTGCTTAAGAAAAATTATATTCAACACTGAGATGCCTGCTTACCAAACACTCTGGATTGACCTGGATAAAGTTAGAAACCATTGCATTCCTGTACCCTCAGACTTATGTATTCTTTACGAGCAGCAGCCTGGAATATCACATTGGAATTTGTGGTAGGCCCTTTTAGATTAGGAACTAGTTTCCTCGTATCTACTCGCATCGCACACCGTGTTCGTTCACAAGGTAACTCCTGTTTTTTCCACACCAGTGATGGAACCCCATCCAAGAAGTCGCTACGATGAGCTAGCAGAGAGTTCAACATGATACAATGTCTTGAATGTTTAAACACAGGACCACTCCCTCTATTCACATTCCTTATACTCACTGCCTGGCCACTATGACAGTGGCAAAAAGAACAGATGATGGATGGAATGCTGAACAAATCATACATTTACCACCCCCCCTACCCCCCCACCGCCCCCCCCCCCAAGTCACAGATTTGGGTTAAATCCATCATTTGTTTTACTTGCCACACCATTCCAGTTTGGACCCAGCCATATTCAAATCTGTCTTGACCCTGTTTCTTATGGGAACAGTCCAGCCTGAAATGCCAGGCCAGGTCCTCCCTGGACATGAAACAAGCATCCTTGGACCGTTTTTGGGGTATGACCCCTCATCAGCCAGGCTAGCCTGAATCCGGTGACACAGTTAGCCTGGGACCCACGTCTGGGTATACCCTTCTCACTTAGGGTGACAAATGCAAAAGGAACAGATGATGGACGGAATGTTGAACAAATCAAACTTTTTATGACAGCAGTGTCACTGATCCCTAAGTGATTGATCTTTATGTTTCATTCATAAATTTGCTCGTGGTCAGAGTGAGTGGATCCTCTAACTCTTTCCTTTATGCGAGCACTTGCTTGCACCCATATAAGTAATCCCCCCATAAATGCTTATGGAACTTGAAACACAAGTATGTGTTTTTTTGAGAATGCTTGTACAGTCCCTAGATTATTTAAATCCAGGTGGAGGCATTATAAGAAACACATTACTTCTATCTTAGTGAGGCGCTCAAGGACAGCAGCAAACATGAAAAATAACAAGTTTAATCCACCATTCAGGTTAAAGCTTGCCTGCCTTAGCTTGTGAACATCTCTGCTCTCTGGAGAGACTGGAAGGCATCAATGGCTACACTTGGGATCTAGTAATACGCCACACTGCTCTGTGCATAGCAGCTCATCTTAAAGAGACTTCTGTTACAATGAAAATATTCTCTGTGGAGTGTTGCGCTGCTCTTTGGAGATAGGTGTTCTCTATATCAAATGTCTAAATAAAATGCATGTGTCAATGAGAATTTTGGGAGGAGTTAGAGAAAGCCTTTCCTCCAGAAATATGCCACACATACATAATGTAAAAAGAACAATTGATGGACAGAATGCAGAACAATGTCATACATTCACCCCAGTACAGAGATCTGTAACTGCAACAAATGATGGATGGAATGCTGAATGATTCAAACATTCTCCCCCAGTCAAGAGATTAGGGTTAAATCCATCGTTCTTTTGCCCAATAAGCCACCCCAGTTTGGACCCATCCATATGCAAATCAGTGCCTCATGGGAACAGTCCAGACCAAACTGCCATGCCACGTCCTCCCTGGACTGGAAACAAGCATCCTGAGACCGGTTCCAGGGTATGTCACCCTTCATCAGCCATGCTAGCTTGAATCCAGTGGCACAGTGAGCAAGGGAACCACGCCCGGGCATACCCATCCCACTTAGGGCGAAAAGTGTAACTGCAACAAATGATGGACGGAATGCCGAATGATTCAAACATTCTCCCCCAGTCAAGAGGTCTGGGTTAAATCCATTGTTCTTTTGCCCACTACGCCACCCCAGTTTGGACCCAGCCGTATGCAAATCAGTCTTGACCCTGTGCCCAATGGGAACAGTCCAGCCCGAACTGTCAGATCAGGTCCTCCCTGGACCGCAAACAAGCATCCTGGGACCGGTTTCGGGGTTTCACCCCTCTTCAGCCAGGATAGCTTGACTCCAGTGGCATGGAGAGCACGGGACCCACGTCTGGGCATACCCGTCCCACTCAGAGTGACAAATGCAAAAAGAACAATTAATGGACAGAATGCAGAACAATGTCATACATTCACCCCAGTACAGAGATCTGGGCCTAAATCCATTGTTTTATTGCTCACCATGCCATTCCAGTTTGAACCTAGCCATATGCAAATCAGTCTTGAGCCTGTGCCCAATTGGAACAGTCCAGCCCGAACTGCCAGGTCAGGTCCTCCCTGGACTGAAACCAAGCATCCCAGGACTGGTTTGATTTGTTCGCCCTAAGTTGGCAGGGTATGCCCAGACTTGGGCCCCTTGCTCACTTTGCCACTGGATTCAAGCTACCCTGGCTGAGTAAGGGTGTTACCCAGAAACCAGTCCCAGGATGCTTGTTTCCAGCTCTGGGAAGACCTGGTTTAGCAGTTCGGGCTGGACTGTTCCCGTAAGGCACAGGGTCAAGACTGATTTGCATATGGCAAGGTTTAAACTGGAATGAGGTGGCGAAGTGAGCTAAATAATGATGATGGATTCTACCCAGATCTGTGACTGGAGGTGAGTGTCTGAAAAGTTTCAGCGCTCCAGCCATTATCTCTTTGTGTTTGCTTTGTTCGCCCTAAGTTGGCAGGGTATGCCCAGGCATAGGTCCCTTGCTCACTTTGCCACTGGATTCAAGCTAGCCTGGCTGATGAAGGGTTGTAGAGGCGACTCTCTTCAGCAATGAGTGATGAGTGGACATGGGTAGATGTTGAAGCAGGTTTATTTCAAGAGTAAAAGTAGATGAGACCCCATCGAGTCAGACACCAAGCTTAACTGCCAAACAAGCAGTTCCATCCAGTGCCTGGCAACGGACCCTTCATTCCAGAACTAAAGGAATACCTGTCTGAGGGACATTCAGGACAGCACACTACCTCCCACCTTTTACCATCCAGAACAAACTTAATAACTTTATACACATCAGAGCAAATAAAACAAAATATCAAGAAATAAGTGAAACACAACATGAGAAATGCTACAATAAAGGTGCCCATGAAGCAATAGACTTAAGAAACAAAATCTTGCAGATAGCAAGGAGTACATTTCAACCGACAAGGCCTGCCACCCCTTTCATTCACAAAGGCACCTTCTTGAACAGGACCTTGATTCCCAGTGCGAGCAGCAGATGCACTGTCAGTGGTGAACTTAATGGGACATTTCGCCACTCTTCCCAAATTCCAGATTTTATGATCACTGGTCTTTATCGCATTTTTAAACACTTTGATTACTTTAAAAGGTTTACTGAACTTAGAAGTACCTCCACCTTTCCTGGGAGACTTAATTTTTACCCAATCACCCACATTGACAACCATACTCTTCACACCCTTTCTCTCATTAAACCAAACTTTCCTTTTAAACATCACTTCTCTTTCTTTTTCCTACCAGCCTTCATTCCTTCTTACATCACTGTCCACTAGAAACCTCTTAGTGGTAATCCATGACGGGACAACTTCAATATTGGGAACCCTTCCTTTAAACAGGCTAAAAGGAGCTACCCCAGTGGAAGAATGGGAGGTACATCTATACTCACGCACCTTTTTCTTGATTGTCAACTCCCAGTTTTCACCACAGGTAACAGCTTGTTGCATGGTGTCTTTGAGAACTTTGATAAACCTCTCTACAAACCCATTGCATTCTGGGTGGTAAAGAGCAGCTTTCTTGTGCTTAATTCCCTCTGAACTTAAGAATTCTTCCATGAGCCTAGAGGTGAATTGAACACCGTTTTCTGACAACAATGTCAATGGAAATCCTTCACGTTCAAAAAGTTCTTCTAAGAACTCAACTACCACAGAAGACTCAACCGAATTTACAATTTTAGTGTCAGGCCATCGAGAAAACATGTCAATACATACAATGACATACCGGTCCTGAGTCTTAAGTCGCACGGGACCTAAAATGTCTATGGAAATATCTGTCCATGGATCAGAGGCTTGCTCCCTAATAACCATGGGCTGTGTTCTACATTTCAGAATCCTGTCAGAACATGCACACTCTGCACATACTCGTACCAATCTTTCCACATGCACATCCACAGCCGGCCACTAATATGCCTCTCTGATCCTTTCTTTTGTTTTCGCAATACCCATGTGAGACGCATGAACACTTTCAATCAACTTGTCTCTTAAGACATGTGGTGTTACAAGTTTGCTACCACGCATGAGGAAACCGTCTACAACAGAAAGGTCTTCTAACATTCCAGAAACCCTTGAGAACATCCTCACAGTATTTCTTCTCACACCAACCACCACCGACAAAGGAAATGACTTTCTGCAAAACCGCATCTCCTGCCAAACTTTCTCTCCAAAGACTCTCAGAAATAAGTCTCTCGCTGATTACACACACATTGACTTCCTCTTCAAACTCCTCACCACCAAAACGCTCAACTTCATCCATCAAATCACCATCTTCATCACCCAGCCTAGAAAGGCAAGCCGCCAAAACATTGTTAGAACCAGGCAAGTACGACATGTCAAAATTAAACTCTTGTAAGGCCACCACCCATTTTCTAATGCGCTGGGTAACAAAGTCAATCCCCTTCTTTGAGAAGACATCCTTGAGAGGTTTGTGGTCCGTAAGAATGCTAAACTTCTTCCCCCACAAAAACGTCCTCAGTTTATGCACGGCCCTGCATACACCAAGTGCCTCCTTTTTCACAACAGAATAATTGCATTCCGCACCACACAAAGGTCTGGAGATAAACAAAACTGTTTTTTCCTCTCCATCCACCTTCTGCAATAGAGCGGCACCCAAACCACTGGAGCTCGCATCAGTCATAACATAAGAAACTTTCTTGGGGTCAAAACTACTTTAACAAGGGGCTTTGTTGAGGTGTTTCTTAATACATAAAAATTCCTCCTCACAAGACTTTGAGCAAACAAATTTGCATCCCTTTTTCAACAGTGCTCTTAAAGCCAATGTTTTCCCTGCAAAATTGGGAATGAATTTGTGATAGAACTCAGCCATTTCAAGAAATTTGACCAGTTCTTCCTTGTTCGTTGGAGCCCGCAGACTGTTGATAGAACTTACCAAGGACGCTTTAGGCTTAATACCTGTAGAAGAAACAGTGTGATCAAGATATTCTATTTCTTTCACATCAAATTTGCACTTGTCAGCCCTAAGCGAGAGACCTGCCTCATGAAGTTTTTTCAAAACTTACTAAAGTATCGTGTCATGTTGTTCTAAATCCACACCAAAGATGGGAACGTCATCTTGGTACACTTTGACACCATGGATGCCTCTAAGAATACCTTCCATTGCTCTCTGAAACACTGACGCAGCAGAAATGAGGCCAAAGGGCATTCACAGAAATCTAAAAGTACCAAAAGGTTTGACAAAGGCAGTCAGATCTTGGGAAGTAGGGTGAAGCTTGACCTGGTGGGAAGCGGAGGTAAGATCTAATGAACTAAAATGTTTTGCCCCTTCAAGTGAACATAACATCTCAGTTATATTAGGTAAAGGGTGTATGATCAACGATGACAGCTCGATTGAGTTCTCTTAAATCAACACAGAGCCTGGCCTCTCCATTGGTTTTACGGGCCATTACTACTGGAAAGACCCACTCTGTTGCTTCCACTTCTTGGATTGTCCCTTTGGCTAAGAGTTTATCCAACTCATTCTTCATGTTCTCTTAAACCAAAAGAGGCACATTTCTTACTTTGGCAACCTTGGGAATTGCACTAGACCTTATCTTTATTCGATGCATATAGTTCTTTAAACAACCAAGATCACTTGCAAAAACAGAGGGAAATTCCTTGACCCAGTCACGGTTTGAATTGTGCACCATCCTCACGGGAGGTAATTGTTTTAAACAAACAGAAGGAGATTCTTTAAGGTCGAGAAACACATGCAATCTCTTTGGTGGAATCAGCTTATAAGCAAACCTCCTTTCATCGAGACGTAAACTTTTCCAGGAATAATCCTTCCCTTGAAGTCAATTGTGCCCCAAAAGTAACCAAGTAGTTGTATAATTACACTCCCATAACCTTTCGGTCTAATGTCTGGCTTTAAAAGGACAACCTTGCCCAAAAGATTTCTTTCATAAAAGTGTTTTGCCACAAGAGTAATTTTTGCTCCAGAGTCAAAGAGCATTTTTACAGGTGCTTTGTTGACCAAGACTAACTCATATGGACCATCACTGGTATCCCCTGTAATTTGAAGAATTTTAATTTCCTCCAAATCTTCGTCATAGAGATCAACCTCACTGACTTTCCTATGACCCTTACTTGAACGACAACATTTATAGACATGTCCTTTTTCCCCACAAACCTCACAAACAGCTTTGAATCCTGGACATCCTTCAAAATTCGCCAAGTGACCAGGGTTACCACACCTGAAACATTTTCTTTGAAAGGTTTTTGGAGACAATGAATTCTGAGTGGAAACGAGCTTGGCTTTAGTGGAACTATCCACAACTACTTTAACGTCAGAACTCTCCTTCTTGTCATTTGAGGAGTCTTTGCGTATAGTTTCAATACAAGCTTTAGAGTGTTCATGCGTCTTGGCTATCGTTAGAACTTCTTGAAGTGAAGGAGAGTCTTTTTGCCATAAAGCATCTCTTGTTTTGTCTAGCGTACATCCCAACATGAATTGGTCTCTCAAACGTCCTTCCAAGGTTGAGCCAAAGTTACAAGTGGAAGCCAATTTCCGTACAATTGTTATGTATTGTTCAACTGTTTCATCCTGCCTTTGCATTCTTCTTCTGAAGTCGTAGCGTTCTAGAACTGTGCTAACTTTAGGAAGAAAGTGCAAGTCTAACTTCTTTATGCAAATCTCATATTCATTTAGTGAAGCAGCCTCATCATTAGATAAATCTGGAAAATGTTCAAAAATTTCCTGTCCTTCTGACCCCAAACAATGTAGCAACAAAGAAGTGCGTCTCTCCACACTCAAAGAAGTACCACAAACACAGGCATAATGTGAAAATACTTTCTTCCATTTGAACAAGGAGAATGGTGGGTCACCAGGGGTGGTCATAAAGAACGGAGGAGCAGTAACATTCTGCATGAAATGAATGAAGAGAAGTGCAAAATAAAAGAAAGAAGAACACATTACGTAATAACACAGCTTTGTCAAAATGTGAAATGGGGTATCATTGAAGCTGTGAACATAAGAATAAAAGTAAATAAACGTTTTAACAGCTGTGCCCGTCAGCGTGTAATAAGTTGGCTTAGCTCAAAACGTTCACCTTAGTTAATAGCTGTGTGCATCAGCAACTGAAAAGACGAGTGTGCGCACTTGTAGGTAGCTGTGCGCATCAGCGATATAAGGTAAAATAAGTTACTCACTGTTATTTTAAGTATTGGATTTAATAGGATACATTAATGGCTGTGCGCATCAGCAATTGAAAAGTTGGCTGCGCTGTGTAAAGACGTTGAATATATTCCTCCTATAGATAGCTGTGCGCATCAGCGATGTAAGGTGAAATCAGCTGTGCACTATTATCGTAAATATATAATATGATAAGATATATTAGTGGCTGTGTGCATCAGCGACGAATAAATCAGCTGTACACTGATCTCAAACTTTTCACCCTTGTTAAAAGCTGTGCGCATCAGTGTGGAACAAATCAGTTGTGCGCTGCATTCAACATTTTCACCTTTGTTAATAGCTGTGCGCATCAGCAAAGAAGAAATCAGCTGTGCGCTGTGGTTCTTCAAGTGTCGTCAAGGCAACTCTGCGATTACATCCCAATCAAAATGGCCGCGTAGTGCGTGGTTACGCACCGTGTAAGACGCGGCAGGCAAGTCAGGCAGAACCTTGTCAGTAGTGACGTAGGCGGCAGAAGAAGTCCCGCGAGAAACGTTGCTAGCTAGGCAGTGATGTAAAATGCAGCAGAGTACTTGCACGCGCAGCTGCGGGTCTCGTGCTTAAGTACTCAGGAAGCTTGCGCACGGATCTCATGGCAAAGGTCTGTCTGACGATACCCGGGAGCTCACAAAATTTAGTTAATTTGGAGTGCCATAAGAAAACCCTTCCTTTAAATAGCCAGAACAAAACAGAGTCTTGAGGGTTGTGGATCCCGTCAGTGCCCGTTAACAGCAGGGAAGCGTGACAAAGGACAAAGGGAAAAGAGTCCAGACCAAACCAGCAACCCCCGATCCTCCTTGCTTGTCGTTTTTGAGGGATGATACCTGTTGGGAACTCGTAGTATGTGTCAGCTTCTTGAAGAAATTGATTGTAGAGCGTGGGCAAATTGTCACCAAAATGTAGAGGTGACTCTCTTCAGCAATGAGTGATGAGTGGACATGGGTAGATGTTGAAGCAGGTTCATTTCAAGAGTAAAAGTAGATGAGACCCCATCCAGTCAGACACCAAGCTCAACTGCCAAACAAGCAGTTCCATCCAGTGTCTGGCAACGGACCCTTTCATTCCAGAACTAAATGAATACAGGTCTGAGGGACATTCAGGACACCACAAGGGTGTTACCCAGAAACCGGTCCCAGGATGCTTGTTTCCGGTTCAGGGAAGACTTGGCTTGGCAGTTCGGGCTGGACTGTTCCCATGAGGCACAGGGTCAAGACTGATTTGCATATAGCTGGGTCTGAACTGAGGTGGCGAAGTGAGGTAAAGAATGATGATTGATTCAACCCAGATCTGTGACTGGGGGTGAGTGTCTGAAAAGTTTCAGCACTCCGTCCATCATCTCCATGTGTTTACTTTGTTCGCCATACATTCGCAGGGTATCTCCTTGTGTTTGCATTGTTCACACATACATAATGTATCATCATGCAATGTATAACTTTTTAAAAGGGTAAGGTCATCATTAAAAACTGTGGAATAGCTCTGGGAGATATTAATGCACTGTAGAACTAACGATGCAGTGGGATGGGTTCCCACCCCATGAGGGTTGACTGCTGTTTTAAATTTGGAATGGAGATGGTGAAGTAATGGTGGACCTTTATACCAGTTTCAAGCTGTGAAACTGATGATCTTCTAATGTTCCCCCACACAGATTTCACCAGATATTACCTGGCAAAAATGGTGTGGGAAAATCAGTTGGATCAGTGTGAATTGTGTGCATGACATGCAAATCCAAATCAGCGTAAAATCAAAATGAGTCTAATTTTTAAGTCTTGCCTAGGTAGCGCATGCGCTGTCTCGTTCGAGGCTTGCTGTACCAGCTTTATGGCTTTTGTGCACGCCCATTGTTTTTCATTGATTCCTTGTAGCGCTTCTCATACAATCTTGCTTTTCTATGGTTCCTTTGTTATATTTGTCTCACCTTTTGGTGTTTGATTCCCTCCCATGGAGCCTGCCAATTTTACATGTCGTCTTACTCGTTAGTTTATTTATGGTTTGTCTGATGCCCTATTTTTTTCTTTCGGCTTGTTATCATTGGTATCACACCTCCTGCTCTGTTGCTTGCTGACCCGCTCCCCATCCCTCGACCTTCCCATCACGTTACTTTAACACTGCCTACGTCCCTGCTTTCTTTCAGCTTATCATTGCGGCCGTACCTCCCACTCCGTTGCTTGCTGCCCACCTCCCCATCCCACACCCCTCCCACCACGTTACTTTAGCACTGCCTCTTAGCCTCATACCTTGTCATGTGACGCGTGCCATAAAGACTTCATTTAAACACTACTTTATTCCTGGCCTCTACGCCTTATCTTTCATCATTGTGGCTGCTGTTCCCGCTCTGTTGCTTGCATGTGTGATTTTATATGCAGCTCAATTATGCAAATAAATGGAATAATGGAAAAGTACTAAGTGGATTAAATTCTGTTGACCAAATCTTTGCGATTAAGTTAGTGAAAGAAGGCACATAGTATGTTGCACACACAGGCGTTCAGCAGGAGACACAGGCTAATGCTTTCTTGTACTTATATCTGTACATTTGGCATTTTTGTATGCTATAGCTTAACATATATTTTACAGAGGCTCATTTTTGGCTAATCGTGTCACATTGTCAGTTTTGTGAAGGCTAAAAACCCTCTATGAACACCTATACTTTTTATCTGCGTGGTTGTTTTGTGATGATTAGGCAGTGGCGCGTGAAGTAACACTAGATGTTGTAGCTGGCACCCAGGATAATTTGTTGCATGCCTAAACACTTTAAGGTCCCAAAGGCGAGACCTATTGGCTATGCCAATGCTTGTTCAGGAACTGCTGTCTTTCCGACATAGCTCGCTGTTCTTGACTTTGTCTGTGGACGGGGGATGGATGCAAGGCCAAGCGCGTAGGCAGGCCCTGCACTCAGCCAATCGTGCTTCCGATGCCTTGTTCGCCGGGCCTATCCTGCGGTCGGACTGTGTGCCCCCCGCACATGTGCCTCAGCGGGTGGATTAAAGACTTGGCCTATGGCCAGGCCTTCGCCCACCTGTCCATGCATCTTATTGTGTCCTCCATCCAGCCACAGACCTCATTTAAACTCTTGTTTAAAATACGGAAATAAACTGAAACTTGTAAATTTGAAAAAATTGTGCCCACTTCTGAAATTAATGTATGGAGTAGAGTGAAATTGTGTGGCCTGGAGTGGAATTGTGTGAAGTGGAGTGGATTGTGTGGCATTGTGTGGAGTGAAGTAGAATTGAGTGGAGTGGAATCATGTGGCATTATGTAGAATGGAGTTGAGTGGTATTGTGGAGAGATTACATTTTATGGCACTGTGTGGAGTGAAGTGGAATTGTGTGGCATTGCGTAGAGTGTGATTGTGTGGAGTGAAATTGTGTGGAGTGGAATCAGGTGGAGTGAATTATCTGGCATTGTGTGGCGTGGAGTTGTGTGGCATTGTGTCGTGGAGTGGAATTATGTGGCCTTGTATGGAATGGAGTGGAATTCTGTGGAGAGGAATTGTATAGCATGAAATTACGTTGCATTGTGGGGCCTGCTGACAAATCTTCTGCCCCTTCTCTCTCCCATTTAAATTGTACTACTGCTGTCACATTTCACCAGAGCTGCTCAGATGGTTGTATGCTCTAGTCAAGCCTAGTCAAGCAGACCCATTGTTTTTTTTCCCCTCAATTCCTGCAGGCGTGGAGTGGAATTGTGTGGGATGGAGTTGAGTGGAAGTGTGTAGCATTGTCTGGTGTGGAGTGGCATTGTGTGGAGTGGAGTGGAATTGTGTGGCATTGCGTGGTGTGGAGTGTAACTGTGAGGTATTATGTGGAGTACAGTAGAATGTGAATCTTTGTGCTGCAGAGTGGAATTGTGTGGCATTATTTGGAGTAGAGTGGCATTGTGTGGCATGGAGTGGAATTGTGTAGCGTGGAGTCCAGTGGCATTTCGTGGAGATGAATTGTGTGAATTTTGTGGCGTTAAGTGCAGTTAGATTACATGAAGGTGAATTGTGTGATTGTGTGGCTTGGGGTGCAATTCTGTGGAGTGGAATGGAATGGAGTGGAGTTGAATTATGTGGAATTATGTGGAGTGGAGTAGGATTTTGCGGCATTGTATGGAGTGGAAATGTGTGGCTTTGTGGCTTGGAGTGGAATTGTGTGGCATTATGTTGGCCTTTTGTACCAACTAGCTCACAGTGCCACTTGAATCTCCTCTTACCAAGGAGTGAATAGTTCTTGGCAACCATCGAACATGACAACCCTGATCCCTCAGGACCATGGAAACAATATACTACTTTTCACCTAGTCTCTCGTGCTTACTTAGTCTGTCTCAGAGAGATACACAGAATAAACGGGCTGGGCGTTTTCAATAAGTATTTATTGAACAGTTGTTACTCTGGTGTAGAATAGATGAGCTGCAACAACCATTAGACAGTATAAATGATTAGCAGTACTATAAAGGTAAATGGATGGTATAGCTCTACCATCTTACAATAATCATGAATACATATGAGTATATAAAACACATGATAAAAAGATGCGTACTCCTGCGATGCTTCCCTAACTAAATGTACCCAAAGGTACCTAGCATGTGTGTAGGTGTTAAGCCAAGAATCCCTCTAGGTTAAAGTCACCCCATTACCTGAAATGAGAAACTGGGGGACCCCGTCCTGGTCTCGAGTTGGACACCCCGCAAGGGATGTTTTAGACCACTGCTAGCTGTAGTGTCTGCATGCAGGAACCTCAGCGTCTCTGGTCAGTGTGTTGGCTCGGAAGTCTCGGTCTCCTCTGCTCTATCTTAGCAATATGTGATGTATATATACCCATAGGTCTCCCCAGGGGTTTTACCTCACTGTATTACTGTGTCGGCCTAAGGATGACGTTGGGCATGAACTTTATACATAGATATTATACAGGAGATGGTCGTCCTGCTGTGCTTCCAAGAATCCTCATGCATAACGTATGAGATTTCGAACTAGGGAAAACCTGGGTTCTGAATGCAGTGTCGTATCTAGGTAAAAGGTCAGTCCCTGTAAACTGTTATAAGTGTAATGTAGGGAAGAAAATAGGTGAAGGGTAATGAGGTTACCGGGGCCTATATCATGGTACCTATATGGAATATAACAGTGGAGTAGACTTTTGTGGCATTTTGGAAATGTCTGGCTTTGAGTCGTGGAGTGAAATTGTGTGGCGTGGAATGGATTGGGATTGAGTGGAGTTGACTTGTGTAATATTGTGTGTAGTGAAGTGGAATTGTGTGACGTGGAGTGGAATATTGCGGATTGGAGTGGCATAATGTGGCGAGGAGTGGAATTGTATGTCATTGTGTGGAGTGGAGTGGAATTGTATACCATGGGGTGGGATTGTTTGGCATTTTGTGGAGTGCAGAGGAATTGTATGGCAATATGTGGTGTTGAGTAAAATTGTGTGCCTTGTGTGGAGTAGATTTGAGGGGAGTGGAATTGTATTGCATTGTGTGGAGTGGAATTATATGGCATTGTGTGGCATTAAGGTGTGGTGTTATGTGGTGTGGAGTGGAGTGGGGTTGTGCGGCATGCACACAGATCTCTGTCTGAAGTCATCTGCGGCGTACCTCAAGGGTCCTCACTCAGTCCCACCCTCTTCAACGTTTACATGAGTCCCCTCGCGGCCATCGCACGCCAACATAACCTCAACATCATCTCCTACGCCGACGACACTCAACTGATCCTATCACTCACCAGAGACCCTAACACGGCCAAAACCAACCTACACGAAGGAATGAAAGAAGTAGCCGAATGGATGAAGCACAGCCGTCTGAAACTGAACTCAGACAAAACAGAAGTCCTCATCTTAGGTACCTCCCCCTCCGCCTGGGACGACTCTTGGTGGCCAGAGGCCCTTGGAAAAGCACCCATCCCGACGGACCACGCACGGAACCTGGGCATCATCCTGGATTCCTCACTCTCGATAAACAGACAAGTCAACGCCGTTTCTTCATCTTGCTTCAACATTCTTCGCATGCTCAAAAAAACATTTCGCTGGATCCCTACCGAAACTAGAAAAACAGTCACCCACGCTCTGGTCACGAGCCGACTGGACTACGGAAACACCCTCTACGCCGGCACCACCGCAAAACTCCAGAAAAAACTACAACGCATCCAGAACGCCTCAGCCAGGCTCATATTAGACATCCCGCGTAAAGAACACATCTCTGATCACCTGAAAAACCTCCACTGGCTCCCCGTCAATAAGAGGATCACTTTCCGGCTCCTAACCCACGCACACAAAGCACTCTACGAAATCGGACCCGAATGCCTCAACACACGACTATCCTTCTACACCCCCTCCCGCCAGCTACGATCCTCCAACCAAGCCCTTGCCACTGTACCTCGCATCAACAAAACCACCATGGGAGGTAGATCCTTCTCCTACCTAGCAGCTAAAACTTGGAACTCACTTCCCACTCACCTTCGCCTTACTCAGAACCACCTAACATTCAGAAAGCAACTCAAAACGTGGATATTCGACAAGTAACTCCCCACCCTTCTACAAGCGCCTTGAGACCCTCTGGGTATGTAGCGCGCTATATAAATCTTTTGACTTGACTTGACTTGACTTGACTTGTCGGTCTCTCTCTCTCTCTCTCCCATTTAAAGTACTGTCACGTTTCACCAGAACTAGTCAGATGGTTGTATTAAGCTTGTTGCGATGCTCCAGGCAGATAGATCAGTTTAATTTTTTCAATGCATTTTGTTTTACTTTGCGATAAGACGTGCAGTTCTGATGAAAAAAGGTTAAAAACGTGTGTGTGTAGCATTATAAATTAAAATGCAAGGAGCTTAAGTTTTTTTTACAGATATTAAGCCCGCACATCATCAAGCTTGTAGGATGTTTGCAGACAGTTTGAATTATAGCTGTGAGCTGCAATGTGCTGGGTGTATGAGTGGCGCACTGCAGATATTAAGGAAACAGGGACTTCTGCTGATTAATGAAGCGCCATACCGCTTTCAGGAGAAGGTAGAGCATGAGCAGAGCAGCACGTATGTGAATAGACAAGATGGCGGAGTTGAGGAGGACATTTTAAGAACGGAGCTAAATCCTGTAAAGTGAATAAGAAAACACAAAGAAGGGGTGGGCTGGAGGGGGAAGAAGCACCACGGACAAGGAGGAATTGGAGGGAAAATAGAAATAGTATCTCTACCACAGTGCGAGCAGTGGACACTAATGAGGATGAACCAATCTGTGCCATGTCCATGCTCCACAGAAGAAACAGGAAATGATGCCCGGAATGCGCTGGCCAATTAGGAGGCAGCAAAAAAGAATGACAATGAAGCAATGGGCAGGCTCCACCCTCTTTATGGTAAGCAATACCCCTCGCAGTTACGACAGTGCATGCGCTGTTGTCAGGCGAGACCTAAAAATCTTAGGGCCACCCCTGCAAGGGATGGCCGAGGAATCCCCAAACACCCAGGCTGCCACCCGCAGTGTTGAGGTTTATAACTCCCCCCGCCCCCACCAGAAGCTGGAGTTTCAGTGATACATATAACTTCAAAATTATAAACATGCGCTGCAGGTCATGGTGACAGCAGAGCATTCCACAATTGGATTTAAAATGCAAGCAGTGAGGGGCCAACTTATTTGTCCTTGATCTCACAAAAACTTAAATCAACGCAGACCTCAAGAACAAGTTCTGCGGGGGTGACTTTGCGATGGATATTCAGATGGATGTTAAATCAATTCAAAAAGAAATGGAGACTGAACAGTCACCATCACTACCGTCACCCCTTGGTTATAATCTGTGTCCTTATATCGTGTCTGTTCTGCATTTATTTGCACAATAGTCTACCTGGTGTGGTGCCACCTATGCACCACTTTTGGAAAATACTGTCTCATTTGTGTAATGTATTAATTACGTTGTCTAGTAGCTGTACGGCTTGGGACACTTTGAATCACAGCACCCCTATTTATCAAATGATGTGATCTTGAGCAAGTCACTGAAACTCTCTGCTCCCTGTTTCCCTGAGCTGGGAGTGCCTGAGGGAGATCCAGCCTGCATTTGAGACATTAATACCACCCGCACATTGCAATGTGTGCTCAAGCCAAGCTGCTTCCAGGAAGTGTGGGGTGGTGGATACTCCCTCATAGTGACAACTTGAAAAATGCGGTACCAAACTGTGCTTTTAACAATAGGTTCTAAAATAATTAGCTTGTAAACAGATTGTAGAAACTGTGCTAAAGCATTCCAAAACTTGAGGGAATGCCAGAAGACTTATTTGTCTGCATCAGCAAATCGTTTATGTGTCTTTCAGAAAATTGTGTTCCTAATAAAACTACTTCCTGCACAAATATTTGTGGTGCAAGAAGCTCAGTGTCTTATACTGTGTGCATATTACTGCCCCCTTTCAGGTTATTAGGCAATGAAAATGTATGTGTCATAAAATGAAATACTGGGAAAATCTTATTTTATAGTTCTGTAATAAAAATGTGTTCTATACAGCACTTCTAAGCAGTCTTCGGCCATTTCTGAGCACTATAAATAACAGATGTTATTGTTATCTAATTTATGGAACTCAGTTTAATGACCTGGGACGGATGTAACCTAAGTCTGCCTGCCGGGATTCACTCTCTTGACTTTCAGAAAACTGCATTTGTTTATTGAGCCTTTCTCCCTTTGACAATAGTAGCAAATCTAGTGTTATTGTATTTTTTCCAGTCTTAAGCTGCCATGTCTACTTACAAAACGTGCATGGTGCTTGACAGTGCTTAATTTGAGCCGGTGGTTTTTGGTGCTCAGCACCTACACTTGCAACACCAGCGCTTTTCATGAGCACCTGTTAAGGACACATTAATTTACGGGGAGATTAAGAGATTTGCCCAGAATCACAGGATGTTGAGCCGACGCTGAGATTTGAACCTATTTCCCAACTCCTAAATCAACAGCTCTGGCCATTATGGCACACCCTTTCTCCACTTTCATGACTAGACGTTGGTTCTGTTTTAGGCGGCACTAACAAGAGAAATCTGCTGGTGCAAGATGCCTCCGGATGAGAGATCCAGCACTTTTCTTTTTTTTTTTACAAATTAACCACTGAATATTCCAGCATGCCACTTTATGTGCCATCCCCATGCCAGCTGTGCCGCTCACTGAGGATAGTGATGCTCAGCTGACCAGTAGTGGTTTTGGTTGTTTGTGGTGCCTGGGTGTACTAAGGTTTGCACTGCTAGTGGTGGCTTTGGCAACATTTGAGTTACAGATGTTAAGAGCTCAGGCATGACTTATATCCCTCGTTTACAGCTATTGCTATAACACTAGTTTGGACAATACCCCTGCACAGCACACATTGCTATGCAAACTAGTACCGTGCCACAGAGTGCACAAAAGATGGTTAAAGCAGAGGCATTTGAATGGCTTACATTCAGACACTCAACAGTGTTAAAAGTGTTAGTTATAAATGTCCCATTCCGTTTTATATATTCATCTTACAAAAACATTGCATGCCTTTTTGTAGAAGTGAGGGGTTTCCATGTCTTCACATAGTGTTTATTTTTCTCAAATGTTTGCCCGACTTCTCAAAGTAATGCTTACAGAGCAGAAGCCAGCCTCTGTGTTCTGCTGGTGAGCATCGAAGCACGTTTATAGGTGTATATTATTATTGTGAAAGGCTGTTTTGAAGACTCAAGGATTAAAAGGAAAAAAAGAACAACTACTTACTCTATGTGTTCTAATTTGTGCTCACATTCTGCACGTTTAAATAATTCTTGTAACAACATTTTGTGTGCTGGGGTGTTTTCTCTAACGTTTATAGGTGCTCAAGTGGAGCAATACCCGGTGTTATGTAGAGTCCAGCCCAGCACTTCCATGGTCCGAAGCATCCTTGAAGCCACCAAAGCTACACCAGCACCCTTTCCAGCCTCCACCAGATTTCTCCCACTCTTGCAGTCCCTCCAGTACATTACAAATAGGACCACTTCAGGTGCCTCAGAAGCTATAGTGGGACACCTGATACCGGTGCTAAAGCTTGCTCCTTACTTTCCTGCCTTCCCACACAATTCAAATAGGACCAATCAGTGACTGTTAAGAGGCAGACAGAGCATAGAAACTAAGGAAACCAGCAGCCAATCAGCTAATTCCTTCCTTTTCCCACTTATTAAAGTGCAGCACTAGGGTTGGTTCTTACCGAGGAGTCCTAGGTAAGCAGTGCTCAAGGACAAAGGTGGCTTCTCTTTATGTTTGTTAGCCTGGGATGGTCCCAGGCTAGAACCCCCTATCTCCAAGTAAAGCGCACTTGCCTGGTGCCTCATAAACCATGCACCTTGCATTATCGCACAGTCACTCCACTCACTCACTCGCTCCTACATCCTACTCACACAAGATACCTTCCTCCTCATGCTCTGATATCACACATAGTGGAAATGAAATGCACTCTTCATCATCTTCATTGCAGAAATGCAGCCCACGCAAGCCAATAAACATTAGATGTTCCCGTCCCCACCGGCATCAGAATCCTGGGCACCAATCGCACATAGAAGGCGGGTGGTGGACTCGTCATCATTTACAATTCCACTGCCCCTGCACCCTCAGTGAACCAGGAACACTCAAACCATTTGAACTTCTCACTTTCCACTCCCTTCTCTCCGTATCGCAGACTGCTACCTTCATTCTGGTCTTCCTTAAACATACCCTCCCATATTCCTTACAGCCTTCAATTACTTGAAGACTTAAGTACCAAGATAATGAAGGAATACCTCCAACACGCTCCTCAGCACCATGGACAATCCAAAACAAACACTGTTGACCTCATGATAATGAGCACACATTCAAACTAATTCAAACCCCAGACACACCTGAACTTGATTGACCACCTCGTTATCCCCTTCTCCAATCTTCAAGAAGAAATCATTATGCGCTCCATCTTCCACCATCCTTAACCGAATGTCAACATACTCATTGACGTATATAACACAACCCTGAAAAAACACATCTACTTCAATGCACCACTTAAAGCATGATTTCCAAAACCAAACCATCAGCACCATAGGCCGCATAAGAGCTCTCAGTGAACAAGCACTACAGATGAAGACAAGAAAAGAAATGACAATAAACCAACAACCCCAATAACATCAACCAACTGAAAGCACAGAATGCTTCATACAGATGCATTATGAGTGGAACCAAGGTCACCATCCTTCGCCAACTGGGCGCAGGCGGAAAGTGCAGTGCTCCTCCGTGAGGAAACTGCGGGACTCAGGCAGTACCCCATCGCTCACCTTTGGGATGGCCTCCTTGCCACCTTTCAGACGGCCTGCCGAACCCGTGGGATAACCTAAACAATAGCTCCCGGCCCCCTCGGTCTGTTTATTCCCCTGACACATCTCATATACCGCGCGGCAGGCGACTGCTGTCGGATATTTCTTGCGCTGTGTTATGGCGCACGCGCGGGACTTACCGCCGCTGCTACCCGAGAGGGCGTGCACACTGATGACCCCCCCCCTCGCGACCGGCCACTCGACGCGCTCCCCGGGCGGTCTGGCTACGCCCTGCTGGACAGCCCCTATCTCCTCACACATTGCTGCAAGCGGATCTCCACTTTCCCCCCCCCCCCCCCCCCCTCACCCCTCTTCTTCTAGCCCCTTCCCGAGTTCTTGACCCTGGCCTCGATCCCTAAGTTTATGTTGCACACCCGGGGAACAGCTCGGCGACTGGCTCCACTCCCTAGCAGAGCATGTGTTCCAACACAGCAACGGTCGCCACGCGCATCCTTGCGAGCTATGCTACAATCTCCTTGTCGCGCTCCAACCCACGCTACACGCGGGCCACCGGGACTCCGATGCCCACAAATCAGGGCACTTGACGGACAACCCAGCACTCAGCACACATCCTCCTGTGAGCCTAGGAGCTAGCTGACAATGCTGCGCAGCGGGCTGACACACAGCGCCCCCCTCACACGCGGACAATGCGCTTTAGCTGAGAAACGACGCGACACATATCAGAAAAAGCACCACCGATTCGCTTACACGCAATGTACACACCTGAATCCTCTATCTAGGTTACACTGAACTCCGCCGCCGGACCTCCGGGTTGTCGGCTAAACGGCTGTGTTTAATCATTTGACTGTATGTGTTCGAACATTGCCGACCTGATGCTCTGGCGCAGAATTGTACATTGCCACTTGATGCAACTATGGTTAATAAAAGTTTTCAAAAAAAAAAAAAAATGAGTGGAACCAAGGTCACCATAAACAAGACTCCCATCCACAAAGCAACCAACAGAAGAAAACCATTCTTCAAAGCAGTCAAACACTGTCAGCCCACTACTATACCCACCAAACCCTCATTTGGTAGGCAAGTGCGATACAGTCAGTCACTACTTCTTCTCTGAGACAATAAACAGAACCGAACCTACACCAACAACACCAAACAGAAATTCATTTTGCTTTTAGTCCCCACTGTTCCCGCTAATATGAACAGTCTTCAGACTCCTTTCACTCACCAGCATTGTCAGGTATCTCAAAGCCACCACCTAAAAAGATAATATTATCCATCAGACTTGCTAGAGTCCCTTAATGGAGATGCCCTCGGATCTCATTAGAGCAAAACCCACCCTGGCCCAAGACAATCTCTCTAACTAACATCCCATCACCCACTTACGCTTTGTCATAAAAGTAATAGAAAAATAAGTCTGTTCAAGATAACAGTGAGGACTTCCTCTAGGGCTACCAACCGAGCTTCAGACCATTCTGCAACACAAAGACTACCACCCTCCAAGTCATGGATGACGGCTCCGTAATCAGAAAGAGGAATGGCCACCGATTCACAACAATGAAACTCAGTTGGGCTTCCCCGCCCAAGGGCCAGATGGGGACAAAAAGTGGGCCGGAGAGAGAGAGAGAGACAATAATGGATAGAAAAGTGTAGGAAAAAGTGACAGAGCAATAGGCACTGATAGTGCAATATGGATTGAAATAATAGATATAAATAAATTAATGAAATTAATGTCATCTGCTCTCCTGCAGAGTGTTACACGTCCATGCTTCAAAGCTAAAGGTAGATCCTATGCTCGCTCCAGAGTGGCACCTCACCTCAAAATCCCACCATACAAGAAAAAAACATAGGGAGGCACATCTTTCTCTGTTCAAGCAGCCAAACTATGGAATTCATTACCCCCAAACATAGGATCCGCAGATAACTATCTTATCTTCAGAAGACTACTCAAGAGTTGGCTCTTTCCTACATAACACCGTGCTCAAACACAAATGTACAGCACATCCTGGTGTATATAAACATTTAATTTGATTATATGTATGTAACTAGATATGTGTATTGATTGATATAAATATGCATAATAATATGTACTTCTGTATCTATATAATTATTACTTTACTCCTACTGTAAAAAAAAACTTTGACTCTCGTCAATGCACTACCCTACATTTCACCCTATACCTCTCTCAATATATCCTGTACCTCCACTCTCTGACTCATCCCAAACCTCATTCTACTACTATGATCTCGAAAATAACCCTTTCTAGACTCTTACCTCCTCTATCTCTCCTTGAATCACCCCAAACCTCATTTTAATACTATGATCTCCCAAACAACCCTTCGAAATTCTTCCCTCACCTATCCCTCCTTTGACTCATCCCAAAACTCATTGTACTACTATGATCTCCCTAATCCATTTTTAGAGATTCTTCCCGCCTTCATCCCTAATAAACACTTCTATCCCCCTTTATCCTTTTCAATGCAAATAACAGACTCTCATGTCTACCCTCAAATTAACTCGAATTTCATTATGCTAATCCTTTTTGGGTTCCGGAGTAGCTTGCTACTCGCCGAAAGCGCTTCGATGCCTCATCAAGGGTAGTAAGCGCCATATAAATACAATTACAATACAATACAACGCTTGTAGTCTGATTGACAGGTGCAGAACCTGTAACACAACCAATCACCATGCACCTTAAGTTGCATCATGGCTGGCCATAATTCAGGTCCTGTTAGTGCACGTGTAATTCCTGTAATGCACAGAGCAACAGGAACTCAGAGGAGAACATCACCTTCCGACCACGTGAGTGGGACTGAGCCAGAGCAGAATGTAGAGTTAGTACAAAAAAAATTCAACTCCTTTGGAGCCTGGGGCATGTTTGCTTGATTGGATGTCTTTGCATGTATGGATCAGTATGCACATGCCCATTCTCTCCCAGTAAGGCCACTCCCCAAGAAATCAAATGGGTACCATTAAGGCAGGTACAAAGGCTTTATGTAACCCAGTGTACGGCAGCAAGGTGCACCAGTGGGTCAAATGCTGACAGCATGCCATGCTTCCCAAGAATCTTCATTAATTTAATTCAAACCACTTCTTAGCCTTCTGTGAACATGGCCTAGAATACATCCTCCTTGGTCAAACAAAACTTTAATGGAATGAGTTTTTTCCATCATACTGTGTCGGTGCACTGCATCCCCAATACAAAACCGCGTAACAACAAAAACAGTTCAGAACCATGCTACCAGTTCCTACAGTGTGGTCCAGCATTTCTCTCTCTATCTACTTACCCTTTAATCCTGCAGTCCAAGCCTGACAACCCCCCAATATAATAGCTTCTGCACCTTGCCACTCCAGTGTATAGGTTTCATGAACATTAGTATGTGTCAATTTAAGAGTAACAGAGAGCCCATGTGACAATACCAGAGAGAGTGCAAGGGAGAAGTGAATAGTAGAGACCCCACGCGAGGTTGGCTGCTGTTGGCTTTCCTTCATACAGTCCGTTGTCACTATGAGGACAGAGTTCTGGCTCGAGCCCTGCCAGTTATTTAATCACACTAATTCGCACAATGCTGGTACAATGCTCTTTCAGTTAGCGTCTTCGCTCTCCACAGGTTGGATTATACTCCTCCAGTCATTCACCAGTGGGATAGCATGCAACATTGTTTCCCAGGCTTCAGTCCACTCACAATTCCTCAACCCCCTGTCTACCACCTACTGCAACACAACACGCTTACAACTGGCGCATTTGGTAGCTTCATTTCTCCAGCTGCTCAAACTATATGTCATTAGGTCCTTCCTGGTATTACCAGCTCATCACCAGTTGGCGTCTTGACAGGATTAGCACTAGGTCTGCACATTTAGATGTGACTGTGTTTGCTGTAGACCGGGGAACCCATCCAACCAGAAGACCCCAGTGTCTTGGCAATGGACGTATCCGTCGCCTCATTAATAACTTGCACTACTGTGTCCCAGTAGAAGTCCAATGTAGGGCATCTCCAAACCATGTGATATCCCTCAGCATCCTACGCGCCACATTTGGGGGAATCCTACCTGCAATCCGGGAACATGAGGTTGACCCTCTTGGGTGTCACATAGACCCTGTGCAAAAAGTAGAACTGTATCAACGTAAAGCACACACTGCACTGCACCTCAGGGGTCTGTCTAAGAATCCTAGTCCAATCTACAACACTGATGGGGGCATCCATGTCCAATGCCCAGCGCTCGCGCAGACTCTAGTTCACCTTTTGATTGTTCAACTTGTGTGTAATGTAATAATGGCATTGCATGTCTGCGTTCACTAATCTCACAGATACTCTGAAGACACACATGTGCCGGCGTCTCAGGCGCACTGGCCTGCCCCTACTCCAGTTTGCAGTCTCCACAGCCCCATATAACAGGAAGTAGAGCACTGGGAGCATATACTGCTCCATAAGATCCACAAAGTCTGCCCCTACTCCATTAACAAGCATCCCCAACTGTGGTCATGCCCAGGGCCACCCCGTCATGTAGTCCACTGCAATTATCTGGATGCGGTAAGGTCAAGAGTGCTGTGAGCGGGAGTTCAAGGGCATAAGATATGTGCTGCAGAGGACAGGACCACACATATGAGAGAGTAGTGACAAAATCCCCTCGCTCTGCGGATGGAGCATCCTTTAGGGGGCCGGCAGCAATCTTGCTAGAGCTTTTCTCTTGAGGGGACTGCAGCAGTATCTTTATGGCAGGCACCCCACCAGTGGTCAAGCCAACATGCTGCCAAATAACAGAGCTTCATTTCCGGGACAGCCATTCCCACCTCCAACGTGGGCAGTCTCAACTTTGCAAGCGCTATTCTCCTCCGTTGGGGCCCCCATATAAGCTGAAGTAGTGAGACATCTATGTCTCTAAAAATCTTCCAAGGAGCCTGTATTGAGAGAGTTGCAAAAAAATAACCTTGGTAGGAAGATTCTATTCGAAAAGGCAATTCTGCCCATTAGCGACAGTGGGAGTGAATGCCAGAATTTAATGGACTATCACAACAAGTACATTTCCGCAATAATGTTGCCGTCCAACAACCAATCTGCCATCCGGTAAATTCGTACCCCCCAAATACTAGGGGTGGGCGGAATTTGCGGAATTAACCTTCGCAAATTATCGCGAAAATGTTTAAAATTATCGCAAACAAGCAGAAATATCGCGAAGATGCGGAAGTTTTTTTCCGGCATGTTCGCGAGATTTTCTGCATGGTTGCGGGTCGCCAACTTACCCATGTGGTTGCTTGCGGGCGCGGCCATCTTGTTTTGAGTTGTTCTCGCGGTGCATGATCGCGAGAAGAAAGACGTGATCGTGCGACGCATGACGTCACTGCGGGCGTGAACTGTCGCGAGACAGCGCAAATGGCTAAAAACAATACAACATCTCATGGAGAACGCGACCGGATCAAGAAAACTTGTCGGCGAACGCAGGGATTCAGGTAAGGCGATCGCGCGCGCGCGAGAATGTATTATTTTACAGCGCGAGCAAGAAACAAATTATCGCCAAGCTGCGGAAACCGGAATTTTTGACATTTTCGCGCTCTCCGCGGAACGCGAAAATGTCAAATTATCGCAATTTCCGCGAACGGAACGAAATTTTCGCCCAGGCCTACCAAATACCTAATAGTAACTGGCTCCTAGGTATAGCATATAGCACTCGGGAGTACCTACGGTCTGTCACCCATCCCAGGGGCCGATATTGGATATGCGCAGAACTTCTCCCAATTAACTTGCAATCCCGATAGTCCTCCAAACTACTGTAGGGTCCTTAAGATCCCCTCTATGTCCCCCCGCCATTCCCTTCCTATACGTCATCATGCCATCTGCAGACAGCAACAGATACAGGAGAGTTCCATTAATAATTTGACCCCTGTAGTGACCACCCTGTCCGATAATTCTAACCAGTGGTTCAAGCACTAATCGCAATTGCCACTGGCGATAGCGGGCAGCCCTGCCAAGTACCTCTGCCTACTGGGTACCTCTTGAAGATAATGCCGCATGTCCTCACTTGAGCCGACTGGTTAATATATAACAGTCTAATCCAGCGGACAAATCCAATACCGAAGTCAATACAGGCCATTGCCATATATAGGAATTGCCACTGCAAGGAGTTGAAGGTTTTTTGTATATCTATCACCCTATATATCTAGAGCCATCGGACACTCTGGCAAAGGGTGTTGTTGAACCAGCTGTGGTATTCTCCTTCCATGCGTTAGATGCACCTCTTTAGTGAAGCACCCTGGCTGGTTTTCATTTTGTCACAAATGAGATAAATAGGTTTATTTTGTGCAACACAGTTGAGTGCAGGATAGCAGAATGTCCCGCCTCCTCAATTCTTTTTGGTCAGCACTGTGGAACCAACAGTCAAGTGGAAGCAAATCTTTGGAAATTATTCGAGGGTGTGCGGCACTAATCTTAGTGCAGAGACAAGGCATGCTCTATTGTTGCACTGTCTGGGGGTACTTGAAAACTTACCAGAGTTAAGTCCTGAGGAGGAATGCAATTTAAATGAATACGAAGTGAGTATTCGAAAACTTGATAAACATTATTAACCGAAAACTAGCACCATAATGACCATAATGGAGAGATATCATTTTGGGTTGAGAGCACAAGGTCAAAGCGAGACTGTTGAAAAATATGTTACCAACTTAAGGAAGCTTGCTTCTACATGCAAATTTGGAGCAACACTGGAAGAGAGAATAAGAGACCAATTTTTGTGAAGGTGTAGTAGTGATAAAGTACATGAAGAATTGTGTCTCAAAGATGAACCACCGCTTGATGAAGTGATTACAGTGGCAAAAATGGTAGAACACATGGTAGAAAGGAATTGAGTGTTACAAAGAAAGTAGAACAAACGGAGGAAAAAAATAATGCTGATGTGAGTCTGATTGATAAGAATAAGGTGGAAAACAAAGTAGGTTTTTGGGTAAATATTTCAGACGTTGCAGATAAGGTCACAAGGCAAATTCCAGCACCTGCCTGGCTTTGCATGTGATTTGAAATACATTAAAAAAGAAAGGACATTTAAGCAAGGGTTGTAATAGTAAAGCTGCGAATAGAATGTCACCAAGGGTGGTAAAGGAAATTACACAAGAAGTTATTTCTCAAGTTGAGGCGATAGATATAAATGGAAAAAGTAATCACCCAAGTGAGTTGGTTCTAATCAATGGGACCGTGATTGACATGCATTTTGATTCATGTTCCCAATTGACAATTGTATGAAAGTCTGTGTGTGAGCAGGAGCGCGAGACAGACCGGAAGTGGAGCAGGACGGTGCCGCTGGGCTCCGCTCAGGAAGCGGGAGACGGTCTAGCCTTCATGCCGACCTTAGGGGAGGAGCCAGGAAAGGAAGAGGAAGCGGGACAATTAAAAAGAAAAGAGACGCGAGGAGGATCGGGAGGAGCAGAGACGAACGTGGGAGAAAGGCGGACGCGAGGAGCAACGGGAGGAACAGCGACGAACGGAGGAGGACGGCGAGCGGGAGGAGAGGAGGAGAACGACGAGTCGGAGGACGGCGAAACCAGAAGTAACAGCGAGGATCTTACGGCGAACAAACCCGGTGGGCTGCAGGGAGGAGAAAACGCCCCGGGTCCCAACGCCGCGGTCCGGGGAACGGGCCGTGGCTCGAGGCAAGTGGCTCTCCAGGGACCTTTTGGGTGGGGGCGGTGCGGAGGCTGCGAAGGGTAGTGAAACACCAGGAAAAGGTGAAACCCTCCCCGACCCCCGCACTTCCCTTCCTACACGTTCCTTTGGTGATGGTAGCACAGTAAAACCCACGAGTAACAGTGACTCAGACTTTTCTTTTCTTCTTTCCTCCCTTCAAACCCCGAGTACCTCAAGCTGAGGATCCTGGAAACGAGGATGCGACACAACTCGCTATAGCAAGCTGCACATAAGGAAGGAACCCTCGGAAAGAGACTGTTTGTTTTGGATATACCTGTAACTGATAGAAGAATCCCTCATACTTATGCTTGGTTCTACTGTGACAACCCATCCCAACGTGTTAAATAAACACAGAGTCAGAACCTATATCGTGGTATAGACGGCTTATTACTGACCCACCACCCTGTTAGGGAATTCGGACTACCACACTGTGTTTGAGGGAAACCTTGAGGGAAAGGTTGAATAAACCTCTCAAGGAGAGTATACAATTGGCCAAAGCACAGGGTTCAGATTGAAAGCAAACCTTTCAGGATAGGATCATTGAATACCAAATGACTCCTCATTCATCGACAGAGAAAATTCCATTTGATTTATTTAAAGGGAGGTCACCAAACACTTTGTTGTGTCCCAGATGGATGCTGTGGAACAGAGGTGTAAAGAACATTGCAGTGGGGGATTGGAAGAAAGAGAGAAACTAAAGCAAGAAATGAGGAAAAAACGGTATAATGAACAAAAGAGAGTAAAGGAGGTATTGGTTATAGTGGGTGATTTGGTAAAAATAAAGGCACCAGTGGTTTGTGCACCATGGTCAAAATACACAAAAGTACAGAAAATCAAAAGATAGTTTAAAAATGCAGTGAAAATTGATGACAGTAGGGTGTGGAACCTAAGTCGCATTGTGGTTGTGAAACCTATGAAAAATGAAGAAGTGACAAAGAGTTTGAGTGAAAACATATTTTCTCCAAGTCAAAGTGGTGAGGTAGGCCAATATAGTAGCTCATACAAAGGAACATATAACGTACAAAGGAAAAGTATGAGAACATAGAAACGTCGAGAATATCTTAAGGATTTTGTTCACATGTAACTTGTACTTTCATCAAAAGGTTTCTTGAATCGTTCAAACATGTATATAATAGGTTTATGAGTCACAGCTGGCTGGGGTGCTCAATAAATATACTCTCTCTTCTTATAACTTACTTTGGGTAGAAACCCCAACTGGTCCGGGTGTATTAAGTCTTGTAGCTGGAGTAGTAGCCTATTGGCCAAGTATCTGGCTGATGATCTTATAATCAACATTCAATAAAGAAAGCAGCCAATGTGATGCAAAATTCTCGCTGTCCCTCCCTGGCTTAGTTAATGCCGTAATCAAGGCCTCACACAAGGACGGCAGCAATCCCCCCAACTGAGCAAGCAGGACCCCAACTGTCAGCGGACTCGGGGGAAATCGTGGCATGCCTCCAGTAGCTACCACAGCCACCTCCAACCTGCAACCCGAATCCAGACCATAACAGAAGTACATATGATCGCCTGACTCAAACACCAATTACAAAAGCGTGACTTTGAGTTCTGTACAACTCATCCCTACTAGTTATATGATCGAATTTGTGGTAGACGGTATGACCCTGGGCAGCGGCAAGCTGTCCAAGGAGCCAGCTGTGCTGTGGCTCACAAGGGATCTCAGTGTTATTGTGGAGCCGTGCTGCTGTAAGCGCTGCACTCTTTTCCTCCATGCTCCCCTGCTGTGTTGATGGTCTGGCATCTCAGGCACACCACACCCTTCTCCACCTATGACATTGTCTCTATGTAGAAGTGCCGGGCTCTACCTCTGTTGCCCCTCCCATGATGGGTGTCCAACTATTCCAAAGCCTCTAAGTGACTGGTGAAGAAGTAGGCCTTGTTGTCCATCTGGATCTGCTACTTAGCAGGGAAAATAAAAGCGTGCTGGAGATCCGAATCCCACAAATGTTTCTTATCAGCTATATAGGAGGCCATCTGTTTTTGAACTCTAGCTGTAAAGGGAAGATAGACACCCTGGTGTTATCCACCATGAAGGGGCCTTTTGCACAAGCTTCCGTCATGATAAAGTCACCGTTCCTGCAATGCAACAGGTTCGCCACCACTGGATTAGGGAATCCTCTTGCTTTGGGGGTGCGCGATGATACGCTATGTATCCACTACAAGACTTAAAACCTGGACAGCCTTTCAGGGGCAACCACTTAGTGCAGCCAGTACTTCCAAATACAAGAGTGTAAGAAATTGGATTACTGGTTGACTGGGGTTTTATCCCTGGTCAAGCTGCAACCACAATTCTTGTCAGGATAAGGCACAAGCCAACATTAAATTAGCCTGCGCTCAACCATCTGGTAGCTTGGCACAGAGCAGTCAGGCTTAACTTAGACGTAATGTGTAAAGTATCTGTGCAACACTTCAAACAGTAATAAAGTGAAAAACACCACACAAAATGGATTTCACACCAAGTTAGAAAAATAGACCTATTTTTAATAAATAAAACAAGACCAAATTGACAAAAAAACGATCAGTAGAACTGGAGATGTGCAGGTTTTAATATTTCAGTGAAATAGCACCAAAAATTACAAAGCACCAACTGTGGATATCTGGTCGTGCCGGCAT
This sequence comes from Triturus cristatus, assembly GCF_964204655.1. NCBI lineage: Eukaryota > Metazoa > Chordata > Amphibia > Caudata > Salamandridae > Triturus > Triturus cristatus. The sequence continues at coordinate 154,108,014 of NC_140587.1, read as the reverse complement.
GAGACAGTCACAATTTCAGGCCGACAGTGATGGAGCTCAGGCCGGCTACAGAGACCTAGTTAGGCCTGCTGAACAAAGTACCTTAAATGCTGGTTTACGGTGCGTTAAAAGGATCTGCAAAGATGCGCTGCCCTGCCAAGGCAATGCTTCAGTTTTGAGGTGCGGCGAGGCAAGTGCCTGCTTTGCCATCGAGAATCCTGTTGACGAGGGCTTGCAATGCGAAGTCTGCTGTCGAGGATGCATTGCGCAATCGGGGCAATGTGTCAGTTCTGAGGAGCTGCGATGTGGAGTCTGACATCATTGAGGCTGCTGTCAACAAGGAATGCGAGAGCCTGCACCACGGATGTGTCGCGCACCAGCAGTTCCGAAGAGGTGAAAGTCTGTGACGAAATGCGAGTCTGTGACGGACTTGATCCACAGAGCAGCAGCCATGGGTCAGGTCTGCTCTGGGTTGCGCCGCACAGCAGAGGAGATGTGTCAGTTCCGCTGGATCTCAAGAGGCTGGCAGAGCACCTTAGGCCCACTCCCAAGGGTCCAGGACTCAGGTGGCACCACTTGGCAGGGTAGACTCACAGATGGCAGATACTAGGTGCTGGGTTCACGTTTGTTGGAGCCTTCTGTCCCTCAAGCTCAAGTCAGAAGACCAGCTAACTAGCCCTTGTAGTCACACTGTGGTCCTGGGTTCAACAGATGTAGGTCCAATACATTTCACTCTGGCAAGAGGACATCAGCCCTTCAGAGTAGCAGTCCAGCAGAGTGGCAGTCCTTTCAGCAGCACAGCAGTCCTCTGGTAGAATATCCACAGGCCCTGAAGTGTACTGAAAAGTTGGTGTCTGAGGTCTAGTAGTTATACCCAGTTGTGCATTTTAAGTGAGGAGAAGCTTCTAGAGGCCTGCCTTTGAAGTGCACAGGTGCCCTGAATTATTTGCTCCAGACTAACTATAGGGGGTATGCAGTCCTTTGTGCACAGGCAGGGAACAACCTATTTTAGTGTAAGTGGGGCCGTGCCCAGCTCCTCCCTCCCATCCTGCCAAGGATGGCCCATCCAGGCACATCTAAGCTCCCTATGGTGTGTGGCCGTCTAGGGGTAATACACAAAGTCCAACTGTCAACTACACCCAGTCAGGTGGCAAGCACCAAATGGCTAGGGCAGGAAAATGCCAGCTTTCTAAAAGTGCCATTTTTAAAATTGTAATTTAAAATTCAAGTTCACCATAAGTTAGTACGTTTTATTACAATTCCAATGACACAAAGCATCAGCTGGTTACCTGCTCCCGTTTGGAAAATATCACTTATTAAATGCAATAAGGTAACTCCAATGTTATCCTATGGAAGAGTTAGGTCTTGCAGTGTGAAACATTTATGTAAGAGTTTTTCACTACTAGGAAATATAAAACTTGAGGGAGCCTTCTGTCCCTCAAGCTCAAGTCAGAAGACCAGCTAACTAGCCCTTGTAGTCACTCTGGGGTCCTGGGTTCAACAGATGTAGGTCCAATACTTTTCTCCCTGGCAAGAGGACATCAGCACTTCAGAGTAGCAGTCCAGCAGAGTGGCAGTCCTTTCAGCAGCACAGCAGTCCTCTGGTAGAGTATCCACAGGTCCTGAAGTGTACTGAAAAGTTGGTGTCTGAGGTCTAGTAGTTATACCCAGTTGTGCATTTTAAGTGAGGAGAAGCTTCTAGAGGCCTGCCTTTGAAGTGCACAGGTGCCCTGAATTCTTTGCTCCAGACTAACTATAGGGGGTATGCAGTCCTTTGTGCACAGGCAGGGAACAACCTATTTTAGTGTAAGTGGGGCCGTGCCCAGCTCCTCCCTCCCATCCTGCCAAGGATGGCCCATCCAGGCACATCTAAGCTTCCTATGGTGTGTGGCCGTCTAGGGGGAATACACAGAGTCCAACTGTCAACTACACCCAGTCAGGCGGCAAGCACCAAATGGCTAAGGCAGGAAAATGCGAATTTTCTAAAAGTGGCATTTTTAAAATTGTAATTTAAAATTCAAGTTCACCATAAGTTAGTATGTTTTATTACAATTCCAATGACACAAAGCAGCAGCTGGTTACCTGCTCCCGTTTGGGAAATATCACTTATTAAATGCAATAAGGTAACTCCAATGTTATCCTATGGAAGAGTTAGGTCTTGCAGTGTGAAAAATTAATGTAAGAGTTTTTCACTACTAGGAAATGTAAAACTTAAAAGTGAATGTCCTATTTCTTAAATATATTGCACTCTGCCCACTGTGCAGTCCAGGGCCTACCATAGGGTGACTTCTATGTTTTGAAAAGGAATGTTTGGCACTGGCAAAGGATTTATTTTGCCAGGTCGAAATGGCAGTTTAAAACTGCACATACACAGGCTGCAATCGCAAACCTGAGACATGTTTAAAGTGCCACTTGAGTGGGTGGCACAATCAGTGCTGCAGACCCACTGGTAGCATTTAATTTACAGGCCCTGGGCACATGTAGTACCACTTTACTGGGGACTTATAAGTAAATTAAAAGTGCTAATTGAATATATGCCAATTCTACTGTGTTTTAAGGGAGAGCACAAGCACTTTAGCACTAGTTAGCGGTGGTAAAGTGCGCAGAATCCTAAAGCCAGCAAAAACAAAGTCAGCAAACAGGAGGTCTGAAGCTAAAAAGTTAGGGGGAAAACCACACTCAGGATGCCAGGTCTAACAATGAGCATGGAGGAGCTCTCAATACTCTCGGTAGGCCAACCACCCATATTTTGTAATGTCGGGCCCATCCCTCCTGGTTCTCCATCCTCAACTCAATGGATGTGGACCAGTCATCCAGCTCCCTCTATCATTTTTGGAGTACGACTGCTGCCAGTGCCAAGTTAGCCACTGCTTGTTCAACTTGGGTCACTCTCCCTGCCATTTTCTGATGGTCAGCCCATAACAGCCTCATATCCATAGATAAGGTGTCAATTGTGGGCTCCAGCAAGTCTCTTGTTGCATTAATGGCTGCCAGGCTAGCATCTAACTTGATCTCCATTGCTGTCTCGTCCCCAGAAGTTTGCTGGTCAGATGCCTGCAATGGCTGGCCGCCAATCAGGGCGGTTTCTCCATAGGCTCCCTCTCAATTATGGTGGGTTCTACCCATCATAGGTTTCACAAGGGCAGCCGGATAGCCACCAGTTTGTGCAGGGCCACCCACAGTCCAGCCTCGCTGGGTGTCACTCACAGGGGGGTATGCCGCTCCACCATTTTTTGGGGGGAACCGGGTGCCTCCAGCAGATTTTGCTCACTCAAGCCTCCATCTCTAATGTCTCAGCTGGGCAGCATCAATGCCAGGCACCAGCAGGCCCACACCCAAACCAGATCAGACCCAGTAGCCACCTCCATCCGTGCTCCACTTACCTCTCTCCCCCCCTCCACAGCAGCAAACAGGAGGAAATCTTTGCTGCAGGGCGCTGCTGCCATCTTAGCTGCAGTCGCTCGTCCAGAGGAGCCACTCAGCATGAAACTCTGATCTCACAGCGGCTCACCCTCTGGTCCCCAACACCGGCCACTGTGGTCGGGCCCCCCATGTCTTCACATTCCTCACAGGTCCCTGCGTGTTAAAAGTGAAGTTCCCAAGGCAGTGATTAGGTGGTGGCGGCCAGTGACATAAGCGCTGCAACGACCTACCCTATCACCACCCAGATCTGCCCTCTTCTTGGTCAAACAATTAGTCAAAAGCTAATTAATTATGCAACACCACAGCAGCCCTATATGAATGTGAAAGGTTCTTGGGAAATATATTGCAGAACAAATAACATTAATTGAAACTTAATTAGCATTTACGCGCTTCTTACAGGTAAACTAATAGTTCAGATACTCATGCTTTTCTTCTATCATAGATGGAGAACTTGTGAAGACGTTTGCGCCCCCCAACTCGTGGATGTACCTCAGGGAAGAAACCAGGTAAGTATTTCAAATGACTGAAATGAATAGTAAACTCAATAAAAACCTTATGCTCTCTGATCTTTCCTGTAGCTCCCTATGATTGTTGAATGTTGTGTTTTCGTCTCTTCGCCTTATCTGAAATATTTGTCTTGTCCCTTTCGGGTGACAATTCAAAATTAATTAATTAAATGCTTATTTCAGTCCAGTTCCACTTTCCCTTATAGTCTCTCTCCTTCATTCGAATTCAGTTCCCCTGTTCTGGGTTTCTGTGGTTAAGTGAGGTTTTCTGACTCCCATTTCCCAAAGTTTCCTGCTTCTTGGCTTGTTTCTGTTACACCTTTGCTTGCCACCAACCTGGCTGAGCCACAGCCCTTCTTAACTGTGGCTGGGACTACTGACTTAACCGGTTAGTTGGCAGCATCCTCTAGTCCTTGGACCACTCATCGTTCTTCTCCTTGACAATGCTCTCCCTGTCTTCTTCTCCTGGGCTGCTTTGGTGTCCATCCTCGCCAGGGTAAACGTGCTTATGTCGCGGGTAGCCTTCGCCTATGGCCTGCAGGACCTGGATTCCTTTGTCCTCCTTCTGGTCTGCGTCGGTGTCCCTGGGCATCCTGCAGCTCCTGCGCAGCTCCGCATCTCTCTACTGGCAAAAGCGGTTTAGTCCCTCTTACCTCTTGACTAGTGTTGAGTCTGTCTTTTCTTTCCTTCGTCTGTCTTCTCTTTTTCTGCTAACTAGTCTGCTTTCTGTTTCTTTTCCCTAGCTGAAACAGTCCTCTTTATTTTCTTACACACTGTTCTGGGAAGTAGGAGGAGAAAAAATATATGCAGCGCAGGATACCGTCTTCAGGCAATTTCTCCCTACTATAATACCCCATCTCCCTACTCTTTTGAGACTTCACAAATGTTGAGGACCATGCTTAGGGTGACTCCCCGCCCGTAATCTTTATGGACTGTCCGTAATTTCGCCCTAATGTCCGTTGTCCGTGATTGATGGTTTAACAAATTGCATTTGTCTGTAATTGAGAAGTGAAAGGGATAGAGTTCCTGTGCTGTGTTCCCAAGTGAGGGTCAGACAGATAAACAAGTAACAAGCCTTCTTGCCAGGGTGCCTGCTTCCAGAAAAAAATGCAAACGTGTGCAATTCGTAAATCTGCAATTGTAAAAGCTGCTCTGGAGCCAGTATGGGCTTTTATTGATGGAGTCTCTTGAAGCTTACTGTGACACAGATATTATTTTTTTGAGAGGTACTGTAAGGGTGAACCAAGCTGAGCAATGGAGTGCGTGCTTTTTATAGACAGTTATAACAAATGTTTGCACTAGGTGTAATCTGTATATTACTGAAATCTATACTTTAGAAGCACTTTTTATCTTGAACCTAAATTTAAGTGTGCATTTTGTGGCAACCTATATTATACTGCATGTAATGCACGTTTAAAATAATGACACATTCACAGTGCTTTCAAGGACCTCGTAGCACTAAGGATACATAAGTCACTTTTCCCTGTTGCACCAAACAGGATTCAATTCTATGGTCCTCTGGTTGCAAACATAGACATCTGTAGTGATTGCATTAACCAACAGAGGTTGCATAGCATAAATTAGTGCATTTCCCACTGATTAGTTTAACTTTCATTTATTTTTTCGTTTAATCTATGCATGGTTACTTGATGAACAAAAGGTCGTCAAAATAGTTACAGAAGATTTTGTTCTTTTTAGTCACGCCTTTGATTCTGCTCTCGCTGACGTCATCCCCAATGCAATAGTATTAATGCACTTTGACAGCGGCTTTGAATAGTTATGTAGGTCCAAAACTCACATTTTTAGACGTAATGCAACAAGACAACTTGATGCGCTGCTTGCAGGAATGTGCCATATCGATCAAAATATGGCGAATGCCTATCTTCTGCCTGCACTGACACACAATCGGCAGTCTAGCACAAATGCATGTACCCTTGAGCCATGGTGCAAGGGTGCCTTTGTTACAGGCAGGATTGTTTTTGTGCTGGAAAATATACCTTCCCGGACAAAAAAAATCTTTAGAGGCATTTTCCTCTTTCTGATTGTGCTGCTCTGTGTGTGCTGCAGAATGCATTACATTTAGAAAGAGGAAACAATAAGGAGAAATAAAGATATTTCTCCTTGTTGCCCCTCCCTTGAAAGGGGATACAATTCTGACGCATTCCTAGGTCTACCAGTGTTTGTAAATCTGGGAATCTTTAGAACACATGGGTGGATGCGTGGGAACACCCATGCCATACCTTCCTGCAGTAGCGGCTGGTGACATTTGAAAGCAGTGGGGCGTAAAATCATTCTCATACTGCACGCAGCGAGCGTAGCGAGCGAGCCAGGACAACCTAAGGGGGATTTGGGGGGACTCCCCCCCCCAAGAAAATTTTGAAAAAAGAGTGTGAAAAATGGTGCATTTTCAAGCAAATTTGAGAAAGCAGGGAGGTCAAATAAAGCAATTGTGAAAGCGCAGTTATACATTAATAAAGAGATGTCATATAACATAGGTAGCTGCTTATTCAGTATAACCAGAGAGCTTCATAACAGACTTCGAGACACAATGCATTTCTGAGTACAGACACAGACATAGCAACTACCAGACTCTGGGCCCCCAGACCAAACTACCATGCAGACGAGAATGCATTTATTTCAGTTTATATTTAGATACTATCTAGATACTAAGCTAAGCCGTCCAAAAGAGACCACAAAACTTACAAATTACTAATTTAATTATACCCTGTCAAGTTTTGTAGTCTCTTTTCTCACTCACTCCATCACCATGTTTGTTCATGAACCCTCAGGCATTCAGCATTCAAATTTCGGGGGGCACACATAGAATATTGCAAAGGAGGACTGTGCTGATGAAAACATAGCTTATTGCTGGTCTATCAGGAATCTTCCTCAAATAGAGCGCAATGGCACGCTGTTGGTTGCAGACAACGTGGTGGTGTTAGCGTGGTTTCCATGCGATGGAGGGCTCGTGTGCTAAGTGCCAGAGTCAGAGTAGATGACACCTTTGTGAGGGGAAGTCATTTCATTCCTTCTAATTTCCTGAAAACATGCAACACAGAAATATTGGGTCTCTCGCACGACCACAAAGAGATTGTCATATTTATTATACTACCAGCAAAGTTTAAAGAAATGAGTACAAACTCTGAAGGTATAGCTTCAATACCACAAGCCATAGAGCACAACAGAGGTTTTCATGCATTGGTGTGGCGTTTCCTTGTACAGTTTTCACCAGGCATTATTTTGATACATTTCTGCTTTAGAAAAAGTGTTGTACTTTCGCTTTACTTGGAAATCCCAGTTCAAGTGCAAGCACCTGTTGGCACCTAAAAAAGGATTTTCGAGCCCAATAAAATATTGGCCTATGAGTCGAGATAACTTTCAAATGGAGCTACATGTCAGTGTGTCCGTTGACATTCTAATATACCAACACCTTTCAGAAAGTGCTTCAATTGAAGTAGAAGCAGATATAAGCGGAGAAGCCTAATAAAGGCAGTTTCCCACTCATCGGAGGTTTGGTGGATATGGCGGACAGGTATGATCAAGGCATGACAGTGCTAAGCTGCACAGTTTGAGAGAAGCCATCAGTGCTGTGTTTGTGATGACAGCCTGAGCATATTGGTAGTGCTCCGGTGTACGAAAGAACTGGCAGTATGTGGATGTGCAGCTAGGAGTGGTAAGTCTTCAGCTCTGACTGAACCCGACCGCACTGTCAAGGCAGCCATACCAAGAAGACCGTACACAGTTACATGATGACCGGAAAGTCCGGAATATCACTCAGGCTCAGGGATGCGAGCCTTCATTATTAATATTCAGTCCCAGTCCCACTCATTAACGCGGCGCTGACCTTTCCGCCTGCATTCGTCGTGGCTGCTCCTCACGTCTCTCTGGAGTCAGTCACTCAGATCTCTGACTCTGAGATTAATAATGCATCGCCCGGCACCCTAGGCAAAACCGTCTCGTCTCCATACATGATTTGAATGAATGACAGTCGCGGCTCGCATCGCAATACTCACAGGGTGGGGTTGCGGGGGTGAGTCACGGGGGGTAGCACGGGGGGGCGGGGAATTAAAATAAAAAAGAAGGAAAACTTACCTGACCGCCAGTCCGCGCCGCCTCTGCTGGGCCCTTGGCGCCTTCACTAGAGTGGCAACCCCTCAGCCAATACTGGCTCCAGCAGCGCCAGGATTGGCGTAGAGCAGGGTTACTCGCCGCCCGCCTGCCATTAGGAGACCGAGGGTTGAGCCTTTGATCAACCCTCGCTCTCCTAATGGGCATGCGCCAGCCAGAACAGACACTAGTGCACATGACTGGGCACGGCTGAAAAATTCACCGACCTTCACCAGTCATGCTCACTTGTGGTGCTGCCTGCCCCTGGTCTGACAATGCATCATGCATGTCATTCAACATGACGCCGGACCGCCCACCCCCTTCAGACGCTGAAGGGGGTGGGCGGTCCACATCATGCTGACCGACATGATTGTCAGTTCTCCCTCGGCGTCTCTGAACTTAAGTAAACAGAGTCAGTTTGCTTAAGTTCCCAGACGCCGAGGGAGCTGCGGGCGCGGGTGGCTTCTGGGTCAACGCCCCAGCGCCTTAATGGGCACACCGCCACTGCCTTCCTGGTGTAGTGCAACACAAGGCAGCGACTTGCACTGCCTTGCGTTAGAACACATTTACTGAGCCACGCAGGGTGCCTCTGCGTGGCATGGTAAATCTCATTCCAGGTTTTCCATTGCATTGCGTGGCACATGAGTGACGCAAAACCTTGATAAATATGGAAAAGCATTTATAAATGGAATAGAAAAGCATTTATAAAGCGCATGGCTACCCGGAGGCATCCCAGCGCTAGTACCAACATCAGGCAGGGAACAGAAACTAGGGAAAGAGAAAAGTTTTCATAAGTTTCCGAAAAAACATATGATCAGGAGTGGAGCGTAAATAGAGGGGAAGAGCATTCCAGAGCTTAGAGGCATTATAGGAAAAGAGCCTACCCCCACTTCTGGATCTCTTAATCCTGGGAACCTCAGTAAGGTAGAGATAATCTGACCTGAGTTTACGTTTAGCTTTGTAGGGACGAATCAAGGTAGAAATTGAAGAGGGGCCAAGTCCCTGTCTTATTTTATGCACTAAGCATAGGGACTTAAATTTAATTCGTTCCTGCACCGGAAGCCAGTGAACGGAGCGGAGGGCCGGTTCTGCTGAGAGTCTAAAGGGGACCCCCAAAAGAAGCCTCGCTGCACTGTTCTGAACAGATTGAAGTTTCTTAATGACTGAGAGGGGGGAGCCCAAATAAAGGGCGTTCCCATAGTCTAATCTCGAGAGAACTAATGACTGGATCATTGCTTTCTTAGCTAAGGGAGAGAGAAGGGGTAGTACCTTACGGGCCATTCTAAGAAGGCCATAGCAGAGGGCTTCTGTTTTCCTAGCTTGCGTTCTAAGGCTAAGATCCTGGTCCAGCCATACCCCCAAGCTCTTAATCTCCGTTTTAGGAGTAGGGGCTGGACCCATACAAGTAGGCCAAAGCTGGATGGGATTATATTGGAGGGGATTGCCCAGGATCATGATCTCAGTTTTACCTCCGTTAAGTCTAAGTTGGGAATCATCCATCCAGTATGAAATGTCTTTCAGGCAAGAGTGGATGGTGTGAAATTCTTGATTGGTTTGGCTAAGTCCAACCACTAGCTGAGTATCATCAGCGTAGGTGATCATTTTAACTCCATAATGTTCTATTTTGGCAGCCAAAGGGGACATATACACATTAAATAATGTAGGGCTAAGAGAGGAGCCCTGAGGAACCCCATTTGGCAGATGTGTAGATTTGGAGACAGTGTTGTCATTGAAGACCTGAAAAGTTCTGTCCTCCAAAAAGGAGGATAGCCATTGAAGTGCCGTGCCCCTGATACCAATATTCCTGAGCCGCTGGATCAAAGTCAGGTGGTTCACCGTATCAAAGGCAGCACTCAGATCAAGAAGTATAATGGCTGCTGATCCTCCGATGTCCAAAATCTTTCTACTTCCCTCCATCACTGCCAAAAGCGCCGTCTCAGTGCCTTGCCGTGGACGGAAGCCAGTCTGGGAGGGGTGTAGGAGGCCATATTTCTCCAGAAACCCTGATATGGTTCCATTGACATGTTTCTCGGTGATCTTACTAATGGCTGGAAGAAGAGAAATGGGACGATAGTTACCTGGGTCCGTCGGATCCAAGTTAGGTTTTTTAAGGAGAGCTTTTACCCTTTCCTCTTTCCACCTAAGGGGGACTGTTCCAGTGGTTAGTGAGGAGTTAATCAGACTGATTATGTAAGGACCTATGATGGGGGTAACTTGTTTCAGTATGTTCATAGGGGCTGGGTCAGCTGGGGAGCCGCTTTTAAGCGTAGTCCAGAGGGGGTTGAAGATTTCCGGTGTTACTAAAGGGAAATCTTCCAAAATGGGATTTATTTGAGGGTCCATGCGAGTTTGAGGGGGGGGGGGTCTTCCTCTGTCTTGATGGGAAGGGATTCAACAATAAGCTGCACTTTATTACTGAAATAATTGGCGAGTTTATTGCATTGTTCACCCGAAATATCAGGAGCTGCTTTGGGGGAGGGGACTTTAATGAGATTATTGATAATATTAAAAGTTTCTCTGGAGGAGTTAGGTGCTTCCAGAATTCTCTTTTCATAGTATGAAGCCTGGATATGCCCTGTAATGTCTGAAAAAAGCCAGTGATATTAGCATATGGTATCCTGCCTTCCCTTACCTTGGTTATGTACCTTTTTCATTTTTAAATATTGTGTCAGATTATCCTGTGATCTGTTTTTATTTAACACAGTGTCCTATTCATCATACAGAATTGTACAAAAACACTGTCTTCTGGTTTAAAAGAGGATTGAGAAAAAGGAATTATTCTAGGAAGTGGCTTAAGTGCATTAAGTGTAACCGGGAAGCCTGGGTACAAATCCCGGATTCCCTGCGTAACTAAATTGTGTAATCTAAGCTGAATCAATTTACCCGATGTGCCTAATTTACTTGATAGTGACATTTGAGAGCACTTTCAAGAAATTCAGTTTAAGATGGACCGTGTACAAATCACTCACTTGTTTGTTTTATTAACCTCTTCAGCGCGGCGCGGATTTCCGCGCCACGCTGAAGATTCAGTGCGCGGGCGGGGCCATGACGGAACGGTTCCATCATGCGCACAGCGCAACCGACGTGCATGACGGAACCGTTCCGTCATGCGCGTCGAAGGGGTTAACCTGTTATGTTCCACCATCCATAACAATATGATTTTTTTTTTTTTTTTTTTTTTTTGTTGAAACCGTTTATTGCAATCTCAAGTATATACAAGTATGGGCCTACAACCTTCCGGCCGGCCGCTAGAGTGACAGGAGCACCTGACAAACTTACAAAAGGGCACTTGGCGTTACAGAGAAGCAAATCAGGAGACATCAACGACGTGGGCCACATGACTCTAAGCCCACAATACGGTTTCATTTTATACACACGCAACAACATAGACAAACACACCCGCAAGGCAACCCGCAATCGAAGGTAACCACACGTGCTCCTCGAATGAGGGACCCCGACCATCCACAGGAATCTGAAGAGGGGGAAGGGAAACAAGTCCAGGACTGGGGGAACTCTGTGCCCGGGGCTGGGGGAGGGGGTCAACTAGGGGGACGGAGCCGGTGAGGCAGCAGGCAGCAGTGGTGGCTCGCAAATACCCCCGCGGTAGGCGTTCCAGGGGCCCCATATTTTCACCCACGCCCCAGGCTTGCCCCTCGCCACATACACCACCTTTTCTCGGAACATGCACCAATCCATATGTTCTTTCCAGGCCGACACCGCCGGGGGCCGCTGGGATCCCCACAGTTGAGCGATGTCACGCTTAGCTATCATATATCCCAGAGTCACCCATCGCGTCTGCGAAACCGAGTAATCAGTTGGTTCCCACACATTCAGCAAGCATCTCCTCGCTTCAGGCAACAGTGCGACATGCGTAACCAGACGCAGGACCTCATGCACACCACGCCAGAATCGCTCCACCTTCGGGCATTCCCACAAAATATGCAAAAAAGTCGCCAAAGCACCACACCCACGCTTACACAACCCATCCTCAGCATAACCCATACGCAGAAGCCTTGGCCCCGTCATGTAAACCCGGTGGAGTATCTTAAGCTGGACGAAGCGAAGGCGAGCCGGTATGGCCACCTCCTTCGGAGAGGCCACCGCGGAAATCCAGTCTTCGTCGTCCAACTCCAGCCCGTCGGCAACCCAAGCCTCACGGAGGCCGGTCAGCAGGCCCGAGCGGTCATTAATCAATTTTTTGTAAATGAGGGAGATCGTGCTATCCGGAACGTGGCCGTCCAGCACTCTATCCTCCAGGGGGGAAGACTCCGGGATGGAGGCGGCGTCTGGGAAGACGGAGCCCAGCGCATGATGGACCTGCAAATACCGAAAGTATTCACTGCCCTGCAGCTGAAACTCCGTCTGCAGCGTCTCGAATGTTTTAAATCCCCCTCTCGTCCAGAGGTCCCCCACTTTACTGATGCCAATCGTGTCCCACTTCTCGAAGCCCTTCAAGGTCCACAGGGAGCCCAACCGTTGAGGCGCATACAACGGCGACGCCCGGGTCAAACGGTCCTTCCACCCCATAGCTGCATTGGCCGCGTGCCACACCCGCACCATGACACGCGTGGGCCCCGTCAAGCGGGGGTCCGGCGCGCCAGAGTAGAGTGCTCGATTGTAGTCGCCACCGGGGAGGAGCATCTTGTCCATTTCAAATGCCGGGTTCAAGGCGGGTCCATAGATGCCGTGATTAATTGCAGCTAGCTGGGAGGCCCAGTAATACCGCTTAATGTCCGGGAGGGCAATCCCCCCGTCATACCACGGGAGCGTCAACTTCGCCAGGGCTATACGCGGCCTCCCGTCCCAGAACAGGCGGCGCTGTAGACTCTCCACCTCACGGAAGTAGCGCGCCGGGACTAGGTCCATAGTGTTCTGGAGAGCGTACAGGAAGCGCGGCAACGACATCATCTTAAACAATGCCGCCCGGCCGAGCGGCGAAAGCGGCAGGTGCCGCCAGCGCGCGACGTCCTCCTTCAAGCGCTGGAGGGGGGGAAGCAAGTTTCGCTCGTAGCGGGCCGCCGGGTCCAGCGTGATATAGACACCCAGGTACCGAAACCCCTGCGAGGCAATCTGGATCGGACATCCCCGCGGGAGGACGGGAGCCTCCCCGGAAAGCACATAGACACATGATTTAGCCCAGTTGATGACAAGGCCTGAGTTACGGCCAAAGGAGCGCAGGACATCAACCAGGACAATCAGTGATTTGCGCGGGGAGGCTAGGTACAGAAGGATATCGTCAGCGTAGAGGGACACGCGGTCCTCATACTCGGGGGTCCAACGGAGACCACGGGTGGAAGGGTGCCACCGCAGCCACTCCGCCAGGGGTTCCAAGGCCAATGCAAACAGGAGCGGCGACAAGGGGCAACCCTGTCGCGTGCCCCGTCCCAGCGCGAACGGGGCCGAGACTCGCCCATTCACTACCACCTGCGCTAACGGGCCCGAGTACAACAATTTGACCCAGCTGATGAATCCCGGTCCAAATCCAAATTTCGCCAGCATCGCCCAAATGTATGGCCATTCGAGCGTGTCAAACGCCATGGTGGCGTCTAAGGACGCCAAGATGGCCGGCTCCCGCACAAACGGAACACGCGCGAGCACCCCGTGCAAGCGCCGCAGATTGAGGGCCGTGTTGCGATGGGGGATAAAGCCAGACTGGTCTTGGTGGACTAAATCGCCCACCACGCCGACCAGCCGGTTGGCAAGCACCTTGGCAAGGATTTTGGGCTCCGCATTCAAGAGCGAGATAGGCCGATAGGAGGTAACCCGGTCTCGGGGTTTCCCCTCCTTGTGGATCACCACGATTGTAGCCAGACGTTGGTCCGGCGGGAGGGAGCCCCGCGAGTGGGCCGCAAGGAACATCGCGCGGAGGTGGGGTGCCAGTACGTCCGGTCGTAGCTTATACAACTCGATAGGGATGCCGTTCGGGCCCATGGCCTTGCCAGATGCAACCGAGCGTATAGCGAGGGCAATTTCGTCCGAGGTAGGAGCAGCATCCAACGACTCCCTGTCCTCCACCGAAAGGGAGGGCAGCGCGATATCTCGAAGCAGGGCATGAGAATCCGCCTCCGAGCAGGGAGAGACCGGGGAATACACCTCGCGGAAATAATCCGCGAAGCAAGAGACAATGTCTTCTGGCTCGGTGACACGTACACCATCCATCCTCTCAATCAGCGGAACCACACGACTCGCTCTCTCCTTTTTATCCAACCACGCAATCAATTTACCAGCCTTATCACCCACATCATACAGTCGCCCCTGTTGCTCTCTACTGAGGCCCCTGGCTGCCTCCGTGACGAGGGCCCTATAGGCCGCTTGCTTAAGGTGTAGAACATGCAGTGCAGCATCCGTCACCCCACTCCCCAAATCACCCTCTAGTTCAGTAATTTCGGCCTCCACGCGGGTCACCTCCTCCTGCTCGCGCCTCCGGGCATGGGATATGAAGGAGAGGGCCTCCCCCCTAATAACTGTCTTGAAGGCCTCCCAAAGGGAGATAGCCGAAGGGACAGACCCCACATTCTCCTCGAAATACCGCTGCAAGGTAGGGCAGGACACCAAAGTGCAACAGGAGCGGGTAGGGCAGGACACCAAAGTGCAACAGGAGCGGGGAGTGATCTGAAATACCCCGCGCCAGATGGCGCACCTCTCCCACCCTCCCAGCATAGGCCGCAGGGACAAGGATATGATCAAGCCGCGAGAGGCTACCATGGGCACCCGAATGGAAGGTGTATTGCAGCTGCGTGGGATGTTTTAAGCGCCAGCAGTCCACCAATCCCAATGTATCTAAAAGGCCGGACAGCCACGCCTGCGCCCGGGGGAGGTCCCTAGGGGGGTGACGATCCATAGTCCCAGAAACCACCGCATTGAAATCCCCCCCAACCACCAGAAGCCCCCCCGGAAGGTCAAGGAGGAGGCGCCCCAGGTCCGCAAAAGTGGTAGACTGTAGCCCCGGTGGGACATACACTGAAACAAAGACAACCACTTTGCGCTCCATTCTCCCCACCAAGGCAGTGTAGCGTCCCCTCTCATCATGGCGCACCTCATCTATTTCCAGCGGGAGCGAGTTCTTAACCATGATGCCCACCCCCCGCGAGCCAGACGTGAAGCCCGAGTGGGCCACCAAACGATAGCCACGCCGATTCATGGCAAAGAAGGAATTACCAATAAGGTGTGTCTCCTGCAGAAAGACCACATCTGGCGAAATTCGTTTCAGATACTGCAGGACCACACCTCGCTTAATCCTATCCCCCAGTCCATTAACGTTCCAAGACAACAAAGTCAAGTCCCTACCCCCCATCACATACAGAAGCCATCACTCGTCCCCCCGAGAGCACCTCAAAAACACCAATACAGTAAAGGGTTTGCCTTGCGGTAAAAACGAACAACACCCCACCCCAACCCACCCGTCCCAACAGAACTCCCCCCTCCCTGCACCCCTGCATGAGCCCGAACAGCCCCCCCAAAGTGCAGTGTGCCTGTCGCCCCATAGATGAAAACACTAACTAGTCCCCCAGAGGAGGAGGGAAAGCCCCCAAGAGACCCCGTACGCTCTCCACGGGAGGGGAACTTACACGAATCAGTCAATGATGACAATAATGTTGTCCAGAGCAAGGCCTACTATTAGTCCCTCAGTCGTGATCCGGCAAGCCCTCCCCACCAACCGCGCCCCCCCCCCACCCCCCCGGCCCCGATCCCCGGGCAAAGTGTCCAACCAGTCCCCGGCCGCCTCGGGACGATCAAAAAAGTGCGTGCGGCCATCCACCTCTACCCTCAACTTCGCTGGAAAAAGCATCGCATACTTGAGGTTCAGGTCCCGTAGGCGACGTTTGACTCCGAGAAAACTCAGTCTCTGCTTCTGGACCGCCGGAGTAAAATCAGGATAGAAGTTTACGTCCATATTGTCGAGTCTGACCGGTCCTTGTTGCCTAGAAGTCTGCAGGATAGCGTCTCTGTCCCGAAAGTTGAAGATCCGGGCAATGAGAGGCCTCGGAGGGGCTCCGATCTTAGGTCTCCCTCCGGGGACCCTGTGGGCACGTTCCACTGCGAAGAGTTTACTCAGCCCCCGGGGCTGGAGACGGGTGAGGATCAGGTCCTCCACAAACAGATCCGCCGCCTCCTCCTCACGTCCCTCCGGCACCCCGACAATGCGAACATTGTTCCTCCGGGCCCGACCCTCGGAATCTTCCAGTCGACGATCCATCAGGGCGCTCGCCTGGCCCAGGCGGCGCACCTCCTTTTGGAGGGCCGCCACGTCCGTTGTGAGGCCCGAGGTGGTGTGGGCCAAAGAGTCGACCCGGTCATTCGTCTTGGACAGATCGGCCCTCACCAGGCCCACATCCACGAGGACCGAGTCAATCTTTTGCGCCAGAGTGTCAAAGCGCTGGTCCACTGAGGCCTTCATCTCGGCGATGGCGCCCATGACGTCCCGGAGGGTCAGATCCGCGGGCAAAGCAGGGGCATCAGTCGGGCCAACAGGGGACCTACGCGGCGCCTCTGGAGATCCCTTCTGGAGGGTGTAGCGGTCCATGCTGTTAGACTGAGGGGCTGCGCCACGGCGGGTCGGTTTCACCTTTGCCCGGTCGCCATCTTGTTTCGTGGACATGGCTCCAGTCCCCAAATCGTGCCAATCTCCTTGAAAAGGGCTGACAGACCGGTTCACGGGCTCCGGGGGAGGGCGACCACAGCTCCGAAGGGCGGATCACAGCTGGCGGGCCGGCAGGGCACCCCGATGAAGTCACACCACCGCACGCCGCCTCGCGACCCTACCTCGCTTGGCAGCAAGGAGGGCGCGAAAGCGAAAGTGAAAGTGCGGGGTACGCGAATCGCCCAGCCTCGCCCGCCGCTGTTGTTCACTTTGTCTCCGGATCGCCCCACAACTCCAATCCGGGGGGCCGGCGTGGAGAAGGCCGCAAACCTCAATCGATGCTCCCGCCGGTGTCCGAGGTCCGATTTGGAAACGGAAAACGGGTGGCACCTCAGCTCGGTCTCACGAACACAGTCCCCTCATCTAGGACAGGATATAGTCAGGATTTATGCAGGAGGTCGCGGAGGTCCTCGGGAGCCTCGCACCTACGCGGCCATCTTGGTTGCGCGCTAGGCTCCTCCTCCCCATAACAATATTATTGGCCATGATTTAAGGCACACCAGAAAGTTGGTTCATTTTCTTCACTTCTGATGTTGTCAAGAGAGAGGTTTAATGAAACTTTCACTTCAAATAAATGTCAATGAATTGTTGCGTTCTAATTTAATAAATTGAAACACTACTGTGTGCTTTCTTAAAAGATGTTATTGTTGTATACCAAAAGAGGTTACATAGCACGACAGTAGTATGTAGCAACAAATAAACTGAAATCACTACAGTGTGTTGGAGATAGACGTCCTTACACCTCTGTCTTGTGTAGCTGCCTAGAATTGGCAAGAACAACTAGTACATGCAAACCAATAGTGTATGTGTTGGGGTTGATTACAGGGAGTATCATCCTTGGTGTGGTCTTTAAAGTCCTCCAACAAAATATCCTACGCCTGTGCTGTAAAATATTTTCTCAGACCAGCTCATTTCTCCATGTGTAACAAGGTGCTCTCTGAAACCCAGAGAGCGAGTCCTTGGTCCAACTTATGATAGTTGGAGGAAGTGATTCCTTACAGAGCAGTGTAATATTGCATTCTGCTAGAAGAAGAAGAAGAAGGTCAAGGAACTTGGTGTAGGGTTACTCAAACTTAGGAGGGGGGATACATCCAATAGGACCCCTTCTGGGGAATATGTTACTACACAGCCCATTGTGGTCAACAGCACCTTGAGAACTCTCTGCCAGTATGAAAGGAGGGTGGGGCAGGACCAAAGCATATGAACCAAATAGGCATCTAATTGCATGCAGCAAAGATATGCAGCTGTGGCCCCTGGTATATTTTGTTAATTCAGGTAGGTGTAAGGTAGGCTCAGTTCAGAATATTAAATTGAATATTCTTAAAATGGGAGCTGCAGGATACTTTATGGGGATATTCCAGTATTTTAGCCCAGTCTGCATTGTGCAGATGTTTGGCCAGGTCAGTCTCCCAGTTAGTACGGTGATAAGCCTCGGAGTGGTCACCCT
Source organism: Triturus cristatus (assembly GCF_964204655.1). NCBI lineage: Eukaryota > Metazoa > Chordata > Amphibia > Caudata > Salamandridae > Triturus > Triturus cristatus. The sequence goes on along the minus strand of NC_140587.1, from coordinate 154,089,911 downwards.
GTTGTAGGAACGCTCTGCACACCCATCAAATCAGTTTGCCATCAGTCCCTATGGGGTAGAGTGTCTGGCACATCTAATGTGGGGTTGGTGCTAGCTGGGGGACATGAAATAGGACATTTAATGATTGTTTAAGGTGTTCATAAGTAAGGTATTGATCCGGGTGCAGATTGTAATCCGCCCTAAGGGTTTGGAAATCTAGTAGCTTTCCGTCAACAAACAATCCCCTAATTTTGAGAGGCCTGTAGCATGCCACTGATGGAGTTGCCCTGAGCGAACCCATCCTGTGTGAGTGGGAAGGCATAGTGTAGGTAGTGCAGGAGCATAGGCTTTCTTTGTGTTTATGAGTTTACGGGTTCTAGTAAGGCAAGAGAAAGCCGAGTGGAATAACCCTGGGTGGTGTTGGGTAGAATGGTCAGTAGGAAATAATGAGTAGTACAGTAAGTCCTCCTTAAACCCTGTCTTGTGCAGGGGGCGGCCAGACATCCAGCGAGCCACCCATTAGAGCTATGCAGCTAAATAAGAGAGCTCTAAGTCCAGAAGGGCTAATCCGTCTGCAGTCACAGCTTTAGAGTGGAGAAAGCTAACCAGCCACACCATGGCCCCCAAATCAGATGTGTGACGTGTCTGAAGGAAGGAAGGAGGGGTGAGCACGGGAAGGTTTGCAAAATAATACAATAACCAAGGGCGCACCAACATCTTCAATAGTGCCAGGCGACCCATTACTGAAAGTGGAAGAGAACACCAAAAAGCAAAGGGACTGTATCACTCTGCCCAGCTTTCTATCCTGCAAATCCGTGCAGTAATAGTAGATATTAATCCCTAGGTATCAAAAGGTAACTGATTCCCAGTTCAGTTTGGCATCTAATTGCATATAAAGGGGAAAACACTAACATATGTTAAATAAATACTCCTTACATTTTAAAAATCTTTATCATGTTCTTACATTTTTCTTGTGTAATTTACATCCCAAATATTTTGAAGATTCTACATGTACTGTGGCACTTGATGAGCAAGATTACTGGTTCGGCCTTGACTCGACTGCACAGCAATTTTAAGACATGGACAGAGTGGGCAATTGCCCAGGGCACAACCTTCCACAGGGTCCGGCTCCTGCTCACCCTTCACAAGCACGGCTACTGGACCGTTGCACCAGCACAGTTTGGAAGGGTGGGTGCTGCTTGTTAAACAGCTTGACAGTGCTTCTTCTGTTTCTCTTCCCTCTGCTGAGACAACTCCCCAGGTATGCAATACTTTCCGATACTCATGGCTGGCCCATCTTGTCTAATTTTAGGAATTGTCCCACCTTGTTCCCCTCTTACATATTTGTTCGATTCTTAGCAAAACCCGTTTGAACCAGTTCCTCTGGATACCCCATCTGATCTCGATTTAATCCTGCTCTTTGATTGGTAGATTGGGCTTCCAGTCCTGAGATAAATGTAGAGTCCCGGATGCACACTCTACTGCTGTGAGACTAGAGAGAAGTTATGGGTACCTCACATCCTGACATTATCTGTGAGTCTCTTGCCCACAACATCTGCTCTGCCTCATTACATTGTTTTAGGCTTAATGTCCACTGGAGCTTGAGGTGAACCAGATGTTTGTGTTCAACTTGTCTAAACTAGCAGAAGGTCACTACATCATCATCAATCAACTTTATTTTGGTGCGGAGAACCATAAAAGCATACAGTAAAGAAATATAAAATAACATAAACACATGCAGAAATAAAAACACAGTTCGTTACAGTGAAATATGTTAAATGGGTTTAGAGTGATATTACATTCATGTAAAAAGATGCAATTTGATATACCTCCATACTATCGCAATTACCAGGAAAACAAAAACCTAAAGAAGAGACCAAAAATGGAAATCTGGAAAGATGAAAGCTTGGCAGATTGAAGTATAGCTCACAAATACTTACTACCTTTATCAAAGTAAAGTGCATAGTGCATAAAAATACATAGGAACATTAGTAGTATAAAGAGACACTGTCTTATGGCAGTAAATGCTCACCAATATGCCTCACCTTAGTGTGGCAGATTACACCTAAATACTTGGAGATCGAGTACACAATGCCACTCCTATTGTCTGTCTTATAGACTCTTAAAGCATTGTGGCTGTCTTAGAACCCAAACAGCCGACAAAGAGGAGCAATCAAGCGGGCACGCTGTTTTACGTAAGCACAGCAGAAAGATGATAAATGTTCGTCGTTTTCCGCAGCATTACAGCCCAAGGGACATAGGTTAGAGGAATTGTCATTGTCCCATGAGCTGGTAAAAAAAAGCTATAGGCAAGATCCCTAGCCTAAGTTTAATAAAGAGGGCACTTAGAAACGGGGCATTAACATAATCCCAAAAATTCCTCAAATTGTGGAGCACATTTGAAGCTCAAGTAGGAGTCCGTAAGGCTTCCCGAGACAACTAAAGAAATTCTTGAACAAGAAATAGTGTTCCAGTAGCAAGTTTTAACAGTGTCTCTGGCACAATTTGGTATTGCGGAAGAATGCAGCCAGTATTCGATCAATCCTGCCTTGGTCAACCAGGTTTATATGTGCAATAACCAGGGGATTGTGTGTACCAAACGATGAACCACTATCTCCATAAGACAATCTCTATACGGACCTAATTCTTCTGTCGTCCAAAGCCTGACCCAACACAAAATGAGCTTTAGCAGGCTATATCTGAAAGCTATCTAAGGTTCAAATCATACCTTAATGGTAGAATAGACGCACCCTTAGGGCGCCTCAGCGGAGATCTGATAAAGAGGCTTTCGCTTCTATCTAGTACATTGAGATTGCAGTAACCCCATTATAAAGCTGCCCCACATGCCTGGGCCTTGTACATCTCCAGGGCCGGTGAGATGGGATATGAAGAGGTCCTATTGACAAACCTTATAACTGACCCAGCTCTATGTTTTAAGGACAGTGAGCTTTTTCAATATGGCAGACCATCAATGGGAATCATTAAGTCCCAGGTCACTTTCCTTAATGTTTCCCACACTGTTTGCCAGAGGTTTTAAAATGTTTAAAAACCTAATCAAAATGTTGCTGTTGCTTTCTCTCCAAGAAAGATTGGGTACATTTGGGTAGGGCAGAAGCGCTTGACACCGTACTGAAGGGCTTTCATTTACCATTGAACAAGAACATAATGTGCCATTATTATTATAAAGACTGTTGTGACTGAATAGTGCTATGTAGAAAATAGTAAATAAATGCACTGATAAAGTAGTGTGTGGCCTCTCCTTGGATGTCCATAAAATGGACCCTTTGTCCTGAATTTTTAACCTTTGTCTTGCATTTTTGTCCTGAATTTTGACCGTTTGTACAGAATGTTTTAGAGTCCTGGCCAGAATTTGCCTCCTTTCCAGGTAGTCACCCTTACCATGTTCCCTTCCAAAAGAAACGTGATAAGAGCCCTCTTTTTAAAAGCAGCCCACTAAATTATACACAAATTAGGCCTTACTAACTACACATCCTGAGGCACAAGAATTCAGGCATCTAACCAATTCTAATTTGCCTACCAATAATTCAGCACACCGACATTTACACCCCTGCATTGTTGAGAAAGTATTTTCACCTGATCGACCAAAACCTTTTAGCATCTCGAAAATCTACTATAATTTGAAATCACCATTGAATATTTTTAATGTTTGGGTTTTTGTCACCTGTCACTATTTGTAGACCAGCTGCACACATTTTCTAGACACATAAGCCCCGTCTTTCACCACTTTCAAGTTCTTTATTGCAGAGGAGTTTTGTTCTTTCTCCCCGAGAATGGACACTGGGTTAGTCATTTACAATCCGAGCATAAACATAGCCCACAATATGATGTAAATGCATGGAGGGGGTGTATGGAAGAGTGTGAACACAGCTATCAAGAGTCACAAGTCCATGCAGGACTATCTGTTCAGGCCAAGTTTTTACTTTTCATTCTGAAACTTATAGTCCTAGTTTTATAATGGGAGAAACAAGACTACTGGTCCCAGAATGCAAAGACCTAGGAATCATGACAGGGCTGGTATGATGACCTCCACTCATTTCATCATAGTGAAATTAGCGACCATCCACAATCATAAAACATAGACTGGATGTCTCATGGCATTTTCAGACTGGTGTTAGTCTTACTGATTTCAAGGATACTTGTGTAATTTCATTCACCTGTGCCTTGCAGCACAACATGGTATTCCCTGATAAAGATGTCCACAGTTGTAGGCCACAGGCAGTGAAGAACCAGACTTTGGAGCAACCGGCTTGACCTCTGCGGCAATTGGGAGATGGCTCATGGGCTCGGGTGTAGTGGGTAGCCGCAGTGTCGGCACAGTGCTCGGACATGCTGCAGGTTGGCCCTCTGTCCCTGGAGTCACACTCCAACCTTTCACAGTAAAGGGGTGGAGTGTGAGGCATTCTGGCATCATGACCGAGTACTAGATCTTTGGGTGGGGGTAGAGGTATTTCGTGGTCATATCGGAGGGATGTATTAGATCCATTCAAAACCATGTTTTTGAAGTGTAAACATCAGCTCAGGAAGCCTTCAAAATACTACAAATAGCATTCACTTGTGCTCCAGTTTTATGCTATCCTGATCCAACTAAAAGATCTTGGTGGAAACAGATGTTTCAGAGGTTGCTTTGGAGGTGGTTCTGTTACAGAATCATGATGAAGTTCAGAAGGAACATTTATTATTTTATTACTGCAGAACTTTCACTCCAGCTGAAAGGAATTATTCAGTCATCAAATGAGAGGTTTTGGCCCTGAAATAAGCCTGTACCGACTGAGGACGCCGTTTGCTAGAAGCATGGTCTTCTTTCAAAGCCCGAACTAGTCACCACAACCTGCAGGTTCTTCAGGTAACTCAATGTTGAAAGAGCCGACAAGCTCGATGGACTTATGTCTTTACCCAGTGTAATTTTATCATTACTTACATTCCAGGATATCAGAGTAGTGTTGCAGATGCCATTTCCCGTTGATATCCAGGAGACAGGATGCCAGCATCTCAGAAAATTATTCCACCCGAGAGTCATATAAGACTATAAGACCTGTGCAGTAGTCTTGTCTTTATTTTTAGAAAGGATTCATCAATCCAACAAGTTCCCATGGATCAGATGAAGGAATTTGAAAGAAAGTATAAACTGCAGAAATGTAGCATATTATTTTCAATCAACACTATTCATTCCATCGAAAACTCTTCAGAAGTAAGTTCTCTAAACCTGTCCTGATTTCCCCAGTGCAGGGAAATTTGAAACATTTTCTAATTAATCTCCCATAGATTTTGGTAACCAGGAATCTCTAAGGATGTGCCAGAATATGCTAAGCCTTGTCCATCTGTACCCAAGGAAAGATACATGTCAAAAGGCCTTTGGATCCCTGCAGCCATTGCTTATAGCTCCTGAACTCTGGCATATATTTGTAGAACTTTCTCCATCATGTAGACAGACCACTAAACTTCCTTCCGCCAGAGAGATAGCTTTGATTTGTATCAAAGAGATTTTTTTGACTCTGTGGATTTCCTGTACAAATAATTTACGACTGTGGACCACGGTACATTTTCAAGTTTTGGAAGTCACTCTGTACATTACTAGGAATTTCTAGAATGATGACTTTTGGTTTTCACATACAGACCAACGACTTGACAGAAAGAATGAACCAGACATTTAAGCAATTTTTTCAATGCTTTTCTAATGCTACGTGTGATAACTGGGCAAATGTGTTGCCATACAAGAGTGTGCCTATAATAATAGTCCACAGAGTGTAACCAAGGTTATAAAACTCTTTTAATAAATAAATAAGGTAACTCCCTTTTTCTGTATGGAGAGAGTTCATCCTCTAATACTTTTTTTTTAACACATATTTTATTCATTTTCAAGTTATGTATATGCACATTGCATCTGACTGGGGATACATCTTAATTATAACAATTTTCGTAGACAAGTATTCTGATTTTTCTGTTACATGTATATGCCATGAGATTTAGTCGTTGCAGTATATTTCTTACATCCGTCTGCATGATGAGGTACTTACATACAATTGTCCAGATATACATTTAGGGTAACTACCTTTTATAAGGCCAACTCGCCCCGTTACCTCCCCCCACAAAAGTTTATCCTCTAATGCTTTGTGAGATTTCTCATAGTTCAACTCCTGTTCTAGCTAATAACAAATGTCTAGAGGCGGCTAAAGTAAGAGATTAAGCTAGAATCTGTCCTCTGTCAGCTCAAAGTGAGATAAAGGAAACTCTGGACATACATAGGCTTGTAGGGCCCGATTCACAGAACTAACTTAAGACAAAATCCTAAACTTACTACCATTTTGGTATTCACAGAAGGCACTTACTCATTTTGGTATTCACAGAAGGCACTTACTCATTTCGGTATTCACAGAAGTTAGGAGTCCTAACTTTAGGACTCCTAAATGCCTTCTGTGAATACCGAAAGTCTTAAAATTAGGATTTTTCTCAATTTAGTAGTCCTAAATTTAGGACTCCTAACTTTAGGACTCCTAAATGCCTTCTGTGAATACCGAAAGCCTTAAAATTAGGATTTTTCTCAGTTTAGGAGTCCTAAGGTTAGGACTCCTAACTTTACAACTACTAAACTGAGAAAAATCCTAATTTTAAGGCTTTCGGTATTCACAGAAGGCATTTAGGAGTCCTAAAGTTAGGAGTCCTAAATTTAGGACTACTAAATTGAGAAAAATCCTAATTTTAAGACTTTCGGTATTCACAGAAGGCATTTAGGAGTCCTAAAGTTAGGAGTCCTAACTATACTACTACTAAACTGAGAAAAATCCTAATTTTAAGACTTTCGGTATTCACAGAAGGCATTTAGGAGTCCTAAAGTTAGGACTCCTAACTTCTGTGAATACCGAAATGAGTAAGTGCCTTCTGTGAATACCAAAATGAGTAAGTGCCTTCTGTGAATACCAAAATGGTAGTAAGTTTAGGATTTTGTCTTAAGTTAGTTCTGTGAATCGGGCCTGTAGAGTCTAATTATAATGTAGGGGACAAAGTTTGGTTTCAATCCATTTCCTCCCTACTACGCATGGACATTCTAAGCTTGTGTTTTTTGGTCCTTTCTGATTTTTATGTAAGATCAATACAGTTACCCCCATCTTGGAGGGTCCATCAGTTTTTCAGGTTTTTTCAGCTTTCACCGTTAAAGCCCTATGTTCCTGGCTAATTCTTTAAAGCTCATAGTGAGTGGACAGTCGGAATATGAGGTTTCAGCCATTGGTGATTCATGAGTATCTCGTGGCAAGTTATAGTTTTTGGTCAGATGGAAGAGTTACCCATTTAGTGATCAATCGTGGGATGCTGTTTTGACTATCCATGCCGCAGGAAGTGGACCATGGAGCCAACGGGATTCACCTCTGCAGCAGTTGGAGCAGGGTTCATGGATGCAGGTGCAGTTGGCGGCTGCCATGTCAGCGAGGGACACATGTATGCTGCGGCCCAGTGCTCTCTCCCTGGAGTTGCTCTCTGACCTCTCACATGAAGGAGGTAGCAGGGCGAGGCATTCTGGCAGCATATACAGGGTGCTCTGCTTGGAGGGGCAGTTATTTGGCAGCTGTAAAGAAAGGATGTATTGAATTCCTTCTGTATATACATTTTGATGACTTCTCAAACTTGGGTGTTCCATCTCCGGATCATGATCCCATTTCCTTTATTCCTTTCTTTAAAATACCATTTTTAGCTTTCGATGGCATGTTGCAAATGCATCATGCATTCCCTTTCTAATGGGTTTTTCGCTCTTTCTTCTTTTCTGTTACTCTAACCTCACCTCTTCTTCTTTCCATTTCCTACTCTTCTCATTATCTTGACTGTGTCTTTGCCCAGTATTTTCTGTCTGCTGCTTGTGGTGTGTTAAAGCCTGTGATCTTCAGCCTTATAGCTGACCTTTGTCTCCTTCAAGGTCTACCAGGAGTATTTTTGTCAAGAGCGTGTTCCTCCTTAATGCTGATTTCTATTGTGTACACACTTCTGATGGTGCTGATATTTCCCGCCTTGAATTGTGGCTTCTGGAAGGTATCATCCATACCTTGGCGTCAAGTACTCCCGATTTAAGCAACAAACTTGGCACCTCACATGAGATAAACCAAAGAGACCCGCGCTCCCTGTAGCAGATGCTAAACCCATTGAGCTATCTTACCAGCTCTGGAAAGAGCACAAGTTGTGTATCCCCATTCCGCATATGACTGTGTGGTATCTTAACCTTTGAGATGGAACCGTGGGATATAGAATGTAACATCCCTAGTGCTGAGGTCGACCCAGCCCGTTGATGTCCTCCGCACTTCCTCTGTACCCGAGTCTGAGTTAAAAAATTCTCCTGCTACTCACATCTTTAAGCCCAATCCCATAAGTGGGGTACTGCTTTTATCGGGAGGAGTGTTAGAATGCTAGGTGGCAGGAGCTTTGTGGATCCCCACAGATTCAGGAACGTTCACACACAGGAATGTGTGCGATTTTGGCCAAAGTTTGGAGGTTATGGGCAAGAACACGTAGTTGGAGCCATGCAAGTCACACCACCCTGGACTCCCATAGATGTCTAGTTTTCAGAAATGTCTGGGTTTGTTACGTTTCCCTAGGTGGCCACCAACCCTGGGTTTAAGTTCTGTAGCTACCCACATCGCCAAAGAGGGTAATTTTTCCTGATAGTAATTAGATTTCTCCACATCTTGTTGTGGGGCCTTTCATGTCACAATCTGTAGGCCGAGCCACCCAAGTGAGAGACTGTTTATATCTGCAAAAGTTTCTGAATGCTTGGTGGTAGCATTTTTGTGAATCCCCCCAGATTCCGGAATTTTCCCTCACAGAAACGTGAGGAAAGTGCACAAGTTTAATCAAAGTTTGTTGGTAAGAAAATGTAGGGGGATTCCTACAAGTCATTATCCTTGACTTCCCTGTGTGCCTAGATTTCAGAAATGTCTGGGTTTGATAGGGCGTAATCCATCGTTGGGCTGAGAGGATCCACTAGGTTGTGGTAGCTGTCCTGCTGTTGTGCTTTCCCCTGGCAGGGCAGAGTTGTGTCATCACAAGCATTGGTCCTCTTCAACTGCGGTCTTGGAGTTCCTTTGCAGTAGTGAGTCACGTCGACACAAGTGTTGGTTCTCAGTTACCACGGTTTATGTACTGGCAGGTGCCGGACACTAGAGCCTCTAGCCCAAAGGGAGGTTCTTGGCACTTTGGCGAAGACTGAGAGGTCTCCGGGGGTTCTTGGAGGTCTTGCAGGTGTTCAGGAAGGACAGCAGGTCCAGTTGTCGCACCAGTTACATGTGGCACGGTTCTTGCCTAAGTTTGTCTGTAGCGGTTTGGTTCCTGGTCCGGCGGCGGTCTTCTTTGGTCCGTCGAAGCTGAGGAAGAAGGTTTGGGGAGCACTTAAATACTAAATGCAAGGGTGTTGCTGAGATCAGGGGTAGTAGCCAATGGCTACTGTGCCCTAGGGTGACTACACCCTTCGGGGGTCCCCCTCCCTTTGGGGAGAGGGGCGCATCCCTGTTCCTATTGGGCCTAATTCTCCAATTCAGGATGGAGAATTTCTAAGAGAGTGGTTCACCTCAGCTCCTGGCGATGTAGGGGTGTGCCAGGCTAAGGTGGACACTCCCACTCTGCTTACTAATTTTCCCACCTGTCCTGCTGCCAAAAGGTGAGGTCAGGACAGGGGCGTGGGGAGCGGGCTTCTCCAACTGTTGGAGCTGCCCATGTCAGCACATTACAAGGTGAGAGCCTTTCAGGTTCACCAAATGTTGCTGTTCCTTGCAGAGGGAGGTGTGAAGCACTTCCACCCAGAGCAGGCTTTGTTTCTGACCTCCGATAGCACAAAGCCTCTCACCCCATGAGGTCAGAAACCTGTCTGGTGGTGGCTGGCTGGCGGGGACCAGTCAGCCAATACACTAGAGGTTGGTCGTCTTTCAGGGGGCATTGCTAAGATGCCCTCTGAGTGCATTTTATAATAAATCCATCACTGGCATCAGTGTGGGTTCATTATGCTGAGAAGTTTGATACCAAACTTCCCAGTATTCAGTAAAGCCATCATGGAGCGGTGGAGTTCGTGGTGATGACTCCCATCCCATGTACTCAAAATGGCTTCACTGCACTTACAATGTCTGTGAATGGCACGGACACTATAGGGGCATGTTGCTCATGCGTCTATGAGCTCACCTGTGGTATGGTGCACCCTGCCTTAGGGCTGTGAGGCCTGCTAGAGGGGTAACTTATCCATGCCACAGACAGTGTTAGTTGGCATGGCGACTCTTCACTTTGGTCTGCACCAAAACACACAGCCTGCAATGGCAGTGTGTGGGTGTTAAGGTGAGAGGTCTTTGAGGGTGGCATAATACATGCTGCAGCCCTCAGAGGCCTTCTCTGGTCACAAGGCCCTTTGGTACCAGGGGTACATTTTACAAGGGACTTACATGTGACCCAGAGATGTGCCAATTGTGGAAACAAAGGTACAGTTTTGGGAAAGAACACAGGCCCTGGGAACCTGATTAACAAGGACCCAGGGCACACTCAGTCAAGTTAGAATAATTTATCAGGCAAAATGTTCAGGGGTAACCATGCAAAAAGGGGTATCTATCCTACACTGCATATCTCCAGTTCTACTGATTGGGTGTTTGTCATTTTGGTCTTGTTTTATTTATTAAAAATTGCTCTAGTTTCCTAACTTGATGTGAAATCCTTTTTGTGTGGTGTTTTTCACTGTATTACTATTTGAAGTGTTGCAGAAATCCCACACACATTGCCTCTAAGTTAAGTCTAACTACTCTGTGCCAAACTACCAGATGGTTGAGCACAGATTAATTTAAGGCTGGCTTGTGACTCACCCTGACAAGGACTGTGGTTGCTGCATGACCAGGGCTCAAACGCAGTCAACCAGTAATCCAATTTCTTACATTCCTGTATTTAGAAGTATTGGCTGCACTAAGTGGCAGCCCCTGAAGGCTGTCCCAGTTTTATGCCTTGTAAGGGGTACATAACGTTTCATCATGCTCCCCTGTAGCAAGCAGTTTCCCCGATCCACTGGTGGCCCACATGTTGCATTACAGGGACCGTGGCTTTATCCTGATGAAAGCTCATTCAAAAGGTCCCTTCTTGATGGGTAACGCCAGGGTGTCTGTCTTCCCGGACTTTACAGCCAGAGTTCAAAAACAGAGGGCCTCCTACATAGCTGTGAACAAACAATTCTGGGTTTCGGATCTCCGGCACGCTTTGATTTACCCTGCTAAGTTGCAGATCTAGATGGACAACAAGGCCTACTTCCAATCATGGGAGGGGCGACAGAGGCAGAGACCGGCACTGCTACTGAGAGACAATGCCGTGGGCGGAGAAGGGTCCTTGGGCAGGATGATAGGCCTGGCGGAAGACTCGATGTGCCTTCTCCGTAGCTCTCAGCAAGGAACTGTGTTTACAGCGACTGCAATACCTTTAGCCTGGAGTTCCCAGATCAAAGTTTCTCTCTAGCAAACAGTGTTTCATTGCAGCTTATATACTCTGCCTTGCACATTGTTCAATGTCTTAAAATAAAGAATCAATGTACAAGCCCTTCTGGCCTTTCACCTACTGTTCAGTGAAACGTTGTTTACTTTTAAAAACAATAACTGAACTTCAAGATATAAATTTGCGTAAAACCATATTGATTATTTAAAAATAGTAGCTAGAAAAACAATATATCAGGCTAGCATAGATCAAAACATCACACAAAATATTTCCGCAAAGGTGAATTATCCCATCATATTTGCTGTGCTCTTACTGACAAGCGGGGTGTAGTGTGGAGGAACACAGTGCCGGGGGATGGAGGGTGGCGGGGAGTGGCTATTCGAGGGATGAAGCAGCATAGGAGGCAGAAAGCTAGAAAGTACATGCACTCTTATGGAGTGCTGAGTGATAATGAAAAATGAGTAGCTCCATAAATGTGAGCAGTGGAAAGAATACAAGTCAGCTAATCAAAATGATGGTAAATAGGCTGTGCTCCATGGGAGGGACAAACACAGAAAGAGGAAGACAAGCCATTGAATAAGAAGCGAGCAAATGAGAGTGACAATAAAGCCAACCAATGGGAAGCAATGGGCGAGCTGTAGGCCCACCGGAATTCCATATTAGGTTGTTTGCAACCTGACAGCGTGTGCTCTCTTGTAGGCTTGGCTTAAAAATTACAATATTTCTTCAGAATATCATGAAATGTTTGAAAATAGAAGGCCATTTCCGCCATAGTTGTATTTTTGCACCCTAAAAATACTGCCTGGAGAATCGAACCCAGTGTCTATAAAAATACATGTTCTGTTGGCCTTTCTCAATTGCACAACTCATTTTCAGCATGACACAATATTAATGTCCTAATTTTTTCTGACTTTGAGTTGGGCTCTGCTTGTAGACCTGGGAGCTGTCCAGGCAAACAAGAGGCATCTTTTCCTAGGGGCATTTAGCTACCGTTGACCCTATCAAAGGCGTGTTGTTAGAAGTGACCGGAGAACCAATGGTGGAGCTGGAGGAGTGGTGAATGGGATTGGCTTGAGTTTATAGTGGGTGTTGGAGGGGCTTTCTGTCAATGCTGCAATCCCCTAAACGATAAAGCGGGTTCTTTAACTGTAATAGTGTGAGTACCGCTGGGCTAAGACTGGAATAATCTTTCTACCAAAATCCATGACGTGCTTGTGCCTTGGCCAAAACCATTTGAAGCAGCTAAGTCTCTTATACCAAAAGGACATATGTTTTCTACATAAATATACTTTCCTGCTAAAAATGCAAGTGAGCATGTCTTACCTTATTTACCCATCACAAAGCAGGTTAAATTACGTTTTGAATTTGAATAGTCAGGCATGTGAGAAGCTTTTATGTGTCACCAATGAGATGCGGAGCTCTGCTTTAGTTTTATGGTGATGCCCTGTTACAGGCAAGGATACCCGCTCTACCGAGAAGATATCACAAAAGCAGGCACTATTACTGCAAGGATACCCGCTCTACCGAGAAAATATCACCAAAGCAGGCACGCGTACAGGCAAGAATTCCCGCTCTATAGAGAAGATATCACAAAAGCAGGCACCATTACGGCAAGGATACCTGCTTTACCGAGAAGATATCACAAAAGCAGGCACGCGTACAGGCAAGAATTCCTGCTCTATAGAGGAGATATCACAAAAGCAGGCACTATTACGGCAAGGATACCTGCTCTGTCGAGAAGATACCACAAAAGCAGGCACTATCACAGGCAAGGATACCCACTCTATGGAGAAGATATCACAAAAGCAGGCACTATTACGGCAAGGATATCCGCTCTGTTGAGAAGATATCACAAAAGCAGGCAGTATTACAGGCAAGGATACCCGCTCTGTCAAGAAGATATCACAAAAGCTGGCACTATTACAGGCAAGGATACCCCCTCTTTGGAGAAGATATCACAAAAACAGGCACTATTACAGGCAAGGATACCCGCTCTGTCGAGAAGATATCACAAAAGCAGGCACTATTACAGGCAAGAATACCCCCTCTATGGAGAAGATATCACAAAAGCAGGCACTATTTCAGGCAAGGATACCCGCTCTGTCGAGAAGATATCACAAAAGCAGGCACTATTACAGGCAAGGATACCCCCTCTATGGAGAAGATATCACAAAAGCAGGCACTATTACAGGCAAGGATGCCCCCTCTATGGGGAAGATATCACAAAAGCGGGCACTATTACAGGCAAGGATACCCCCTCTATAGAGAAGATATCACAAAAGCAGGCACTGTTACGGCAAGGATACCTGCTCTGTCGAGAAGATATCACAAAAGCAGGCACTATTACGGCAAGGATACCTGCTCTACCGAGAAGATATCACAAAAGCAGGCACGCGTACAGGCAAGGATACCCGCTCTACCCAGAAGATATCACAAAAGCAGGCACGCGTACAGGCAAGGATTCCCGCTCTATAGAGGAGATATCACAAAAGCAGGCACTATTACGGCAAGGATACCTGCTCTGTCGAGAAGATATCACAAAAGCAGGCACTATTATGGCAAGAATACCCGCTCTACCGAGAAGATATCACAAAAGCAGGCACGCATACAGGCAAGGATTCCTGCTCTATAGAGAAGATATCACAAAAGCAGGCACGCATACAGGCAAGGATACCCGCTCTACCGAGAATATATCACAAAAGCAGGCACGCATACAGGCAAGGATTCCTGCTCTGTCGAGAAGATATCACAAAAGCAGGCACTATTACGGCAAGGATACCTGCTCTGTCGAGAAGATATCACAAAAGCAGGCACTATTACGGCAAGGATACCTGCTCTGTCAAGAAGATATCACAAAAGCAGGCTCTATTACAGCCAAGGATACCTGCTCTGTCGAGATGATATCACAAAAGCAGGCACTATTACGGCAAGGATACCCGCTCTGTTGAGAAGATATCACAAAAGCAGGCAGTATTACAGGCAAGGATACCCGCTCTGTCAAGAAGATATCACAAAAGCAGGCACTATTACAGGCAAGGATACCCCCTCTATGGAGAAGATATCACAAAAACAGGCACTATTACAGGCAAGGATACCCGCTCTAACGAGAAGATATCACAAAAACAGGCACTATTACAGGCAAGGATACCCGCTCTGTCGAGAAGATATCACAAAAGCAGGCACTATTACAGGCAAGAATACCTACCCCCTCTATGGAGAAGATATCACAAAAGCAGGCACTATTTCAGGCAAGGATACCCGCTCTGTCGAGAAGATATCACAAAAGCAGGCACTATTACAGGCAAGGATACCCCCTCTATGGAGAAGATATCACAAAAGCAGGCACTATTACAGGCAAGGATGCCCCCTCTATGGGGAAGATATCACAAAAGTAGGCACTATTACAGGCAAGGATACCCCCTCTATGGAGAAGATATCACAAAAGCAGGCACTGTTACGGCAAGGATACCTGCTCTGTCGAGATGATATCACAAAAGCAGGCACTATTACAGGCAAGGATACCCACTCTGTCAAGAAGATATCACAAAAGCAGGCACACGTACAGGCAAGGATTCCCGCTCTATAGAGAAGATATCACAAAAGCAGGCACTATTACAGGCAAGGATACCCGCTCTGTCGAGAAGTTATCACAAAAGCAGGCACTATCACAGGCAAGAATACCCCCTCTATGGAGAAGATATCACAAAAGCAGGCACTATTACGGCAAGGATACCCGCTCTGTTGAGAAGATATCACAAAAGCAGGCAGTATTACAGGCAAGGATACCCGCTCTGTCAAGAAGATATCACAAAAGCTGGCACTATTACAGGCAAGGATACCCCCTCTATGGAGAAGATATCACAAAAACAGGCACTATTACAGGCAAGGATACCCGCTCTGACGAGAAGATATCACAAAAACAGGCACTATTACAGGCAAGGATACCCGCTCTGTCGAGAAGATATCACAAAAGCAGGCACTATTACAGGCAAGAATACCCCCTCTATGGAGAAGATATCACAAAAGCAGGCACTATTTCAGGCAAGGATACCCGCTCTGTCGAGAAGATATCACAAAAGCAGGCACTATTACAGGCAAGGATACCCCCTCTATGGAGAAGATATCACAAAAGCAGGCACTATTACAGGCAAGGATGCCCCCTCTATGGAGAAGGTATCACAAAAGCAGGCACTATTACAGGCAAGGATACCCCCTCTATGGAGAAGATATCACAAAAGCAGGCACTGTTACGGCAAGGATACCTGCTCTGTCGAGAAGATATCACAAAAGCAGGCACTATTACAGCAAGGATACCTGCTCTACGAGAAAATATCACAAAAGCAGGCACGCGTACAGGAAAGGATACCCGCTCTACCGAGAAGATATCACAAAAGCAGGCACGCGTACAAGCAAGGATTCCCGCTCTATAGAGGAGATATCACAAAAGCAGGCACTATTACGGCAAGGATACCTGCTCTGTCGAGAAGATATCACAAAAGCAGGCACTATTATGGCAAGAATACCCGCTCTGCCGAGAAGATATCACAAAAGCAGGCACGCATACAGGCAAGGATTCCTGCTCTATAGAGAAGATATCACAAAAGCAGGCACGCATACAGGCAAGGATACCCGCTCTACCGAGAATATATCACAAAAGCAGGCACGCATACAGGCAAGGATTCCTGCTCTATAGAGAAGATATCACAAAAGCAGGCACTATTACGGCAAGGATACCTGCTCTGTCGAGAAGATATCACAAAAGCAGGCACTATTACGGCAAGGATACCTGCTCTGTCAAGAAGATATCACAAAAGCAGGCTCTATTACAGCCAAGGATACCTGCTCTGTCGAGATGATATCACAAAAGCAGGCACTATTACGGCAAGGATACCCGCTCTGTTGAGAAGATATCACAAAAGCAGGCAGTATTACAGGCAAGGATACCCACTCTGTCAAGAAGATATCACAAAAGCAGGCACTATTACAGGCAATGATACCCCCTCTATGGAGAAGATATCACAAAAACAGGCACTATTACAGGCAAGGATACCCGCTCTGACGAGAAGATATCACAAAAACAGGCACTATTACAGGCAAGGATACCCGCTCTGTCGAGAAGATATCACAAAAGCAGGCACTATTACAGGCAAGAATACCTACCCCCTCTATGGAGAAGATATCACAAAAGCAGGCACTATTTCAGGCAAGGATACCCGCTCTGTCGAGAAGATATCACAAAAGCAGGCACTATTACAGGCAAGGATACCCCCTCTATGGAGAAGATATCACAAAAGCAGGCACTATTACAGGCAAGGATGCCCCCTCTATGGGGAAGATATCACAAAAGCAGGCACTATTACAGGCAAGGATACCCCCTCTATGGAGAAGATATCACAAAAGCAGGCACTGTTACGGCAAGGATACCTGCTCTGTCGAGATGATATCACAAAAGCAGGCACTATCACAGGCAAGAATACCCCCTCTATGGAGAAGATATCACAAAAGCAGGCACTATAACAGGCAAGGATACCCCCTCTATGGAGAAGATATCACAAAAGCAGGCACTATTACAGGCAAGGATACCCGCTCTGTCGAGAAGATATCACAAAAGCAGGCACTATTACAGGCAAGGATACTTGCTCTATCGAGAAGCTATCACCCCGGCAGGCAAAGCCTGCATTTGCGATATTGAATAGATTTAGCACTGGCAGCGCGGGCCCTGATAAGAGTGGGGCTTTGGCAGATAGTCCAGGCTGCTCTTCCTTGTAACAGTCCTGCGGGGAGTGGGGGGAGGACAGCAGAGAGATAGGAAGCCGACCTGCTCAGATTTGTTGTGTTATGACAGGAGCTTACCAAGTGGGAGAGGATGTGGCGTTATGGCCAGAGCTGCCGATTTTGAAACTGGGGAACCAGGTTCAAGTCTTGGTTCGGCTCAACATTTTGTGATTCTGGGCAAATCACTTAATCGTGTGGTGCCTGAAAAAATTGCATTGTGCAATGTATCTGGTGCTCATGTAAAGCGCTTTAATACCTTTGAGTCGAGTGTGCGCTATACAAAACTGAAAAAAAGTTCTTTGGGCAATGGTGCTGGAACAATTTTAGAGTGGTGCTGTCATGAATGTTACATTACTGAATTTATAGGGATTGTGAAAAATTCAAGCGTCCTACAAAGAACAAGTGTAGCAAATGAACCCCACCCATTTGGCACGAGAGTGGTAAGGGTTGCATAGTATGTAGCTGGTGGTGCATTTTGGAGCACACTTGCAAATATATTACTAAAGCATGGTGTGGTAGCAGCACACTGTCTTGTTCCCCATTGAAACAGCTACTAACTTTGCAAAGGCACACAGTTTTACTTATAATAAACAATAATGTGTTGTCTTGATTTGTTTTGATTCTTTTAAAATCTTTGTTTCTATTACACTTCAGAATTTCAAAAAATTCAAATAAAGTGCTTCATTTGTGCTTTCTTAACCGCTGATATATTTGTAAAATGTGTGCTCAATTGTAGGTATTTCAATTTTGTGTTTTAAAAATGAGATCATGCAGCCTTTCCTTTCACTAGTGAGATTGTCACCGTGGTCATTTTACACACTCCTCTCTCTCTTTCTGCAGTCAGAGAAAGAAACGAAAACACCAGTTTCCCTGATAAAAGAACTGATTTATCAGTCTGACATTTGACCTCTGTCTCTGGACACACAGCAAAGGGGAGAAGATAAACACTGAATTTACAGCCATCTTTAGAGCTCATTCACCTTTGGAACTCCACCGTGATGATTTTGGGGGTGCTGCAGCACCCCTACTTCCAGCGCCTAAGCCTTTGTGTCTTACCCTAACATATGCTCGTTCGTTCAGGGTTTTAGGCATGACCTGACGAGGGCCTGCGCGACTGAGGATTATCTGTATCTAGGAGAGCCCGAAAGGGATTTGGGGCGCAAACTTCTGCTCAGAATTGTCAGCTGCGGGCAGACTGAAGGGGGTGAAATCTGTGCCTTTAGAATGTTATCTCATGCATGTACCAGTGCTTAATTTGTAAAATATTAAGTGCCAGGGCCCGACCAGGAGGTTACGACAGCTTACACCACCCATCGCCCCTGTCATCGCTGCCAAAACACTACTAACCATCTCTCTCACCTGCAAGTGCAAGAGTTCTGTTTATTCCAGGCCCCCAGAGCTAAAGGCATGGCTGGAGAGGCAGGTATTAGTATTTTTTATGTATATTGTATTCATAAACCACCATTGTTCTGCTCGTCTCTAAATTAGATGAGCAGTGCCCCCACGTGGCAGAGTGACATAAGTGTGGTGACAACATTTAAGTGCTGGTGCCGAGCACCGGAAACCGATTACGTACCGGCGCCGAGTACCAGAACCCACGGCTCAAATTAAGCACTGTGCGTGCTGCCTGAATGTGCAGCGATAGGCCCATGGGCGTAGGAAGTGTGGGGGACGCGGGGGATATATCCCCCCCAGATTTTGGAGTGGGGGGGACATGGGGGACAAGGGTGGGGGGGACGAGGGGACAAAGGAATTTCCCCTCTCCCTTCTGTTATCGCAGGGCCATTAGCACGCGAAAGCGCTACCTAATGGCCCTGCACTTGACCTAATACAAGAAAAACCCTACACAAAGAGGGAAAGTGTGGGTAGGGAGGGTCCAAGGGATATGTTTAGAGACCAGCTACAGTATGAATCCCCAATCAACAAACATCATACCAAAAAATAGTGACAAACACTCCCAGACTTTTTCTTTCAGATAAGATATTCCTCAAAGACTGGTCACTAATCGCGTGGCGTTGCACACGCGATTGGTTAATTCTTATCATTAACACGGCCAAAAGGGTAGCAGATGCCATACTTATTGAGATTCAAACTTTGGAGGGGCAGATCAAGACCACCATCTCAAGCGCCATCTTCAAAAGAAACATAGAAGAGACAAACAAAACCAATAAAGAACATAAAGACTCGATCTTATTGACCAAAATAGACAAATTCAAAAAGGATCTAGCGCGCTTCTCCTTTGAAAAGGTATATCCATACACCAGTGAGCAGTACGTTCCACCTGAGTACAATAGAAAAGGTAGAAGATATGGGTCCAACTACTCCTCATCTGGGTCAGATACCTATTCCACCGACTCAGATTCCCAGAACAATGCACAACCACCAAGGAGAGGTAGAGGACAATCTCGGCCTAATTTCAGACAAAACATGCCAAACCCTTACCAACAAGGAATACCTTGGTGGCCGCCCGCTCCATGGGGCTATCAACCTCCCTTTACCCAGCCACCACCTCCATTTCCAGCTCAGGCTCCATTCTTTGGTCAACCGCCTTTTTTAGGATCAGGCCGCGGACGAAATCGGGGCAGAAGGAGAGGGCCACCACAGGTGCATTGGCAGACGGAAGAACCACAACAACCGAATACCCGCAGCAGGAAAGGACAACCACAACCAGGGACAAGCACGAGCACAACGAACTAGTTGTGAATCTAAGTACCAAAGTTTTGACATCCAATGAACAACAAGTCCTCAATAAAGGTTTGGGGTTTGTCCCGACCAACGAAGGAGATCTATTCCAGCTCCGCTGCGAAATGGCTAAATTTTTCAGGAAGATACGTCTTCACTTTTTCTTTAAGGATAAAGAACTCACAACTTCTGCAGATGACTCTCCTGACAGAAATACAGGCCTGAAAATTGCCTCCACTTTCAATCCTCCAGTCCATCTTGTTCCAGACCGCGTAAAAGTATTTGAACAAGCAGTGATCCAAGATATCACCACCTATAATGCCAGAGAAAACAAGGTTTATCATAATCTTTCGAAGAAGGACAAACATGCCTTAATGGCTCTCACGAAGGACGACTCCATCACGATAAAACCGGCAGATAAAGGCGGAGCAATTGTCATCTTAGACACAGAGACATACCGTACTGAATGCCTAAGACAACTTGACAACCTTGCAGCATATAAACCGCTTACTGAAGATCCTACTCCCAGACTCACGAGAGAGATAAAAACCCTCGTTGATGATGCACAAGCTGCTGGCTGGATCACAGAACAAGAATCCCATTTCCTAACTACCAAACACCCGGTCATGCCATATTTTTATGTCTTACCAAAGATACATAAAGAACAAAGACCACCTCCAGGGCGACCGATAATATCAGGTATAGGCTCTTTATTAGAACCTCTTTCCACTTTTGTGGATTTCTTCTTGCAACCTCTCGTTAAGGAAATGCCTAGTTACCTGCAAGATACCAAGGACGTCCTCCGTCTGCTTCCAGACATTATTTTTGACACGGAATCGGACTTATTGGTGAGCTTCGATGTGGAATCTTTGTACACCTCTATTCCACAAACGGAGACCCTAGAAGCCATAGAGAGTCTTCTAGAGATGAGAAACCTCGACACCATCACACCGGTTCATTTCATAATGGAGTGTGCCAGGTTGGCCATGATGGAAAACTTCTTCAGGTTCGAGGAGACGATTTATTTGCAAGTCTCAGGTACATCCATGGGCAGCATTTTTGCGCCGAGCTTAGCCAACCTGTATGTCCATCTCTTCGAACAGCACAATGTACTTACACAGTCCAATCCATTTAGAGAGCAGATAAAGATATGGAGAAGGTACATTGATGATATTCTGGTAGTGTGGCATGGGTCTGTTGCCTCTCTGTTAGATTTCCATGCATGGCTAAATGAGCAGAACGCTTTTTTACGTTTCACGGTAGCCTATGACAAAACTCGACTGCCTTTTCTAGACATTATGATATGCCCTGACCAGGGCAGACTGGGGAGTGAGCTATACAGAAAACCTTCCTCAAAGAACTCTCTTTTGAGTTTTCAAAGCTACCATCCAAGATCTCTCCGGGAAAATCTACCCATAGGACAGTTCCTGCGCATCCGCAGGAACTGTTCTGATCTAACCTCTTTCAACCGTCATGCAGAAGATCTATCTAGTCAGCTACAAGATAGACAATACCCAAAGAATTTGGTCAGACGTGCTTGGAAAAGAGCCACCAACAATCATCGTGGGGCACTTCTAGAACCTCCAGTACCAAAACCACCGTTGTCGAGAATGACCTGTGTCAATACATTCAGCACGTGGTCCAACCATGTACAAAAAACGATCAGGAGACACTGGCGGATATTAAACATAGGGAATGAGGCTTTACCACCTCCCCTCTTCTCTTTCAAAAGAGGTACCAACCTTAGAGATAATCTAGTTCACACAAGACCACGGGTGAAACCCCCTACAACTACCAATACCCTGTGGAGCTTGCCACCAGTACAGGGACATTTCCCATGTGGCCAGTGCTCTGTTTGTCCTCAAACTCAGTCCACCAAAACCATTGATATTGGTACCAACACACCATGGATCCTGAAAAAGCATACAAATTGCAATACAGAAAGGGTGATCTATCTCATAACCTGCCCTTGTTCATTGCGATATGTGGGCATGACCACACGAAAGATCAAAACTCGCATCAACGAACATAAGAGCACCATTAGACGGAATAAACAAGCCACCAAACTTACCAACCATTTTCTGTCTTTGGGACATAAACCGGAGGATCTGAGATGGGTGATCTTAGAACAACCTTTCATCCCCACACATGTCACAGACATCAGCAGATTCCTGTTCATAAAAGAACAAAAATGGGTGTTCAAACTCAAGAGCGATCTAACGGGTCTGAACGACGATATCCCATGGTCATCCCTGTAATTCTGTGAGACATCAACATTTGATGCACCCCCAAACGCTTTGACCTTCATCATTCTTGCATACAGGACACTACTCACTCTAATTGGAGTGTCTACTATGATTAATTTGTCGGTAACCCCTCCAAAGGGATCTCTGAGTACTACATATGGCATCTCAATTCTTCAAATACGTTAATTTTTCAAACCTCTAGTTCTGACGAATAGGTGATAACACATGAGTATTCACTCTATGACACCCGTTTCAGACTGACACCACCTATGGCATTACTAATCTATACCATCGTTTATCAGGTGACATCGCACTGTTTACATTCAGAGTGTGACACAATGATAGCATATACAATAATAATTTATGTTAAGGGGCCCTTCACATGACTGGCGCTTTGTTGCGCACCAGTTCGCTGAACAAAGTACCTCGACTGCACCTCTTCGGCAGACACTTCAACATGTCGCCTAAATACGTCCTATAGAGGAACTACACTAACAACTACATTACCCAAGTTTCCCAATGCGGAAACACCACACAAGCTTTTTCGTCCCTTTGAGCGCTCCGTAGAAACTGACGAGGCTGGACGCTCATTGGTGTTTATTAGGATACTCCCCCGGCCGGTCCGCCACCTCCCCTTCCAGCTCAATTGCTAGCGCGGGGTACCGACGGAGAGGTGAGTCCTATCCTCTCTTTTTCTGTAATCTCATTTTTGACTTTGAAACTTTACTAATTCTATATACACGAGCCGTAGGTTAGGCGTGAGTTTTTAAACGCGATACTGCACGCACCTTTACGTTTCTCTAGATTAAGCCCGAGTCTCCACCACTTAAGTGACCGAGCACTATGGCTGCACTAACAAGGGACTTAATGCGGACTTGCAAGACCCCTTTTTGCATTTTAGACCCGCTTCCAATCGTGTGCAATCATCAAAGTGCACTTTTAAATATGTCAGCATACACACACATTTGTGTTTTTATCGTCTGATCAGATTTGACTAGACTGCTTGATTCTGCCATTTCCTCATAATTGCAATTTCAAACGACACTTTGTGGAAGTTTTTTCTCCCTCCCCCCACTGTAACAAAACAGGATAAACTACCCAGGGGCTACTTACTTTACTCCTTGATACTCTCTTCTTCATAGAGCGGTGCCTCCAGTCCTGAGCGGATGCCAGGCGAGGCGAGGTACATACCCGAAAACTGACGGGTAAGTACATAAGCAGCTTTTTTGATATGACTATCACTTTGTTTAAACAATACATCTACTAGTATTGTGCAAATGACCGCTAGTACATCACATCTAGCCGTGTTCTGTGTTTGATACTGATATTGTTCAGAAACGAATAGATTTTCTTTTCTCCATTGTAACTAGGTTCCTTTCCCCCAAAACTCCAGGGAAACGGACTAGAACAAACAGGTCGTATTGGGAATTCATCCCAATTATTAGTTTACATAAGTTTCCTTTTTACACGTTTTTGCAGTAGCGCATTTGGTCCTGATGAGAGCTTGGACTCCCTAGTCCAATAGCCGAAACATGTAGACCGACACCCTGACAGTTATTTGTTACGCTGTCCACGCACTGTTTTTAAAGTGGCATCAAGACAGCACCAGAATAAAATTGTTTGTGTTTTGATAGCCATTTTTAATAGCACTTTTTCCTTTTATATTCTTGGCACTGCAAACCATCACCCTACCCTTGGTCACCCACGACTGGGACTACCATATAACCGCCATAATTACCTAAGTGGTTGGTTGTTATGGTTTAGTTCAGAGTTCCCAGATGATGAATAGCCACCTTTGTGGGTGATGGGAATTCAACCTTTTTGGGTATACCCCAGATGGTTTTCACTCTATTGAATATATCAGGTCTTCACACAGAACTTTTAGACCTGCACTTGACCTGCCTGGAGTCAGAGGCCACCCGCCCTCTGCCTTTTGTTATGCTGCAGGAAGGCTCAGCCGTTCTGGGAAGGGGAGAGAACGTTCTGGGAAGGGGAGAGAACGGAGAAAAAATAAACGCTGTCTCTTTTCCTTCATGGCAAGGACCGTGTCCACTCCTCCTGATCTGCCTCTGGCGGCTGCCCTCCTCTCTTTATTCCTCCATCTCTTTCTGTCTCTGTCTCGCTCCTGCTTACGTGCTGATTTCAAGAGGCAGCTCTTAAGGTACTCTCTCTTGCCTCTCCTTTTCTTTATTTGTTCCCCTGTGAAATTGATCCAAAAAAGGCTGAACACTTTGGCTGTAAATGTCCTCATTTTCTGACCGTTTTCTATTGAAAAGAAAAACCTCGGAATGGAGAGAAAAAATTGTTAAATACCTAAATAAAGCAATACAGAGTGGACAGCAGACAGGCCAGACTGTTATTTACACCCACACACATTAGCGCCACTTTACAGAGTTTGCCAGTGAAAGCGCTACTTTCTTTTTATCTTCTTTCTTTGAACAACATTGTTTCCCCAGGGTGGGTAAGTGCGCCATTCCTAAAGGGACTGCAATACCTGGTTGATGGGTAGAGTGGAAACGTTTAATATGATCGTTTTCAACTTTTTAATTATTAGCTTATAAAATGCGGCTCTGTGTTTGGGGATGTGGTCTTTTTTAAACCAAACTGCATACATTTTGAAAGGATATAAGCAATGGACATTGAAAGGGGTCCCTTCCTGGTCCTGTAGCCATGTCTTGAACTTTTCAGGCAAAATCACTTACTGATTTCTGAATAATGAGTTTAAAACCGTTAAGGTAACCATGTTTTTTTCTGATTACAGTTCACATGCTTTGCTTATTCTTGCATTCCCTATGAGTGTTTGCTTTTTCCAGGGTGTTATTCATTTTTTTTCAGGCAGCATTTTACTGTTGTCTAGTGCATAATTTGAATTTAGTCGCAGCACAATTGAGTTGTGCTGAAGGCAGTGCGAGTTTCTCTCAGTGGGGCAGTATGGTGTTCAGTGTGGGAGAGAATGTGGCCAGAGCTGCTGAATTTGGAACTGGAGAACCATGTTCAGACCTTCATGACCAGTTCACCATACCACACTCCTGACAGAGCTTATTCCGATGCTACACCTTAGAAGGCCCGATAGACCTTAGAAGCCCAGGTGTCTTAGCACCCGCAGGTGGACCTGTCCACCACAATCCATACTGCAGTTCACTTCTAGTCTTACGGGCAGGCATATGAAGAAGCACATCCTAGATCGACAGTGAATCTGTCACTGAGGTCACAAGATCCTTGAGGCCAGTCCACCTCACCCATTGGTACCTCCATTGGCCTTTTTCCAGCACTAGCAGTGCAACTTGCCAGGGGTTGGCAATGTAGGATTTGCATGCACACCAAACTTAGGGGGTGATTATAATGGCAGTGGGACCGCCACGTCACCCCGTCGGTGGCGGTCCCACCGCCATTGGTGACTGCATCACAGCCCGCCATATTACAATGGCGGGTGGTTACCTGGCGGTCGGAAAGACCAACCACCACACACCCGACGGGCTTCTTGAGCCCACCGGTGTGGTGGAGGGGCTCGTGGTTCCTACAATGCTGGTGGTGCCTACCATGCACCGCAGCAGGGATTACGATGTCCCTTACCCGCCAGCTTATCAATGGCGGTTCACCTGCCATGGAAATGCTGGCGAAAGGGACATTGAGGGCCCGTAGCAGGCCCCCAGACATGGGTCCTGGGGGGCATCTATGATGCACCACAACATATCACTGCACCATGTGGCAGGCACTGATATATTTAACATGTTCCTTTTTTTTTAACTTTGCGGCGGATGATGCAGCCAGCAGCACCTGCTGCAATGTAAAAGATACCTCTTCAAGACATTGATTTTGAACACACTCGCCTGATTGTGTTTTGTTTTTGGAGTAAATAGTAAAGAGCACTCTAAATAGGTTGGAGGTTGTAACAACAAAATCTCAAAGTGTCTCTGAAAGAGTGATCTTCGATATATAGGAATGCTGTAGTAAAATAAGTTTATAGGCATCCTGTTTGAAATATAGGGCTTTTGTTGATATGTATATGTTCAGTTGCTTTGTTGTATGTAGATATTGTAAATATTGTAAATGTTTGTATATATATATCTAAAAAAAGAGATTTCTATAAAATTGTGAAGAAAAGTGAAGTATAAAATAAATATACTTATACTTACACTATTAAAAAGTCGAACATTTTCTTGGGAATTGCCGTTGACGTGCACATAAAATATAGCAACAAAGGTTGTTTTGGAGAAAGAATTTACTCAAGGAAAGAGATAATTTATCTTTTTGCCGAAATTTATGTTACATTATTGGTCCCTAGGCATTATTCTCTTGTATTATTTTTTAGCAATGTAAAAGATAGGCACTGCGAACACCGTAGTGGCAGTCGCATTGTAATGCCTATCGTGGGGCCTCCACCTTGAAGACCAGCGGTCCCATTCCCCGATTCGATGGTGGTGGTACTGAAGTCCGCCTGCCATCGTAGTCAGCCCCTAAGTTTGCATTTTATGAATATGATTCAGCGGGAAATAAATTGATGTTTGCAATTTAATTGACTTTGGTTGGCCTCTTATCTATGAGATTTCCCTGTTGAATGTGCCTTTACATTATACATTTTCGGTTGTATGAATTGATTGCATACTACACTCTCCTACAGGTATTAACTTGAGTGTCATTAGGAGTGTCTGGGACCAATTGTTTTCTTAGGAATTGTTTTCTTTACTAACCTTTGCAAAGGGCCCTAAACTTCACAGCAACACAAGTCACATTTCTTTTAGTAATTTGGGATCCGTTTGAGCTACAAAATTGTTTTGGAGGAAATCGTTAGATTATGCAGCAGATGATGTATTATGTGGCAAATATGATACAGCCATAGTTAAGTGGAAAACATTTTTCCACTTAATGTTGCCCCAACATTGTAGTTGATCAATTTGTAAGTTCCACAAACCCAAAGTCGAGTTTGGGCACAATTGCATTTTAAAAGCAGCCCTATAACACAGGGCTACTTTTAAACTGACCTCAGGCTTCAGCAGTGCACACATGCAAGCGCAGAAAGGGCTGCTGGCCTCTAAACTGCCATGCCTTATTATATTCTAGGGACTTAAAAGTAGTTCTAATCCCTCTGCCCTATTATGTACTAGGGCCTTATAGGAGAGGTCATGCCAATCATAGGGGTACCCTAACCCATAGTGCACCCTAGTGTATGTAGGTGTTTTCACTGTATTTTTAAGTGCCTCTTTCAGAATAGCACTGGCTGTTTAGGCAGAGGCCAGGGTCAGTCAGTCAGGTACCACCAGTACCAGTACCAGTCAGCAAAAAGTTGGGGAGTGCCCAGGGCGGCTTTGCAACACTAGAGAAACACAAACTCAGAATGTAAAACATAACACCATGGTTGGGGGGTTCTCTTCAATAATCAGAATTGATTTCTATCCTAATGAACCCATTTTCCAACATTACGATAGGGAAAGACTGGGGAAAAATCATAACGTTCTAATCTATACATTGAAGTTTTTATGCAGCTCTTTGATGACGGTTAATAGCTCACTGTTCAATGTTAGGATTTTAACTTATAAACTTCAAATACCAAAAGAATATCTCAGACAAAAGCAGTAACTCACTGACCTTTTGAATTAAAACTTTCACTAGACAAGCCTTCGATCTCTCTCAAAAAAAGAACATTAATCACCAAAGTTATCTTCACATTTTTATTGTTGCCTGAAAACTGCTGGAGACCAGGAATGCAGCAGCAGGTACTTTTCAAACCATAATGCACTTGCAAACACGACGCCCCCACCCTAAGTCAGCGGCCTTTGTTTGCTTTGTGCATTAAGATGCAAGATTCATATATATGTTTTTTTTAAACATTTGGTCTCATTACTATATGAATGTAAATAACAATAAAGCATACATGCAAACTGTGACTACATGCCTGCTTTTCTCAATATTTCACTTCGAAAGTATGCAAGTGTATTTGTTTAATGGGCGGTGATTTGTATAGGGTCACTGGAAAGTGCACAAGGTTGTCCCTGTCCCCCCCAGAATTTTAGTGTCTCCTACGCCCCTGGATAGGCCGTATGCATACATTTCATTGGTTGCATAGGTTCAGCTCATGTCACAATCTAAATGGCTAAGCCCGAACAGTACTAATAAGATGGCCTTGACCAG
Source organism: Triturus cristatus (assembly GCF_964204655.1). NCBI lineage: Eukaryota > Metazoa > Chordata > Amphibia > Caudata > Salamandridae > Triturus > Triturus cristatus. Next base: position 154,061,652 of record NC_140587.1, on the reverse strand, counting down.
CTTGATATCTTAGTACCAGGGAAGCGAGGATGTAGCGTTAAGGCCAAACCTGCAGACTCTCGAGCTGGGTTCGAGTTTGGCTTCGGCTCAACATCCTGTGATGCGGGAAAAATCACTTAATTTCCCTGTTCATAAAATAAATAAAAATGTGTGCTCTTGTGTAATGTAACTGGTGCTCATGTAAAGCGCTGCAATGCCTTTCAGTCCGCGCTACATAAAACTGCCAAAATAAATAAAGACCAGACCAGACTAGCACACCCATAAACTTACACCAGGGCACTAACATCCTCATAGAGCTGCAGCAGTAGCAACACACCCGTCCACAACATCAACCCACAGACTCGTCAGGATACACTACCTAAAACACACAGCAACATATTTCGACAGATAAAGAACTGGCAAACAATGCCTTTGGATAGCAGTAAGACTTCAGGCCGGCCAAGGGCGACAACTCCAGCACATGTTACAGTGGTACATGCAGCGGCAAAGCGTGGTTTGCCAGCGTGCAGGGCAAGGCAAGTATTGTGCGGTGCAATTTGCCATTTGTGCCCACAATTTTGCACCCCTAAGAATGTTGCGCCCAGGGCAACTGTCCCTGTGTGCCCGCCCACGTTACACCACTGGCTGCATGCATGCAAAACAATACAGTGAACAGTGCAGTCTACCCTTCACTGATAAACACAGCAACACCAGACCACCAGGACTCTGTGGCACCCACACCCATAGGAATCGCAGAGATGCGCCCATGCAAACACTATAATAAAAGATTACGCGATGACCATGTGTGTCAAGATCATGAACTCAGACAGCAGCATGCACTCGAGGAACTGCATGCTACCCATGCATTTGGCGTTGTATTTCCGAGTGGGTTTACCTTCCTCCTTGCCTTTTTAAATTAAAATGTCGGAGATCCTGTTTTCGTTGCCACTGTATATTATTAATTCATCTGACGAGCACCTTGCAGCATCACCTCGCTCTCACCTTTCGAAGATTAAAAGTTTTCATTATTTATGAACCCTTCATGTTGGATTAATTGTCAAGTGTTGTTCACAATAGATGACACGCATGTGTTTCCTGTGTGCGAACATCGATTCATCCTAACACCTCCTACCTTGTGATGTGCGTCGCTGAGCAAACACGTTCGACGGGCCTTTTAATGTTCCTAGATGTTTTAGATGAGTAAAAATAACATATCTCAAAGGAATACATTGACGTTTGGGGGCCTGTTCACAACGACGTTTAGGAGCATGTAAAGCAGTAGTCTGTAGTGCTCCTTTACACGCTCTTTCATTTGTGAATTGGCCCTAAATCATCTAAAATGGGAATATTCAGGGATATTCATATGCAGTTAGTACAAACAGAGTGCTCTCTGCCACTGCTGGAAGCAAGGGAAGTTGCTCTGGCTGTCAGAATGCTTGTTGTGAGTTTTAGAATATTTATGAGAGTAGGGTCTGCTTTCATAGTGTTATACTACCCGGGAATGTAAGGATTGCCATATTTCAGGCTAGCTTTAATGTCAGAGAGGAAGGGAGATGGCATGTACAAGGTACAGTATCAGTGCCAGATGCTGTTGGAGGGTCCTGCACAGGCCAATAGGGGTGATGATGTGCCCTCGTAAAAAAAGATTCGTTTTGTTGACTTGCAATCACAGCCCTGACCATGCCTCGGCAATCATGGGCTCAGTCTTTGGGGTTCCTGCCCAGAACTGCTGCAAAGAGGCTGAATACCCACTGAGACGCGGATTCACGTACAATAACGTGTATTTGTAAAGCGCACGATCACCAAATGGGTATCTCGGCGCTGAGTAACAGATGTTTATTGTTACACCACTCAATGGTACTCAGTTTATCGACCTCAGAAGGATGAAAGGCTGAGTGGCCCTGCCAGGATTTGAGCTTGTGACCGTGAGATCAAACACAGACCCCCACAGTGGACTCATTTGTCCACTAAGCCACCAGACCTGGCATTCACACAGCGCTAAACTCAGTTTTCGTGTTCTAGGTGCCCCACAATCTCCGGGGACCTGCTGCACCTCTCACCTGAACAGCCACTCCTCCTGCAGGGTTGGCAGGCTCCTTCCCTTCAGCAGGCTTCAGGAACGGTATACAGCTCTTTTAGCCAGGGGCAGACTCAGGTGATGTCCCCTCGCCTCTGGGAAGCTGTGAGACAGACACCAGCTCTGGTTGCACGTAAGTCCTGTAAGTACTCTGCACAGGACTTGAAAATGGAACAACCAGTGGGTAGCCAGGCCCCATGTTTATACAGCAAAATAAGACTGATGTGCACCCACTGTCTGCATCTCCAGAACTGGTTTGGGCGGTTCTCTTTTCAGGTGTCTTTGCCAGGCTTCTGGAAAAGACATGGATGCAGGCTGCTCTACAGACACATCCTTTGTGTAGAGTGATGCTTCTCACAGGAGGGTAGTCTCAAGCTCTGAGCACCAACAATAGACACTCAAAGTGGTGTGCAGCTCTGCACCAGCACTCTTCATGTACTAAACCCGGGACAGGCACGGTAGTCTGTTGTCTGTCAATGAGGGCACGTTTGGTGCACCCCTCCGGGTCACAGGATTAGTCCAGGATCTAACTCATGTCACGGGACATGCTTAGGCCTCTGTACGTACACTAGATTAGCACGACACTAGGGTCAAAAGTCAGGATAGCTGAAACACAGTCAGACAATCAGGGCTGGGGGTATGCAATTGTACAACATGGAGGGGACATTCTCTACCCAACACGTACTCAGACGACTGGTTGGGATTGAGGGCCAGTGTTTGGGGACCTTGGGGTGGTATTCCTAATGTTTGTGGAAGATCCAATCACAATTATTTCTAAACGCGGCACAGTAAATACCGTTAATATCCGCAGGTGGAGCTACGGTACAGCCTGTGTTGATCTTTAAAAAAAAATGTTTTTATTATATTTTGACATACAACTACACGTAGTATAGTATGGACCAATCGAGGATCACATAAGATTGTGACTAGTAAAATCAGCCAGTACCAAAATCAACAGAACAAAGCATAAGGCTACAAAGACAGCAGTAGAGTAGAGACACTGCGTGACATCCCTGAAACGGTACCAGTGACTTTACAGGCATAGTCCGATCAGTTTTTCTCACAAGTCTCCAACTGCCAAGTTGTGTGTCGTCTCCCCAGTTTCCGGGGTGGTGGCATCTGAGCCCTTGTCAAAGTTGTCCACAGCAGTGTGAGCTAGGTAATTGCACAAAGGGCCCCATATGTCTCTTGGGTGTGAATTGGAGGGGTTGTAGTTCTGCATTGATTTTATTTCTCGTGTTCCAGAGGGTCAAGTCAGTAAGTGCCTGTGTTGATCCTTTATGGAACATTTTGACTCCACAGATAAATAGCCCAGTTCTGTGTGTAATGACTTAAGCACCGCCCGTGGTGCCGAGATGACCCGGAAATAGCACCCTGAACATCCTCTGGCCAGGCATGGACAGAGCCTTAATAATAAAGGGGCTAAGACTGCACGAGGTCTTTAGCCCGTAGCCTGTGCACTGTCTGTGGCTCCATTATTTAGTTCATGACACGGGCCATAGCACACCCACACAGGGGCCCGTTACTCTGGCGACATGGGAGAGCCCCTTCGATACCACCAACTACGCCCTACTAATTTAGCTGTGGATCGCAGCGATTCACCTTGCGATGTTGCTGGCTTCCCCTGCTCCTGACTGCTGGTGTGTGCGTCTAGGCCGCAGATTGCGCAATAAGCACTCCACGCTGTTAGTTTGCGTAAAAGGCCATTTATTAGGGCAGGGTTGACAACCAAATTTAAACATAACATCAATAAACCATTAACAATCCCCAACCTCATGTCTTTCATCCATCATCCACTCCCACACTCCAGTTACTCACTCCCAATTCACCCAGCGACCTCTTCACTTATACCATTCTCTTCCTCACTTCTCTTTCAACCTCCACCAGCATCTCCAGGCATCGTACTCCTGCATGCCGCACCCCCATCCCGCACCTGTATCTCCCTCCCCGGAAGGGTGAGTATGCCCGTCATGGACTCCCCCTCCCCTCCCAAGTACTGCCAACCCCTGTTTCAACCCGTCCTAAACTGGCACGCTTATTCAAAGCCAATACCCTTTCCCACTCCTAAAAACAAGTAGGGTGGGAGGGTGGTCAAAACTTTTCCCTAACCCTTCCCGGACGGCGCTGGGGACAGGAAGAGGAAGAACTTCCTCTCCTGCCCCTTATGAAACCTTGACCTAAACCCCACCCCCAAGCCCACCCCTACACTGCCTAACACCCTGTCCTTGTCTCGCGCGAACACCCCAGCGGAAGACTGGTCTGCCGACCTCACTTCCCCTGGGGGCCGCGTTCTTCCGCCCCTGTCAGCAGCGCAGACCTTGCTGATGCAGATATCTCCTGACTCGCTGACACCGCTCCAGCTCTGCCTTTGCAGGGAAAATCATCGACCATGTGGCCGGATGCACCCCCGCGGACATCACTTGCCCTGCACGCCGACCTGCCCACTGCTGACAAAAGTGCTCAGGAGTGGCCCCCTCCTTCCTCCTGGCCTCTTCACGTTTGACCAAGCACCTCACCTGCTCCAGCCCTGAGCGGATTGCACTGCCGTCCGCTTGCTCCATGGCTGCCCCACCGCTAAAGTCCTGCTGCTCGCTGGATTCAGTGCCCTACTCTGTGTTCCCCACAAACAAGCACTGGCTTCTACAAGACTTTTCTCGACAGGCCTCACTGCCCTACAGTCAACAAGCATTGGTCAATACAAGACTTCTCTCCTCCTCTCCTTCTTAGCTGTGCCAACTGTGCTTACAAGACAAAGCAGTCATGGCTGATGATGCTAACAATGTAGCACCCTGCACGGCCCGCCTTCTGCCCAGGCCACGTCTCAACACATGCTGGTTGGCACGCTTCCCCCTTCAGCGAACTTGCAGACCCAGCCACTGCCTTGCCGCAAGACCTGGATCGGAAGGTTGGACGACAACTTTCTCATGACTCGCGAGACCAATGGCACCATCAATTGATCCTCCTGCTCCACTTTGCAGGTGAAGAGATCTACAAGCTGCATGAGCACCTGTGTAACACAGTTGCTGCTACCGACTATGACGCAGCGGTGAGAGCGCTCAATGCGCACTTCGACCCCCAACTTAACCCAGATTATGAACGTTTCAAGCTCTGCTAAGCCCACCAATGTGAAGGGGAGTCTATGGACTCATTCTATGTGCGACTACGAGCAATAGCCAGTACCTGCACAACGGCCGACCATCCAAAGGAAGTGAGGGTGCATATTATACAAGGCTGCAGGAACAAAACATTGAGAGGCCTCATCCTACGGCAACCCTACATCACCCTAGATGACATCCTCATCCTGGCCCAGTCACACAAGCTGTCCACCACTAGGGCCACGGAAATGGATAGGCCCATTACGCAGCAGTCGGAAAGGAGCTCATTTGTAAAGGTAGAACGTGCCGACACAGTTCGTGCAGGAGGTAGGTCGAGCAGGCCCAGAACACCAGCCCCTCCCTCCGGCTAGATCCCGCTGCAGGTACTGCTGGTGAGAAGAAACTCCCTTGAGAAATGCCCAACGGACGTGCTCGAAGTGTGGCACCCCAAATCACTTTGCCACCGAATGCAGAGGTGGGCCTAGAGGAAGAGGCGCATGTGAAAGGAAGATAACATCGAAATTGAAAAGACAATTGTCCCTGGATGAACCTGAATCCTAAGGTGTCGCAAAGATGTCACCGGCACTGACTAGAAAACTCATCTGCAGACGATGAGGAGGAAGTGTTCCTCTTCACATTCACAAATGATCTCAAAATGAACAGATGACCGCAGCCCACATGCATAGTCGAGATCGAAGGATCCAGCATCAAAGTCCTTATCGACACTGGGGCCTCCGTAAACGTGATGGGGTCCAGCAGTATTGGCGCCTTCAGCCACGACTACCTTTGTCTCCAACAAATACCAAAATCTTTACATATGGAAGCTAGACACCACTACCCCTAAAAAAGCGGGATAGAATGCAAATAAAAGCAGAAGGCCAGGAGATCACAACCACCTTCCATGTCATCGACAAGGAAGCCAACACCCTTGTGGAAAGTCATACCTCTAAGAACCTAGGTCTAGTGGTCTTCCCAAGAACCACAAAGACCTTCCAGACAGAGGAGACCCTAAGCCAGTTCAATCTATGCATTTGTTTCTATGAAATGGTAAATGCCATTCATTCCAGAGGCGGTTTTTCCTTAGGGGCAGAGGAGTGTTGACCCACTACTTTGATTCGCCACCCAACTTGACAATAAAGCAATCTTCATTGGACATTTAAATTTTAAGTGCATATATAAAATTGATGTTTGGCAGGCCTTTGTACTGCTTAAAGCCTGAGCTGCAATTACTTGTATTGCTATCAGGAGGAGGATGCCCCAAGATCTTCTGTGCTGTGTAATTAAAGTATGCATGCCAGACTGACCAGTCTCTGACGTGTACTTCAGGACTAGGAGTTCAAATCCACTGTGTGTCGATGGTGGAGTTTGGGGGCAGCAAATACAGCTCTCCTTACTTCGCTCTAGCACTGGGTTGCTTCGTCCTGCCAATCCCGATGCAGCTCCCATGCTATTTAATATAGTAAACCTCATACGAGGAGGCCGCTAGATGGCGCACATCCATGATGGCCGCACACCAGTGAGGCTCCGGAGGCTCAATGAAACAATCCGCCAAATATCCATGCATCTGCCGTAATTCCAGACTTCTAATGCAACCCTCCTACTGACCTGACAGTCCTGCCGTGCTGGGCTCGAGATCGTGGATCCTGCACGACCTGCTGTGATCCGTTGGGGCTGTGTATGCTACTGCCGCGTGGGCTGGCATCTGGGCTGGAGACCTGATTGGGCGCTGCCTCTGCGCGAGCCCCCTGGCTCCCACGTGGAGCTAGGCCGGCGGATTCACGCGACTGGACGGAGGGCTCCACACCGCCCTCCACTCCTTCCGCCGGACGCATGCTGTGCTGGATTGAGCCCTCCGGCACTAACACCGCTGACCAACTGCCGCCTGTGGACTGAGGTGAGCCGCATGCCTGCCGGGGCTGCTCCCGATCGGTGGTGAGGGCAGAGCCCGCGCTTCCTTTCAATACTGGTGTTCAGCTGCCGTTCCGCACCTACCGGTGAGCCGTGTGCCTGCCGAGATGGCTCCCGATCTGCGGAGAGGGCTGTACCCGCGCCATTTCCTTAGCCTGCTGAAACTGGGCTGTGCGGCCCCCGCTGACATGTAGCGCCCTAACGCCAGCATATAGCCCACGACAGGCGATCCTGTGAGGCCGTGTTACCAAGGGCTGCCTGGACGCCGTCCAACCCCGCATTACTTGGCGCGTCTGCAACGTGAGGACCCGTGACCCTATGCCGCTTCTCCTCCACTGTGGGGCCGCTGTCCCCCCGACCCGCACGGCCACACCGCACTCATTCACACGGGCCGTGATGTGCCGAGGGGCCTCCTGGCTGGGATCTGCTTTCTAGCCCGTTGCCTGCACCCAAATGCCTGGCCAGCTACCAACAAGCGTGTTCACGTGCCGCTGCTCCGGAGAGCAATGACTTTACTCCTTACCTCGCCATCACAATGGGAGACCTCTCTCCGCGCAGTATTGGGGCCACCCCTGTTAAATGGTAGCGGCAGTTTCAGTCGATAACCTTTCAAGTATTTGCCCGGCGGTAATCGCCTCTCATACCACTCGATAATTTACCAATGAAAGAGGCAGGCGCCGGAGACTGGAAGGCAGGAAACAAAGTTTTATTCCGTCGGAGCAGAACACATCAGATCAGACAGCAAGGTATCGTCACGAGGTGCTCTAACCGCATCTCTGAGACCTGGTCTCTTATACACCGGTTTATTGCTTTATTACACATAGTACATTCTTGAGATTCTCTTGATGCATGAAAGAACATCCCCTGAAGCCCCGGCTCAGATCCGATCCCACACATAGTTACAGTAGAGGTTCCCACCCTACCCGCAGTGGGAGATGGCTATCGCGCAGCAGGGAATTCCGCCAATTCCCGGGGGTGTGTGCGACCGGCCGGGTCTCAGGGGGTAGGGGCTTTGATCCACTGTAATCCCTTTGATGTGGGGTGTTTCCCTTACAATAGGGGCAATAAACTGCATCCGCAGGGCTAGGTGATGGCCTGGGACCAGTTCGGACAATGGGGCGCAGAGGAAGGGGGTTATCAAAGGTGCGGCATGACCATGTATGGGATGTCGGTCGGATGTGGTTCCGTAGCAGGGTCGCGCTGAAGGAGAGGGTTTATGGCCCGTGTAGGAGAGAGCGGGGGTGGCCGGCGCGCGGGGGGGATGTTCGCAGCGCCAGGGGGAAGCGCTGGTGATCGAGAATGAGCGGGGAGAGAGTGGGGTGCCTAAAATGGCGGCCGTGCATTCGCTGTGCGTGGCGCTGGGGAGAGGCAAGATGGCGCAGATAATGTTCAGTTTGCAAGCTAAATTTCCACAGTCCTCCCTTTTAACATATCTCGCCAGCTTGCCTAGTTTGGATCTATCCCCATAATACCCCGTACCTCCACCTCATTCAGAGCTTTCATTCGCTCTGTTTCAAAGTCCAAAGTCTTAGGGCAGATGCAGTTCATAAAAAGCGAACACAAAGGTGGCAGACACTGAATCCCCAAGCAACATCCACATAGTATCACGATTGGTATGAGGATAAATGAAAACAGCCTCCATCCCCAACCTTTAATAGTGTCCCAAAACCAACTCCCCAGTGACCATTCTTCTTGCTCTTGATGGACCTCTGTGGACAGTCTGTGGAGGTGTTCAATTGCTTTGTAGACTGAGGGTGAGTTATCCGGTACGTAGGTACAACAGCTGGACCCAATGATGCGGCATGCTCCTCCACGATCAGCCAGAACCACATCTAGAACGAGGCGGTTCTGAAGAGCCACCAGGCGGACGGCCTGAAGCTCAGCGGTGTTGTTGGCGAGGGCGCCAGCTGTAATGTTCATCGCCGTCTCGACTGCCTGGGTTAAGTGGCGGATGGCACGGCTGTTTGCCATTGGACCCCAGAGTGGAACAAGGCCTTTCACTGCGTCCATGAACTGTGCCCCGGCGGAGTCGGCTTGCACAATGTCTTTGGCCCGCTTCTGTCGGTGGTGGTTTGCTGGAGCCACATATGTCGGAGGAAGGACAAAGGCGATGTAGCAGGTGCCTCCCCAACCTTTCGGAAGCCAGGTGTAGGCCTTAGTACCACAGACGAAGTACATATTCGGGGAGGCAACAAAGGAGGGTGGGTCAACTGAGTCCAATGTTTGGGTGATGAGGCAGGAGCTGTGGCCCACCAGCTGCGTCCCCAGGCCTTCGATGCACACAAATCCAGTGATGTTGATGACGGACAGGGCCACTGTTAGGGTGGCGGCCGTCCGTTTCCGGAGGTAAGAGAAGGTGGGTCTGGCTGGGTTGTTGAACACCTGCATTTCAACTCGTTCTTTGGCAGGGATGTCCATGTGAAAGGAAGTGTTCGATCTCAGAGGGCAGAAGAGGGCAGAAGTTTTTCCAGTTTTGTTCAGCCAGAACCCATGGTAGAAGTGTGACATGGTTCTGCCGGAAGTGGCATTGTCCTTGTAGCTTTCTTGCAGGAGGATTAGCCAGGCGAGGCAGGAACCATGGACAGAAAAAGGTGAAGGGATGAAAGGGATAGAGTGTCCAGTGGCATGTGGCAGCAATCCACAGATCCAGCAATTGGTGGCGTTGGCAGCAAGATTGTGTTGGTGGAGCAACTGCACAAAAGAGTTATTCCAGAACTCCTTACGCCTTTCTCGGAGCTGGGGTGAAAGCGAGATCAGATGGTGTTCTTTCGTGGTGGTAGGTTGAACGGTGGTCAGCAATATCTTATGAGCGGGTGTGCCCTCCTCCATGATCCAGAAGGTGACCACGAGGAGAAGGCAAAAGAGAAGGGTAATGAAAAGTGCGATAGTCTTGAAGTGAAGTACTGGGTATTTTAGACCCAGCGGTGCAGGGCACACACCCTATGACTTCTGGGTTCACCCTGTTCCAGACCTACAGAAACACAGAGTCTTCTAGGTGAAGTCAAAGATTCATTTATTGGCTGCAGACCAATTACAGGTATCCTAGAAGTACAACAGCGTGTATGTTCTCAGGAGACTGCTGAAAATCATAGGAACGGACTTCGCTTTAAATACCCTTTTTCTGGCCTCAAGCATACATTCCTAGGTTTACGATATGGCCATTACATGTATACATTACAAACGAAAAAGCAGAGTCATGATGACCATCCCACATTCCAGTTCGGTCAGCCCACAATGATTTACACAGTAAGGTTCAGATCCCACATCAGATGTAAACAGACCCCCCAATAAACATGAGCATCTCCTGTTTTGGGAAACAAGTCATAAAGCAGGAACAGCCAGGTGCGAAAGAGATTAGCCAGGGGCTTGTGTAGGATGAAAGGGTTTTATGACGGGTCAAGCCCTGATGCTAATCACAGGTGGAGGGAGGAAGGGAAGCTCGTGAGACCAGTTTGACCTGGGGCAGCAGAGCCAGCTGCCCAGGTCACAGAGAAGTCAAAGGAGAAGCCCATGTACTGTGAGGCCCGTTTTTACTCCATTATAGCCTATGTGAGGGCAATGACAAGATGGCCACTGCTTCCAAAATGGAACCCGCGTAGTGTAGCAGAATAACGTGTACACAGTGTATTCATAGCCAGAACGATATATAAAGCACTCGTACATGCCGCATTTACCATTTGCGGTTTGCTAATACTAAGATAGACAGGGGTAGGGCCCTGTTCCCTACGCGGTAATGAAGATTAAAGTACGACAGACCCTCCTTTTGCCCTTACATAGGCAATCACTATACTCATCTTAATCCGAGTCCAGGTCAATGTTCACGAAGTCATGGAGATGTTGCTGTAGCATCATCCTATTACTTAGCTCGTCCCTCGATACAGGTTTCCTTACACATAAGGTAGCACAGAGGCCACATATCGTAGGAGCACACTGTATGCACAGACAGAACAGGAAAAGAATGGCTAAGATCATTCCAATGACCATCAGAACTTTCCAACCCCAGGCAGATATCAATTCCCAGAACCACCCCAGCAGTGACCAATCTCCTTTATCCACGTGTATGGACTCAGATATTTTATGGAGTTTGGAGATGGCTTGATACACTGTTGGAGCATTATCTGGTATGAAAATGCAGCAACTGGATTGGATGACCTTGCATACCCCACCGCGGTCTGCATGAATAACGTCTAGAACCTTGCGGTTCTGCAAAGTCATAAGGCGATCCGCTTGGAGCTCAGCTGTCAGATTACTAAGGGCACCAGCCGTTACATTGACAGTGGATTCAACCACACGCGTCAGCTGTCTCAGGTTCCTACTATTGACCATAGGTCCCCAAAACGGCAGGAAACCCAAGAAGAAGTCTCCCGCTTCCTGACCCGCAGTGTCCTCCTTACTAATCACACCTCTCACAACTCTGGTCTTGTGATAATCAGAGGCAGCAGTAAATGTCGGCGGTAGCAAGTTCGCAATATAACATGTGCCCGAGAAATCAGGGGGCAACCATGTATATGCTCGATCATTACAGATGAAATATGTGCCCTTGGCAGCCAAAAACGCAGGGGAAAACTGTGACGGGAAAGTGTACGTTTCAGTACAGTCACTTCTTCCCAGTTGAGCTCTAGGATTCTGACCATTACCCTGTAAGCAGAACCGACCCATGTGGGGTACGACCCAGATTGGAGATGAGATTTTTCGCTGCCTTTCACCCAGACTAATACTATACCCCGTCGCGTTCCATCCTACATAAGGTCTCAACTCTTCTTTGGGAATGGATGAGTATGCATCAATATCCCTACTCATATCGGCAACTCCTTTCATCAAAGCCTTATTATTGGTGATAGGTCTGATGGAACGCGGTTGGCGAGGGGAGTATGTATCTAGGGCATAGAGAAACATGGTCTGGAATGCCCATGACGATCCATTGTAACTATACGGCAGCACCAGGTAGGGAATACCCTTGTTAATGGTATGTGGCATTAACCCACACACCCAGCAATTGGTCGTATTCATTACCAGTTGGTGCTGGTGCAAGAGCTGGATAAACGAGTTATTTACGAACTCCGATCGTCTGGTCTGTTCGTGTTCAGGCAAAGGGTGAAAAGAGTGAGAGGAGGCAGTAGAAAGAGGTATAGGCTGTTCAGTGGGTTCAATGGGCTTTTGAGCGGAGAAGAACACAAATCCTACAATAAACATTATGATACTACACAGTGTAAAAAGGCACAAAAAGACAAAACATTTACTTTTCACAATTCTACACATCCTTGCGTTAGAGTTCATTTCCTCAATCGGTCTCTCCATCTTAAAAAACTCCATCCTCTACTCGGGCCGCTCGCGGCGGATGAGTTTCTTCTGCTAAGGAGTACGCCTGTCAGTCCAGGGAAACGCCCTAGACCAACCAGAACCGTCGACCTAGCGTCTTCGGCCTGTACCCCAAAGTCTTGGCACCGCGACCCTGCGGCAGAACCCGGATGGTGGTTCGAAAAACAAAAATCAAGAAAGTCCTTCAGATGGGAGAGCAAAAAATGTCAAAAGGGAAATAGTGAGGAAAATCTTTATTTGTCCATGGGCCTTGGTCTCAAATTATAGCGAAGGCGGCCAGGTGCTGTTTGGTCTTGAAACAAAAGTTCAGGCTCAGTGGTGTCCAGTCGATTTGATGGTGGCACAGTTTCTTGCAGAATATTGTCACTCTCTTGGTCTGAAACTGTGTCTTTTAAGCGTGCGTCACTGAATGGTACAAAACGAGGTACAGTGTCTGTCTCAGAGTCGGCGATACCCTCCTTGACCCACTGGTCATATGGCAGAGGCAAGGGGACTATTTTGCAGTGGGTACCATGGATCCAGTGTTTCCTCCCTTTTACTCGTACCGCTGATCTCGTCGACAGAAGAACAAGATGAGGGCCGATCCAGCGAGGCTCGTCGTTGCCCTTACGCTGGAAATTCCGGACCAGGACCCACGAGCCAGGGTTGATAGGGTGTCCAGGAGGTTCAGAGGCTTGGGGAAGAGTATCATGTACCTGTTGGTGCAAAACACGCAGTTTAACAGTCAAATCATACAGGTAATCGAGTAGTACTGGATGCTCTATCTCACTGAACTTCGTAGGCCTCGGTACACCCCATACGTTGGCGGGACGGCCAAAAACGACCTCGTAAGGACTAAGTCCCACTCGTGAGTGTATGGTCATTCTAGTGGACAGGAGTGCTAAGGGCAGAGCGTCAGGCCATTTAAGACCGGTGCTCGCCTGAATTTTGGCCAGCTTGAGCTTTAAGGCTCCATTGTAGCGTTCTACTAGTCCAGCTGATTGGGGGTGATTTGCAGCGTGGAACTTCTGCTTTATCCCTAGCCCTTCACATACATTCTTCATCACTTTACCCACAAACTCACTTCCATTATCACACCATACCATTCTTGGCATTCCAAACCTAGGGAAAAATTCCTTTACAAGGGCTTTGGCTGTGGATAGGGCAGTGTTATCTTTCAGAGGATAAGCCTCTATCCATTTTGAGAAAGCACAAACAACCACCAGTACATATTTCAGGTTGTTGCATCTTTCCATGTGAATAAAGTCCAGCTGGAAAACTTCGAATGGACATGATGGGGGTGCAAAGTGACCAGCTGGAGTTGGGGTTCCCCTACCAGGGTTGTACTTCAAGCATACTATGCAATTCTTGACCACATTCTCTGCACACTTGGGAATCCCAGCATTCTGCCATACTGGAGCCAACAACTTGCATATACCTTTCGTACTGATATGTGCCATTCCATGTGCCATAGTAACCACTGGAAGCACATATGCATCAGGCAACAACCATCGCCTATGTTCTGTCAGATCAATCCAACAACCATTCTCATCCAACTTACCCATACTTTCTCTCCACTTGCTTAACTCTTCCTCGGTGGCTTCAGCCTGAAGCGACTTCACACTCTCTATTGTGTTCTCACACATCCCAACATCATTAACCCATCTTGCGGGGCCTGCAACATACATTCTAGTCTTCACATTCTGTGCCGTTTCTTTCGCGGTCTCATCAGCAAACGCATTCCCACGTCCAACATCATCTGTGACTTTCCTGTGCGCACTGCATTTCATGATCGCAACTTGCAACGGTAGGGTCAGTGACTCAAGGAGATCATTCACCAACTTGCCATTCTGAATTTTAGCTCCATGCGACGTCAGGAACCCACGCTCTTTCCACAGTCGCTCAAAATTATGAGCCACGCCAAAGGCGTACTGGCTATCTGTGTATATATTCACTCTCATTCCTTCAGACAACACGCATGCTCTCGTGAGGGCGATTAATTCTGCTGCTTGGGCCGAATTATGTGGCACCCGTGCAGTTTCCACAACCGTGTGTAGAGTCGTGATAGCATATGCAGCAGTCGTGTCACCATTAGGGAGCTTGAAGCATGAACCATCTACCCATAAAGTGCCATCACACTCAGTCAGGGGAGTATCCTTTAAATCTACTCTCCCTTTCGTCTCTTCTTCTGTTCTGAACAGACAATCATGTTGCTCAATCTCATCTGAGTCTGCTGGAATTGGCAACAATGTAGCTGGATTCAGCGTATTGCATCTTTTTATGTGTATGTGATTTGCTAACAGTGTAAGTTCATAACCTGATAATCGCGCACTAGTCAAGTGTTGTGTCTTGGTCCTATTTAATAATGTGTCTACAGCATGTGGAACCATAACAATCAATGTATTGTCCATTACCAAACCAGCAGATTGTCGGATAGACATCGCTGCAGCAGCTGTCGCTCTCAGACAGCTTGGCAATGCCCTCGCTACAGGGTCCAAGGTTGATGAAAAATATGCGCATGGGCGCGGTCTGTCGCCAAAAGGCTGTGTTAACACTGACAACGCACATCCATCTTTCTCGTGAACATACAATGTAAAAGGCTTGCTATAGTCAGGAGTGCCCAACACAGGTGCTGAACACAATGCATTGCGCAATTCCACAAAACTTTTCTGGCACTCTTCAGACCATGGGATAGGATTCGGCGTGTCTTTGCATGTTAAGGCTAATAAAGGTTTTGCCAACAAAGAAAAACTAGGGATCCAATGCCTACAGTATGAAGTGATGCCCAAGAAAGCACGCACTTCTCTCTGTGTCTTTGGCACACTCAACTGTGCAATGGCTTGAATTCTTTCTGGGGTCAGTTTCCTTCCCTCCTTCGATAAGAGATGACCTAAGTAGGTCACTTCTTGTCGACAATATTGCAGCTTAGAGAGAGACACTTTGTGATGGTAAGCGGATAAATGGCGCAACAGTGACAATGTGGCTTCTTTACAGATCTTCTCAGTATCCGCGGCGATTAGTAAATCGTCCACGTACTGAATCAGGATAGCGCCACTGGGTAGAACAAGTGCATCAAGCTGCGCTTTCAAAGCTTGACTGTATATGGATGGACTCTCACAGTAGCCCTGGGGAGCGCGTTTGAAGCGGAAGCTTCGGCCTCCCAGACTAAAACCAAAAATGTCTCTGCTCTCTTCTGCAATTGGGATGCTAAAGAAAGCATTCTTTAAATCGATCACTGAAAACCATACAGCAGAGGCTGGAATCATCGTTAACAAGGCAGTTATATCAGGGACAACTGGAAACTGTGGCACAACAATCTTATTAACCTCTCTAAGATCAATCACAAATCTGTAAACAGGTGGCTGTGAAGGATCCGTTCGTTTTAAGACAGGTAAAATCGGACTATTGCAAACGTTGCCTCTTGTCTCTTCAATCACACCTTTATTAATCAGGTCGCTGACAATGTCTAACAATGCTTTCTGGCCTTCATTAGAGATTTTGTACTGGGGAATACGTGGCAGTCTGACATTAGCCTTTAAAGTCACCACGTATGGCGGTATCTCCAAGAGGCCCACATCATTGGGACCAGTAGCCCAAAGGGCATCCGGAAGGGATGACAATTCAGGCGGCATTGTATTTTTAGACAAGTACATCGGGGAAATCACTTTCTTGCCTAATGTAAGTTGTACTCCTGAAGGAGAACAATACAGTGTAGCGTGCAATCTTTTCAACAAATCTAATCCCAGCAAATTCTCACCACAACCCGTTGTCAGGATCAGGGGTGCTTTCAGCTCACAAGGTCCAACAGAAAGTGACATGGAACTAGAAATCGGGTTCCTTACTGGGGCGCCAGAAAAACCTACTGAAACATTTATCTCGCCAGACAAAGGTGCGCCAGGGAGTTTTGAATGCATGATTGAACTCTTTGCAGCACCAGTGTCTAGCAGAAAAGGCTCCGTTACATTTGCTGTAGTCACCTCAACATACGGTCCACTCTGATCCACTGGCACTGAAACAACTCCCTCTCTTTGTCTATGGCTGTCCTAGTAATCATTATTCTCTGCATCACCGTCCTCTGCATAATAATCATTATTATAATACTGGGCCGTATTACTAGTCGCGTTAGCTTGCTGATCAAAACTATTGATGGTATTTTGAGGCGGCAGAGGACGCGCGTTCTGGGGAGCATTTCCACGCCCTCTGCCTCTAGGAGCTTGCTGACCACCCCTACCTCTTGCGCCATACGCATTACCGTTCCGCTGCATTAATTTAGGGCAACTATATTTATAATGACCTTCCTCTTTGCAGTATGAACATTGGTTGGGACCTACAGGGACACGTGGTTGATAATACCCATTCATTTGCTGATTGTTCTGAAACTGTTGGGGTTGGTGATAGACACCTTGGGGTTGCCTATAATTATTCTGACCTCCACGTGGTGGGTAAGCCTGCTGTAAAAGGACCTTTGTCTTTAATTCCTTCGTTTTCTTCTTTGTTCTATCTTTCTCGTCTTTATCTCTATTTTCATAATACTGTGCAGTAGCCAGTATTTGCGCTGAAGAAGAAACAGCCCAAGAACTTTCTGAATCTTTCAACTTCTTACACAGGTCAGGAAGTAAATTCTGCACAAACTTATCCACAAACAGCCGTTGGCCACCCTCAGTACTCATATCCTGCCCACTGTGGTCAATAAATGTTTCTTCAAACCTAGTAAAGAAGTCTGACACTGTCTCATCTTTCTTCTGCTTGCATGCAGATAACTTGTCCCAATTTACGCGCATTGCAGGCATTAGTGTCTTCATATACGTGATGATTCTACCAGGGAGTTCAGCTACTAAAGGTTCTGGTTTCGCGCCACCAGTTTGTCTAGCATCAGCAGCAATAATGTTAGCCCATGTGTCCCCTAGTTCTGCATCGTGATCTGCATTACGAATTGACCCCCATAGAGGCTGTGGAACAACATTACCAAACAACATGTCTATGTCGGCCAGATTCATAACGCATGACCCTGCCGTCTGTGACAACTCTTTATAATAACCTGCTGGGTTTTTACGGGGATCAGGTAAGGACTGCTTAAGTGCTAACACCTCAGAGCGCTTCCATGGAACATGCACCCAAACACGCTGGAAATGTGCTGGAGCAGCAGCAATACCTCGAGCGGCATCAGCCGCAACTGCTTCCTTCCATACCGGGGGAACTTCTCTCATGGGGTATTGTCGCGCTTTTACCTTTTTCCCCACAAGGACATCCCGTTCAAACAATGACTGTTGACAATCATCATTCCTGAAGGACAATACAACTGCAACTGCTTTATCTATATCGCGGTCCACAATTATACCAGTTCCAAAATCGAACCTCACTCTACACAATTCCTGCGGGCTCGGATTTTTACCACTATCCTCCAATTCTTCACAGAGAATTTCGCACATTTTCTCAAACACATATCTCTGCTTTGGGGCATCCCACTGATGGAAAACGTTGACAACTGATTCCACATCATACAGTGAAGGGAAAACAATCCATCTACGCGCCATGTTATCTATTACCTTTTTCTCGTCAGGGTTAGGCAACTGACTACGCAATTGCTTACACTGCAAACCAGGAGTCGCACCAGATGACTCAAAGAGAGGCGACATTAATGTAGTAACCACATTAGCTAAGCGCTGTCGCGCTGAAGGAGAAGCGGAGGCGAAAACAGGGGGAAAAACAGAGGGAAGAAAAGAGGATGTAGAAACAGGTACTGGAGTGGTGCCAGGAAGAGTGTCAGGGGAGGCAGCTGCTGAATTAGGCAAAGTCGCAAGAAGTGCGGGGGCAGTTGGAAGCACAACTGGCGGCCCTTGAGAGGGTTGCGCTACAGGGATAAGAGCCGGCTGCAAAGCAACTGGCGGTTGCGGCAAGGCTTGCAGTATATTCACTGGAGGTGGCATATTTACAAGCTGGGGAGGCGCCGTGGCAGTTTGAGCATACGGGGGTGGCGAACTCAACAAATGTGACATCAGGGGATCTTTCTCCTTTTCTTCTAACTCATTCTGCTTAGAGTGTGGTAAAGCCGGATAACATTTGTCAATCCCTAACTTACGCTGCCTGTGCAATTGCTCACTCATCTGCTCCTCCTCATTGTCTTTAAATTGTACAGCTGCTTGTATTACTGTCATACCTTTCTCTCTCTTATTCTTTTTCGCTAGTTTAATTTCCTTTTGTTTGGCTTCCTTTCGCCATAAGCGGAAAGAGTCAAACATCGCCGGCCGGGCTTTCTTCTTAAACAATTTAACTTCCAAATTATCTAAGATATCTGTATCGAAACTACCATTTTGGGGCCATTTTAAAACACCGTCTTTTCTAGTGTAGTGGATCCATACTTCATTATATGCAATGGGGCCTACGCCATGTTTTACATAGAGCTCATAAGTTGGAGTTCCAACCGGAGGAACCGGACATGACTCCTCTAGCTGGAAATCTTTTCCACAACCCAAACAGAATAATCTACCAAATAGTCCAGAACCAGGCATCTTCGCTCACTAGTCTAGATCCAAACGTCAAAGGATTATCGATTACGATATTCTCGTGAATACACGAGTCCTCTGGTTTTGGCGTTTGCAAACTCCAAAGTACCAATTCAAACGATCCCGAAGGATACCAAAACAAATGGGAGACGCTCCACTTATACTTAACTGAATATTGCTGATCGATGGCGTCACCAGAAGACTCTCTCGATTGTTTCGCTCTCTCAAAACTCGTCAAGGGTCCAAAACAGGTCGATTAATCAGGGCAGCAGTCCTTCGTAGCCGTCGGGACGCGGAGAACCTCGCAGAAAAGACTTTCGGACCACGTCGACATGCAGGGGTCGATGAAGTGGCGGCCTTCCTCCGGAATTTCCACACGAAGCTCCTCACGAACCTCTGGCTTGGACTGGTACCGCTGAAATCGCCCTACGTTGGGCGCCAAACTGAAGTACTGGGTATTTTAGACCCAGCGGTGCAGGGCACACACCCTATGACTTCTGGGTTCACCCTGTTCCAGACCTACAGAAACACAGAGTCTTCTGGGTGAAGTCAAAGATTCATTTATTGGCTGCAGACCAATTACAGGTATCCTAGAAGTACAACAGCGTGTATGTTCTCAGGAGACTGCTGAAAATCATAGGAACGGACTTCGCTTTAAATACCCTTTTTCTGGCCTCAAGCATACATTCCTAGGTTTACGATATGGCCATTACATGTATACATTACAAACGAAAAAGCAGAGTCATGATGACCATCCCACATTCCAGTTCGGTCAGCCCACAATGATTTACACAGTAAGGTTCATATCCCACATCAGATGTAAACAGACCCCCCAATAAACATGAGCATCTCCTGTTTTGGGAAACAAGTCATAAAGCAGGAACAGCCAGGTGCGAAAGAGATTAGCCAGGGGCTTGTGTAGGATGAAAGGGTTTTATGACGGGTCAAGCCCTGATGCTAATCACAGGTGGAGGGAGGAAGGGAAGCTCGTGAGACCAGTTTGACCTGGGGCAGCAGAGCCAGCTGCCCAGGTCACAGAGAAGTCAAAGGAGAAGCCCATGTACTGTGAGGCCCGTTTTTACTCCATTATAGCCTATGTGAGGGCAATGACAAGATGGCCACTGCTTTCAAAATGGAACCCGCGTAGTGTAGCAGAATAACGTGTACACAGTGTATTCATAGCTAGAACGATATATAAAGCACTCGTACATGCCGCATTTACCATTTGCGGTTTGCTAATACTAAGATAGACAGGGCTAGGGCCCTGTTCCCTACGCGGTAATGAAGATTAAAGTACGACAGAAGTTGTGCATTCGGTCAGTCTTTGGGTTTTTGTAGTGGATCTTCGGACGTCCGGTTGCTTCCATCATCTTCATGTCGGGCGCTTCCATCACCTTCAAGAGACTCGGTAGCGGGCAGAACCACAGACTTCGCTTAGTTTCTCTCCCGGTGGCCTTTGAAGTGACTAGGCTACCGCTCTGAGATTTCCACTTAGCCTGTGGTCTGCTTAGCCGGAGTTCTCTCCTTTCGTCGCAAGTTATACCCTTCCTTGGATGGCACGGTGGGATCAGGATATCTTACTAACTCGAGTGTCTCTGTATCTGGGCAGCGGCTCAGGGATGGTCGGTCTTTGTCCCGAAGTTCTTCTTGGGCGGTGATGTTGTCCGTGGTTGTCAGGGTCGGTGATACCTTCTTGCAGTGGTGTGCATGCAGCCAATTGCGTTTCCCCTCCACTCGAAGAGCTGTTCGGGTGGTGATCAGGACTTGCAGGGGGCCCGTCCACCGGGGCTCCAGACTCTTGGTGCGCTGGAAGTTACGCACTAAGACGAAGTCACCGGGTTGGATGTCGTGTCCCGGGCCCCTGGAAACATCGGGAATGGCGTGCAGCACCTGCTGATGGATAACAGACAACGTCTTAGTTAGGTTATACAAATAGTCAGACATGAGGACGTCCGGGACGTCGTGGATGGATGTTGGTTTTGGTGCAGTCCAAAGGTTCATGGGCCGCCCAAAGACGACCTCGTAGGGGGTTAAGTGGTGTTTGGTGGGGGTGGAACGCATTGATAGCAATGCTAGTGGGAGAGCGTCTGGCCATCTTAGTCCTGTGGTGGCGACTATTTTTGCTATCTTAAGCTTCAATGTGGCATTGTGTCGCTCAACCAGGCCTGCAGATTGGGGATGGAAGACCGCATGGAATTTCTGTTTTACACCCAACCCCTTTAAGATGAGTTGGATAACTTCGGCTACGAAGTGGGGGCCGTTGTCGCTCCACAAAATTCGACAAAGGCCGTACCGGAGGAAGAATTCCTTCAGTAGTACTTTTGCAGTAGTCATAGCGGTGTTGTCGTGGGTTGGGTAGGCTTCCACCCACTTGCTGAAGGCACACACAACGACAAGTACGTACTTCAAACCTTGGCACCTTTCTAACTGGACATAGTCCATTTGTAGGACTTCAAAAGGGTGATTGGGGACCCCGAACCCTCCCCGGGGTACAGCAGTTCCTTTCCCAGGGTTGTGTTGGAGGCATACTAGGCATTGTTGGACCAGACGTTTGGCCGAGTCTGGGATCTTGTCGTTGTGCCAGACTTTGGAGACGAGTTCGATCATGGGGGCAGACCCTATATGTGCGGGGGAGTGTGCCATGGTCAGCATGGGGATCAAGTATGAGTCTGGTAGCAACCATTTGTTCGAGTCCTTAGTCCGCCAGCAACCATCATCGTCCTTCAATCCCACCCGTGCCCATTCAGCTAACTCGTGTGGTGTACTGGCTAATTGGATGTCCCTAATCGTTTCCCCAGCATCCTTCCACTTCTCAGCTTGTGACCTGGTCACGTACATACGGGTCGTGGACCTATTCTCGGCTGTGGTTCGGGCAGTAATGTCAGCTAGTGCATTTCCCTGTCCTATAATGTCTGTCACTTTCTTGTGTGCTTGGCATTTGATCACAGCCAGCCGTGTGGGGAGGAGGACCGCTTCGGTCAGGGCAGAGACTAGGTCTCCATGCAGGATGGGTGTGCCATGAGAAGTCAAGAATCCCCTCTCTTTCCATAAGAGCCCAAAGTGGTGAACTACCCCGAAGGCGTACTGACTATCTGTGTAGATGTTTGCGGTTGTCCCTGCTGCCAGGATGCAGGCTCGTGTGAGAGCGATTAGTTCCGCCGCCTGTGCGGATCGCTGTGTGATGCGGGCAGTCTCAACAACTGTTCGGGCTGTGGTGACTGCATAGGCAGCTGAGGTGGTGCCATCGGGGAGCTTGATGCATGAGCCATCCACCCACAGTTCTCCGTCAGGGTCCGGGAAGGCAGTATCTCGGAGGTCGACCCTACTCTTGGTCTGTTCGTCGGTGAGGGTCACACAGTCGTGTATAGGGGACGCATTGGGATCAGTGTCAGGGAGAGGTAGTAGGGTAGCTGGATTCAGAGTGGTGCATCGTTTCAATGTGATGTGGGGGGCAAGCAGAGTCAGTTCGTAACCGGTTAGTCGTGCGCTAGTCAGGTGTTGAGTCTTGGTCTGGTTCAGGAGGGTGTCAACCGCATGGGGTACCAGTACCGTGAGGGGGTTTGAGAGTACGATCCCCTCGCTTTGCCGGATAGAGATAGCCGCGGCGGCTACTGCTCGAAGGCATGCGGGCAAAGCTCTGGCTACAGGGTCAAGAGTGGCAGAGAAGTAGGCACAAGGGCGTTGTTTAGGGCCTATGGACTGGGTTAGGACAGACAACGCACATCCCTCCCTTTCGTGGGTGTAGAGGGAGAAAGGTTTAGTGTAGTCTGGGGTTCCTAGGACTGGGGCCGAACAGAGGGCGTCTCGTAATTCTTTGAAGGAGGATTGACATTCGGGTGTCCAGGGGAGGGGGAAGGGGACATCTTTAGCCAGCAGGGAAAGCAGAGGTTTTACGATGAGACTGAAGTTTGGCAACCACTGTCGACAAAAGGAGGTGAGGCCTACTAGGGACCGCACTTGCTTCTGAGTTTTGGGAACAGGGGTTTCTAGGATGGTCTGAATTCGGTCAGGGGTAAGTTTCCTCCCGTCCCTGGATAGTAGGTGGCCTAGATACGTTACTTGGGGCTGGCAGAATTGCAATTTCTTTCTGGAGACCTTGTGACCGTTCTCCGCAAGGAAGCGGAGGAGGTGAATGGTGGCTGTGATGGCAAGTGGAGTAGTGTCGGCCGCCAAAAGAATGTCATCGACGTACTGTATCAACACCACTCCATCGGGTAGTTGGACTGCATCTAGCTGTCTCTTGAGGGCTTGGCTATAAATGCTGGGACTCTCAGTGTAGCCTTGGGGTGCCCTACAGAATCTGTATGAACGGGCTTTTAGGGTGAAGCCGAAGAGGTAACGGCTGTCTGGGTGGATGGGGATGGAGAAGAAGGCGTTTTTGAGATCAATAACAGTAAAGGTGGTGGCAGTGGATGGAATCAGGGTGAGGATGGTGGTGATGTCTGAGACCACGGGGTACTGGGGTACGACTACTTTGTTAACCTCTCGTAAATCAACAATGAAACGGTAGGCTTTCTCATCTCCCTCGCCTTGCTTCTTTACAATGGGTAGGATAGGGCTGTTGCAAACATTACTGACTACTTCTTCTACCACTCCTGCCTCGACTAGGGACTCGATGATTTCCACCAATGCCTTCTCGCCTTCGGGTGATATCCGATACTGTGGAAGCTTTGGGAGTACTGCGTCTGGTCGGACGGTTATATGTACTGGGTCAATCACCATGCGCCCTACATCTGAGTCGGTTTTAGCCCATAGATGTGAAGGTAATGTGTCGAGTAGGGACATGTCAGCATCGGTTATAGAGAGCATACGCCATGTGTGACAGGGTCTGGACAGATCTGGGTTATCGTGTAGGATGACTCGAACTCCGTCTGGGGAGCATCTGATGGTAGCTCGAAAATGTTTTAGCAAATCAAGTCCCATAATAGCATCGGGGGTGTTGGAGGAGAGCAGAAAGGTCGTGTCAGTGGTGTTATCTTCTAAGTCAAAGGAGATTGGTGCTGATAAGGGGTTAGTGGAGGGCGTTCCATCGAAGCCTATTGAGGTTACATGTGAGCCAGACAAGGGTGCCCTAGGGATCAGTCGTTTGGATAACGCACTACGTGTCGCCCCAGTGTCTACCAGGAATGGAGATTTTGTGCCCAAGACCTTAGCAGTGACGTAAGGGCCTTGCTGGTCAACACGGAGTTCGACTGGATCCCTCCCTTGCCCCTGGCGGTCCTATGCGAAGTCATGGGTGCTTTCATAGTCGGACTGCTGACACTGGTTTTGTCGGGGGCGGTCAAAGGTGTTTGGTTTGCCTGGCCTGACGTTGGTTGCGTCGTTCGTGTGCCCTCGTCCCTGTCCTCTGTTTCTGGGGTCATATGCTGTGTCTCTGGGATCCCTATTTTTGTTTAGTTCCAGAAGGACCGGGCACTGGGATTTCCAGTGTCCGAACCCTCTACAGAACGCACATTGGTTCCCATCTAAGTTTCTCCGTCCGTTGTAGGGTGCAGGTGTATGGTCTCTAGGGGGTAGCTTTCTAGGGGCGGTTGGGTGGTAATTCTCTTTCGGGGGTTCCCTTCCTATGGTCACCCCTTGCAACTGCGCTATCATTACCCTCTCCTTCAGTTCCTTTTTCTTCTTCTCTGATGCCCTATCGTTCTCGTTTTTCTGATTTTCGTAGTATTGGGCCATCTGGAGAATTGCTGCGGGTTTGGAGGCTGCCCAACTACTCTCGCTGGTCTGTAGTTTCTGGGAAATTTCTTGTGACAGACCCTTCACATAATTCTGGACAAAGAGGTGATGTCCGGTTGCGGTGGTCATGTCTTGGCCACTGTAATCGGAAAACACAGTCTCGAATCGGGAGAAGTATTCAGACACATCCTCCTGGGGTTTCTGGCGGCAAGCCGTTACTATCGACCAGTCTACCTTTCTTTCTGGGATTAGAGTCTTCAGTTTTAGTACAATCTTGTCTGGGAGCTCTAATATGGCTTTTGGGGGTTTCTGTCCTGGTTCTCGCTGCTTATCTATGGTATCGAGTTGTACCCAGGTATATCCGAACGGCTCAGCGTGGTCAACTTTCCGGATTTGTTTCCACACATCAGCCGGCAGACATAGCCCAAAGAACAAGTCGATATCTGCTAAAGTCATAATCGTAGAACCTAAGGCTGTACCCAGTTCAGTGTAGAAGGCAGTCGGGTTCTTTCTCAAGTCGGGTAGAGTTTTTCTAAAGGTCAAAATATCTTGCCGGTCCCACGGCTGGTAGACCCAGTTATATACAACCCTCCCCTTCGCATCTTGGTGGTTGATGTCGTCATGCGTTCCCTGACCTCGTGGGGGGACCCAGTAGGGGGCAGCTTCTTTGATGGGCATCATGGCCTCAGCCCTTCCTTCCTGGGGCTTAGTCGCTATGGGGGTTTCTGCTTTGGTGGTCTGCCTATGTTCTCTAAGGTGTCGGTAGACCTCGAGTGTACGAGTAAAGAGGTTCGTCACGTCGCCCTCTCTTTCTTCTCCGATGTCTACCTTCCTATATAGGGCCGCTAAGCCTTCGGGACCTTTATTGTGGTATCTATCCTCATATGCATTCAGGGCGTGATAACAGAGCCGTACGACAAAGTGTCGTCTGCGGCTGTCGGCATACGAGTTATTCACGTCTGTTATATACTCCTCACTTTCCTTTCGCTCCACCAGTGTCCCTACTATCTTATCAATTCCTGCTCGTTCATCCTTCGTTAATCGATTCATTCTGGTGGACTCTTTCTTTCTCATCTCTGGGTCGTCTAACGTTATAGCCGACGTTGTGTTCAGCGCAGGAGGCTCGGCCGGCGCGGAGGCCGTGAGGACCGAGGCCCCTGTACTGCTTTCGCTCGTGTTCGGGGGTTGTGGGTGTTGCACTACTGACTGGGAGGGTGCATATGGAGGGGGCATGTAAATGATCGGGGGACCTAACAGTAATTCGTCATTCGTTCGCTGCTTGGAGGACAACTCAGGGTAGAGCAAAGAAGGGGTCCTAACAGCGTACTGTCCTGATGTTTCGGGCTCCTGTCTTAGTTTAGTTTCCCTTCTCTCCTTTATTTCTTCTTCTAACTTTCTAGCGGCAAGGTGAGCTGCCTTTCGCAATTCCTTTTCTGCTTTTACTTCTTCCCTCTTTTTCCGTTGCGTTGCTTCTTTGCGCCACATGCCAATACTGTCAAGCATAGTAGGCGTGGTCTTATTGCTACGCAGGGCTATTTCTAGCACTTCTATCTTATGGTCGTCGAAGGATCCCATCAGTGGCCACTGACTCTCGGGGTCCTTCTTTGTATATTTATGCCATAGCTTGGTATAAGCTACGGCGACTAGTCCATATTTAGTGAACATGTTCTTATTAGGGGTGCCCTCCAGTGGAGCCGGATGGTTCACCTCTAATAAGCGGTCCGGGCAGAACCAACTACCAATCAGTGGGGAGAAGATAGGCATGACGGGTTTCAACGGGGACAAAAGTCAGCACTACCTATCTTTTCACTGCTTGCAAAGACTAGACAGAATATCTCTATTCTTCGTTATTTGTAAGCAGAGAATACCTCCAAAGAACCAATATCGAACAACTAGTGTTCGGACAATCAATCAATCAATCAATCAATGGGAGATAAAGATAGGCATGACGGGTTTCAACGGGGACAAAAGTCAGCATTACCTACCCTTCACTATTTGCAAAGACTAGACAGAATATTTCTATTCTACGTTATTTGCAAACAGAGAATATCTCAAAGAGCACTATTCTTCAAAACAATCAATGTTCGGACAATCAATCAGTGGGGAGATAAAGATAGGCACGACGGGTTTCAACGGGGACAAAAGTCTGCGTTACCTACCCTTCACTATCTGCAAAGGGAGAGAGAGAGAGTATTTCTACTCCTCCCCGTTTGTAGACAGCGAATATCTCAAAGAGAACAATCAATGAGCACAATCAATGAGCAATACTAGTATTCAAAAAGCTTCGGACAATCAATCAATTATTTCGCAATTTGTCGTGTATCACGACCTTACCCGGACCGCGTGGACAGTTTCTCGTCTTCCGCCTCCAGCGCCCGATCGTCCTCTACTCTCCGTATTTGCCGCGGCACTCCTGATGGTTCCCAGTCAGGACCGTAGATCACTCGAGAGAGGTCTGCTCGGAACCAGTGAAGTTCGGATGATCGGCTGCCAGACGAGGGTCTATTGGGCAGGAGCTCTCCCGATCGTTGCAGTCGTTCACTCTGTCGTCGGGACCTCTCCCACTGGATCCATGTGTCGCTGATGGGCCCCACGTTGGGCGCCAATTGTTAAATGGTAGCGGCAGTTTCAGTCGATAACCTTTCAAGTATTTGCCCGGCGGTAATCGCCTCTCATACCACTCGATAATTTACCAATGAAAGAGGCAGGCGCCGGAGACTGGAAGGCAGGAAACAAAGTTTTATTCCGTCGGAGCAGAACACATCAGATCAGACAGCAAGGTATCGTCACGAGGTGCTCTAACCGCATCTCTGAGACCTGGTCTCTTATACACCGGTTTATTGCTTTATTACACATAGTACATTCTTGAGATTCTCTTGATGCATGAAAGAACATCCCCTGAAGCCCCGGCTCAGATCCGATCCCACACATAGTTACAGTAGAGGTTCCCACCCTACCCGCAGTGGGAGATGGCTATCGCGCAGCAGGGAATTCCGCCAATTCCCGGGGGTGTGTGCGACCAGCCGGGTCTCAGGGGGTAGGGGCTTTGATCCACTGTAATCCCTTTGATGTGGGGTGTTTCCCTTACAGTAGGGGCAATAAACTGCATCCGCAGGGCTAGGTGATGGCCTGGGACCAGTTCGGACAATGGGGCGCAGAGGAAGGGGGTTATCAAAGGTGCGGCATGACCATGTATGGGATGTCGGTCGGATGTGGTTCCGTAGCAGGGTCGCGCTGAAGGAGAGGGTTTATGGCCCGTGTAGGAGAGAGCGGGGGTGGCCGGCGCGCGGGGGGGATGTTCGCAGCGCCAGGGGGAAGCGCTGGTGATCGAGAATGAGCGGGGAGAGAGTGGGGTGCCTAAAATGGCGGCCGTGCATTCGCTGTGCGTGGCGCTGGGGAGAGGCAAGATGGCGCAGATAATGTTCAGTTTGCAAGCTAAATTTCCACACCCCTACCTCCACAAGACACTTGCTGATCCACCGCATGCAACTGGTTGGGAACCCAAAATCACTCCGCATTCCCCCGCAACCGCCCTTATGTCGCAAACCTTCCGAAGTGGTCAGGGCTTGGAGGCCTTCCACCAGCGCACTGGCAGGTCTAATACTGCTTCCCTGAGACTCTCACCTGGTCGCACTCCATGCAGTGACTCTGTCACCGACGTGCAGCTTTGTCGCAATTACACACCTGCCTGCGGCTGGGAGGGATCCATCATACAACCTACTATTGTGCAACCTTGCCGTGACATCTAGGCCGTTTTTCGACCCTCTGGCTACCTTCCGGACTGATCACGCGTCGGCGTTGCGCACTCCCTCTTGCGGCCTGGCAGGCTCCGCCATACCCTCCTTCTGTTGTGCAACTTCACTGCGACCCTGCGGCTGTTTTTCGATCTGCCGGTCACCGATCAAACTGACCGCACGGCAATACTGCGCATTCTCTTGGGCCTTGTGGATACAATTTCTCACTACTCTTCCCCACCGCCTTGAAGTGTGAAGTGGCGCTATGGGGAAGCCCGACAACCGGCAGCCCAGACTGACATTTATGGCCAAGAAAGTTGCGACACGTTCGAACTCTGCGGATTCTGAGCCCCCTGATATGGGTCAAACTCAGCCATCCTCCCAACCCCCTGGGGACGACGTCAAGTCGCTCTTTTTGGCTGTCCAGCACAGTCTATCGGATTTATCGGGGAAAATGGACACCGTGAATAACTGTCTCGACTACCTTGTGCACAAAGTTGACAAGCACGACGAACAGATCAAGGAAGCCGAACGCCGCATCTCCGGGACCGAAGATACCACCTCTCAGCTGCAGAATCAAGTCACGCAAATGGACAAACTCTTGATAATCATCGCGGCCAAAAATGAGGACATTGAAGCCCGCAGGCGCCGCAATAACATCCATCTTATAGGCATACCGGAGAGTACCATCACAGGACGCATGGAGGACTACGTTGAGCGCCTCCTAAAAGGATCACTAGGTGCAACCTCCTTCTCGCCTCATCTTGTTGTGGAGCGTGCGCACCGCTCCCCGGGGCCGCGTCCTCCGCCGGGAGCCACCTCAAGGCCCATTATTGTCAGACTTCTTAATTACCGAGATCGGGACATTGCACTACAAAAAGCCCGTGAACTGAAGCCGCTGCAATACAAAGGCAATACTTTCTCCATTTACCCGGACTTCACCCTTGCAGTCCAGGAGGCATACAGGAAATTCCTCCCTGTCAAGCAGAAACTCCGCACTGCCCATATAGAATACTCCCTTCTATACCCCACGAAGCTCTGGATTACCCATGAAGACAAAAGCATAATCTGCACTACTCCGCAACAGGTCGACGACTTCTTAAAAACTGTTCAGAGAAGATCGCCACGTTGAGACCACGTTTCTAGATCTCCCTCGCCATCCAGAAGCTAAGTGGCAACGGAACCGCACATAAAGGACTGCTCACGGCTCCCCCTCCTCCTGGGTCCCCCAGTTGAACACGCTGCTGCAGAATGTGATGCAGACTCCCAGTGGTGGGGTTCTTCCTTTTCTGTGGATCCTTCGCCGATATGCTGCTGTGGGGACCCGTTACTACTGATGACTGGCCATGAACAGATAAGTGTCCCAGTAGCTTTAAACATTGTATATGTTTTTTGTTGCATATCAAGAACTGTATTCCTATATAACTAGTAGATTTGATTGATACATCACTGAGCACCCCTCCCCCCCCATATCGCTCAGTCCCTCTGGGTGATCCACCGCTCAGGGGACTGATTAGCAGTAGAATCGGGACATGGGAAGGGTCTAGTGCCCGCTTGGCGCCCCCCCCCCCCCCTTATGGGAGCCCTCCTAGTTTTACACTTTTTGTATTGTTGTTTGTTGGGCCTCCTGGCTCTTCTTTCGGCCTTACCAGGCTCAGGGACAATGGTTGACGCATTGGGTATCGTTGGGTGGGCAGCTGTATACCGGCACGGTTGGGGTGCTGTTGTGGGAGGGGGTGGTATCACAGGTCGGCATGTGTTCTGATGTCGGCTCAATAGGTTTTTCCTCTTGCTGGAGGGTGGGATGGGTTGGGAATGTTTTTTATTGTTCTGTCATATGCATGGTAAATGTCGCTATACATGCCCGATATTATTTGAGAGGCCACATTACACTTCAAAGACAACATATACACCAGTTACACCACCCCTTTCTACTATGACAGTACAAGCTAATCGCCTATGCATCAAACTGCTTACGTGGAATGTCAGGGGACTTCGGGATCCCCGAAAAAGGAGGCAAATCTTAGCTTACCTAGACAGACACCAAGTACACATTGCCTTGCTCCAAGAGACACATAAGGACCCCCACCGGTCTTCGTGCTTTGGTTGTAAGTGGGCCTCTGCATGCACGTTTTCCTCCTACTCGACGTACTCACGAGGTACACTCATACTCGTATAAAAAAAACACACCATTTGTGTTGGGTGGCACATACAATGACGCATCCGGCCGGAGCTGCATAATGTGGGGCAATTTGGGCACACAATCGGTCACCCTGGTCTGCAGTTATGGACCCAATCAGGATGACCCCGACTATTTCACCTCTCTCTGGGGACGCATTCTGAAAATAGGCTCAGCGCATGTCCTGTGGGGGGGAGATTTTAACACTACCCTGCACCCAACCATTGATCGGTCTAACCCCTTACCGCACCATTACACTAACGGGCGTGAAGCCCTCTCCGAGATCATTGCAGAGCACGGCCTGGTGGATGCATGGCGCTACTCGCACCCCGCTGACAGGGAGGGCACCTTCTACACAGCGGGCAATGCCACATGGTCTCGTTTGGACTACTGGCTCTGCTCGCGCGGAGTGACTCTCTGGATCCACTCTGTCGACCACTTGGCTCGGACCTACTCTGATCATGCGCCTGTTTGTCTTGAAATAATCCCCCCCAACTCTATAGGCGTTCCGCGGTGCTGGCGCCTGGTCCCCAAGGCACTGTTAGACACGGTGTTTCAAGCCGAATTAGGGGACGAAATAACGGATTTCTTTAGCAGAAATAATGGGTCTGTGGATCATGTGGGCACCCTGTGGGAGGCCTTTAAGGTCACTATTTGAGGCATAGGGATGTCCAAGAGTTTTGGAGTACTCCGTGACAATAGAAGAAACTTGTCTCGACTGGAGAGCGAGATTAAGCAGCTAGAAGTGTGGAACACTTCTTCCGGCACCCACCGTGCTGCACTCCGTGAAACTTACTACATGGCCACTGCGGACCGCGAAGTTAAGTTCAGAGGCAAATATTTAATTGCCTGCCGCTATGGGGAGGGTGAAAGACCAGGAAGTGCCTTATCAAATTATATTAAACAACCGCGTTTCTCCAATTACGTGCTTGATGTGATTGATGATGCGTCATAGGGATAGTCACGACATACTGCATACATTCACCACTTATTACACAAATCTGTATAGGTCACAGCGCGCATCCCCCCCAGACTTTGCCCCCTTCTTTGGTGACATAACTCTCGGATGGCTAGGCGACTCACAACGCAAATACTTAGACGCGCCATTTGAAGATGACGAGCTGCGGGAAGCCAAAATGCAGATGAGATCTCGCAAAGCTCCAGGCTCTGATGGCCTACCCATTGATTTTTATAAATCCTACATTAATCAGCTCCTCCCAGTATTGAAAGAGGTATGTTTTGAAGCCCAGGAGACACGGATCCTTCCCGCCTCGATGAGAGAGGCCCTCATCACGTCATTATTAAAGCCAGGCAAACCCGCAGACTGTTGTGAGTCTTACAGACCCCTTTCTCTCATAAACACGGATACTAAGATACTTGCTAAACTACTGGCGAATAACCGGAGCCTCCTACTGGACAAATTAGTCCTTCCAGACCAGGCGGGATTCATTCCAGGGAGGGCGACATCCCACAACCTTAGAACACTCTTCTCCATCTTGCAAACAGTAGATCCAAAATCGGCGCTGGTGGCGGTGTTTCTAGACGCCTCCAAAGCTTTTGAGTCAGTGGAATGGGACTACCTCTTCGCTGTCTTACAAAACATGGGACTCTCTATTGGCTTCTTGTCTTGGGTCCGCTTACTATATACCTCACCGACAGCGAGGGTGTTAATCAACTGACACACCTCACCCTCTTTCTCCCTTTCCCGTGGCACTCATCAGGGATGTCCACTCTCCCCTATCCTCTTTGCCCTGGTAATGGAACCACTGGCAGCCAAGATCAGGCAACACTATAATCATGTAGGCCTACGCTGCCTTCTCCGCCCCATTCTCATCTCCCTATACGGGGATGATGTCACTCTCTATATTAAAGACCCTCACCTAAATTTAAATCCACTTATGTGAGAATTTGTCAAATTCGGTGGCCAATCAGGTATTAATATTAACTGGGCTAAATCACAAATATTTCCATTGACCAGCTCTGCCACCCCCTTTGAAACAGACTATCCCATTGTGTGGTGTGAGGACGAGGTTAAATACCTGGGGATTCGTGTCACAGCCGATCGAGATGAACTTATGCGTCTCAATTACGGATGTGCAGTGGAGCATGTCATCGGCTGCATCAATCGTTGGGTTGCGCTGCCCTTAACCATGGCAGGTCGTATATCCCTCATAAAAATGGTTATTCTTCCCAAATTCTTATATTTATTCCTCAACATTCCTTACGATCCCGGCCGACACTTCTTCACTACCCCCAGATCAGAACTGATCAGACCGGTGTGGGGCGGTAAGCAGCCACGTATTCAGTGGGACACACTGGTGCGGCCTTATGCGCACCGAGGCTTTGATATCCTAAACTTCGAATTATACTATGTGAGTGCTCAAGCACACTTAGCTCACTTCTGGTTCCATGCCCCTCGCTACATCCCGCATGTCGCTACTGAGCATTGGCTCGCTGACCCAATCCTGCTGGATGGTGTCTTACTCTCTAACGTTGAACCTCGGGGCGCACCCCCACCTCTGTTGACTGCACGATGAAGGCCTGGTTTCGCATCTTGGGGTGCACGCCCGGCCCCTGCCTCCATTCTCCCCTGCTACCACTCACCTATCACCCAGGGGTGGCATTACTGCAGGAAGGTATATTTAAGAAGATGGCTCGGACACTAAACATTCAGTGCTGGGGAGACCTATATGCTGGAGGCAAATTCTGCACTCTCCAACAACTGTGTCAGTACCCCCCACCATGAACCATGGACACCTTTTTATATGCTCGACTTCGACACGGCATCCAGGCTTGCCACCCCCCATATCCCTCTGAACCGAGTGCCCTAGCTCCTCTGCACCTTATTTTGCACACCACTTCCGCGTCACACTTGGTGTCTACACTCTATCATACCTTGTACGTTGATCATGCCTACCTGCCATGCACAGCCATGCCGGGTGGGCGATGGAGCTGGGTAAGGACCTCACCGACGAACAATGGACGTTCTGCTGCAAACAGACGGAGCAAGTCTCCTCCAATGGCAGACTCCGTATCATCCACTATAGATTCCTCCACCGCAGCTATTACACCCCGGTCAGGCTCCACAATTTTGGGCTACGGGACACAGACAGGTGCGACATTTGTAAGGCAGAACATGCAGATTTTCTACACCTGGCATGGGGATGTCCTGGGATGCTCCTCTATTGGCGCCAAGTCCTCACAGCCCTGGACTCTATGACCTCTGTACCCATCTCCAGATCACCACTTATTATCCTTCTGGGATAAACTGAACACATTCCTGTCGCATATCGGAAATTTGTGTCTTTTTGTCTAGTTTTGGCTAAGCGGCGAGTGGCCTGTAGATGGGGCCGTGGCCGTGCACCCAAGTTTAAGGAAGGGCTGGGTGACATGATCCTTTGGCAAGATCAACTCTGTATATATGCTGAACTCCTCCCCCACTCCCCCACTCCTCTCGCCCTCGTGATATCTGGGGCCCACCACGGACATATCTACTGGAACACCCTTTCGAGGCTACAGGGGGGTCATGAGATTTACGCGCTTTGTACTTTGGCGCATGGTATACCCCCTCTGGAGAGGGCTCTGCTAGGTGTCCCCCCTCCCTCTCCTGTCCTTGGTGCCCCGAAGCAGATCCCCCCTTAGTTTCCTGAGCAACTGTACACACTATCCCCCCATTTTTTCGTTTTTGTATGTCTTCATATCACTCGCTGGCCATGTATATTGCCTTCATTGTTGTCTGCCATTTGCTATTGCTGTAGCAGTGGTTTATTTGATTATGTTCCTTGGTATAGCTCAACATACGGCTGCGTTATATTAATGTAACTGCTGATATATTGTTCTTATGTCATTGACGGAATTTCAATAAACAAAAAACAAACAAAAGAAAAAAAACCTCATGCGAGTTGCGGCGCCATTGGCTCTTTGTACAAAGTAACCTCCCCAAGCACGAGAGCGGGAAGAGCACATTTATGGGCGGGGTTTTTTTTTTTTAAAGTGCACAACGATGGGCCACGTTCTTTACTGTCTGCAGGCATTTGTCCCTTCAGCTAGTGTGCACATGCAGGGAAGATGCCTTGTAGGAGGGCCGTGCAGACTGCTGAGCTGTGTGTGTCCGGGCACTCGTGCAGGCTTTGCTTTGCTTGCCTCGGTTTAATGCTTCATTAAAGTGCCTCTACAGACCAGGAGCTACAGCCCAAGTACTGAGGAGGCACACAGAGGGAGTGTTAAATTGCTGGCTTGCACTGCCCTAATCTGTCCTCATCGTTTTAACCATTTATTCCACAAACCGTGAACATAATAGTGTGAAACCTAGCAATGATTGTGAGCAACATCAGAAACCAGATGTTCACATTTCACAGAGTCTGAATGTCTTTATTTAGCTGAGGCATGTCCTGCCAAGGGCCAGATAATAATGCGCACACTGCTGACGGAAACACGTTTCTGGTGGTTCGCTGCCGCAGTCAACAGACAGTGCTCATTTCAGAGGTAGGGACAGCCTTTTCACCCCCCAGTCTGAGGCTGTGTGCATTTTAAACCACAAACATGTCACAACCTTTTTCTAGCTAAAGCTGACAGTCTATGTGCGTAAGATTTAAAACTCACTGGTAGTTTGAATAAGTACATCGGCTTTCAGAGTATAGACAAGCTGCTCCCACTGTTCTTGAAACGGGTATGCAATGAATATGCAAGTGGAAGTTATCCATCATGTAACTATTTAAGCTGTTCAATATTGCTCTTCCCAAAATGTCAGTTATGTTGTGGGTTTATGATAAAGACCACCGCCATGAATGTGCCTGCATAATGAATGTGGAGACACTGACCTTCAGCCTGAAACCTCCTTGGTTCCACTGGTGCAACTTACTTTGCACACTCTGTGAAATTCGAAGATGACTTTTACGCCCCATCTCTTTGAAAAGTCACCAGCCGCTACTGATTCATCCTGAAAATTTCCATTAAAGAGTTTAGGTGAAATGCTTTCTCAGTGATGGTATTCTACCAAATCGTTTTTCTATGAAATCACATACAACACTGAAAACCTGGTCGTAAGTGCCCAATTTAATAAAGGGGGAGTTAAATCCTAATGTGAGTTGGTGCAAACATTGGCACAAATAACATTTTCTCCAGTTGTTGCAGAATTGTATACTTCTGTGAGTGTTCCTTTCTTCGATGCATTTGCTCCTAATTGAAGAAACATGTGTTGCCATACAGCAGTGCTTCCCAAACTATATAGAACCATGGCCCACCTTTAGTACAACAAACTTTCGTGACCTGACTACCTTTAATGGACATGAGGTAGGCGGGGTTTTAAATGTAACTAAAGCATCGTGTGGTACCGCATTGTTATTTGCAGAAAGCACATTTTCCCTTGTAATG
Source organism: Triturus cristatus (assembly GCF_964204655.1). Lineage (NCBI taxonomy): Eukaryota > Metazoa > Chordata > Amphibia > Caudata > Salamandridae > Triturus > Triturus cristatus. The sequence continues at coordinate 154,025,830 of NC_140587.1, read as the reverse complement.
AGCTCTAAATTTGCACAGACATATAGGGGCCTATTAGGATGGCGGGTGGACTCACGTCCGCCCACCACCCTAGCGGTGCTGGGACCGGCTGCGAGTGGTGTGGTGGTTCCGCACCGGCAATTAGGATGCCACCACCACTGTGGCATCCCGCATACTTTCCATTGTGGCAGGCGGTGCTGGAAGCAGCACCCGCCACAATGCAATATATTCATGTTGCGCATTTGCATGCACAACGTGGCAGGCATCGTGCGGTGCCTGCCACCTTGTGCATGCAAACGCAGGGGGGTACTATAGGTACCCCCCATGTTCACCCCCTATCCCCCCAGCACCCTGGGGGCCCACAAAGAAAAAAAACGCATGCCTTTACATGGCGGAGTCTCCACCATGGAAAGGCACTTCTCCGCCATTATAGTAATATGGATGCCACCATATTGCTGTGCTTTTCTGCCCGGGTGGCAATTGGGCGGTTTGCAGCCGGTCTTCCCGTCCGCCGGGGTCCCCCCCGCCATCGTAATGTGGTGGGGGGGGGGAATTATGTGGGCTGTGACTTTTGGCGGGCGGATCGCCCCCTTAGTTTTATAGATAAAACTATGTTTCACACGTGGAAATCGGGCTTCTGTGAATATTTATTATTTGCGTAAAGTGTCTTGATTTGTTCTGATCATATTAAAATCTTGGTTTCTGTCATGCTTCAGAATTAGAAACAAAATGTGCTTTCTTTTTCTTTCCTAAGTCCTGAATGGGTACAGTTCATTTACACCTATTTCCATCTTGTTGCTTATTAGGATAAAATGACATACTCCACACTTCATGTGCCCCAGCCTCACTGTCACATAATTCACTTTATTTTTCTTTCACTGGCTGCAAAAGTGAGAGGCTTAAACTCCAGTCTCTATTTTAAAAATAAGCAGCAAATGTGACATGATAAACACAGAATTTAAAGGCAACTTTATCTATTGCTCAGACTTTGGCAACCCACCAACAATTGGCTTGTGAGACCCCCAGTATGGGAAACACTGCTATACAGGATAAAGTGATGCTTATCTTCACAAAGTCCCAAATGATAAGATTCCATTAATTGTTGATACAGACATCAGCTACAGGCTCATTGCATTGATGTCCTATTATAGTATTAATGCACGTTGTGGAGGGCATTATCGTTGGATTATTGCCAGGCAAGGAGGACAGGCACTAAGAGCAGTATGGGTTTTAAAAAACTCCTGCTGAGAATTCTGCCTAAACAAATGTAAACAAACTGTGTGCTATTACCTTATGTCCTGACCAAGCAATGCCGTTTGATAGGAAGTGTAGCAGGCTTTATAAGGAGCGCCTTGAGATACGTTAACAAACAGTAGTGAACTCACAAAAATATTCGTACATACAGGCAGATCCACCTCCACCTATTTCCAGAATGCAGCATATTTGGGAGCAAGTGATTATTCCAGGCAGCATGGGCACGTCAATATTTATGCAGGTAGATTTTTGGGGGATTGTCTTTATGTTCGCAGTAAGCCCCTTTTTCGAATTCTTCTATTCAACATAATTTTTGATTATTTTCATGGCATCCAGCAGTGGTATTAAATTGTTCGCCCTGCCTCTCCACAGACTCACTCTCAAAAGAAATGTATCCAGTTAAATGCCTTTTCTTTCAAAGCCCTCAAGATGGGTCAATCTGAGCTTGTTAAAAAATTCATAATCGATTCCCAAAACTATTCCACTAATATTTATTCCAGTCAAATTTCTTCATCTTTTTTCAACCTATGAATGATATGGAAATCCCTCCCAATCCTTTGATTTCAGTGTTGAATAGTGACCCTTAATTTAAAAAATATATATATTTTAGTTAATGTCTATAAATTAATACATTTGCACTACAAGGAATTCATAAAGATACCATATGGTTATTCCTTATTTCTCTGAAGGGAAATCGATATCATTTGAAATATATCTATATGTTCATGGGCTACTTCTTTTATTATTATTTTTTATTGTCTTTATTTGTGTGGTCCTTGGTTTCAGATGCTACCTCTGTGCAGGTGAAGGAACCTACCATGTAACTATCTCTCTGCCTTTACCATCTCCAACTTCTAACTTTGTGCATTGCTGGGCACAAGAAATGCTGATGTTTGTGTTATGATTAACAGGTGATGAGGAAGCAAAGGAAGTCACCCATGACACATTGCTATGCAGTGAAAACTCATTAGCAAGGCAATGCATACATTGCACAACAGCATTACCACCCACTCCTCCAGAATCCAATCATCAATTGACACTTGCATCGTCAGGTGTGTAGGTGCTGTGCTGGTGTACTGTACACACTGACTTATTGAAGAGTATTCACTGCAAATAAATTGGACATGTGTGACTTTGAAACCTTTCCAAGAGTTTCTAAGATCTGTGCTCTTGAGGCTAACTCATGCTCCGGCGCATTAGCTTTCATTTAGACAACACAATAATCCATTTTTTGAATTCAAATGGAAATTAATTAATTTAAGCCATAAACAAATTTAAAAAAATCACAAACAATATAGCACAATTTACAAACAGGTGCTAAAATATAGTGGTTTTCCTACAAATTGAAGGAACAAATTACACAAAATGTGCAAATAAATCTCATAATCTAGATGTCCCAAACTAAGTGCAAAGTTTTAACATACATATATACATTTATATTGTGAGCAGTAAATACAACAGTGGCAACATACCTGAAGCCCATATATTGCACAAACAGCGGTATAAATGTATTCCGGCTTAAAGCTGCAAGTTCAGCATAAGGAGTTCATCCCCATAAAATGTATAAAGAAAGCCGCCATATTAAAGCTAACTCTGACACTTTTGTCTTTTTCCATAAACTTATTGCATGATGTGAGAAATTGGGTTGTTGGTTGAGTGGTGTGAAGCCCTACTCAAGTAATAGCCACAATCCTAGTCAGAATGGACCACAGTAAGTCACTAAATTAACCTGTGCTTAAATCTCTGGTAGCTAAGCACAAAATCAGTCAGGCTTGGCTTAGAGGCAATGTGTAAAGTATTTATGCAGTGCTTAAGCAGTAATGAAGTGAAAACACAACACAAAATAAATTCCCTCAGTAGAATCGAAGTTCTGAATTTTTAAAGTGGGAAATAGTGCCTAAAACATCAAAGCGCCAACTGCGGATATCTAGTCGTGCGAGACCGGGGCAAAGTTGAAAGTTATGACCCACCGCGATAGAGCGGGGTTCTGATTCACAAAGTTAATTGGGCCTGGTCTCAGCCTACCTTTGGTCTTAGAAGAAATTTTGGAACAAAATGTCTGAGATTGTAAAGTTCAATGGTTCAAGACAGCTTGATGTGTCCGAGGAGGAGGCGTAGTTTTCGGTGAGCCATTGGACGAAGGTGAGGTGAAGATTCTTAAGTTTGGACTTAGTCTTTTTTTAGGAAGTCCAAAATCTCCAGGGGAATGAATGCTGCAGGCTGTAGCGAGCGACGGCTCCACAAGGCCGGTTACCCCTTCAGCGAGGAGCCGCTGAACAGGATTTGCTGCTGCAGAGAAGAACATAGCGGGAGCTGCCGCAAAGTCAGGCCAACCATTGGTGCATCTTGGGCGGATCGCCGAGCAGGTAGGTCTCTGTCTCCTCTCAGTTCTCTGAGCACTTTTTGGCCAAAAATGTTCTAAGTCCCAAGTTTTGGTTTTGGGCTATCTGAGCACCTTTACTGCCATTTCCAAGGGTTTAAGACTGGAGAGGTAACTTGGAGGGTCAGGACTCACTCAGCCTGGGTCCAGGTGAGTGTTCAAGATGAGTGTATGGAGGGAGTGAATGTGTAAGAGTGTGATTATGTCATACTGATGGTTACCTTAGGAGGGAGTGAATAAGTACGAGTGATACGGATGGCTACGTTAAGAGGGGAAGGAATGATTATGAGTGTGATCGTCATACTGATGGTTACGTTAGGAGGGAGTGAATAAGTACGAGTGATACGGATGGCTACGTTAAGAGGGGAAGGAATGATTATGAGTGTGATTGTCATACAGATGGCTACGTTAGGAGGGAGTGTATGAGTGTGAGTATGTTATACTTAGGGCTATGTTAGGAGGGAGTGAATGAGTACGAGTGTGATCATGCTATGTTAGGAGGGAGTGAATGAGTATAGGCGTGATTGTCACACCGATGGCTACTTTAGGAGTGAGTGAATGAGTATGAGTGTGATTTGTCGTGTGGGGTTTGCATATGGTCTGCTGATCAGGTGCTGGGGTTGTACTGCACGTGTGCTCTCTGACTGCCGGGCTTCGGTCGCTTCTGAAGATGTCTTAGGGTTGATGGGATCTCTGCTTGGGTGCTTGATCCTCACAGGGTGGGGGCCGCCTGCGTATGCGGAGGGTGTAGCATGGATGAGAGTGCGCATGACGATAAGGAGGACACGTTGATTGTCCTGGTGGTGGGCTAAGGGGGGTGTGGTGGATGCAATCCTGGCTTTGACTGGTTCCATATATGCTCTGTGTGTGTAAGAAAGAGCCTTTTCTTTGTTTTCAGGGGCTTGAGATGGGGAGAGTGAATTGCCTCCTCTCCTCTGCTCCCCGGTCAGGCTCGAGAAGGGTCCGGTCTGGCTCGGTCTAGTCTTTTTTGTCCGGTTCTCTCTGTAAGAGAGCGGCTGGGCTCTTCCATGAGCTACTGGCAGGCAGGACCGCTAAGTGACCAGTCGGTGAGGTTAGTGGCTTATGGCATGTCTGCCTCTGAGAAAACGGATATTTGTTACTCTTTCCACCAGCCTAGGAGTCCAGGTCCCTACACTGTGGAACCCCTCCAGCCCTCAGCGTGGAGCTGCAGCCAGCTGCCTTCAATTCAGGGAACTCTTGAGAACCAGACTTTCGTAGGGCTTTCAACTAGAACCATCTCTCTGGGCTAGTGACTGGAAAACGCCGAAATTACGGCTCTCCCTTTCATCCGGATTCGCTCTAATCCCTCCTTAACAAATGAATGCCTTTCCAGTGCTGTGAAGCAACCAGCGTGCCATGTCAGCGCTTAACACTGCTCTGTATAAATAAAGTACATAGTAAAGCAGCATTGCGTTCCACACCTGCCCTGGGATCGCCCGGTGGTGCAGTCGTACCAACACTGCCCTGCTGCTCTTTGCCAGCAGTCATCTGCTGAAGCCAATATGTACCCAGCTGATGGCGCTAGCCTGAGGCGGGGCCTCCAGGCGCTAGCACCTGGAGAATTGGATAATAACTCTGCTCATTTACTTTATGGCTCTTGAAAACTATATCAATTTGATGCTGGGGGATTTCATCTAAAGCCCTCTCTCTCCCTTTCCCTGAGATAGCGTATGATGGATGAGAAGAGGCAAAAGCGGCGTGTCTGCAGGTTCGGAAGGACCCACCGGGCCTCGGGGGGGAGTCCCGGGGGAGCGCACACCTGTGATTAAGGAACTTCGCCGCCACCATAGGCGCGAGGGCTGCTCGGCGGACTCAGCTGAGGCGGCAGCTTTCTGGCAGAAGAGGCCAGAAGGGATCTGGGAGGCAGGCACGTTTTAAACGCTTCAGCTGAAAACAAAAGTTGAGTCTCCAGTTTTCTGCACCAAGAGCGGATTCCTGCAGAGCGTCATTAACACGGCGCCTGTATGATGGCGAGAACGACGCGCGGGGAGGCGCTCTGTGGGTGCCCCGGCCGAGTGGCTGACGTTCATGACTAGAGAGCACGTTTTTTCCTGCTGAAATTAAATATTACAGTTCGTTAGTTTTTATTCAATGTATTTAGATTTTTCAACATTTCGAAAAAGCTATATATGCTGAAGGCAGTGATGAGCTGGGGTTAATGACCAGAGATCGCGTTTTTCCTTCTGAAATGTAATACTACATTTTGTTAGTTTTAATTCAATGTATTTTTATTCTTCAACATTGCTAAAACGCTATATATCCTAAAGGTAGTGATGAGCACCCTGTATGAAATGAGTTAGGCACACTAACAACAAATCATGTGCTGTACAATAAATAAGAAACAATATACATTGTTGAAATACAAGAATAACATTAAAATATAGAAAGATAAACCCACAATAAATGCATTTTATTTAGATATTTTCATGTGCTAACATTTCTGTAGATCTAGCCGAAAGGCAACGACGAGCAACAACAAAGTAAAGAGTTAAAACAGTAAATACATGTTAGGTACAGTCATAAAAGATCCATAATCCGAATACAATATAATTTTTTAAAATTAAAATAGAATATAACTTAAAACTAAAGAGCAAGCATTTCCAACGTAGATGACACTCCGGCACAAACGTGGACAAATTGAATATATTAAAACTGAAAGTCTTGCAGGTAGAGACACTAGCTTCAGTTTACTGATGAGAGGAAGAAAGGCTGTCTACTACAGTATTGTGTGGAGAAATCTGATTTTTCGAAATTGTGTTCTCTTGAAATTAGCAACATAGAAGCTTAGCATAAATGTATACCTTGTGTACAATGGAGCTGCCTCGCCATGGGGGGTTTCTGGCAGATGAGCAGGCTGTTGACGCAACCGGTTTACGAAGACCAGTATATTTAAAAACTAAGAGAGGGGCCAGCGGGTAAGATCAGAACCGGAGCCGGTGAGCGGGCGGAGGGCGCTGCTCAGTTCCCTGCCCTGCAGCTCAGTCTCACTGCCTCCGTTGCCACATTAGGGCGCATGTTTTGAATCCCGGCTTCAGCATGTGTGCTCTTTGCGTTAAACTGTGTGTTTTGGGTTCAAATCCTCCTCACATCTGTGGCTCCGACTTTCAGCACGGGCATTTTTTTCTTCCAGAAACACCCTTGAAATATCACGTGTGCTCGCCTACTGAACATGACGATTTTAGCCACGGGATTTTGTTTTTTGTAAACCTTTTTATTGTGTACATGTCAAAAATAACCGACACGTAAGATATTGCATATTCGAACAGCCCCCGGTTGCTGTGGAATGCAAGGACGCGGGATTATGAGTGGATTTACCACATTCTGAGGCCAAAACCGCAGGTTAAGTTCTGCTTCTAGAGAACAAGATGATTATTAAACACAGAAACAATTAACAAACCCGCCCAGGCCGGAATCCCCCCTGAAAGGTCCCTCCACCCAAGAGCAGGTGGTAATGACAGTGCGCTTGAAGAATGGACGTGTATGTTATATTCTGGAGTTCAGGGGCTTCAGAGTTTTCATTTAGTTTATTTCTCAATTATTTAAAATCATTGCAAAAAAATTCAAGCAACAAAATCACTCCATACATAATCTTAGCCAGGGCTTAATTTGTTAAAATAAAAGTGCCAGGGCTCTCATAAGGAGGCCACTGCAGCTTGCACCACACATTGCACCTGCCATGCTGCCAACTACAGTAACAACACAACTACTAACCATCACACTCCTCAAAGGGTGACAATTCAGACTATTCCATGCCCCCCAAACTATAAGAATATCTTTGGTGGCAGGTATTAGTCATTTTTAATGTATATTTCAATAATAACCATGCCATATGTCCCAGTGTTGACAACTATGTGCCGGTGCCGAGCATCAGAAACCACCGGCTCAAATTAAGCACTGATCTTAACATCCAAAATTCCTCGTCCTTGTTAAAGTGTTAGCTGGGTGGTCTTGTGGAGCTCGGCCAGAAAAATTTGTCCAATCTGGCCACATGGTTTTAAAAAGTAATACCAACGAGTGCCCAAAAACACATCGGAGTCCGCTGGATTTTGAAACTTTACATGGATGGCATTGTCTTACAGATGGATGATTTTACTATAGGTGTGAATAGCTCCCAATAGCTTGATTTACACATACCTTACAAATGTAAGCCCATCAGGCGCGAAAACTTTAAATGTCCCTTTTTCGTCTACGGAGAAAATGGGCTCCCAGAATTTACTTAGTAGAAAGTATCCTGGGCCAATACCACCCAACTAGCAAAGTCTTGAGCCCGATTCCGAAAGAGTGGTTTACAAGTAAGTGCAACTTGCTCTTGTAGGACTCCTGGCGTACGGATGAATTGAAGGAGTAGGGCTGGAGTACTCCTAGCTTTAGTCTGGAATGCAGGAGTACACAAGATACAGCATCATCGTTGTGAATTGGTCCCATGGTGTTTTGGAGTAGTAGACGTATGTATATCCCTCGCTCTCTCACAAACTCATCGCTGTCGGTGCTACATGTAGACAGATGGTGGCCTCTACACGGGCTAAGCTGCTTCTTATGCAGCGGTGAGTGATAGGCCTATGACTGGTCCCCTGGGAAGTGCCAAAAAAGTGCTACAATGCCATTTAATGCACAAGCCATGGTTTTAAGAGATTTCCTCACAACGTTTTCTATTAATGACCGCATGAATCTATTTTGCATTTTTGACCAAGGATGTTCTACCTATGGTCGAGTTCCTGGTGGAAGAGGGGACCTTGGAGCCTGTGTGTTTGCTCCTTATATAATACTGTATATGTTTATTTTCAGATTGTGGATCAGTTTCAGAGGGAAAATGTGCTACAGGATGTATATTTCAACCGTAATGGTAGCGCACTGTCCATAGGAACATCTCTAGTGGTAATGTATCTGTAAGCCATCATTTACACAGCAGTGAGTAATAAATCATTTTAGTGAGGCCCTAAATCATGATATTATTCTCTGAGGCAGTTTTTCAAATCTTAGGTGTACATAGCATACACGATTAACTAAAATTTCATATCAGAAATTGCACAGCTTCGTTTTTTTTAATAACAAGTATTGCACATTTCCAAAAACTGTTCATTAAATTTCTTCTGTAACAACGCCCCTGGAGGAATTTTTTGCGACAGGTTTGTTCCCAAATATCACATGTATCATGGACTGTGAGAATTCATCAAAACGTTTTTTTCAAAAGGGCTTTTTATAAGGTAATTAAAAATAGATGCAAGCTATAGTTGAAATAGTATGATAGATAAAATACTATTCACGAATTTTATGAGTAGTTTTGAGGTCAAGCATTCTCTAAAATAATTTCTTGAAAGTCTGCTTCCTATTATCCTGTAAAAAAAAAATCAAACCTCTGTTTGACATTCCTCTAAATAGTTGTTTTCATCTCAAATGTTTGATGACTTTGTGTTTATCCCAACTCTGATTAGATATGTTTGAAAGCTTTCTTCTTTAACAGCGTTGGAGGTTGTTTTTAATTGTACTTTTTTTAGATTATAATTTTTTGCCACAGATTTTTTCCCCTTCTTATATTTCTTTAAATACCTTTTGACACGTGTACTTTCTTTCGATTTCTTCTCATGCTTTATTATTGGAAGGCTTACATTTTCATGTGGAGATTTTCCATTTGTACATTTCTTGAGTCATGTCTATGTTGAAGAGATATAAAACCGCAGACGAGCTTCAGAATACTTTGCCAGTCAACAGCAGGAATAATGCGATACATTTATACTGATCCGAGAGGTTACATTATCGGCAACAACGTGCTTCATAAGTGAGCCCAGTAGACACAAAATATAAATCAGCCAAAAGAAAGACTAGAGTACTTTTGACTAAAGATTCTGAAAATATCATAACCATCGCCCCCATTTTGGAGGGGTGTGTGGAGGTAGGTGATAAGCAGGGCCACTGGAATTACGCAGCAAGAAAGGGTCAAATTATGCAGCAAGGTTGCGTAAATTGTGTGGCAAGAAAAGGCAAATTATGCAGCATAATGCGGCACATTTCATAATAGTGTTACTTCATTATTTCTTCATTTTTAAACTTGGGAACACTGTATGGGCATTGACTGCACCTCATTAGTACCAGTCTGACACCCAAATATAGCAATAGGCAACAGGAAGGTGACCAGTCCAGCTTTGCAAAGGGCATTCCACTGTGTGGCAACACGTGTTGCTACATTGTTAGTAACTTTTGACCTGTTTGAGCTAGAAACTAATTTTCTTGATTGTTAAAATCCGCAGATTATACTCCATATGATGGACTATGTGGCAAATGAGGCAAATCTGTAATTATGCGAAAATAGCCGCAGCCGCTCAATCGCTTAAATCCAGTGGCCCGGGTGATAAGATTCATTTGACGTTACAATGAGATCTCAGCAAATAAAGGAGCACAAGAGGAAAAGCGAGTGTCTGACTTGTGTAGTATTTCAGCGTGATACGTTCGAGGCAACGAATCTTTAAAATTAGTGTGGTGCTCTGTGAGAATGGATCCTAGAAACCAGAACGTAATGCTAATTACATTGGAATATCACACTAATATTTTTTTTATTTTTTGACAGTACATCTAGTCATAATTGACAGTGCATAGAGTTATAGCTGAAAGAGATATACCCAGATTCAAACAACTATTTTGGGCCAAGCAGCAAAGACAGGAGCTTAGGTGCTCAGTGTCCTAGATCAGGAACGCAGCCACTAGACCAGTGCGCCTACCTTGAACGGGTAATGACTTAGGCACTCAGTCACATGTCCCTTCCAAGGTTAGTGACTTAGGGCCTTCATTAGAGCTTGTTGCCCGTCAAAACGTGGCAAATGTCCCACCCATCACCCTGAGAACGCCATTGACTATAATGAGCTTGTAATACAGCAGACGGGACATCCACCATGCTGTCGATGGAACACTCTGTCCGCAAACTCTACATAAGGCCCTAAGTTATTAGACCACTTAGCCTCATGAACAAATTTAGGATCGGGCAGTGTTTCAAGTCTTCATTTTTTAACAAGAAGTCCGATTCTTAGCTTCTCATCCTGGCGGCGCACCCGACAGTGAACAATCAGGAATACGTGGATATTCTTGGCCATCTGCAGGTAGAAATTGTAGGCATTTCCATGGATTTATCAGTTCGGAGGGAGGTTGTTATATAACCATTGTTATCCTGAGTACCAAAGCAGTGTCCAAAGTTCAAATATCCACTAGAAGTTGATGTTAGCAATTCCACTTAATTTTCGGTCTTCACAAATACGTACATGTGAAGATCTAAAAGTAAGTGGAATTAATAACATCGACTTCTAGTGGACATTTGAACTTTGGACACTCTTCTGGTGCTCAGGATATCATCAATTATCTACTGAAGGCATTTTTGTCTTATGTTATGTTATGTTAGATACATTTGTATAGCGCAAGGCTTCCCCAATACCGGGGCGTCCCAGCGCTAGCGGACGTGAAGCCAAGGATATTGAAGCTAGATAGACGAAAACAGCCAGGTTTTAATCTGTTTTCTAAATGGCCAATGATCTTGTGTGCTGTGTGCAGCAAGTGGAATGGAGTTCCATAGGGCTTGGGCCAAAGCCCTAAAAGAGGGCCCCCTCAGCTCTCCACCTACGTACCCGGGGAGTGCAAGCCAGATGCAGGTCTGCGGAGCGCAGTGCTCCCACTGGAACATACGGTGTACAAAGCATCTGCAGTATCTGGGGACCCTGGCCGTGTAGAATCTTATGAGTGGTGCAGAGAGTTTTAAACTGAATTCTCAGTTCAATTGGCAGCCAATGAAGACGGCGCAGAAGATGGGAAGTGTGACAGTGCTTAGGGAGGGCAAAGAGAATGCGGGCAGCCGCGTTCTGTGCCCGTTGGAGTTTCTTAGTGACAGTTTTATTCACACCAAGTAGGAGTCCATTACAATAGTCAAGACGTGACTGAACCACCGATTGAATAATCACCTGTCGAGTGGGAGCATCGAAAAACCCCAAATTGAGTTTCAGATCGCGTAGGTTGCCAAAGCATTTACCTGCCACCTTTTTGACGTGAAGTTTGAATGAGAGGGCGTTGTTCATCAGGACCCCTAAGTTCTTGACTACACTTTTTGGTTGGGGAGTGGTGCCACCAATGATAGTCCCATTTCTGTGTTTCGCGAACTACCAGGAGCACCTCCGTTTTCGAGGAGTTGAGTTAACCGCCATCCAGTCTGAGATGGCCAAAACATCTTTGCGGAATTTCAGTAGTTCTAGATCCAGATAGTTGGAAAAGGTGAATATCAATTGCGTATCGTAAGCGTACAATGTCATTCCGGGCTCTGGCCAGGAGGGCCAGAGGGCGGACATACACGTTGAACAACGTAGGGCTTAGGGCAGAGCCCTGGGGGACACCACTGCTGAGGGGGGAGAGGCTGGACAAATAGGGAGGGGCGTGGATCTGAAAGGAACGTTCAGATAGAAAAGACGCAAACCAGGCCAAGGCCTTGCCTCTGACCCCGCTCTCCCTAAGTCGTTGAAGCAGAATCTTATGGGAGACCGTGTCGAAGGCTGCACTCAGATCGAGTAAAATCAGTGCCGAAGTGTTGCCCTCATCCACCGTTCCCCTCAGCTGCTCTGTAACCGCCAGAAGAGCGGATTCTGTACTTTTAGCTGACGACGGAATTCGGTATTTACTGTTACGGACAGCTGTAGTAATTATGAGGGGTCTATTATAGCCCGATCCGGCATTTTTGAAAGACTGATTCGATTCTGGGAATAGAACTTAAAGGACATACGGACTTCCTGGTATACAAAGATCACAACTACGACTAGCACACTGGGACTAACATACCCTTCAAATCTTTTTGGGCTTCCAACTATTACTATGCTATGGACGAATGTCAAAATACATTGTACCTTGCGATTGGATCTATTAATTTTTAAAACAAAGTTGAACTCAGTGTTATAATTGCATCCTGCACAACCTATGAAGAAGCAGGGTCGGCTGTCTTTATGAGGAATAAATTCACTTTGGAAAGCCTTGAGGAAGTCACTGGATGTGACGAAACACGTGTCTGCTGCTCTTGTGCATCATGATCAAGACCGTGTAGCATTGAAGTTTTCTGTACAATATCTTTCCATTTGTATTAGCCTGAAAATAGGGGCATACACAGTCTTGACTGAAATTGTAATGTTTTAAAAATATCTGCATTAATTAAAGAAAAGAAAGTTTTTTGTACAAATCAATCTCTGTTTGCCTGTGATATATTGGTGATTTTTCTTTGTGAAATTAACTTATTAAGGTTCCGTATTTGGAGGAATATAACATTTAGAGTGCCGGGGTAGAATGAGATTGTAATGTATCGCACAGTGACTGTCGTTGGTACCTGTGTATTCGTGCACCCAAGGTAGTAGGGTACACTCTTACCCTGAGTGGCACCTTAGTAATTGTTTCTTAATGATATGATCTACTTGGAGAGCTAATTATACTTGTGATTGCCCAGTATATTTGTACATTTTCTGAGGTGTGACCTTCCTAGACACTACTACCGCCTCTTGTATTTTAACGGATTCTGTACTATGTCTAGGCCGGAACCCATTTTGTGATCTGTCCAAAATCTCATTAGCTTCCAGATATTTGGTCAGGGTGATGTTAACATGGGACTCCATAATCTTGGCCAAATATGGGAGCAGAGAATTTGGCCGAAAGTTCTCCGGCTGAGATGCATCTAGTGCTGGCCTTTTCAGCAGAGGGATGACCTTAGCTTGCTTCCATGATTTGGGGATTTCTGACAACTGGAGCTATCTATTAATCAGTTCCCTACCCTCAGTCATAAGACAGTCCTGGAATTTACTGAAGGTGTCCAGTTTTTTACTGGATTATCAGAAGAACCTGATTTAACTTTAGCTGCCTGGACGTCCAAATCTTTAAGAGACAAAGATGGTAGATCTTGAAGAGAGTTAAGGAGATCTGGTGAAATAGTGATCGCCCAGGATTTGGAGGCGTCCATCCCCGAGTCGAGTGCGTTGTAAATGCACTCTACTTTATTGATGAAATAACGTGCCAGTGATTCACAGTGCAAGTTGGTGGATATGAAATTATCAGTTCCTGCCGGGGGTTTTATCATATCATTCATAAGAGAGAAGAGAGTTTTAGAGGGGTTGGGACTTGATGTGATCAGATTGGTATAGAACGCGGCTTTAGTCTTTTGAACTAATTTGTGGTAGGCTTTAATAGCCTTCCTATAGATATTTTTTGCAATGTGGTCATAGGTGCACCTCCAGATTCGTTCCAAAGTTTTACAATGTTTCTTTTCCAGCACCAAGGTCTCGTTATACCAAGCATGCGATTGCGTACGCTTGGCGCTGGTCAGTTTCTTTGGAATACAGTGATTGAGTGAGTTGTTAATCCAACCCCTAAAGGCTCTATCAGCTGCCTCCAAATCAATAGGCCAATCGGGGCGTGACGATTTTAGGGTGGACACAAAGGTTGATGCGTACGATTTGTGCCAGGGACACCTCATGGAAGGCTGATGAGAGGTCCGCAAAGGGGCACCGGCAAGACCGAGGCACGTAGGGATGAGAAAATGATCCGTCCACGTTAGAGGGAGGGGGGTGTGGACTTTGAGAGACCGGATATTAGAAAATATTGGATCGAGTAAGTGGCCTGCGAGATGTGATGGTCTCTCAACTAGCTGAGTTAGTTGGCAGGCATCCATGTCTCCCAAAAAGTTGGTGATATCCAGTGAGTCAAGGCGTTCCAGATGTAAATTAAGATCGCCTATAATGCTCAGATTGGCTGTCTCTAGGACATGAATAGATGCGGTGTGTGCTAGGGCTTCTTGAAAAGCCCTGGCAAGCCCTGGTGGGCGGTAAATAAGAAGCCCAGTGAAAGTGAAATTATGTGATATTGTGATTTTAAACGGGGCGCTTTCACAATCTGGGATAGTCTGAGGGGAGAGAGTGCACGTCTGTGGTGGCATTCTGTTTAAATGGAGGAGCGCGGTAAGTGAGCCCGCCTCCTCCGCATACCGGAAGTGAATCACACGCAGGAGGCCGGGCAAGCAGTCGGGGAGCGCCCTCCACTCAATCGGCACAAGCTGCGGTGGACCAGGGCTACGACCAGGAAGTGCTAGGGGAGCAAGGAGTATGTCCTAAGCGGCGCTCATTATCAGAAGGGTTGAGTGGCCTCTTCTGTTCCTTCGAGCACCTTTAATAATCAACAGGCTGGATATTTTAGTATACACAATTTTGTGCAGAGCTAACCCTGCCACTTCCTTTTCTGTATATTATATAACCAAACTCACAAATTTTAATCAAATGGTCCAATCGCAAGTCCTCAGCAGTAGCCATGACCGCTATCAATTTCCTCCTAAGCGATAGCTGCTGGAAATTGGAATGCCCTTCCCTTGCATCTTCTTGTGACCAGGGATGTGGACTCTTTTAAACATAGCTTGAAAACTTGGCTTTTTAATTATGCTTTTTAAATTATGTTCCTATCGCGGCAATACCTGGTTTATTGAACCTTTAGCGCCAGAACACTCTTTTGAGTAGCTGTGCGCTTTATAAGTACTATTTGATTTGAAGTCTGCAGCTCTGGAAGCTAAGCCACATCTCCTCTCAAGTATGAAAAGCTTGGTCAGAAGGTTTTGTCAGCATGACAGTGCTTGCAATATTTCTGAGTACCTGGGTAGTATACTTAGAAATAAGCAAACATTGGTTCTATCTAGGTCATTCTAGTAAAAACGATTGTCTAGAATAGCCAAATATGGCATAATGCCAAAACTGAACTCATCAAGTGACACAATTTCGGAACAAATGTGTAGAAAAATGAAGAGATGACATGCTGGTAAAATAAGTAGGCTAAGTATGTTTTAAATATTCATAGCATAAGTCAGTAGAGGGGGGGTACATAATCAGAAACAGTCGATATAGTAGAGTGCTGGGGTGGACAAACGTGCAAGGAGTGTGTAAAAAGTGGCACTCACAAAACAGAAATCAACTCAGTGGCTGCAGATATTGTTTACAAGCAAAAGGTCAACACAAGAAACTTCAACAAGGCCTCAGTAGTCCCAGTGGGAGACAGAATGGCGGCCCAAAGGAAACTTTGTCAACGTTTCGGCCCCCAGAGCACTTTTATGGGGGATCAGGACGAAGTCACACCATTTTGAGGTAGCCACCTTTGCAGGCAACACGTTATGGTAATTCAATGCGAAAGTATGTCAGTTTGCTAGGAAAATGTTGTCCAATAGACAAACTAGCTCATGGATCAATCAATGCGGGTTATACGTGAGATTAGATCGGGAAGTACCACAACGGTGTTTGGGAGGTGTTGCACTGGCACTGCTGGGAATGTTGGTCAACTCCCAAACTGGACCCGTGAGTGGGCGTAGTTCAATGAAAGCAGATTTAGGGCACTACACTACACTACA
Source organism: Triturus cristatus (assembly GCF_964204655.1). Lineage (NCBI taxonomy): Eukaryota > Metazoa > Chordata > Amphibia > Caudata > Salamandridae > Triturus > Triturus cristatus. The sequence continues at coordinate 154,009,814 of NC_140587.1, read as the reverse complement.
CAAACATGGTGATGTCCTGTACGCATTACACAAGTGCATTGTAGCGTATGGGACTTGTAATACAGCGGTCGGGAAATCCATCATGTTTTGACGGATTATACCATCCGCAGAAACTCTAAGTATGGTTTGAACTAGTTCTTTTCGTGAATAGGGTCCACTCGGTTTTGTTTTTCCAAAGAAGTATGAAAATAATCTCTAATGGAAACTCATTGCGATCAAAGGAAAATGATTTTTTTTACACGGTATGAGAAAAGAGACTTTGTGTGAGGTAAGGTATGGTTCTAAATAGCGCCAAGGCATTACTATCACTATTTCAATTGGAAGGCGTAAAAACAAATGCTTTAAAAGGACCAATATATGACTTGACCTTAATAAAGGACAATGAAATGGATGGACAGTGGGTTCTTGAGTAGATTGACGGGCACCTCCAGGATGTACTTCTCCATTGTAGCAGTGATGCTGCCGAATATGCCTCACTGATTCAAGAATGAATATAGTTCCAATCGAAAATAATAAATAAAAACATTGACCTAAATGTAACAGTGAAAACAACAATAAACTGGATTTACATCTTCTTCGGCACATCCCTATCACATCCCCCCCCTGTGCATAGGGAGCAGTGCTCTGCAAAAGTGAACTCCCAAAAGATCACACAGACTGAGCTAAGTGCCTGAGCTCCAGCTTTATTTCAATAAAGAGCAGAAACAGAAGATAAACCTGGACAGTGATGTCTAAGTCGCACAAGTGACCCCGCTGGTAAGTCCTCACATATCCGTTGTTCAACACCCACACCAGCTAAAACAAGAATATAAGATGTGGATACATTTACCCATACCCTTTGTAGGGTCTAGGGAGATTTGGGATAAAAGTCTACCCACAATTGCATTTCACATTATTGACCCTACAGGAAGGTCCTAGTTGCTTGCAGTTCCATGTCAGCAACCTTCTGGGAAGAGCTCCCTTTAAAGAGATGGAAGAATACCCGGATGCATGAAGCTTGTACACAGTGGACTCAGAAGAGACCTGTTTGGGAACTTCCATGTTAGGCCCACTGAAGGGAAAGGTACCCCTAGAAACCAGATCACACACTTACCAGCCATTGCACTCAAGATCAACATGTAGCATTATTAGCTCGACAACTTTAGACTGCTACAAAGGCATTTGCATTGCCCCAGACAGGATAAAGATGTATTCATAAAAGTATCCGAAAAAGTGATGGATGCAATTCTTGATTTAATCTCATAATCTGGTGTTTACTCGGGCGGCATCCCAGTCCATCCTTACTTTGCACAGCATGCCACCTCCATTTGGACCCAGATATATGCAAATCAATCTTGATCCTGCTCCAATGGGAACAGTCCAGAATGATCTGCCAGGACAGGTCCTACCTGAACTGGAACACAAACAACCCAGGACTGAGTTCACCCTAGTTAGGGCTCACCAGCCAGGTGTAGCTTGGTGCCAGTGACACTGTGTGCACGTGAAATTTGTGCTGTAAAGCACATGTTTCCCGTGCTCCGAGTGTCATCTTTTTGAACGATACTTGATGGGCTCGGTGGGCAGATGATGAGCAGAAGTGTCCGGCTCAGGCGTAATGCCTGGGCATTTTCCGCAGGTAGTTTTGGCTTCACCACCAGGATGCCTCATGAACAGGGAGATGTAGTATATTAAACATCAACCTCCAATCAGACATAAGTCCACGGTGGTTGTCGTTGGACATCCAGTCTCTTAAGACGATCTGAGCTACGAATGCTAACCGGCTGTCAGACATCCTAAAGTGCAGGATACATACCACTCATTGGTAGTAAAGGAACCAATATATCCACTTGCAACAATAGAGCTCTCCAGAGCAATGTGGGAGCAACCCCTCAAACATGGGTTCAGCAATGTGTTTACTTCTTTACTCTGAGTTCTGGCACACAGGGAAGGTGATTGGATATAGTGAATGTCTTACCTTTGCTGCTTATCGATGCCTAGAGCTCTGCTATATGTAATCTTTTTGAGACGGGGAAGGTTCTTTAAGAACCGCTGAAGGTAGGGTAAAGAACAATGAAATATTCCCTCAGCCGGCCATCAATCATGCATTCACTCACTAGCACACAGACTTTATTCTTCTGCAGACTGCCTTTTTATTTGCATTGATTTCTGTTATATCTTAAATAGAACTTATCACACCCTTAATAACTCCTTAATAGTACAACATTCATTTTTTCATTTAATCATTTTCTCCGTTTTTCTCAATTATATGATCCCTTTATTACTGTTAAATTGTACGTTTAATTTGAACTTTATTAACAAATTATTATTAAAAAATAAATACGTGAGACCTTAATCTAGATCTTCTGGCAACATTCTGCCATGAATTTTTTATTCCTAATTAATGCATATGTTTAAAATAAGATGGGCAAAGAACCACTAGTCTGCCCTTTTTAGGTCTCGCCTAGAGACGCGGCGCATGCGCTGCTCGCCTTGTTAGGTCTCACCTAGCGACGCAGCGCATGCGCTGCTCGCCTTGGCGAGATCTATTGTTGTCGGTTTCTTGGCTGAAGGGGGACAGCACATGTGCACGCGTGTGGAAGACAGGAGATGTGCACGCCTACGACTGGTGGCATTAGTGCACGCATAGGGACAGGAGATGTGCACGCGTACGGCTCGCACAACGCGTGCATGGCGTGCTTTTCCCGAGGCGTAGGGGAAAGTTATTTGGAGCTTATGCTGCCGCGCCTTTTTTTTTGTTTGTAACTTTATTTGGAGCTTATGCTGCCACGCCTTTTATTTCTCTGGCACGGCTTCTTCTATAATGATGCAGCTCAATGCAGCAGCACCGGCTCTCCGCCTCCCAACAGCAGCCGCCTGCTTCTGCAGCCCATCCGGCCCACGGTCCACTTCCTGCTCCAAAGAGAAGGCTGGCACCCTCACCCGCTGAGCCCAACGCGCTCTGCCTCAGTGGGCAGCAACACGCAGCCGGGCGGCGGCGTCAGTCCCGGCAACAGCCCTCCAATCCTTGGCGCAAAAAGCGGAAGTCCCACCGGCTCGGAGCTCGTAGGTGGCAGTAGGGCCCCTGGTCGGACACGGAAGTCTCCACCGGACAGCGGCAGGAGGAGCAGGTCCCTGATGCCTGGCGTGGCTTGTTGAAGTAAGTGCTAACACACCCTCATTAAACCTCCCGAGCTCCCCCTCCTATGCTCCCCCTCCCGCCCTCACCTCTGTTCACTGTCCCTCCCGGACTGTACACACAGTGGCCCCCTTGCCTCTAATGTATGGGGAATTTCAAGTCTCCCTGTAGAATGGGGGCCCACTGTGAAGGCATTGCTATCAAGGGTCGACATTCTGTCACCCAAGCTACAAGCTGACCTTTTCTCTCATTGCTCTGTTTCCACATCAGCGCGTCCACCACCTGCTCTAGTACATTCTCCTGCTGTAGACGCGTCATTTGCTTGCCAAAACTATCCTACATTTCTAGATGTTAGAAGGGGCACTCGGTAGCCCGTCTCTCCTCAAGATAAACATTAATTCTTTCTGGACCAGTAGCTCCACGGCTTTCAAGAAGCTGTGGACATGGTTCTGAAATATGCGGTGCTTGAAACTCAACTTTACACAGAGGTCTTCACACTTTCTTTGCGCTGAGATCCACCCTCTCCCCCGCTCCCCCAAGCAAAATGTTTTGAAGTCAGTACCCCTGCCAAAACTTTATGGCAAGGATTGGCGGAGCGGGGGTGGAAGGGCTCAGCACCGAGAAAGGGGCATATGAGTTCATTTCAGGGGTACGTTTTCTATTGATCATAATTCACGTTAATTGTGAAAATTTAAATGCATCAAACAAAAAAACTGTAAAAACACTGTTCACCATAACGGGTGACGTGAGCGCCTCACACTCCCGGGTGCCAATGCAACTTCACCTGGTGCGCTAATGACCGCAGCGGCTCTGAGAAGTAGGGTGACTCCTGTACCTCATTCACCCTTTCCCCGCCATGCTTTGCCATCTTTCCAATCTTGAAATGCGTCCTCTGCCCCTTTAAGAAAGTAAACTAACCCCCACATCTGGCCCCCCTTCTGCAGAAAGGGTGCCTTTGGCCCTAATGTGAGCAAGGAATATGAGTCCCCATGCACCCTTATAAAGTAAGGCAGTGATAACTGTGATGTAGTGGGCCGCTCACACCCCTGAGCCCAAGTGCCACAGCACCTGCTTCACTAATGATGGCTACTACCGTGAGAAGTGGGCTTTTGGTGCCTTTTAAATAAAAACAAAAAAACGGGCCCCTTCTTGCTTCACTTGCTCCCCACAGCTCCCTAGAGTCCAGGCTAAGGTGTCTCCTCAGGGTAAATTTTCCCCTCCTTTGAGTCATTTGCTCTCAGGCCCACAGCAAAACTTTGGCCCAGAAAGGGTGCGCAGGGCCGCAATACAAGCAAGAAAGGATAGTAAAATGGCGATAATAGGGGTTTAGTTGACCGCTCGCACCACTGGGGTCCTGGTGCCACTGCACATTCAGCACCAGTGATACTTGCTGCCCTGTCTCCTGTGCCATCATTCGTAGCCCTGAGGCCCAAAACTGGATGTCTGTAAGTTTGTGTATTTTAAAAAAAAAAAAAAACGGGAGAAAAGCCCCACATCTCACCCCTGTTTCTTTGGCCCTCTTCCCTGCACATTAAATGGAACCTAGACCCTAATCCTAGCAAGAACAGTGGAAACCCATTTCCCTTTTTGGTAATAAACAGCCATAAAGGGGGTGCAGTGACTCTTCCCACCCCAGACCCCAGTGCCACTGCACCCGCTGCACTAATAGTAAGCTCGACTCTTTAAAAAAAACAAGGTCCTTTGACTGTATCCTTTCCTCTTTCTCCTGGGCCATTACTTTCAGTTTCCAGGGGACCATACTGAACATTCATGGGTCTGTATATGAATGCAGCCCAGCTGTCCTCCCCCCTGCCACCCCATCGGCTTATCTGAAAGGACATCTGCATGTAATTACAGGGCAAAGTGAGTAGGATCCATGGGGACTGCCCATGCTTTTTTAAAGTTTACAGGTTCTTGTACTTTTTGTTACCTGGACAGTGAGCGTAGACCTTGAGGTGCCTCTGGCCGAAAAAGAAGTGAGAGTTATAACTCATGTGTTGTGAAGCCCAGCGAGGGACATGAAGCTAAAGAGTCAGGCCTTATCACCAGAGTGCCTGAGGCTTAAAAGCAATGTAAATGTGTGTAATTGGTTGATCAATGCACAGGATGCTTGGGACTCTAAAAACATTAACTGATGGAGTCCCTTGAAGAGTCAGTGTGAAAAGATTTATTTTATTCATTTTTAGAGGTAATGTAAAGGGGTTATCAGCTGGTTTCATCGTTTTAACAGCCACCTACCAAAAATGTTCACACCAGATACTATCTGTTTACCTATTGCTAAAATATATAGCATGAAGGCAATTGTTTTATCTTAAACACAAAATCATATTGCGGCAGCCTGTCTTGCATTGTGTGTAATACAGTTTTAAAATAGTGACACGCATATCAACAGTGCTTTCTTTTGCAGGCTGAGGTCTCTTACCACTGTAAATACACAAGTCACTTTTTCTCACTGCATCAAACAAGATTCAGTTCTGTGGCTCTCTGGTGACACACACAGACATCTGCAGTGGTTACATTAACCAATTGAAGTTCCATACAAAACTAAGAGTGGAATTGCAAATCATTTTAACTTGCATACATTTTTAGGTTGACCCTGGGCAGCAAATGCCCTGCGAGGCATGTTGTATTCAGGTAGAGACTTGAAGCTCCGCCCACTTCCCACCCATATTTTTCATTGGCTTGTCATTGTCCACTGTAAACTGTGGCTGTCCATTGGTCAAAAGGCTTAGTAGTCCCTCCATATTACCGCCTTGTCTCATTATGTAACCTCCCAGGGCGACACCCCCTGTTTCGTTTATTGTTACTAGGTAGGCTTTAATTACAGCCTCCAAGCATTATTTTCTCAAATAGTTTTGTCCTGCCTGCTGCTGCTTTCAGGACAACCTTTCTCCTAACGCTTTTAACATTTTTTATAGCACGGGCGCTGAATGCAGTTGCAATGCAATAGATCTCGCATTTGAAAGAGTTTAAGCCATTGGCCTTGTAAATGACAATGCCTTTTATTTATCTGTATTAAAAACAACACACGAATAAAAGGCATTGTCATTTACAACGCCAATAGCTCAAGCTCTCGTAAATGCGAGGCCTATTGCATTGCAAATGCTTGTTGAAAGTTGTTAAGGAAACAATCAGAAAGCGGCTGCTCTGTGTGCCAACCAGTCCATACTTATTTGCATATCCTCCCCCCTGTGTCTTGCCATGTTGATGCCTTACAGCAGATGCAAGGCACCAGCAGCGTGCTGCAGGTCTGCTATTGAAATACTGACTATAAAAAAGTAGAATTGTATCGGTCACTGTGGCGAGTGATTGCTGTGGAGACTGGCTGTGGAGCTGAAGCAGACAAAAAGAGCGTTCAGTGACCTGCAGGGAGTCCTGGGATGACTGACTGTGGTTTGTCTGAAGAGGAGTGAGAGTTGATTTGAGGAAACCTTCGGGCATCTTGATCTCTTTTGAAGCTCCTGCATCCAGCCCATCATGAAAGATGGACCACAGATGCCAGTTCCTTGGAGCCAGGAGGCCTGGACACACAGCAATATCCCTGCATGACAGTCTAAAGGGAGTTAGTTTACAGCAGCGTTCACCATCAGACAGCTGTCCAGATGAGTTGTTGATAATGTTATCTACATATGTTGTATCAAGTGCTGTCCTCTCTAAATTCCTCTTCATTTCCTCTCAGATACTGAAGTAGACTGAAGCGATTCTTCCAACATCTGAATGAGTGAACGGTTTTGCAGGCATTTGTCATCTCAGTGACAAAAATAAGGGAATTCTATCACACTAAAAGTTTAGGTCCAACTCTTGTGAAGTCTTGCATTTTTCAATGAACACTTATTTCTAGAAACATGGTAGCAGAATTTCTAGTTTTTAAATTTGCATCACTCAACATTCAAGTTTTGGGTGGTTGCAAGGTACTTATTTCTAGCTATATCTTCATGATTGTGGCCCAGTTTATTTGAAATAATTTATTTATTTTATTAGATCATTCAGTACATTATAAATTCTATACCATTAACATATTAAAACAGTTAATCTATCATCCCAGACATGTTGTAAAACAGCAATAATTCAGTACAAAGGGACCAGCGTTTGCAAATCATTACATTAGGAATTACTGCTCATTAATCCCCAAGTATGTGCACCTCTCCCCATGGCTGCCAGTATATCCTTCACGCTCATAGTCCTGCCTATCATCTGCAGACCCCTCCTCGAACCTAGCAAGGATCCCCCTCCATGTTTGCAAATCCTCCTCAGCATGTTTGTCCCTCATACACTGACAGAGCTGCATCTCCTCTGCTGCCACCCAATACACTCCAGTCTCTAGACCACTGAGTCCCAATAAGCATGTACCGGGGGCAGTACAAGGCCAGTGGAACGAAGGTTGCGGGTCTACTTTGACACTGGTGGTATCTGTCAGTTTTGGCGGGATCTATTCTATGTAGGATCACCGGGGTGATGTATGTTCGGTGTATATAATTAAAATGTACTTGCTTGAACCGCGCATGACACGCCCCTGCTTGACTAATGCATAAATACCTTTTCATTGTAAGTCTTCTAGTGGTGTACCATGTTCTTCTTTCCAGGTAGCGCCTAGCCCGAAATGCGGTCCTGGACTTATCTGCAATCATGGCTCTATATAAGTTGGAAACTAAGTGTCTTCCTCTGCCAAATTCCAGCCACGTCCTAAACAATTCAGAGGAATTCGGACTTCCAAGTTTGTAGGCCAGACATCTCACACTGTGTCCACAATACTTGTGTATAATAAGAACTGACCCAACCCACACAGAAGGTCTCCTGTGCCGCTTCAAGTGTAATGAACGTCTCAATGGGGTAAAGGTCACCCAGTGTCCAACACGCCCCATCTCTCCAGGCGCTGGCGTCCACCGTGGAGGTCAACAGGCAGAATGGTGGGAGGTCCCAGAAAATGAACTCTTGTGCGAAGAGGGCACGTCTCAACACCACTTTCACGGCACGCTCCCACAATGACGCTGTGTGTTGATTAGATATGGCTCAGCGGGGTTACCTCTTCCACCCCCGTGAAGCAATTGCGGCAGCGTCCACTCCTTTCAGTCATCCTTGAGTAAATTATTTTCCCAATTGTCCCCGTCCGACAACCAGTTTGCTGCATGTTGCAACTGAGTTGCTAGATAGTACATTTCCATAATGGGCAGTGCCAATTCCCTGCCCTCCAAAGGTAGGTGAAGAGTCTCTCGAGTCACTCTGCTCCGAGCACCAGCCCACACTAAAGTTGTTAATAAGGAGTGTAGAGGCCTAAAGACTGATCATCTTCTCCACTGCCACTCGTCCCATAAGGGACAGGGGGAGCGTGTTCCAGAATTGCATTGACTTGGTTAGGCCCTCTGTCACCCGATCAATATTATATTGTTTCCGCTTCTGGACCGGGTGGGCCACCATTATTCCTACGTAGCGTAATTGGTCAGTTTCCCAACGCAGTGCCCAATTCCGTAGTGTGGTTGAGGTCTTGTGCCGCTAGGCGGCCCAGAGGGAGTTTCAGAGATTTTTTGAATGAATACGCAATCCTGAAATGTTCCCAAAGGCGTCCAAATGCTCCAGAAGCAATGGCAATGATTCCCTCTGAGCCGTCAGGTAAAAAAGTGTGTCATCTGCATAGAACGAGATTAGAGGATCCACGTCTCCCACTCAGATTCCCCACCTCTCATTATCCCTTTGGAGCCCAGGCTCCAGATGTTCCAGCGCCATCGCAAACAACAGGGGTAACAATGGGTACCCCTGTCATGTGCCCCTCCTGACCTTCAGAGGGGTGGAACATAGTTTACCCAATCTGACCCTGGCCATGGCTTCCATATATAGCAAACTCACCTAGTTTCTAAATCGAGGTCCAAACTCCATTGCCTCCAGGACCACCAGGAGGTACCCCCAATTCACAGTGTCAAACGCCTTGGCAACATCAATGGATACCAAGAATAATTCTCCCTCCTTGTCCTCCGCTTCATGCATGACATGCATTAACCCCCTCATATTCATGGTAGTGCTCCCCCCAGGTATGAACCCACACTGGTCGGGGTAGATCAACCTGACAGTCTGCAGTCCTAATCGCAATGCGAGAACTTTACACAGGATCTTCTTGTCTATATTTATCATCGTGATCAGATGATGGGAGGATCGGTCAGATGCCACACACCGGGTTTCATGATCATTGCAATGGTACCTTTGTGCATTGATGTAAGGAGTACTTGCTTAGCTAGTGCTTCTACATTGACCGCGAGTCGACACGAAGCCACCACTGTATAATAGGCTTGATAAAATTCATCTGTGGAGCCATCATTTGCTGGCATTTTCCCCGATAGAAGAGACCTTATGGCTGCCTGAACCTCCTCTAATGTGAGTTCAGAGTCCAGTTCCTTCTCTGCTACTTTTCTGTGGGATCTGTATCTGTGCCAAATAATCTGTGAGTCGTTCACGGACTGGGTCACTGGGGCTGGTGTAAACGCACTTCGAGTGCTCCCAAAACACCTCCAATATATCACTCTGGGTTCACACCTCACCTCCTCGGGGTTTGTAATTTGGAGTACAGGGTACATGGCAGCTCGCGGTAAAGGATCCAGGCCAAAAGACTTCCCGCTCTATCTCCCTCCTGATGAAGCAGTTGTTGATTCGATTTCGATGTAATGCCCTAGCCTGTCCCTAGTTTCTGTCACCTGCCTCAATAGTTCTGTTTCAGGTTCCTGTGCATGCTCCTCCCCACATGCCCACCTCTGTAAGGCTGCCAAGACTTCCTCCTTGTGACGATCTGTCTGTAGTGTTGTTCTCACTCCACAGGAAAGACCTACACATCTAGCCCTTAGCACCGCTTTCAGCGCCTCCCATTCTGTCGCAAGGCTCTGCGTGGTCGTTCAGTTCATGTCAGTATCAGTGGCGGTTCCTCTGCTAAGGCGGAGGAGCGTCGCCTCACCGCTTGTTGCCTCACCGCTTTTCACAGTGTAAAGAAAGGAAAAACTAAATGATAATAACTTGACGTTATTATAATTTTATTTTTTCCTGCTGTGGCAGATTTGCGGGGCAGGGCTGCTCTGCTCTCAGAGCAAGGGGAGGAGTGGTGGGCACACTCTGTAAGTGCGCATAAATGGTTGGCAGGCCGTCTCGGGACAGCCAAACAGTCATGCGCTCTTTACAGGGTCTCCATGCAGGCGGCATTACAGCTTGGTTGGAGAACATGCCCATGATCCAATTCCCTGGCTGAGCTCCGAACTACGGCGCTCAGACAAATCACAATGCTGCATTGCAGCATTGTGATTGGTTTAGGAGAGCCTGGGTGGTTCCTGTTTCTGGCCCGATGTGAGAGATGATGGGGAAGAGACACGGCGATAAGTTAAGTTGATGTTTATATATTTTCTTTACACCACGCCACTGGTCAATATGGTCTGTCAGGGACTCCTCTATTGTTTCCCTACCCACCTGGTCCTACAATATCTCAGAAGGGAATCTCCATGAGTAGGGGGATCGAGGGCTTCCCCTCCATTGAAATCACATACATCTGGTGCATGATCAGAAAAATATTGTGTCAGCTGTACTTCTTTCTGTACTTTACTGGCAGTGTGCTGCGTTAACAATATTTGTACCATTTGTGGCTGAGTGAGAGGTATAAATCCTCTGCGCCCTGGGTGAATGTTCCTTTGAGACGTCGCTGAACCCCAGTTGAGACTTACATTCGACCAACCTGGTTGTCATCCTAGGTTTAGTGCCCTGTCGGGGAGGGTAGCGATCCAAATCCCTATTCACCACACAATTAAAATCTCCCACCCAGAACGTATCAATCCCAGTCGTAGACGACATTAAATCTGTCAGTGTAGGGATAAAAGGAGTCATCATCAGTATTTGAATCATATGAATTAATGACCACCGTTTCCTGGCTATCTAGTGTACCCTGAACCAATTTGTAGCGGCCCTCCACATCTGCGTCCATGTACATTAATACAGACGGCACACCGGTATCTATCCAAACCAGCACCCCGCTAGACAACGACAAGTAAGTAGCATAATATGTTTGCCCCCTCCATTTTTTTCAAGCTTTTTAGCTTCGGTTTCGATTAAGTGGGTCTCCTGGAGACATGCGGTATAAGCTGCATGACGTATGAGAAGTAATAGCACCCAATAACGTTTATTACAAGTGCAGAGTCCTCTTGCATGTCAGGAAAGAAGTTTATATTTACTAGTGACACTCATTGTGCTGTGAGTTCTGATGTCCCATTTGCTGAAATGCCCATATGCTAAGATGTATACATCCCCCCTCGTAACAACCAGAGAACCCTTCTCATATAGAACTTGAGAAACAAACTTCCCATGCCCCACCCACCCACGGGCAACCATAGTACCAACATGTGACTACAGGAGCCCATCCGCAATCATGTCACAACGAACACAACACCCCAGCTGGTCAAACAAGGACCTACTAACTGAAGCAGGGAACTAGCCACCTCCCCAGCTAGGTACCCTTACCATCATCCCCATTTTTAAAACCTCAAGTAAAAGACACTCATGTGTAGCGTAAAGGACCATCCAGGATCCAGCGTACCACAACCGCAGCATGCAGCCAGAGTATATGAGTTAAGAATCACTGATGAAAATTAGATGAACCAAACTTTTGCATGAGATGCCATTTACCAGCTCAATAGACCTATGACTGCTCAATCAATAAAGCACCTCAACCCTCCCCGCTCCCACCCTCAATAATAGCCATGCCTGGAATCATCTCAGACGTGGGACTCGGGGTACTCTATGCAATATCGACCAATGACGATTGCGCAGGTGACCTTCTACCCCCCTCAGAGGATGCAGGGAGTGTCAAATGCATTGCTATATCTTCCCCAGTATGTATTCTGTCGAAGCCCAAGGGAGACAAGTTCCGATTGTCAATGCTGGTGCGGGTCCTTGCAGGGCTAGCACAATGGCATTTTCCCATTTCCAGCATCGAATATTCCCACCACCCGAGGTAGTAGAAGCATCCCTAACCTCAAGCCATTCCCAAACATCTTCCGGTCCGTCAAAGAAGTGGGGTTTGTCATTGAGCAGGATTTTTCAACTTAGCTGGATACAATAATGTAGTGCTCAAGCCCATTGCTCACAGTTTCTGTTTGGTAGCCATGAAGGACTCGCACTTTTCCTGAACCAGTTTTGTGTGATCCGTAAAGAGAGGTATGTTACAGTTCTCAATTCGAGGGCCTTCTTGTCCCCAAGCCACACTCCTTTGCACTCTGTGCCTAATGTACTGACTGTGGCACCAATGAACTGCAGAAAATTCAGCTTCCTAGTGGGGGCTCAGAGATGTTATTGTTGTGCCCCCCAAAAATTCACAGCCTCATGTGGTGCAGGGGAGAGCACGGGGCCACCGGGACTGCAGGGTGATTATTTATGAGGTGGGGAACACTTAACCCAGCGGGGGATGGTGCCAGTCGACACCCGCCTCGCATTCCTCAACACTCCAATGTCTGCATTTTGAACCACATGTTTCCCCTTGGCAGTCCAGGGACCATGAGGAGCTTCAGGAGCGTTTTTGGGGAAGACACACTCACCAGTCCCAAGGCAGCATCTCTCCCGAGAGATCTATTCGGGAAGCACCGGCTCCCTCGCAAGCGCGGCCCCTGGTCTCCAAGGCCGTCAGACACGGTGGACCTGCCCTTCAAAGCCTGCCCCTCCCGCTCTGTCTAAACTCTTGATTCTTCTTGATTTAAGTGCCGCATTTGATACGGTGTCTCATGAGATTTTACTGTGTAGGCTTCGGGAGATTGGGATTGGGGGTCTGGCCTTAACATGGTTCCGATCCTTTTTAGAGGGCAGGACCTTCCAGGTCACTATACCATCTTTTCACTCCAAGGAGCATGCCATTAAACATGGGGTGCCGCAGGGCTCCATTTTGAGCCCTCTGCTCTTCAATATCTATGTTCAGCCGCTAGCATTGGTAGCCAGGAGTAGAGGGTTGTCATTGGTGTCGTACGCCGATGACACCCAACTTGTCATCGCTTTCTCCAAGAAACATGAATTAAACCTCATTAAATTCAAGAATGATCTGATGGCAATTGCTGATTGGTTGACAGCAAATTGCTTGCAATAAAATGCAAGCAAGTCGGAAATACTTCTGCTCGGGAGAGACAGTGATATGTGGTCAGAACAGTGGTGGCCGGATAATCTCAAACCTGCACTCATTCCTAAGGAGGTGGTCAAGAACTTGGGCATTTGGATTGATAAAAGTTTGTCCTTCGATATTCAATCTAAGGCAGTTGCAGGCACCTGTTTTGGGCTATTGAGAGGTCTGAAATCTATTTTGGGGTTCTTTGAGCCCATTGTTCGTCAGACCATCCTTCAGTCCACGATTTTGGCTAGGTTGGACTACGGGAATTCTTTATATTTAGGGGCCAGTAAATCATGTACTTTGCGACTCCAAAGAATTCAAAGCGCTGCAGCCCAGATCCTGCATGTACTCCCTAAATCGTGCTCAGTGTCTAGGTCCGTATCCAAACTTCATTGGCTGTCAGTAGAGAGAAGAACTCAGTTTAAAGCTCTATGTGTAGCCCATAAAATGTTGTCTCATCAAGCTCCCTCTGTCCTAGCTGATATGTTAGTGCCATACATTCCAAGTCGACCGCTTCGTTCCTCGGATCAAAGGCTGGTCTGTATTCCCCATGTTCGCAGAGTCAGAGCCGGTGGCGGTCTTTCAAGGTGCTGGCGGCTAAACTCTGGAACTCTCTTCCCCCTGCAATTCAAGGACTCCAAAACCATCTAGAGTCCCGCAAAGCCATAAAGACATGGCTCTTCCCGGGCTAATCTCTGATACTTCTCTCTGCTCTGCTTCAACCATGTTTACTTGGGTAGCGCAGGGACGCCCCGTTGCTGGGGCAGCTATGCACTGTACAAATTCAGTAAATAATATTAATCATAATAAATAATTTAGTACAGTCACAGCTCAAGTGCGCAGCTTCACTCACCAATCTCCCCCGGCTTCAGGCGGTGCAGTGGCCACCAACATTCCATGCGTCGTCGGGACCCATCGTCAGTCGTCCACAGGTCAGGTGCAGCGCCCCCTCCAGCTGCGCCACAGGGCCCTCCGGTCTACACTGCTACCCCCGGGGGGGGTGGATCAGTCACCTCCAGAACAGTCCCCTCCTGCCACACCAAGCCCGGGCGGGGTCCAGAATGGTTTAGACTCCTGTCCCCTGTCTGGAGCAGGCCCTCTCCACTCCTCACCTCAGGGGTCGCCAGAAGACCACATGCCCAATTAGGCTGCAGTCAGAGAATCTCCCTGATTCGCCTCGATTTGTCCGAGAACTGCGGCCAGGATCAGCTCGGCTGGTATCTGCTGCATCTATGTCTTTGTTAAATGCGCCACTTTGGGCAGGATTATGCAGGATGCAGGGGAGAAAATCTCCTGACTGTGCGAGAGCTCACATCCTGTCGGCCATGTTGTCAGGCCACACCCGACTGTGGCCCAGTTAGTTGGGGTTGACATTCTCTGTCCTTGGGACACCACTATTTTCTACGTACATTAAGATTTCCTATGCAGAACATCTATCTTAGATCAACCTTCCTACATGAGTGATGTTTAAATCATGTACCATCCAAGAGAAGTAAAACAACCTCTTACATTAGTGAAATTTGTCTATCAAGGGCCATCTATGTGGGAGTCAAGTGAATGCCTTATCCCAAAATTGGAGCAATATAATGGATGGCAGCACATACAACATTAGATAAAGCTACCTTTCCCAGTCAAGGTAAGTTAGGAGAAAAGTTGCCACAAACTTCCACAGCCTGTATGCCTCTTCCTTTCCAAGCATACAAGAGCTCTTGGAAAGCGCTTGAAGAAATCATTATCCAGTTCCCTATTAATGGGACCCGACGACTAACCTTTTCTTCTCTTCTTCTCTCTTCTTTTACATATATTTTAATATGAGCCTCTTTAACAAGTGTGCTGAAGTGGAGCGGTAATGGGTTGGAAATGCACCAGCCTCAGACCTTTGCATGGCGTGTCTCAGGATCCCCCGCTGTGGACATTTTTCTCTTCTTTTCCCAATAAGAACAAAGAAATGTCAGCATTAAGCAAATCAGGAGAGAACCCCTCGCTTCCCCGGAGCATGTCAGGCGAGAAGATGAATATCTTACTTTCTGATTTCTTTTCTCCTCTTGGATCGCCCGGTGTCCAATTTGGAACCAAAGTCAAGTTTAATGTCTTCAAATAGCCATTTTGACAAAAAGAAAGATATACCATCATATTTCCTTTTTAGACATTCTTCCAGACTGACTTTAATGTCCCTTTCTGTCTTTGCTTGAACACAATGAAGGGTCTTCCTTTTCTTCCGCAGCCAACGGTAGAGGAATGAATGTCCCCAAAAGACGTGCGGTGGCTAATGGGAAGATCGCAGTACATGAATTCTGAATAATTCCCAGGATGGCCAGATAGTGTTAAACACAAATTCACATTTATTTCCCTATTACCTTTCTGCCATGTCCATTACCTCTCATTCATCCTTTGCAGTTGTGCTCTACTGTGTTCCAATCGCTTAATGATGCCCATCGGAGGTATCTTCTGATCCAAACTGAAAAGATTGACCATCCAAAAGATTGATGTGCATTTGCAAGATACGACAAGGTGCTTATTAACTGATCTTACAAAATTTCAGAGGATTACTTCAGATCACACGGATGATATGCTTTTGATCTACCTTTTTTATCTTAATGACCAGCTAAGTCCTTCTTCTTTTTCATTTCTTTCTGCATCTCACTTGCCCCGCTACTCACACCTATTCTTGTCCCCATTTTCAACATCTTAAAAAATTATTGAAAAACAATATTCTCTTTGAAACCAACAAATTCCTCTAGAACTGAACTTCCTTCCATTGACTATCATCCTACTTGCAGGCCAGATATTCATAATCTGCCAACTGTCCACATGCACCCTAAGTAACACCAAGAGGTGTTTGGGTTGACATATTCTTTGTCGCCATTATGCACTTAAAGCAATAGTTCTTCCTTGAGATGTGATCTCTTGTATATTGGATTGTACTATTTCTTGAAGTCAACTTGGTTGAGTTTTACAAACAATAGAATCAAAGCAACAGTCTTTATGTTGGATGAATCTACTGATATCACGTGACATTTTAGGGCAAATCTGAAACTTATCTGTGCGGTAAACTATCCTCCCACATATGAAAGTTGGTTGTCTAGCAGTCTGTCCATACTTAAACAATAGCTCTCTTATCTGAGACTTCATTATGAAAGACAGCTGTCACAGTTCAGTTCTCATGAAATGGAGGCATTCTTGTGAGATTGATGTGTCCCAGAAGGCAGATCACGCTGTGAAGACGTGGTAAAGGAATTGCCCAAGCTGCCTATCCGGGAGAGAGTAAAGTTTAAGGGGCTTGTGCTGGCTCACAGAGCCTTTATAAGTCAGGTCCTCGCCACCTGGCCAATAGACCAGCACACTACCATCCAGGGAGAACTTTGCTGTCCTCCGATGCTCTGCTAGCTGTTGTGCCAAAAACCAAAAGGAAGACATGGGGTTGGCTCCTCCCTCTCGGTCCCTTGCTGCCTCTACCTGGAATGCTCTTCCTCTTCACTTGAGGGCCACCAAGGATGAAGGTTCTTTCAAATGGTGCCTTAAAACTTGGCTGTTCAACCATGCTTTTAAATCATTTTGTCTGACCAGTGTTTTTTTTAATTGTAGTGCCGGGACACTCTGCTGAGTAGTCGTGTGCTCTATAAAAAAGAAAAAAAAAAAATGATTGTGAATCAGTGTCTGCGCTGCGTGCAGTTGTCTAATGTTGTGATGATCCTGTAAGCCCTCTGCACACCCGAGGAGTACTCTAGCTCTGATCTCTACATCATAAGAATTTATGCTGAAGGTGCATTTAAGTAATGCTATCATTCTATGTCCTGCAAAGTGAGCCTGTTGATATGTTGATTTCGTTCACCTTATGATAATACACAGCGGAATTTATCCCGACTACAAACAAAATGTGTACCATTACATAGTAAAATTGTTAATCTTCTCAAACTACAGTATTGCAATAAATCTGCTCAGATTGCCCAAATCTGAAACCTTAAAGATGCAAATGCTAAAAAATGACTACAAAAATAACGCAACCAGCATGCCCACTTGCCTGAAAATGCATAAATGTTTTCCCGAAGACCTAATATCAGTCTATCGAGTGATAGCTGGCAGGAAGGCTCACTGAATTAAACTCTCACTGCTTAAATCTGTGGTGATCTGCAGATCACCGGCTGAACTCCCAGCAAGTCCGACACTGCCTTTCATCCCTCTGATTTCAGTAAAGTGAGCACTATTAAGTGTATATGTGTAATAGTAACATCTGTAATTTACAACATTTAGTGAAGAGAGTGGTCAGACCTACTGCTTTCCCTTCAGGGGTGAGAGGCATTCCTCTGCTAATTTGCTCTGGCATTGCAGCAAAGGTGTAAAATTTACTACATGCGATGCTTTGGTGGATGGTAAATTTTATATTGAGCAGTATTCCCAGAGACTCGACCAAGTAATATTTTCTCTGTTTTCCTTTGTGTTTCCACAAAAGCATATACGAAATTCACTTTTACTTTGATTAAGTTAAAAAAAAAAAAATGAAAGGTTGGGCATACTGATACTCACTTTGTTGCTCCCTCTGGGGACCGCTCTTCCCAAACCCAAGGATTCTGGAGTCCAATTTGTATCGAATTTTGAATCCTTCCGCTGAGGTCTCACTTGAATTTTGAAAAATACTCATAGTAGTAGTGAAACACTTTATTCCCAAGAATAAATTATAATAGAAATGCAAAAATCAGAATTGAACAAACGTATTATTGGAAATATAGGAACATATGTGCAACAGAATGAGGGAGCGTTGCGTTGAGCAAAACTTGCTATCGCCATGCTCCGCCATTCTGAAAACGCAGAGATGCACCATATTTACAAAGATATAGTGCACTTCTGCATTCCCCCTAGCGCTGGTGCTAAATGAAGCTGCCTAGCAACAACACAGGCTCCCTTGCACTATGGGCTGCGTTGGAGGAAATGATTGTTGATGTGCTGGAAGGTGTCCCTTGATGGTGATTTGTAAATCTGAGTGTGCTGCATTGTGCACCACATATTAAAGATGCAAATCGTAATTTTTTTTAATGATTGTTTATATGCAGGAAGGGACACCTTGTACATATAGGGCAGCGTCAAAATCAATGGGTGTTGTGGCGGAACGCCCACTCCAACACCCATTGCCCTCCGTTTTCACACGAAGTACAGCATGAAAGGGTGCCTTATTTACAAGGCGATACCAAAGGGGATGATGGACGGAGCGTTTGAGCAAATCAAACACTCACCCCCAGTCAACTGATCTGGGTTTAATCCATCATCATTCTTTAGCTCACTCCACCACCCCAGTTCAGACATGGCCATATGGAAATCAGTCTGACCCTGTGCCTCATGGGAACAGTCCAGCCCGAACTGCCAAGCCATGTCTTCCCTGGACCGGAAACAAGCATCCTGGGACCAGTTTCGGGTTCATAGCCCTCATCAGCCAGGCTATCTTGAATCCAGTGGCAAAGTGAGCAAGGGACCCACGTCTCGGCATACCCTGCCAGCTTAGGGCGAACAAAGCGATACCAAAGG
Source organism: Triturus cristatus (assembly GCF_964204655.1). Lineage (NCBI taxonomy): Eukaryota > Metazoa > Chordata > Amphibia > Caudata > Salamandridae > Triturus > Triturus cristatus. The sequence continues at coordinate 153,991,074 of NC_140587.1, read as the reverse complement.
GGATGATGGACGGAACGTTTGAGCAAACCAAGCACTCACCCCAGTAAACTGATCTGGGTTTAATCCATCATCATTATTTAGCTCACTCCACCACCCCAGTTCAGACATGGCCATATGCAAATCAGTCTGACCCTGTGCCTCATGGGAACAGTCCAGCCCGAACTGCCAAGCTATGTCTTCCCTGGACCGGAAACAAGCATCCTGGGACCAGTTTCGGGTTCATAGCCCTCATAAGCCAGGCTATCTTGAATCCAGTGGCAAAGTGAGCAAGGGACCCACGTCTCGGCATACCCTGCCAACTTAGGGCGAACAAAGCGATACCAAAGGGGATGATGGACGGAACGTTTGAGACTGATTTGCATATGGCCAGGTCTGAACTGGGGTGGCATGGTAAGCAAAGGAATGATGGATTTAACCCAGATCTCTTGACTGGGGGTGAATGTTTTGATTTGTTCTGCATTCCGTCCATCAATTGTGTGTCTTTTGCTTTCTCGCCTTAAGTGCGCCAGGTATGCTCAGACGTGGGTCCTGGGCTCACTGTGCCACTGGAATCAAGCTATTCTGGCTGAAGAGGAGTGAAACCCCAAAACCGGTCCTAGGATGCTTGTTTCCGGTCCAGGGAGGACCTGGCTTGGCAGTTCGGGTTGGACTGTTCCCATGAGGCACAGGGTCAAGACTGATTTGCATATGGCCAGGTCTGAACTGGGGTGGCATGGTGAGCAAAAGAATGATGGATTTAACCCAGATCTCTTGACTTGGGGTGAATGTTTTGATTTGTTCTGCATTCCATCCATCAATTGTGTGTCTTTTGCTTTCTCACCCTAAGTGCGCCAGGTATGCTCAGACGTGGGTCCTGGGCTCACTGTGCCACTGGAATCACGCTATCCTGGCTGAAGAGGGGTGAAACCCTGAAAATGGTCCTAGGATGCTTATTTCCGGTCCAGGGAGAACCTGGCTTGGCAGTTCGGGTTGGACTGTTCCCATGAGGCACAGGGTCAAGGCTGATTTGCCTATGGCCAGGTCTGAACTGGGGTGGCATGGTGAGCAAAAGAATGATGGATTCAACCCAGATCTCTTGACTGGGGGTGAATGTTTTGATTTGTTCTGCATTCCCTCCATCAATTGTGTGTCTTTTGCTTTCTCACCCTAAGTGCGCCAGGTATGCTCAGATGTGGGTCTTGGGCTCACTGTGCCACTGGAATCAAGCTATTCTGGCTGAAGAGGGGTGAAACCCCAAAACCGGTCCTAGGATGCTTGTTTCCGGTCCAGAGAGGACCTGGCTTGGCAGTTCGGGCTGGACTGTTCCCATGAGGCACAGGGTCAAGACTGATTTGCATATGGCCAGGTCTGAACTGGGGTGGCATGGTGAGCAAAAGAATGATGGATTTAACCCAGATCTCTTGACTGGGGGTGAATGTTTTGATTTGTTCTGCATTCCATCCATCAATTGTGTGTCTTTTGCTTTCTCACCCTAAGTGCGCCAGGTATGCTCAGACGTGGGTCTTGGGCTCACTGTGCCACTGGAATCAAGCTATCCTGGCTGAAGAGGGGTGAAACCCCGAAACCGGTCCTAGGATTCTTGTTTCTGGTCCAGGGTGGCCCTGGCTTGGCAGTTTGGGCGGGACTGTTCTCATGAGGCACAGGGTCAAGACTGATTTGCATATGGCCAGGTCTGAACTGGGGTGGCATGGTGAGCAAACGAATGATGTATTTAACCCAGATCTCTTGACTGGGGGTGAATGTTTTGATTTGTTCTGCATTCCGTCCATCAATTGTGTGTCTTTTGCTTTCTCGCCCTAAGTGTGCAAGGTATGCTCAGACGTGGGTCCTGGGCTCACTGTGCCACTGGAATCAAGCTATCCTGGCTGAAGAGGGGTGAAACCCCGAAACCGGTCCTAGGATGCTTGTTTTCGGTCCAGGGAGGACCTGTCTTGGCAGTTCGGGCTGGACTGTTCCCATGAGGCACAGGGTCAAGACTGATTTGCATATGGCTAGGTCTGAACTGGGGTGGCATGGTGAGCAAAAGAATGATGGATTTAACCCAGATCTCTTGACTGGGGGTGAATGTTTTGATTTGTTCTGCATTCCGTCCATCAATTGTGTGTCTTTTGCTTTCTCGCCCTAAGTGCGCCAGGTATGCCCAGACGTGGGTCCTGGGCTCACTGTGCCACTGGAATCAAGCTATCCTGGCTGAAGAGTGGTGAAACCCCGAAACCGGTCCTAGGATGCTTGTGTCCGGTCCAGGGAGGACCTGGCTTGGCAGTTCGGGCTGGACTGTTCCCATGAGGCACAGGGTCCAGACTGATTTGCATATGGCCAGGTCTGAACTGGGGTGGCAAGATGAGCAAAAGAATGATGGATTTAACCCAGATCTCTTGACTGGGGGTGAATGTTTGGTTTGTTCTGCATTATGACCATCAATTGTGTGTCTTTTGCTTTCTCGCCCTAAGTGTGCCAGGCATGCTCAGACGTGGGTCCTGGGCTCACTGTGCCACTGGAATCAAGCTATCCTGGCTGAAGAGGGGTGAAACCCCGAAACCGGTCCTAGGATGCTTGTTTCCGGTCCAGGGAGGCCCTGGCTTGGCAGTTCGTGCTGGACTGTTCCCATGAGGCACAGGGTCAGGACTGATTTGCATATGGCCCGGTCTGAAATGGGGTGGCATGGTGAGCAAAAGAATGATGGATTTAACCCAGATCTCTTGACTGGGGGTGAATGTTTTGATTTGTTCTGCATTCCGTCGATCAATTCTGTGTCCATCAATTCTGTGTCTTTTTATTTACAAGGCGGAGTTAAGCCATAAAGTGGCTTAACACCGCCTTGTAAATAAGGCGAAGCCCCTATCACCACAGGAATGTCCCAAAAAGTGACGTTGCTTTGGTGATAGGGGCTTGTAAATATGCCCCAAAGTGTTTTACTACTACTACCCATAGGAAGTGACATATCTAAATTGAATTGAATTCACTGTATAACATAGTATGTTGACACAAAACACAGGATTCCAGAAATCTGTAACATCCCAAACAGGGGAAAAGACGATGACATATGTCATGATGTTAGTCATTCAAGGAGCGTAAGATCTCTCTACTGCCAGTCAGTTTAGAGGCTGAAATCATTATTTGATAAAAGTGATTTATTTTACACCTGCCCTGAATATACATCAAATGAAGTGAAAATGAAACTTATTATCTTGCCTCCTGTGCTATTTGAAATCCAAAGTGAAACTGTTCGAACCGTTATAGACAAAAAGAAATTTAATATCGTGCCTAATACCATAAATCTATATTTTGAGGCATTTGAAACCGTAAAAAAAATCTGTAGTTTTTGGAACTACAAATATTTCTTGGGGGCATATTAACAAGGGCCGGCGATAAATATTGCAAAGCGCGCTTAGCGCTTGCATATTTATCGCCGGCTATCTCTGAAAATTATCGCCAGGTTAGCACGTTATCAACAACGCGCATCGCCGAGGCGATAAAAATTCCAGAGATAGTGTGGATATCGCCGTTTTCCATGGTGGAAAACGGCAATATCCTAGATGATAGGACCTGTGGTCTTAGCCACAGAATCCACCCCCTATGTTAAGTATGCCTTAGTCAGGAATTTAACAGACGTTAAATTCCTGCGTTAAGGCATACTTAACGCAATTAAAAAAATTGCTACCCTTTCTTGTTAATATCGCGAAGCTGCCTTCGCGATATTTTCCTTGGTTGGTTTCACAGCCACTCCTACTTTGCATCTCATTAGCGATGCAAAGTTAGGCGTGCTGGAAACGGGCGCTAAGTCAGCAAAAAACGCGATAGCGTGTCTTTGCTGATAAGGCGATTAAATTATCGCTGCTTTTCACCCGAAAATGGACGCAAAAGCGGCGATAATTTCATAGCGCCACCTTGATAATATGCTCCTTGGTTTTATGGTTCAGTAATATCGCCCCCCATAAAGCCTCCAACACAAGCAAAATGGGAAGAAACTAAGATAAAAAGAAACACGTGTCTAGGGAAAGTCTGAGAAAGGCCAAGATGTGAAACCTGTTAAGAACAGTTAATACTTTCTAAAGTAGCTTTTTGGGATTAGCAAATGGGAACATAATCTCAAGGAATAAGGAGTAACAGTCACCACCCACAGTGGCTGTTATGATGTTTGGAAACTACTAGGACAATTCTACGAATCTCACTTTAAGCTTCTTACTTAGATATAAGATATGGAAAAACATGATGGCAAGTTTTGTTGTATCAACCACTATCTATAGAATATGATATTAGCAAATATCTCTAAATTCTAATAATTATCAGTTGTTCTGCTCAACCCCAGTAATGGTGGCTATGTGTCTATCCAGTGAGGGCAGCGGTACATCATCATCATTATGTTAGACGTAAGGGCGTAAACCTTGACTGCAGTATGCTGTACTCACGCGCAAAGGTGGTTGTTTGTGAAATAAGAACCTAAAGCAAATCAATTGCAATTCGAGTAAAATGCAATCTTATATATGTGTTTGTGAAATTAATGTCTACATTTCACAGTAGTGCTGTATTAATCAATGTTGTTCACCTACTCTTCAGACAATCCTCCTTGCCCTCAATCAGTTAACCCCTCTCCAGAAGTGGGGTGGGATGCACATTGTGGCGGAAGACCACCTCTTGAGTTGATGTGCTTTTATTAAAATTTGCAAATCCTTTCTCGGGGTTCCCTTTGATTCTTGCTGGGACGTGGATTTCAGATGCACTATGAATAGCCCTGTGCAGGACACGATTCCTATATAGTGCAACGCACTTCCAGGCGATCATCTCGCGTCCACTCGAGCAATCCTTGACATCAAATATAGGCACACAGGTTCTAATCCTATATATCTTTAATGCACCAGCACAGGATTTGACGGTGCATCACTAAACATTTGCAGACCAGATGTACAAGATACACCTGCAGGTTTCTATATCTATCATTACATTGAGAGTATTTAAAATTATTTTACTAACAATGCTCCTCGTTAGCAGTAATCCAACACTATCTCCAGGCCCAGCGTTTATCACTTCGTTGCCATTCATCACCAAGGAAAAGTCCATTGGAACTGCATCAAGTGACTTCATGTATTGACCGCGTGTTCCAAATTCAATACTATCTAATTAGTTGCATTCCCAAGCTCCACGCTACCACTCGGAAGATCCACAGCATCCGCCGCACCGGCGTGCTCCGCAGTGCACCGAGCTCTCTGGTGTTGCATCTGAGGCTTATTAATCTCAGTCTCTGGTATCTGACCTCAGGGGGGTGCTGGTCACTGGTGGGTGATTCGTGTGGAGGGTGATTTTTCAAAGCTGATCCGGATCACTGATGCAGAGGGTGTCAAACATCAAGCCCTGGCTGTGAAGTGCTGTAGGTGGCCTCACCCAGGATCCCTTGGGATACTCCGGGCTGTTCGATAGCTATACGTTTGCAATTTGTGTCATTCTGATCCTGTCTAGATTGAAATAAATGTGAATGATTGAAACTATATCTATCTATATATCTATCTCTATACACATATAGTGGAGCCGAACCCTGGCCCTTGAGTGCAAAGGTCATGCCAGAGTTTCACACATTGGGAATCCCTTGCGTAGACCTTGGGTATCCTGAAAACCTACAGTCACCCCAGCCTGATAAGTCATTCTTCTTAAGGAATTCACTGTGAGGTACCACACCGGTGGGTGCTCCAGAGCCTGAATCCAGCAGAGGGCTCAGCGGTTAGCACTCCAGCATGGTGGATTCACACACAACCATCCGTCCTGGGTGGACAACCCTGGGTTAGCTGAGATGGCTTTATATGAATCAGAACTTCACAGAACCATGAACCTAAGGCAATCTAACACTGAAATAAACATTTGCTCCTGAAAATATACAACTTCGAGAAATGCAACAATGTATCAAACTAATCCCAACAATAATGTCAGAAAAACAAGTAAAGAGATATGTTCCTCACCAACAGTCTACACTAGCAGTTCTCTAACTCTACTTGTTAGAGACAAATGTATATACACCAGCAAAATATTTAGCGTAAAGTGTATGAACGCCGTACGAAAGCACAGCAGAAAACACAAGAACTACACGAGCATCAGTGTAAAGTTCAGAGGAAAGTTGGGAATTATTTAAATAATTCCAGTAGATGCGTCTGTTTCCTGGGTTTGGCCTGAAACGCTTTGCCTGTCACTCGGCTATGCACGATTCCCAGCCTGCACTGCCACAATGTTTTCACTGCCCTTTCCAGGTGGGTGTCGCATGTGATACCCCGATTCCTTGCTGGCACTCTTAATTACTCAGACTGCTCATCTACCTTGATCGAGTGTGACTTAAGGTAGACCCATCTCCCCATCAGGAACCTTTACTGAAAAGATTTCATAATCTTAACCCTTCACCGGGCTGGTATGAAGTGGGACATCCAATGTAAATAAACTTTGCCCAGTCCTGCAACTCTAACAATCATCAATAGGTGTCCTGGAACATTTGTTTAATGATTTCAGCAGAGGGTTTGAGATGTATTATTTACTGGAAAGCCCATTTAAAGGGCTTTTTTCCTCCCACAATGCTCTTGGATATGATTCACCATTCACTTGAGGACACCCTCACGGATTGAGGCCTTGTTCTTGGCGCACCAAGAGAGATGTTTGCTCACTTGCATGCGCTCTTTTCTTTTTTTTTTGCAGTTTTATATAGCGCAAACTCGACCCGCACATACTGAAGCACTTTACATGGACACCAGTTACATTACACAAGGACACATTCATTTTTGGTAGGTACGGGGAGATTAAGTGATTTGCCCAGACACGCAGAATGTTGAGCTGACACTGAAATTCGAACCTCGTTCCCCAAATCCAAAGATGGCAGCTCTGGCTGTTACGTGTAAAAACTGTCCTTGGTAGGCTGCCTGGGAAGAGTAATCAAAGATCCCTATAGCTAGGGTAAGCTCCCACAACTTTTGGTAACATAGGATGAAGGTGTAGGCAATAAACAACAACATGCCCTGTCTCCATGGGTAAAACTAAAGATACACCTGCTAACTCATTGCCACAATTATTCATTAAAGGGGCCATCCAGTGTAGAGAAACAAAACAGTTCTCTTGGCCGAGTCCTGTAGCTTTAACAATCAATGATAGGCATTCTAGGATGTATGTTTGATTGATGTCGGCCTGGGTTTTGAGATCTAATATGCAATCATTCACCACATGGCCATTTAAAACAAGCATTGGTATAGCCAATAGGTCTCACTTTTAGGACCTTATAAGTATTTAGTTATGCAGCACAATATCCTTGGTGCAACAACATTAACTGTTGCATGGTTAAACACTTATAAGGCCCAAAACGCGAGACCTATTGGCTATGCCAATGCTTGTTTCCTCCGCGTCTAAGCTAATAATGCTCCTAAAAACTGCCCAGTCGCATCTCAATGTTTGACTTGAATGAAAACTCAATTATGTTGAGTTCAGTGTAGGCCACAGCGGTGTGTGAGACGCAGAGCTGCGACCAAGTATAAATCGCATTGCAAATAAATGAAGAGTGGAAAACCCATAAAAGTCGGCTCAGTCTAATGTTGAAGTCTGACAGTACTAGTGAGCAGCGAAATGAAGTAAACAAACAGGAAATCTACTAATATTACACGAAATCTTAATCCAGCAATTCATTTAAATATGTCTCAGTTATGAACATAGTGGTGGCTCACAGCTTGGCTTATCGTTGGAATGTGCGTGCATCTGCTTTCACGCGTGGCCTGGGCAGTGTATTTTCACACGCAGGTAACATAACCTCTTGAAAAGAAATGGAATTTGTAGTGCTTCAATGAGTCATCCTCACAGGGCAAAGAGGAGCAATTTAGTCGCTAACTGACTCCAGGTCCATTGTTATGTTGCTGCGGACGCTTAGGGGCACAGCATTGTCATCAGTATTTTGTATAGCGAAGAGTAGATCATCCGTTATTTATTGGACCTTGAAGTGTCACTGGTCCTACAACCCAAGGCATTTTTTAAGGACTAGCTTTTTTAAAGTAACAGCCCCATACAGGCACTTCACTTTGTCTGCATGGTGTCACTTGAATCGTCTGGTGCCCTCACAAAAGCCAAAAGCCTGGTTTTCTGTGTAGATGAACAGCGTGGGGCCAGGGACACATTCCCACGAGAGTGAACTTCGGTTTGAGGCTCTTCTGAGCACAAATGCCCTGACGTAGAGTATGGTCAGTGGATGGAGGCAAGAATAGAGGCCAGAGCAGCCAGTTCAGCAGCTGCTACAGGGAGAGCAGGAAGAACAGAAGGCAGATAGGGGAAAACGACAAACTGAAAGGTTGGAATTGCTCACGTAAAAAGAAACTGTAACGATGCACAATGAAATAGAACAACTGGTGTTCATGTAAAGTGCTCTGATAACTTCGGGTCGAGTTCCCGCTACATAAAACTCCCCAAAAATAAATATACATAAATAAATGGCAGAAATATATTTGCAATAAAACACAAAGCAAGGATGAGTGCACACGGGGAACCTTACAGAAACATACAAATGGGGGACTCTGCCCCAGCATCCGTCCTGCACCACTGTGGCCTGCTGATGAGAGAAGGGAAATGCTATGTTTGTGCACGCAGGGTGGGGGCAGGGTTTATAGTGCAGAATTGAAGGAGGGGATCCAAAATAAACAAGCAGCGATGGGCGGCTCTATCTAATGTTGAAGTCTGAGAGTACTAGTGAGCAGCGAGGTGAAGTAAATAAACAGGAAATCTACTAATATTACACAAAATCTTAATCCAGCAATTCATTTAAATATGTCTCAGTTATGAACATAGTGGTGGCTCGCAGCTTGGCTTATCGTTGGAATGTGCGTGCATCTGCTTTCACACGTGGCCTGGGCAGTGTATTTTCACAAGCAGGTAACATAACCTCTTGAAAAGAAATGGAATTTGTAGTGCTTCAATGAGTCATCCTCACAGGGCGAAGAGGAGCAATTTAGTCGCAAACTGACTCCAGGTCCATTGTTATGTTGCTGCGGACACTCAGGGGCACAGCATTGTCATCACTTTTACTTCACTGAGAGCAGTTACGGCTGCGCGAGCACGGCTGAGAATCAGAGGGGGTGCGGGTAGAAATAACACGCGAGTGGTGATGCAATGCTGAATAAGACAAGCCCGGGAGTTGTGTGCGCGCGCGCTTAACCAAAATTAAAAAAAACACGCGAGTGGTGACGCGATCTGTAGTGGGGGAGGGGAGGGAATTGAAGCGCAAGCATGGCGGAGAGAGGCACGCAATGCTTAATGAGCCTTGACAGAAACCCACATGGCGGCTGCACGCGTGCGAGGACGCAAGCTTGAGGCCAGCAAAAGCTGGTAGCATTTTGAAAAGCCCCTTCCTAAATGTCTCGCAGAGCAACGCATGCGCTGGCTCAGCGAGACCTAAAAAATTATACTCTTTTGAGGGATAGAGTTGCATCAGCTTGAAATGTTACCAATGGCTTAAAAGTAAACAAACATTTCCAAAAGCAGCTATGAAAAGAGTGTCTTTTGGATACAAATTCCCAAAGCAGATTTAGATGGAAGGTATAGGAAAGCTTAGAATTTTTAAAATACCTATGAGAAGGCAACCGCACATCAAGAGTGTTCAGAGTGCTTAGCCTGGGCTAAGTCAATTGTCTTTGTAAATACATACTGATTCTCTGTGGTGATATTGCATATAAATTTGGGAAGGTGGGTTTTTGCGTTCTCAACATCAGTACATTGGATGTCGAATCACTTTACACGAACATCCCCCAGATAGAGGGTCTACTAGTGATCGAACACGTACTTAACACCAGACCCCGTCCCCATGCAGTTCCCACCATTTTCATCTTACAACTACTTGAAATATGCCTCACAAGAATCTCTTCCTGTCTGAAGACCAATACTACCAACAAGTGAAAGGTACATAAATCGGGGCAGTTTTTGTTCCCAACCTGGCCATATTGTAAATGGACATTTAGAGATGACAAGAATTCTATGTCCATGTAACCCTTTCCACACAGGTATTTCTCTGTGGAAACGGTACATTGACGATATCTTCCTTAACTGGCATCATTCGGAACACACCCTACCACATTTCTTACACTGGCGTGACAACAACTGCCAGGTCCTGAACTTTACTCTATCACACAGCAGAAGAGAAATCCCCTTCCTTGACCTCAACATTCAACACAGAAATGGTAAATTAATTATGAGTCTATTTAGAAAACCAACCGAGCGCAATACCCTATTAAGGTACAAAAGCAACCATCCACGCGCTTTACGAGACTCAGTCTCCTACTCGCAATTCTTGGGTATTAGGAGAAACTGCACCCTCAAGGAAGATTATTTCTGCGAGGCAGCTGTTCTGTCCAACAAACTCACATCAAGGGGCTACCCACGCAGATTGGTACGTAATTCAATAAGAGGGCATGATATTGCCCCAGGCATTGTCTGCTCTCTCCTAAGCCCAAACCCACTCAAAACCGACTTGTCTATGTCACTACTTTTCACCGGTATCCCACACTGTGCGCAAAAGCATTTTGAAACACTGGGGGGTCCTCAATGCAGGCAGCCTGAAACTTGCATGGCCTCTATTCGCGTTCCGCAAAAGTAAGAACACAAGGGATCACTTGGTCCGAGTGGCATTTTCTGCCCCCAAACTGGAACAGTAACCCATTTACCGTGGCGGTAATTCCGCCGCGGTGCGTTCCATTGAGTGGGCGAGGCCGCGTCGGCCAACGGACGTGCGCAGCACTACCGAGGTAGTGCTCGTGCCGGCCGTTGGCCGACGGGCGCAACAAAAGGGTTAAACAAACTTTGGGGGCTTGAGCCCCTCACTGGACATGCTAAATGTGGTAACTGCATTGTGTGTGAGTTAACAATCGAATGTAAGGAATTCAATTTCGGTACCATTAAGGCACAGTTAAAACAATTTTCAAATTGTAACACTTGTAATGTTGTTTACGCCATCCCATGTTCCTGAGCAGCATAATTTAGCTTATTATCCACTTAAAAACCCAGGTTTCTGCCTTTGGACACAGGTGAGAGGAGAACGAAGCTCATCAGGCCACCAGGTGGGAGACAGGCTGCCAAATAGTACAACCTCAGTTTTCCCTGCGTTGAGCTTCCAACATTGCATGTTCATCCAAGAGCTAATCACTCTCAGACAGTCCTGGAAGTGAGTAGGCACTGTTGGGTCATTGTTAAAAGCTGACACAACTAATTGAGTGTTGTCATCATATGAGGTAAGTGTGATGTCATAGTTCTTGATTAAAGAAGCCAGTTCAGAGACATATATGTTAAAACGTATGGGACTGAGCGAGGATCCCTGAGGGACCCCGCAAAGAAGTGTAAATGGAAAGGACTTATAACAGCCGAAGGCCACTGATTGGTTCCTGTTTGAGAGGAAGAAGGTCGAAAGGGACAAGGTCTTTCCTTTAACTCCTAGTTCGGCCAAACAGTTGATCAAGGTTTTATGATCCACAATATCAAAGGCGAGGACAATAAGAGCTGCAGCGCCTCTGCTATCCAGGGCATCTCTTATCTCCTCAGTGGCTTTGATAAGGGCACTTTCTGTGCTCTGGTCTGAACCCAAACTGGGTTGGGTATAGAAGGTGGTTTCAGTGAATAAATTGGGCTAGCTGCGTGTTTAGAATTGTTTCCACTATTTTAGCAGGAAGGGGAGGCGGGATATTGGATGGTAATTGTTGGGATCTTTTGGATTCAAATTGGGGTTTTTTTGTTAAGGGGAGGATAGAGGTTTTTTTTCCAAATGGATGAGAAAACTCCTGTGTAGGAAGCTGGGTTTCTGTTGCAGTAACCCCCCCCACTTTTTGCCTGACTACTGATGCACTTTGACTTGTTGTGCCCTGGGTCCCTGCCAATCAGGTTCCCAGGGCCTGTGTTCTTTCCCAAAACTGTACGTTGTACCCCCAATTGGCACTTCACTGGCCATATGTCAGTCCCTTGTAAAAGGTACCATGGGTACCAAGGGCACTGTGGCCAGGGAAGGCCTGTAAGGGCTCAGCACTTATTGTGCCCCTCTTAGAGGCCATTAATCTTTACACGCACACACACTGCCATTGCAGGCTGCGTGTTTTGGTGCAGAACAAAGTGAAGAGTCGACATGGCACACCGTGCCATGTCTACAATCTACTGCCTTGGCATAGGTCAGCCACCCCTCTAACTAGGTGCACTATACCAGTGGCGAGGGTAAAGGTGCATGAGCCCTGTACCCCTACAGTGTCTAAGCCAATTCTTAGACATTGTAAGTAAAGTAATGCCATTAAGAGTATATGGTGCTGGGAGTTTGCCATTACGAACTCCACAGCACCATAATGGCTTTAATGAAAACTGGGAAGTTTGGTATCAAACCTCTCAGCACATTAAACCCACACTGATGCTAGTGTGGGATTTAATGAAAACTGCACTCACAGGGCATCTTAGAGATGCTCCTTGATAAACGACCAGCCTCTGGTGGATTCCCTGACTGGTACACACCAGCCTGCCACCACAAGACATGTTTCTGGACCCCTTGGGTGGGAGTCTTCGATCCCTGAGCCCAGAAACAAAGCCTTTCCTGGGCAGAGGTGTTCACACCTCCCCCAGGCCAGGAAGAGCCATCTGTGGCAGGGGAGCTTCAAAGGCCTTGCAGCGTTTGTAATGCAACCCCCAGCCTCTCCTGCTATCAGGAGCAGGCCCCCTTCCTATCGCCCCTCCTTTTTGGCAGGAAAAATTTGCCAGCCCAAAAGGTGTGCCCACCTGTGCCAACCCCACCCCTCAGGTGGGGGAGGCGAGGTGAAGCCCACTCTTCAGTGCCCGTCATCTTGCAGATGGCAGGCACCCCTAATCAGGATTAGGAATTGTGCTCACTCCCCCATGTGGGGTGAACACAGCAAGGGTGTGGTCACCCTAAGTTCAGTAGCCCATTGACCACGCGAGCCCTAAAATGCCCCATAAATACACTATTTAGGGGGCAGCCCTGAATCAAGAAGACAGATTCCTGCAATCTACGAAGAAGAAGGACGAAAGAAGATGCCCAGCATAGGAGACTGCAGAGAACAACTGACTTGGCTCCAGCCCTACCGGCCCGTCTGCAGTATCCAGAGATCCTGCACCAAAAATTACCTTGACGTGTAGCCAGCGACCTCCAGAACCCTGGGTAGACTGACTGCCTTCAACAAAGACCGGATCTCCTTTGAACAGCAGCTCTGTTTAAAAGAAACTCCCAAGACAGACTCTGAGCCTGCTGAGGACAAAGAAACCCGACGCCTATAACCACCACTGCACCTGTCACCTACGGCCCGAGTTTGAGTGGCCCACTAGTCCCAGCGAGGTCCACCAGTGCTCCAGTGTCTGAGTCCACTGTGGGTTAACCCTCCAGGACTCCCCGACGTTTCCTGCAACCTCTGCACAGAGACCCCCCCCCCAACCGCGAGTAGACCGGTAAGATGAAATCCGACCTCAAAAGACACCCCTGCATCAAGCAGCCCTGGAGAAAAAAAAACAAGGTGCACCTACGTCCCTGAGACCTCCAACTTACCTGCCCAGCTATTGGTTCCTCCCGGAAGTCTTCCTGGACTGAACCTGCTGCTAAAAACCAAAACCGAAAATCTCCATTGAAAACAACCGGGCACCCGACGCCAAAACAGGACCCTGCACCCAGCTGCCTCTGCGCCACTGCGGGTGCACTTTGTGTGCTAAACTGGATCCCCCTTTGCCCTGAGCCTAACACCAGGAGCTTTGCTCCCACAACCTTGTGGCCTGCTCGTGAGCAGCCACCAACCGGACCCCTACCCCCATTGGATAACATTGGGCCTCAGCACTCTGCACCCAGCTGCCCTAATGCCGCTGAGGGTGCTTTGAGAGTGCATCCTTGACCCTGGGGGAACCCTTGCTCTCACCCCAGAAACTCAACCACAAAGACCGAGTACTTACCTGGTAATCGATAACTTCATTTTTCTCCATAGGAATACATTGACTGTTTTTCTCTGAAAAATGTTCTAGGTGTGGAGTTGATTTGTATGGAAACCTGAAAAACTACAACTGTGCAAAACTGATTTTACTTACCTTTTCTCTAGGAAATGTCCCAGTGTGATATTTAGGCATTTCACACTGAGTAGAAAAAGTAATAGTAATTGCGAATCCTTGACTTACCTATATTTCAAACAAACTGCATTTGAACCTACATTCAATTGTAAACACTGCATAATATTTTCCAAAGCATTTATTTCACTTACCTGTGCCAGGCTTGGCTTGGTACTAGAAATAAAATAACGGAAAAATATTTTTATACAAAACAAATTGGTTTGAGTTCAGTCTTTGAGTGTGTGACATCATTTGTTGATTGAGTGTGTACAACAAATGCTTAAAACTACCCTCTGATAAAGCCTCACTGCTCGCCCACACTACCACCAATAGAGTAAGGTGCTATCTACTTTTACCTCTGCCTACCTTTGGGGTTCCACTGGACTCTGTGCACACTATACCTCATTTTAGTATAGTATATACAGAGCCAGCTTCCTACATCCTGATGTAAATATGGAGTTAAAAATAGATTAAAGATTGATAGCTATCACCTCCGTATAATCTTGAGTATGCCAGGTGGGCAGACGTCATAAGGAGAACTCGATTTAGATCCATTAAGTATTGTTGTAACTTGCTCGGGGGAGGTGGTGAGAATTCAGTGAGAGGAGTGTAGGTTGGACGTGCCTGAGGGGTCTGGTCTTTGATATCAACCATAAAGGAGTTGTCGAAGTTCTTAAAGATTTGGTCCAATTTATCTCTTAAACTGAATGCTAGGGTGTCACAAAACTGAATGCTAGGGTGACACCAAACTAAAATAAATACATCGCAAAAAAAGAACTATCCTAAGAATGCTTTATTGCTTGTGCGTGGATTTCTGTTGAAAGTTGGAGAAGATAAATACTGGTGCACGGTGGAACTTCACCCCCTAAGTTTGTGAAATTATTATTTCTGGCACCTCACCGTACCTTACCTCCCTCGGGTACCTTACCTCCCTCCGATCTCTTTCTGAAGTGGAACGGTAGGAGGGAAGCAGGGTGGGCAATGCATCTCGGTGCCTATCATTGTCACTTTCACATATCCTCTTATTTCAGCCACAAACTCAACCACTGACAACCATATTCATACCCTTTAATATATAAAATGCCTCCAAGGATGTCAGTAGGGTTACCCTTTTAGCAAACTCTTAGAACCCCTCCTAAAATGATTTCTTCTACATTCACTACCATGGGATCACCCTCGTAAACTGCGGAACCTGTGGCAGGTCTTGTAAGTACAGCAGGCGCCACTGTCGCTAGCTCTGTGTCCGATCTTGTAAGTACAGCAGACGTCACTGTTGCGAGCTCTGTGGCAGGTCTTGTAAGTACAGCAGAAGCCACTGTTGCAAGCTCCGTGGCAGGTCTTGTAAGTACAGCAGACACCACTGTAGCTAGCTCTGTGGCAGGTCTTGTAAGTACAGCAGACATCACTGTCACAGGCTCTCTGGCGGGTCTTGTAAGTACAGTGGTGCAGATCAGGGCATATAAATTCTCCCTACTTCCACGGACAGAGTAATTTCACAGATACACGCACATACACTCACCATACACTTGGGCCCATTTCACTAATATACACTCAGATTACTCTATCGGTACCAACCATGGGAGAGGAAACCTCCTAAACACCCTGCATCTACAACGAGGTCAATGAGACCAAATTGATACTGTCTTGAGTCATGATTTAAACAACAATAATCACAATAGAGTACTCAATAATTGACAAGAAATAACCACCAACACTGTTTTTAAAATTATGGTACTTTATCTAAAATTAGTTCAAATGGAAAGGCAATCAAAATAAAATCATTATTCTCATAGTTACCTATTCTAGCTAAATGTCATAAATGGGTCAGGACAGGTCTCTTAGTAGAAGTCTCCCAAGTCGCCATCCTCAGAGCATCAATCCTCACCAACGCAAGTTTGGGAAGAAGTGGCCTCAAACATCCAAATGCAATGACCCAGACCCTCTCTAGTCTAGTATATTTATAATAAAAATTACAAAATAAAGCAACATAAAATGTTCTGAATTTCCGTTGAGCCGCTGAGCAGAGCGAGCAGGAAAGGATGTAGCATCGCTACATTTGGAAAATCTCCGCTCAGAAAAATCACAAAAATAAAAAGACGGAAGAAGGAAACTCGAGTTTACAAATGTTTCTTTCGAAGCCGCTCTTCCTTGATATCTCTAGCAGAGCCACCGCAGCATTGTCATTGTTCATTGTGACCTTATCCTCGTCCAAGGCACTTGGACTTACGCCCAGAACTGCTGTCCTCCCGGAAAACTTTTAAACCAGGCGAAGGCTGTGGTCAGGTGACTCTCGACCATGTTCAGCAAGGCCCTCTCATCAGAATTCGATCACTCGAATACAGGCTGTAAACGGTAGCCATTTTTCTTAGGCCAAAACGAACCATCTTAATCGAAAGAAATACAAACAACGTTACTACATCATCGCAATGATTAAACAGTGTTAATTCCCACTAATACCCTTATGTGTATGTAATTAACTAGCCATCTGCAACATATTTAAGCATTAGTACACGTTATTTCAAAAGCGTTTTGTGCTTTAAAACAAACAGCACTTAGCAACATTCATTTAATAAAACCTGCACATTATTAAGCAACATGTATGCATTCCCACGTGTAATTTCTCTTTGTTAATCGTGTTGGTTAATTAGAATTTTCACACAAGACAAATAATTACTAATTATGAATTAGTATTTATTAATCACGACTTATAGACAAAACTGGAGCTTAAAAAACCCGATAAATTTTCAACAGAAAACTCTGCTCCAGCAACAGCAGGTGCCACTGTCGCGAGCTCTGTGGCAGGTCTTGTAAGTACAGCAGGCGCCACTGTCGCGAGCTCTGTGGCAGGTCTTGTAAGTACAGCAGACACCACTGTAGCTAGCTCTGTGGCAGATCTTGTAAGTACAGCAGACATCACTGTCACAGGCTCTCTGGCGGGTCTTGTAAGTACAGCAGGTGCCACTGTCGCGAGCTCTGTGGCAGGTCTTGTAAGTACAGCAGGTGCCACTGTCGCAGGCTCTGTGGCAGGTCTTGTAAGTACAGCAGGCGCCACTGTCGCGAGCTCTGTGGCAGGTCTTGTAAATACAGCAGACACCACTGTAGCTAGCTCTGTGGCAGATCTTGTAAGTACAGCAGACATCACTGTCACAGGCTCTCTGGCGGGTCTTGTAAGTACAGCAGGTGCCACTGTCGCGAGCTCTGTGGCAGGTCTTGTAAGTACAGCAGGTGCCACTGTCGCAGGCTCTGTGGCAGGTCTTGTAAGTACAGCAGGCGCCACTGTCGCGAGCTCTGTGGCAGGTCTTGTAAGTACAGCAGGCGCCACTGTCCCGAGCTCTGTGGCAGGTCTTGTAAGTACAGCAGGCGCCACTGTCGCTAGCTCTGTGGCAGGTCTTGTAAGTACAGCAGGCGCCACTGTCGCGAGCTCTGTGGCAGGTCTTGTAAGTACAGCAGGCGCCACTGTCGCGAGTTCTGTGGCAGGTCTTGTAAGTACAGCAGGCGCCACTGTCCCGAGCTCTGTGGCAGGTCTTGTAAGTACAGCAGGCGCCACTGTCACAGGCTCTCTGGCAGGTCTTGTAAGTACAGCAGGCGCCACTGTCGCGAGCTCTGTGGCAGGTCTTGTAAGTATAGCAGGCGCCACTGTCCCGAGCTCTGTGGCAGGTCTTGTAAGTACAGCAGACACCACTGTCACAGGCTCTCTGGCAGGTCTTGTAAGTACAGCAGGCGCCACTGTCGCTAGGTCTGTGGCAGGTCTTGTAAGTACAGCAGGCGCCACTGTCGCGAGCTCTGTGGCAGGTCTTGTAAGTACAGCAGGCGCCACTGTCCCGAGCTCTGTGGCAGGTCTTGTAAGTACAGCAGACACCACTGTCACAGGCTCTCTGGCAGGTCTTGTAAGTACAGCAGGCGCCACTGACGCTAGCTCTGTGGCAGATCTTGTAAGTACAGCAGACACCACTGTAACAGGCTCTCTGGCAGGTCTTGTAAGTACAGCAGGCGCCACTGTCGCTAGCTCTGTGGCAGGTCTTGTAAGTACAGCAGGCGCCACTGTCGCTAGCTCTGTGGCAGGTCTTGTAAGTACAGCAGACACCACTGTCTCGAGCTATGTGGCAGGTCTTGTAAGTACAGCAGACGCCACTGTCTCGAGCTCTGTGGCAGGTCTTGTAAGCACAGCAGACGCCACTGTCTCGAGCTCTGTGGCAGGTTTTGTAAGTACGGCAGACGCCACTGTCGCGAGCTTTGTGGCAGATCTTGTAAGCACAGCAGACGCCACTGTCTCGAGCTCTGTGGCAGGTTTTGTAAGTACGGCAAGCGCCTGTGTCTCGAGCTCTCCTCTGTCGCAGGTCTTTGGGTTGCTCAGCAGACTCTGGTTTGTGTGCTGAAAAGAACGGCTTGTGTGATGTGTCACTATGCTTCTGTGCAAGGCACGCTCAGACAGCCAGACTCAATCCACCGTCGAACCTGCCTGCTCGCGGCCCCAGCCCAGGGACCCGGAAGATGGATACCTGCAGACCAAGTAAATAAATCCCTGGGCAGGCCCGGGGCCGGCGGCGGGGATCCTTCACCTGCACGCAGCTCGAGTCTTAGCGTCGCCTCGAGCGGTGCCATTTATCTGCTGCTCTCGGAGTAGCAGCGGAGCGGAGTGAATCAATCAATCCCGAGTCTTCCCGCATGAGCGCCGTACATTTGTCGGTGCTGCCAGAGCGGGAGAGCCGACTCCAGCCGCTGACAAGGGCACTGAACGTGGATTCACAACTATTTTATTTTCTGTTTATGTCCACTTGTAGTATCCCTGCCGCCGAGGAGTGATGACATCTATTTTTTATTTACGTTTGGTTTTAAACCCACAGCACAGGTGGCCGGCTGCATCATTCATTCTGTCTGTATCCCCTAACACACACTTTGTCATCTACTGCACAGCTCCCCCCTGTGGCTAAGAAATATAGGTGAAATACTGCCGGTGTTGTTACCAAATTCAATGATAGTCATTTATCGGCGTCATAAGAATGAAAGACTAAGTTGTCCATGCTGGATTGAAACTCACCACCTGCAGGCAAAATACAGCGATCAGGAGCGAACACATAACTCGCTGAGTCATCTACCGAGACCCTGGCCCTTTAGCGTTTTTATTGCATACAAACACAACAGGCTCGGATTAATACAATTATTTAAAACATGGCGAACATACAACGTACTCTTTCCAAGAATGAACTGTGAATACAGGAAGAATTCAAGTCTCCACTCGTCAAGGGTGTGATGACGGTGAAGGTAGTATAAGGGGTTGTCTCCTTCCGTCACATCACACACGAGACTGCGAAATATTCACTGGACTGCGAAACAGGTGAAATCCCGAATGTTTCCTTTTCCATTCTCGCTTGTGAACGAAATTGAGCCGTGAAACATATTGTGTGCATTTTGAGTGGTTCTTCCTGGTGAGCAAAACATTGTCCAGAGAGAACTGCAAAAAATAAAGCGCGAACTCGACCTGAAGGTATCGGAGCGCTTTACATGAGCACCAGGTACATTTGCATTTCAGACGGACCCACGCATTTTTTGTTAGGCACAGGGAGATGACGTGATTTTCCCAGAATCACAGGATGTTGAGCATCTCTGTAGAGACTCGAACTCGTTCCCCAGTTTTGAAGTCCAGGCTCTAGCCGTTAGGCCACATCCTCTCCCCAAGTAGAAACAGATTAGCAGAATGTCCCGGATTCCTGCAGTGGTCGTTTCTACTAACCATGCAATGGAAAACATTTTCCCCTAGCCCTGGGAAGGATGTAGAGGCTGCCGTGGAACGGTCGTTGCAGCGCTTATTCGCCAGCTGGAACACGCAAAGTCAGTACATACTGCACACCAGTGACACCCTCCACACGCAAGGGAGTCAGTTGCATCAAAACACCTGCTCTAATGCACTGATGGTCCAGACTTTGGTACACTAATACACCCTAATGTACTGTATCAATTTTATATTTGGTAATGCTATGCCCGATCTGACGGAATCTTAATGTGCCTGAATCAAGCAACCCAACGTCTCAACACCACCAGTCAATCAATCAATCAATCAATCAATCTGGAGTTGTATAGTGTGGCTGATCACCAGTGAGGGTATCCAGGCGCTTAGAGCGCTGCTGCAGAGGATCACTCAAACATACAGGTCTTGAGTCCTGTTCTGAGTTCCAGTGGAGAGGATGAGGTCCGTAGGTGTAGTGGGAGGTCGCTCCAGGGCTTCGCATGGAGGTGGGAGAAGGAGTGTCCTCCACTGTTGCATCCGTGGATACAGTGGATGTGGGCGAGGCAGAGGGAGGCGGAGCGCAGGTGTCTGGAGGGATGGTGGAAGTCCAGTCAGGGGTTGATGTATGCTGGCTATTGGTTGTACAGGGCTTTGAATGCCTTGGTCAGCTTCTTGAACTGGCATCTCTTCTGCATGGGGAGCCAGTGTAGTTTATTGAGGTGACGGGTGATGTGGGTCTGCTTCATGAGGTCTGGGACGAGTCTGGATGCTGCATTCTGTATCCTCTACAGTCTCTTGAGGAGGTGCAAGGTGATTCTTGCATAGAGTGAGCTGCCATAGTCCAGTCCACTGGTGATCAGGGCTTGTGTGACAGCGCGTCTAGTGTTGATGGGGAAATATTTGAGCATTTTGCGGAGGATGAGGAAGGAGGTGGTGAGACTGCGTTTATCTGTTTTTTCATGTTGAGCTTACTTTCCAGGATGATGCCACAGTTATGGGCATAGTCGGTTGTCGTGGCCGAGGGTCCAAGTTCAGGGGGCCACCAGGCATCATTCCATGGGGAGGTGTTTCAGAAGATCCGCAGTAGGCAGTTGTTTCTCATCCAGCCGCGATGTTAATCATACACTTACGGAAGTTTGCCAGTGTGGCTGAGTGGTCTTCTGATAGGGAAATGATGAACTGGGAAAATCTTACGATGTTGGCCAAGGGAGTAATGTAGGTGTAAAACAGAGTCGGGCTGAGGGATGAACCTTGAGAGGCGATGCAGATGATGTTCTTAGGTTCCGAGGTGAAGGGTGGGAGGCGGATTCTCTGGGTTCTGTCTGTGAAGAAGGTGGCGATCCACTTGAGGTTATGATGTTGTGAAGCCTTTTGATCAGGGTGTGATGTGATACTGTGTCAAACGCTGCTGAGAGGTTGAGGAGGATCAGAGCTGCTGTTTTTTCTTGGTGGAGGATGGATCTGATGTCTGTGGCCTCAATCGGGGTGATTTCGGTGCTGTGGTTTATGCAGAATCCTGATTGGGAAGTGTCCAGGAGATCGTGGTTCTCCAGGTGCTCTGTACGTTTGCGGTTGATGGCCTTCTCGAGAACTTTGTCGGGGAAGGGGAGCAAGTCAATGAGGCAGCAGTTCTTGAGATCTTTGGGGTTGGCGGATGGTTTCTTGAGTAGGGGCTGGACTTCTGTGTGTTTGCATTCTTTAGGGAAAGTGACCGTGGTGATCGATGCGTTGAAAATGTCGGTGAGCTCACTGCTGATCGTCTTGCTCCAGAGGTTGAAGATGTGGTGGGGGCACAGGTCCATAGGTGCTACTGAGTTGATCGAGCTCATGATGGCAGTTGTGTCTTGTGTGGTAAGCTGGTTCCAGGTGGTCGAGTTCTTCATTTGTGAGGTCAAGATGGCTGAGGAGGTCTGTGTATTGAGGTTCGAAGTTTTCTGTAGATGGTGGCGATCTTGTTGTGGAAGATATACTAGGGAGTCTCAGAGTTCCTTTGAAGGGGTGATCACATTCTCGGTGGCTAAGGGACTGGCAAACTCTCTGACAATGTTGAAGAGTTCCTTGCTGTGGTTGGAACTTGCTTCGATGCGGTTGGCCTGGGCGCTTCCTTTAGGCTTTTTTTTGGGAGTTGGTGGTATTGGTTGAGGACTGATTTGAAAGTTGTTTGGTCCGTGGTCTCCATGCTAATGCACCATTTCCTTTCCGATTTATTTGCCGTTGCACTTCATGGTTTTTAGTTCCGTCATGTACCAACTAGCTTGCTTTGAAGATCATTTGGGTTTGGTGGCGTTGCAGGGGGCAACTCTGTCAGCGCAATCTGTGATCCAGGCGGAGAGATTCTTGACTGCCTGTTCCAGGTTGGTTGAGGTTTGAGGGCTTCGGTCCATTGGCTAAGATTTTGTTCCAGCTGCGGTGTGTTGTGCTGTGTGGCTTGGAGGCGGTGCCGGGGAGTCCCGAGATGGTAAAGTGGACGATGGTGTGGCCGGTCCAGGTGAGCTCGATGACATGGCTGTACTTGATTCTGTCACTGACTATGAAAATCGGGTCGAGTATGACCCAGTAAACACACCAACTCCACATTTTCATACAACCAACACAGTGCCAAGGACCATATAGATGACACACGCATCGGGCTTTAAAGTTAATAGACATACCCAGAATGCCTCAACACCTACAACACAACTAGGACACAAACACCAATACATTTACGATACTTTAACATCCACAATCTCACATAAAGATATTTTACAGTTTCGATTGCATTTGGCAGAATTGATGTGGTATTGTACAGCCTAGCCTCAAACCCCCCCAAAGTTGAATGCATGGTCTGGGTTGTTACTGTTACGGTTGACGATTTAAAATTATCACATCATGTGGCCTTCCTCTTTATCCCCGTAACTACACTGTTGATTGACTTTCAGTGCACCTACACACCTACTTAGCATGTCCTGCACGGCTTTCAGAGAAAGGGGAGGGGCATTGTGAGCCACTCGAGGCTTCATCTCCCACATACTCAGCAATATGTGTTGTACTACATGTGTTATATATATATCTATATATCAAACCGAAACAGTAACCTGCTGTAGAAGGGCCCACACAGGTAGGTATTGCTATTAATTATTTATTGAAGAATGCACTGCGGGCACAGCATTCACAACTTGCACATAGAAAAGTCCAAATCGCCGACGCGTTTCGTGCCGGTAGGCACTTCTTCATGGGCTGCAGACTACAGACAAGAGAACGGCAGTGGTTCGCACTATTTCAATTATTCAAAAATTCAAAACCCCGCCCCTGTGGGCGTGGCCACCACAGTGGCCTATTGGTAGTTGTAGTGCGTGACTGTTACTGCCGTGAGTCGGCGTTCGTTTGTCTGGCATCACGACATCAATGTCCCAAGTGGGTTGCAGTGTGAGTCTGGCAACCTGCATGCACCTTAGTTCCTTCAACAGAGGCTCCTGTCCCTAGCGCCGCTTCGCTGGTTAGCGTCTCAGCAGGGAAATCAACAGCAGCGGGGCCCTTCCGCGACCAAGACCAAGGCCGCCAAAATCAAACCGAAACAGTAACCTGCTGTAGAAGGGCCCACACAGGTAGGTATTGCCATTAATTATTTATTGAAGGATGCACTGCGGGCATTTTTGAATAAATGAAAAAGTGCGAACTACTGCCGTTCTCTCGTCTGAAGTCTGCAGCCCATGAAGAAGTGCCTACTGGCACGAAACGCGTCGGCGATTTGGACTTTTCATTGTGCAAGTTGTGAATGCTGTGCCCGCAGTGCATCCTGACACAACTGATGAATCGCATTAAGTCGGGCTCTCCTGCAGACCCTTGCCCTCCGAAGATTTTCCGAATGGCTCTTCCCGGGCTGGAAAAGCAGGTCCTCGCTTTACTGAACAACTCCTTGGAGCCTGGCCACCTACCTTCCAACCTGAAGGATGCCAGAGTCACCCCCTGCTAAAGAAACCTGGAGCAGATGCCGCTCGTCTCAAGAACTATAGGTCCCGCTCCCCTTCCTGGCGAAAGTGGTTGAACAACACGTTCTCAATACACTTTCATTCTTCCTGGAGAAACACCAACTACTCCAGACGCGACAGGGTGGGTTTAGAGCCCATCACAGCATGGAACTGGTGATGTTATCTGTTGTTGATGACCTCAGAATTATGGTGGACAATAAAAAACCGAGCGCCCTGATTTTATTAGACCTATCAGCGGCGTTCGATACGGGCAACCACACTCGGCTGCTGGATCAAATAGCAGACTTGGGCACTCATGGGCCAGCACACCAGTGGTTGGAATCCTTCCTGTCATAGCAGTCCCAGAGGATCCAGTTAGGGGAGCGGGTATCAGACAGAGTCACCCTCACCTATGGCGTACCTCAAGGCTCCGCATTGTCCCCGCTCCTCTTCAACATCTACCTAAAGCCTCTGGTGACAGCCCTAGCCCACATGGACTGCCATGTTTTCAACTATGCGGACGACACCCAGCTCATCATCCGGATTGACAATTCTACCTATGCCCAGGAGGTGGCGCAAAACATCCTTAGATTCACAGTGAATTGGATGACTGCCAACTCACTAAAAATCAACCCTGATAAAACGGAAGTCCTTGTCATTCCCACAAAAGACAACCCCTGGAGCGACCGTTTCTGGCCACAGGAGTTGGGTGCCACCCCCACACCAGCATATGCCGTGAAATGCCTAGGCATAAAGATTGAGTCTGAGCTCTCCATGGCCAACCAAGTCACCACAGTGGTCGGAACCTGCATAGGGCTTATGAGAAAGCTACGGAAACCTGTCCCCCACCTTTCAACTGCCTCTCTACAAATGATTGTATCGGCCGCAATTGTCTCCAGACTAGACTACAGCAATGCCTTATACATCGGCCTTCCGCAAAAACTTATTAATAAACTACAGGTGGTACAAACGTTGCAGCCAGGTTGATCTTAAGGCTGCCAAGACAGTCCCATGCCTCCCCTCTGCTGTGCAAATTGCACTGGCTTCCCATCAAGCAAAGAGCAAAATGTAAGGGTCTCTGCATTGCCCATAAAACACTCTACGGCGAAGCCCCTACCTACATCAAAGAATGCCTGAAGAACTATGTTCCGGGCTGCATATTGCAGTCCTCTGAGGCCTGCCACCTGGTCACCCCAGGATGCAATACCGCATCCAAAGGAGGCAGAGCCTTTTCCGTCTTGCTCCCACAACTATGGAACCAACTGCCCGATTACCTGCGCAAGGAACCGGGACTCCTCCCCTTCAGGAAACAGCTCAAAACGTTCCTGTTCAGGGAAGCCCTACACACTATTTAACTTACCTCACTGTGCACTTGTTTATGACCTCTGGCAACTCTTTCAAAAGCGCTAAGAGATCTGCCGGTGATTAGCGCTATACAAAAATCAATTAATATAACATAACATACAGCAAAAACTGCTGAATGAATTACCCCAAATTGGTCTGGAACCTGGGTCTTGGTCCGCAGATGGTGCTTTTTGTGACTGGGTGTAAATCCGTTCAGAAGTTTTTTCAAAATTGAGGTTTAAAAATAATTGTATATCTGGACAGTTGGGTCTGCAAGAGTATAAAGAGAATCTTGCGGGAGCGGCAATTTAAAAATAGAGTGTTCTGTTTGGCCCAGGAAGCTTTATTTCCCGTGGGCAATCGCGCTCCCGCGGGAGTCAGACTCCCGCAGGACTGAGCGCTTTGATTGGCTGCCAACAACATGAATTCTTTTTTCCTGGCAGCCATTACAGGACTCAGGGAGTAAGTCCCCTGTCCTGAAGTTAGAACAAATAATAATAATACAAGGAGATAGGGTAGGGATGCCTGGACCCCTAGGCCCATGGGGGAGGGGGACCCAGGAGGACCATGGGGGGGCCAAAAAGAAAAACAATTTGGCACAAAATGCTGCGATCCTGCGAGATGGAAAAAAACAAAACAAACAAAATGGAGACTGGGTTGCATCCACTATGTTTATGCTCCAAGGAGCCCAGCCGGGGCTGTATTCAAACAGGGGAGGGAGGGCCACGTTGTCCCCCTTCCCAAGCCTCCAGAGACCCCGGGGCCCAATTTGTTTGTGTGGGGAGGGGAGTTGTGCTGTCTCCTTCCCCAAGCCTCAAAAGACCCTGGGAAGCCCGCCCCGGGCCAAAATTAGATTATGTGAGAACGGGCACCTGACAGCCCACCTCCCTGAGTCTCAAAGACACTGGGAGTCCAACCCTGGGGCCGAAATGTAACAAAATGGGGAGGGGGGCATGCAGCCCCCATCCTCAAGCTGTTAAAGGCACAGGAGAGCCCACCACAGGGCCGATAACTTTAAGGGAGTGGGCCACACAGCCCCCTTCCCTGAGCCATTAATGGCCCCAGAGACCCCATTCCCCTGGCCGGCTTAGTAGCTATGTCCCGGGGATCCCACTCCCGGGACATAACGGTTTCCCTACCCACCCCTTTGCAGGTAGAAAAAACTGTGTTTGCTCTCATTTGGTGGGAGCATTTTAGAATTTCTCGGAAGCAAACACCAAGTCTGCTCCCAACGGGCGGGAGCCGTAAAATGTTCCCACCTGCTCGGAGTGGACTTTTGATCTCTTTTCATGCCTGCACGAAAGCAGGCAGGGAAACAGATCAAAAGATTGCTCCCTCTTGGAGGGAGCATCATTAGTAGCTGTTCCCTGCAGGTGGGAGCAATGCCAACTCCCGTTGCATGCGGGGAGCCAGCAGTGGTAGCGGGGCCTTGGGACCCCCTTGGTCCCCAATGAGAGTTTGAGAGTATGTGGAAACCAGGGCAACCACCATCAAGTTTTAAGGGCCCCGGGGCTTGGGGTCCCTGGGGCTGATAACGGCTGGGGTGGAGCGAAGAGTGGCCCACCTCCCCTTTGCTTCTAGAAATGGCCCTAGGGTATGGGGTTCCCAGGGCCTAACAAGGCTCGAGGAGGGGGGCCGCGTGGCCCCCTCTCTCCTTTAATTAAAAAACTCACAGCCCTGAGGGGGTGGGGTACTCAGGGCCTTACAAGGCTTGGGGAGCAGGGCCTGTGTGGCCCCCTCCCCTTTTAACTTAAATTTACGGCCCTGGAGGATGAAGTCCCCACGGCCTAAAGAGGCTCGGGGTAGGGGGGCCGCACATGCCCCTCCCTTTTAATTTAAAAAAAAAAGGCCCTGGTGGATGGAGTAACCAGGGCCAGCCCGATGGCCAACCCCCAGCCACGCACAGCAGAAGGCCATGTGCAGTGTGGGGTTGACTACCTTTGGGGGAGTTGGCCACAGAGCCTGGCCACAGGCTAGGGTGTGTGGCTAACCCTCTACCGTGCACAGTGTGGGGTTGGCTGCTTGAGGGAGGTTGGCTGCGGCCAACGCCTTCTGTGCATGAACATAGACCCTGCTCAATGTGGGGGTGGCGGCTTTTACAGGGTTAGCCACAGGACCTGGCCACAGCTCAGGCGTTGTGGCCAACCCCACACTTCACACAGCCAAAAGCTGTTACGTTGAAAAAAACCTAGAAATTCACTGAAAAAACAAAGGTTAAAGTAACGTGATAGGTGTGATAAAAGGATTTGTGTTCTTTTTTTTTTCAAACTTACAAATTCACTGAAAAAAACAAAGGTTATAGTAGTGATATAGTTTGGTGTATATGTCAGTGACAACATGAACGTTTTGAACTAAAAAAAAAAAACATAGAAATTCACCAATTATAGTTAGCACAGCTAACTATAACTTGCGCCACCGCCATGCACTGCTTAGGACCTCACATATTACATCATTCATGACATGCTCTATCACATAATTTATGACATCACTGATGAGATCTCAAATTACATGATATCACTGATGACATCATCCAAGCTTTTTTTGTGCACATTACTTTATAAACGGGTGTAGCATTAGATCTCTGAATGTAAGTACAAAATAGCTCAGAGGAAATTGAGGCATCATTAATGTCATCACAGAAATAACTCAGGTGTAGAACGCATGGATTATGTGCCTCATTGACCCTGTGCCATACACTTTACAGGTTATGTAGTTCACATTATTAATCAACCACAGATATATGGTAACCGCTCATTGCATACAGTGTTCAATCTGTATACAGTTGTTCAGAGAAAGTCAAATCTCTAAAAATACTGAACATCTGTTCCAAAAGTAATGCCCATCTATGTATCAAACCCCTGACAGTAACTGAACCTCTATTGAGAAATTAATTTTATGAGTAGAAAAGTGGGCACTGTAAACAGTATTTACAGTATGGAGAGAGTTTACTCTCTACCAGACTGTTTGCAGACAGTGAAACTCTCATGGGAAATACACTACAGAGTCTTAAAAAGCATCTACTAAGAACAATGTACACCCTATGCAACACTTGGCAAAAAAGACACTATTCGCTTAAAATAAGCAACGCCTGACAGTTCTAAAGAATATATTACCTGCAGCCTTCAAACTATGGTAAAAGCTTTGCAGATAGCCCATCTTCTGATGCAACACGAGCACATGTACATAGCCTAGTACCTAGTAGACTTAATCCTCTACGTTAAGTAGAAATTGTCATGCTGAAATGATTACAATGCTTAATATGTAGTATGTAGAATCTTTGCCCTGCTAGACATGTTTATTGCAGTATAAAAAAAACTTGTGTGAAACACGTTGACATCCCTATGACCTGTAACAGCACTGCAATGATACTAGCCCTACAGCATTGTAACAGAGGTACGCATGTCATCTCACCAGGGGCCCCGTTCTTTCACTGCTGTCAGCGCCGGGACGCCTCTTTGCTGGGGCAGCTGTGCGCTATATAAAATGTTATAACATAACGTAACATAGTTAACACAAATCCTCATCTGTCACCTACATACAAAGATTTATAACATGTTCAATACCTCCACACACATGTGATGCATTAGGTGCGCATGTGTTTTGTAAACACTTACACTCATTAGCAGGACCGAGGCTGTACAAAATTAGGTAGAAAAGTACTATGGTAGTTACCCTCCACTATGTAAACTATAAAACAAGCAAGCACACTCGGATGATGTCATCAATGATATCATTTGTGATGTCATCAGTGAAGTCATAAATGATCTCATAGAACATGTCATGGGTGATGTAATATGTGAGGTCATCACAAGTGTATGGTGGTGTGTAAGTTAGAGCTAGCTCTACTAACAATAACTGGCGAATTTATGTGGTTTTGTTGTTCAAAACAATGCTGTCACTGACACATTCACCTAACTATAACATTACTTTAACCTTTGTTTTTTTAATGAATATTTATTTATGTATATAATACGCACACATACATATATAGTATTACAAACTTTCCTATAAAGTTTTATAAACTTTCCTAAGAATATGCAAAGTAATGGTAGTTGCCTCAGTGTAGTGATTCCGGATTGTGTGACCTGCAATGTAGTGACATACCATTGAAAATTCATTCTTACAGGTTTATGTAATACAAAGATAAGCTTAACTTGCTCTCATGTGAACTGGTGCAATTTGGCAAGGAAATGTAACTAACTCTGGGCCATGATGGGCCGGAACTTTTGAAGATCTCCTTAAAAATACTATGAAGGAGTAATCCCTGCCATGAGGTAGGCAGGGAGTTGCTGGCCCTGGGGCCTTGAGATCCTATGGATGTTGTGGGAGAGCAAGCGGGACCAGCCACTTCTCAAAGAGTAGTAAAATAAACAGGTGAAGTAATCACTATCTGTTCATTCTTGTCAAGAAAAAATGGACGTTCTTGTCATGCGACTTCTAAGTTGTCCAGAGTCTTAAAAATTGCCATTGCTTGCAGTGGACTGGCGTCAGGATCCATTGTTTAAAGAAGTCTTGGAGACGGTCGCAATCCATTGCGTGAGTATTGGATTCTGAAGTCAATCCCTTCTGCACTTAGAGGTCTGTACAGGCTTAGTATATAGTCGGGGGCTGTGAGATGACCCTTGCACAAAGAGAAGAGTGTGGGGAGAAAGAGAGGGAGAAACACAAGCTCCCGCAGGTAGTTGTTAGAGAAATCTGGGATAGAACTGCAGAAATTCCACTGGGGGCACTGGCATCTCTTCAAAGACAGACTTCAGCCGCGGCACTCAAAACAGATGAGTGGAATGATTATACAGTTATATACAATTTCTAGGAGAGAAGCATTTATAGAGACCTCTCCCACCTCCTCCCCAATATGTCACATATCTACGGTGTACTGTTGATAAACGATAACTAGCCCATGTCATACCTGGAATCCTGCAAAAACAACAAGATGATGGACGGAGCGCTGAAACTTTTCAACCACTCATCCCCAAGTCAAGAGATCTGGGTTTAATCCATCATTCTTTTGCTC
Source organism: Triturus cristatus (assembly GCF_964204655.1). Taxonomy (NCBI): domain Eukaryota; kingdom Metazoa; phylum Chordata; class Amphibia; order Caudata; family Salamandridae; genus Triturus; species Triturus cristatus. Next base: position 153,960,980 of record NC_140587.1, on the reverse strand, counting down.
ACCATGCCACCCCAGTTTGGACCCGGCCATATGCAATTCAGTCTTAACCCTGCTTCAACAGGAACAGTCCAGCCCGAACTGCCAGGCCAGGTCCTCTCTGGACCCAAAACAAGCGTCCTGGGACCAGTTTCGGAGAATCACCCCTCATTAGCCAGGCTAGCTTGAATCCAGTGCATGGCTGGACTGGGGACCCAAAGCAGCCCTAGCAGTTTTGTAGGACTGGCCCCCACCCCGCGGGGGGGAGGGAGGGGTGGACACAAGTATCACTGCTGCTTAGCAAAAGCGATCCCCAAAACTGCTGCTTTTGTTACTGGAGGCCGATATTGCAGCATGGCTGCAAAACCAGCCCCACTGCTCCAAAACCAGCCCCCACCCTTCCAGCCTCCCGGGCAAACCCCGATGCCCGCTATGGCCAGTCCAGCCCTGATCCAGTGGCATAGTGAGCTGATAAATGGTAACTAGCCCATGGCATACCTGGAATCCTGAGCTAGAGCCAACGGAAGTGTCAAAAGCGCTGGAGCAGTGGGAGGGATGAAGTCAGTGGGAGTGGAACTCAGGAGCACTAGAAGAGTAATATTAGGATAAATACAAGAGATCAAACAAAGGAACCATGGGGAGGACAAAAACTGCAAAACTGTCAAGGTGGGAGGTGGGCGTAAACTGAGCATGTTCAAGGGAGTTAGAAAAACTGCTGTTGGCAGACACACATGCTTGCTCTTGGAGACCTGTGTCTCATGACCCGGAAGTTCTACTAACAATAGCTATTCTGACCCGGAAGGGCTGAATGCATGCCTCTACCTTCCACAGACCCGTGTTCCGTCTGTTTCCATCTTACTTCATTATGTGGTTTCTCCTGCCCACCATGTCTTCACAGTTCACGGACTGGACTCTGAAGAGGGGTTAGAGGTATTGCTTATGTTGTTGAGGTGTGGAGGCTACGCTCCCCTCACATGTACAAATACATCTCACACACACATATACACCTCCCCCCACCTCATGCATTTGACCCTGGCCGGCAGTAGGTACAGGTTGGTGCCAAATGACACTAGGCCACCACAGTGGGGTGTGTACTAAGTATGGGGTAGAAATTGTTACACAAATATTCCTTCCTTCCTGGAGCAGACAAGGTCTACAATGAGTCCAGTTGACAGTCCGGACGTTGACTGTGTGCAACACCACAAAGTAGATGCTAAAGTGTAAGATACCATAAACAGTGCCCTTGTACACACACAGGTCAAACTCCTTCACTGCACTCAACAATGGTGTGTGAATAAAAACCAGCTCCAGTCCTGCATATCACGGGTCTCTAGATGTCAGACATTTACAGGCTCCAAACACGCCTTTTACAGATCCTGGGGTTGAGAAACCTGCAAGCCTTAAGTCAATCTGGCATATACCGAAGGGCAAAACACTGAAAACCTTTAAGCGATCTACCACAGGTTCTGTAGACGAGAAAGTGACGAGTTCCAGCTCTACCTATCACAGATTATAGGCGCGAACCCATCAACCCCAGTATCACAGACCCTAAGAATATACCAACAACGCTAAGACCCGCTAGCATAGACTGTACAGTGTGAAGTCAACATGTTGGTGGTCCATATACTGGAGGTGATCTAGACCTACACATTATTATATGCAACCAATGTAGTCCCTCCAGCCAGTTTGGGAGTGCATTTTGCATTTCCATGTTGGTAGTAGGAATTTCGGCATGCAACGCAGTTCTTCAGCATCTCTCTGCCAGGGGTTAACCTTCAGTGTGCCTCCTCTCATACCAGAGACGGCCATTTTTGTGATCCAACCTCAGTGTCATGGAGGAGAACTCAAACCACTGCAGAATGTCCGCTGCCGGTGTGACTGGGAGTGTTCACCCACCAGAATACGGATGGTAGTTCTGTGTGCTTGACTCTGAATCAGTTGTATAGTTTTCACTTGCCAGCGAATACGAATAACCTTAACCAAAAAAACCTCAGAGCAAAGCAATCATTCCCTATGCTGAATGGCATAGATCTCCCTTCCTTATATGCCTTCAACATGAAGGGCTTACACATTTTCCAGAATGGGAGATCGAGTTACTGAGAGTATACACCAACATCTCAGAAAGGCGGCGTCCATTCTTAATAATAATCTATGTCCATATCCAGGCCCTACTACCACCTCCACTCTGAGATACCAACTCTACCTGCCAGCCCAACAGGGAGCATAGACTACATTAGCTGTAAAATCACAATATCTTGGACAAGAATACTGTGCCGCATACATACCAACTATAACGTATCGTCAAGTTAAGCATACATAGGAAAATATAGATTTACTTATGGGGACAATGTGGTGACCAATGTCATAATGGGTCTCAAAACCCAAGCAGACACCATCAAACAGAGGAACAGTCTGAAATACCTATCGCTGGGGATTGTTAGCAATTAACGACTGGGTAAAGAAGATTTTCTTCACTGTACGGCTCCTTTAATTCTACATCTGCGCCCCTTGAAGATATGTAGTCCATTTTAATATTGTGGAGTTGATATAAGTGCAGGTTGATTTTTAAACTTTGATATTATAGCAGAACATCCCTGCATCTGGAGGGCTCTGAGAAATTCCTTCAAACTGTTACAGTGAGTGAGCCAAATGAAACATGGCCATTTCCACCTGAAACTCTGTACGTAGTATTAAGGTCATACAGTGGATCCCAGCCAGCGGAGGGGTTACATAGATCAGTGGTGACAGTGATTGGTGATAGATGGGTTAGTATGATGCCATTGGATTACAGCTTTTGTATTAATAAAAATAATATACAGTTAACTGAGGACTCACATCATAAGACATGGACTGTCGGAAGGCAGTGTTTGAGTAGCTATAGAGGTAAGGGGGTGCCATAAGGGCTATTTGTATATTTGTGGTCCTATAAGCAAGGGACTTTTCTGTGCCACCGCCCGTAACCCCCCTCTCCCCTTTCTTCTTGGCATCCGAGTAGCTACAGGTCAGTTCAGTGGGCTAATTAGTGTAACCATATTCAACTATCAATGTTGCCAGTACCTCAAAATAATGCTGGTTGTCATCTGGGAGCATCGGCTGTTCCTGTCCTCAAAGCCAAAGAAGTGGGGAACCTTTAGAGCCGACCTGAATTCGGGAAGTGACGCTTGGAGTACCCGCAGCCCCGCCCGCTTAAACCTAGCTACTTTGCTTTACTTCTCTGTGAACTGCTTCTTGCTTGGTGGGGTCCCATATTTTTTCTTGATACCACGATGGCACTGGGTTTTAAGGTCTTTCCACTAAGTGACTTTATGATTTCCTTGGCCTCTTCCTAACTTTATATTCAGCTAAGACTTACATATTTGAACATGTAGTAAACCAGTGACTGCTTGAACTTGTAGTACACAAACACTTTACCAGTTATTGAGTGATAAACTTCTGAGACTTGGCTAATGGCATGAGTGTACATTATGATTTTGTGGGTAATTCTCAGCGGGGCTGCAGGGCGCTACTTGTGGAGACTATGGGCCAGATGTACGACTATATTAAATTGCGACTCGCAATTTGCGCTCGATTGTGAGTCTCAAATCGCGACTCGCAATTTACTATGTACTACAGTGTCAGAGAAACCCCATTGCGATTCCCAATGGGGTTGCAAAATGCGAGGCTCATTAATATTAATGAGGCACTTGCATTTTGCGACCCCATTGGGAATGGCTGGCCCTCCCAGGGATGGTGGCCTGCTGGTCTCAGCAGACCACCATGTCTGGGACAGCTTTTAAATAAAGCAGATTTTTTTTTAAAATGCACCCTGCTTTCCTTGATGCATTAAAAAAATTAAAAATTAAACGTTTTCGTTTCAGTTTTATAAGGGCAGGCAGTGGTCTCTGGGACCACTGCCTGCCCTTAAAAAATATTTTGCATGCATTTGCAAAGGGGAAGGGATCCCCTGGGGACCCCTTCCCATTTGCGATTGCATTACCACTTACTTGAAGTAGGTGTTAATTTGCCTCATGAGTTGCTATTAGGAAGGGAACGCCCCTTCCTAATGGTGAGTCGCAAAACCTATTTTGCGAGTCACTAATTGATTAGTGAGTTGCAAAATAGGTTTTGTATATGGGCCTAAGGTTTTTAGCATGTGCAAACGGGTCTAAAACCCGTTTGCGCACGCTAAAAACCGTCGTACATCTGGCCCTATGCTTTTATCCCCAATAACAGGCGCGGCCCATGCAGGTGGAGCGATGGTTTGGGGGGGTTGTGGGGGGGAGTCGATAGAAGACAAGGGAAACAAATGTGTAAAAGAAAACCTCTTACCTTGTGCTCGCCGCATTGCTGACTTTGCGATGCAACAAGTGCAAGGTAAGTGGTTTTCTTTTTTTAATTTAAGTTCCACTTGTTTTAGTCTGTCAACCTAACCCCCCCAAACCCCGCCCACCCCTCGCCCCACCCCAGCCCCACTGCTGTTACCTGCACGGGCCACACCTGCCCAATAAACACAGTAGTGTAGATTGCCAGTGTACTTTTATCTTTTCATAATACACCATCTTTTTGGAAATGAGGGTGCTGACCTAGGGCATGTGTTATTACATAAGTGCTTAAAACAAGAACCTAGATGAACCTGAAGTATTGGAAGGCATGCCTGCATCAGATGAGAACAGTCCTGGGGCGATGTCGTCACCACAGCAGGCAGGATGGTCCCACCGTAGCATGATGAATGGGATCAGTGCCCCGTGGATGTGTTTAAGAGACATAGTGCAGTCAATTCATCTAGTCTTTTTTTGTCCCCTGAGCTGGAAGAACAGAGAGCTAGAAAGATCATATATAGATCGTTTGTAGTAGCTGAATGTTTAAACACAAGATTACGTTTGAATACCAAAGAAACTCCACAAGCTGAGGAACCAGGCAGACATCTTCTGATACACAAAAAACATTAATTATTGAATAATTAAGTACGACCATGTATGAAGGGAGGTGTAGGAAAGTTACGAAGGAATAGCAAATTTGACCCCTCCAGAGTCCAACACTTTCCTTACTATGACTCAGGTTGGAGTGGGAATAGTGAATTCAACTCTTTTCAATCTGTTGCTCAGTTTGGCATAGGGATACCCCTTCAAAGCCTAATTATTTTTTATTTCAATATTTTTATTTGTTAGACATTTTGACATGTTTTTGTGATGTAATTATGGAAGTAATTATAGTTTGAAATGTATTTTTATTGTATATTTTTATGTTTGGAGTAAATATTTTATTTTAATTACATTTGTTTAATTTTAATAGTGTTATTGTATATTTTTATTGTTTTATAATTTAAATATATAGTGTTTTTTAATTATTCTTAATTATTAGTATTTGTATTTTATTATTCATATTTATTTATTCATTTTATTTATTTCCATAAGTTTGCCCTTGAATTTTTTTTCAGATTTTTAGTTTAGCAAAATCTTTGTCAGCGATCATAGAAGCAACCTTCAAGCTAGTTTTTTAGATTATAGCGCTGACATCATCGATCACGCGTTCTTTTGTGACAGCAGTAAATCACTACCCATCAGATGTGACCAAAGGCATTTCTAGCCTTCCTGCTTTAGCAACAAGGTCATTGGTCCAAGCAGCAGCCACTGTAAATACAGTGCATCATTCTAGCCATTGCTTGACTGTCAGTCGCAGATATTTACATGTATAACTGCAGAACCCAACATGCAAACCTTCTCAGTACACTTCCGACACGTGTCTTCAGTATAATGCTCTGGGAGGTGATCCAACTGTTAAATATCGTTAATAATTAAAAGATTGTCTGCAGGAGATACTTACAGCCCATGACGGGTTCGCGAGGCTCACAGATGGGATCCCTCGCGGTCTCCCTAAAGCGTTTTCTAAGAGGCAGCCATATTTTACGGCTCAGTCTCCATTACTGTGCATTAGCCGCAGTCTCCAAGCCCAGCTTGCTCCCGTTGACTCTGGACCCTGGTTGAGGAGGACCAGCGGCAAGTAAAAGCCTCATAATGCAAGGCAGTTACAGGAAGCGCGTGAATTCATCAATCGGGATTTGGAAGTAACTGGGGCTATCGAACTCAGCTTAGTAGCTAATCAGAGTTCTGGGATGTCAGTTTAGCCTGGTGCCAAGAGCATCCTCAGACCAGCGAGCAGGAGCAGCTTCTGGCCTCGTGATTTTATCATGTCTGGGCGCTAATCTTCTCTAATTTCCCTCTTTTTCTTTCTTCTGCCAGTATCAGGGTCAATTGGACGTGGTCCATCCTTCGCAGGTGGAAATGAAGCAGGAACAGTGGTTAATTTGTAAAAAAATAAGTGCCAGGGCTCTCGTCAGCAGGCAACTTGAAACACTGGCTCAAATGAGTCAGTGTTTAGAAGGCACACATTGGAGTGAGATGCAGTTTTCACTCATTTATATGCCATGGTATTGCAAATAAATATGTCCCAATAACACGTTATTTGTGCTTCTGTTCTAACATACGTACATTCATACATTACTGAAAATGGCTTTGAGGATCTAGCATGTGTTCACAGGAGCTCGGGGCTTTCCAGGAAGTAAATCCAGAAGAAAAGTGAGCATGTGCGCAGGGTGTTTGCTGAATGAACGCACAATGCATTGCCACGGCCCCCAGCTAACCCTGGGCGTAGTTTGCATAGTAGCGCTACGCGTAGCTACGCGAAGTGCACTTCGCACTAACCACGCTACGTGTAGCTATGCGAACTGCATAGTGCGGTAAGAAAATGCTGTTCGCACTGATTGCACAGTGCCGGATGCTTGTCCACACTGTGCAATCATTGCAAACAGCATCTTGCACAGTGCAAGCGGTCATTTTCTGCCGCTCGAGTAGATTTGTACTCGACCGGTAGCTTTCTCAACTCGGACTGGTAGTTTCTCATCGCGAGCAGTCGCGAGCATACGTGACCACTCGCAATGAGAAACCTGACCTCCCCGCGTTGAGAATCTCGCCGGGAGGTTTATTTTCCACGCTCGCGATCGGCAACTTGAAGTTGCTGATCGCGAACAAGGAAAAAGTCTCGCAGGGATGTTGATTTTGCTCGCTCGCGGTCGCCAACCTGATGCTGAGGACCGCGAGCAAGCAAAAAATGCCCGCTACGTGCAATTCGCATAGTGCGTAGTAACGCAAACTACGCACGCTCCGTGAGCGTAGCGTAGTACTATGCCCAGGGTTACCCCCAGCGCCACATACCGCCTTTACTGCATCTATTCGTCAGAGCTGTCAGCGCTGTTTAGACAGTAAGTCAGTAATGAATCAAAAGCAATGCGCACGCAGAGTCTAAGGTAATTTAATTTTATAGGCAGACTGTAGTACACTGTAGTAGTAGTCCATGCCACATTCACATTGCCTGACATATGACGTGCAGAGTCAGAGTTGCAAATGCCTAGTGTTATGTATACCCGGCCCTGATAAAGCACCGGAACGAATTAAGCACTGAGCAGGAAACCCAAAACAGGGCAGCTAGGCACCTACAGAGGCCACTAACAGAGCATGTCTTTGCTGATTGTGTGTTCCCCAGCGGGGAATTGAACTCCAGGCATTACTTTCTGCTCAATCCACTGCTCCGTTGCTCTGCTGATTGGTTCCAGTAGACAACAAGCATTTGCAATGCAATAGGTCTCGCAGTTACGAGAGTTACAGCTATTGGCATTGTAAATAACAATGCCTTGTATTTATGTTTTTAAAACAAAAATAAAAGGCATTATTATTTGCAATGTCAATAGCTCAAACAAGCGTAAATGCGAGACCTATTGCATTGCAAATGCTTGTTGTTCAAAAGCCGTCCCTCCAGAGTCTGCATGGTAGTGGTATAGCCAGCAACCATTAATTCGATGTGCTGGTGATCGAAGTGCATGCCCCAAAGTATGTGTCAGTGTGTGTCTGTTTAAGATTAGGGCTTGCCTTTTACGTGACATGGTGAGACTAGTGCTACTTCGGGTGTACAGTGGAGTGCATGCAGTCATGAAATCTTAGCTGGACCTGCAGAAATGTAAGAGTGGCACCTTCCTCCATATGTACAGGGTGGTGTAGATGTTACTGGATCTCAGAGAGGCCAGTCATTGTGAGTTGTGCAGGCATGTGTTGCAGCGAGTGCAGTGCTGTCATCCTATGGCTATGAGAACAGTGCCTCACGTGTGGTGTGCACGGCAGCCAGGCGGCACAGAACAGTGGTAAAAAACATCCATTGGAAACGTGCTGCTTGAAAAAATGAAAGGCAAAGGAGACACGCTGTGTTACGTTGTTATTATATCTCCTTTGAAAGCACCATGGGAGAATACTTGTGAAATCACGTATGGCTCATGTTAGAGGGCAAAAGTATAATGTGCTCATATGCACTGTCGGGATTAGCAACATGCCTTGAACAGCAAACAAGACTAATTGCGCGCCGCATTTGAGCTGCAGCAAATAAACGTGACAGGGCTCGCATATTGACAACGCCCTAAATAAGCAATTTGGGTCATATTGATACTACTAACAGTCTCCAGTTCTGCAGGCCGGGACTACATGTCCCATAGTGCCTTAGTGGTGTTGTGAAAATATTGGAGGAGAACGCCTGCGCAGCAACTGACATTCGTGCTTTTCCTGATAAACACGGGCGCTGCGCTTGAAACCAAGGGTGGGCTGGGTAGAGGAGTGGAGAGCAGCGAAGCAGAACCGCGCGAGGGCAGGGGGGGGACAGGAAGTGCGGAAAGCATGGAGTACAGTGAGACCTCACAGAGACAGCATACATTGCCAAAATCATATTTTTTTAAAGCGTTTTTTTGGTGTCAGAAGTTAACTTTAAAGTACTCGCTCAATTACAGATCTGCAAGTGGCCCCAAGACAAGCAGTGGAAAGAAAAAAAACAAGACAAGCAGGAAGTGGGATAAGGGAGGGGGTGGCAAATGGCGTGTACATTTCGCGGGCGCTTTGATGTTCGCAGTGGCCGCGCGGCTCACTGAGAACATCAAAGCACCTGCGAAATGTACACGCAGGCTGCCAAATGGTGCACGCGCCCGGCGCACATGCACTGTTTGAAAGTGATCGCGATCACACATCAAAGCGGCCGTGCAGCCGCTAAAGTGAAAGCAAACGGTGTGCAGGCTGCCAAATGGTGCGCGCGCGCGGCGCACATGCACTGTATTTGGAGGCCTGAAAGCACTCGTTTGCACTTCCAGATCCCCCATTTACAAAAGCTCTCGTGAGAGCAGCGCTAAAGCGCTGTCTCAGGCGAGACCTAAAAAGGTTAGACTGCTGGCTGTCCTCATTAGATGTGCCTAGGACACAACAGCAAAGCGGGCAGTGAGTACAGGTGGTTTTCTCACATCAGCCAAAGCTCTCTCTTAATACATTATTATTAGGGCTCCCGGTTTTATGATATTTATTTTTTGAACATTTCTGTCTGTATTTATCCATATTTAAATTTTGGCCACCTTGTTGGTATTTATCCATACTTATTTTTGGTTTGTGAAAAGATGAGGTGATAACGCGTATATTTCTGCATTTATTTAACAGATAAACATACACTTTGATACACATCAGGTTTTAGCACATTACACAGCCCAAAATATTAAAACAATAAACCTACATGAACAAAATAGCATAATAGCACAAATGTATGTTGAGATATGCAGTAATTTAAGAAAATCTTATTCCGCTTTGTCACTCCACATGTTACCAATATGTAAAGCTATTGGCCATGCTGCCAAAATGTACAGCAATTAGCCTGAAAGTCATTAATCTCAGCATGGAGAGTCACTCAAAAGAAGCCAAATTATTTGTACTTTTCTGCTTTTAAAAATAAATACAGGCAGAAAACACAATGTTTTCTGTCTGCATTTAGCCTTAAAAATCTGTAAAAACGGAAAACAGGGAGCCCTAATTATTACATACCTCTGCCACACCTGTGGCCCTTAATACATTTTATACCTCTGCCACACCTGTGGTCCCTAATGCATTATTATATACATCTGCCATACCTGTGCTCTGTTGCCCTGTTTAACCTTAAAAGTTTGCCTGGGGAGCGCCATCTTTTGTGCCTATCTTAAACTGAGATCATTTCTTGGTTCAGTTAGAGAAAAAACTTTCTGATTTTTGGATTTGAAAAAATTAAACACCAGGTGGCAATTAAGTATTGGTCTCACTTATTTAACAAATTGTGCTATCCACAGGGCAGGCACGAACTTACGCCAGTTCTGGGGGGTAAGGCTAGCCTAGAAATACAGACTTAAAGTTTCAAGCTGGTGGCCAACCTATCAGTACAGAGGGGCCAGCCTTAGATACAAGAGGGAACAGAGAGCTCCTCATACAGGCAAGTGTAGTGTAAGACTGCACCCGCCTGCAGGAAAATGCCTGTGCATCTCAAGGCCAGTGCTTAATTTGAGCCGGTGGATTCCGGTGTTCAGCACCTGCACTTAATTGGTTTCTGGTGCTCGGCACCAGCACTTAATTGTCAACACCTCACTTATTACAATCTGCCACATGGTGGCACTGCTCATCTAATTTAGAGATGAGCAGAACAACGGATGTTTATGAATAAAATATACATTAAAAATGACTTATACCTGCCTCTCCAGCCATTCCTTTAGCTTTGGGGACCTGGATATGATATGATAATATGAGCTGCTGCACTTGCAGGCGAGAGAGATGGTTAGTAGTTGTTTTGGCAGCGATGACAAGGGCGATGGGTGGTGCAAGCCACAGTGGCCTCCTGGTCAGAGCCCTGGCACTTAATATTTAGCAAATTAAGCACTGCTCAGGGCATCCCTGAGACTGCCTATGCTACCTTTCAGGCAGTGCCGCCAGATATTGATGGGACGGAGGAATTATTGTGCATCAATTTGTATGTGGCACACAGTTTGCCAGCTGACCGCCTCTTCGCCCCATGCTCACATCAGGAATACACCACACACCATGAGGAAAAGCGTTCATGGTGTTACATCCCCATGCAAATGAGGAAAGTCCCTCTTGAGAATGCGCAGGCAAAATATGCGGCACACAATCCATATCTTAAAAGGGGACACTTGGGGTCAGCAGCCTCCGGGTACAAGGCCCACTCAGCCTCCGGGGCACTTCCATGATACGGTCCCAGCGCTCCCTCTATTTGTTCCTCAGAGAACGTCTTGCATGAATTTTTTCCGTTAGAGAATTTGGCCCTATCTTTAGAAACTTTCATATGCATTTTTTTTTAAACCGTAAACAGACGATTCATGGGCAGAATGTCGTAAAATTACTGTTGAAAATTAACGTGCTGAGATTCTTCTCAAGGCGATGCAAGATTTTTGCACATTTTCCAACAAATGTTGATACATTTTGTGTATCTGTTAATAAAACAGTAAATAAAAATCTAAATTGTATTTTTATGTGCTGCATAAAATTTCTAACTGTTCTCAGTGCAGCATTCCACCTTGCTGAGACCTAATCGTTCGATCAGTGAAGCAGCTTGTAAACGATCCCTTGCCGCTGCGGTCATAGGGTGGACCTGGGTTGTAGTGTGATGTAAGCGAATTCAAGAAGGACAAGAAGTCGTCCACAGGTAAGCGTGTGGATTTATTCAAGAGCACAGGAGACAGCAACCGCTTCCCAGCTGACCAGACACATAACTGCCAATACTGGAATTCAGCTGGGTAAAGGAACACGCTAAGAACCCCATTAAGTTCTAGAGTAATAATAGGGGAAGGACACAAAGGAAGGACTAACAGAATACATAGTAATAAACATTTACAACATAGTGATTAAGGCGATGGGTTGTAGAGCCAAAAATGTACATCTGACTCCCTGTGTGATTTTTACGAACCATTTTATGTAGCGGTAAATCTGCTGTTCTCAGACCTGTGGCCTACATTTTTTTTATTTAAATTAGCTAAAACCCACTTTTTACGGTACAGCTCAAAACACTTTTCTTAACATGCCTTGCACTGAATACCCACCCACGATGATAGTTAGTTCTCTTGTCTGCTAGTGATGAGGCTGCAGTTGCCATCCCTGTGTTGCTACTTGCAGCCTCTGCAATTCAAACATTATGACACCTGAACGGTCAAACTACCAGTTGGTGAACTCTTTCCCTCACCTAACACAGATAGGCCTAGATTCACTAACAATTTGGTCGGGTTTGCATTACAAAAGAGCCACAAACCTAGCACAGTGTTGTGGTGGGATTTACTTTCCAATGCAAATCATGTTTTTTGTTTGAAAGTTGTCTAAATTAACCCAGAGTACCAATATGCGCTACTTTGCATCAAAGGAGTGTTACCTGGGTGGTACATGGACGTTCCAGCGCAACCATTCATGGGTTTTGACACAAATCCCTTACTACCAACATTTGTAGACAAGGATTTATGCCCAAAAAAGGGCCTCCTTCAGGCAGGCGTAACAGTGGAGTGAGGTTTAAAAGTCACTACATTTTTTCAACTTTGCACGTGTGCTACACCGCGCAATACACATTCAAAGTGAGTAGCAACGCACAGTTTTTGTGCTTGAAGGGTTCCTCTCACAGAAGAAAACCTGTGCTTGACAGAATATACACACCCCTCAACTATTCTCTAAAAGTGTCTGCATTGGTTCATGGCAGCCTGAGGTGCAGCAGTCCAGGGGGAGAGAAAGAAAGTGCCATAATATATATGGCACCGTTTTTCTCACACCCTTTTTGCGCAACACAGTACATTAAATTTGGTTGCTTTGCTGCAGTGCGCCAAAACGTAGCAAATCTGTCCTGTATTTTTGGAAAACTATGCAAGATTATGCATATTATGTGAGATACACTTGGCTGGTATAATATGTGAATATTGTTTGCAAGAGCATACACTGTGCACTAAAGCCATGCTATATACCAGTGAGAGAGTAGTTGAAGCAGAAAATGTGTTGTGGCTGCGGGTCACGTGAGTTTCCAAGTTCCCGAGAGACATTTTCGAATTGAACCAATCTCTAGTGGTATCAAATGTTATGAAAAAGTGTAACTATTGAAACAAGCATTGGCATAGCCAATAGGTCTCGCCTTTGGGACCCTATAAGTGATTAGCTATGCAACACTTGATGTTGTTGCACCAAGGATATTGTGCTGCATAACTCAAAACTTATAAGGTCCCAAAGGCGAGACCTATTGGCTACGCCTATTTCTCTCCTTTCTTTCTTACACTTGCTGTACTTTCGAAGCTTTATATTTGTATTGGCCAGTTCACTATGATGTTTGTACAGCTCTTCAGTTTAAAGCGCTATGGCAGCTGATACTAATAGATTAAACTATAGAGGAACTGTGCTGAATGAATAAATAAAACATGTTACACCGAGAAATCTGAATCCCCTAAGGCACGAAAAATGAGGCCGCGAAACAAAGTGATTTGCTGAATATCACACATTTTGGTGAAGACGGTCAGCCGGCACTAGGTAGGTCTTCCCTCAAGGAGGGAGAGGGGAGGGGGGCAATCCCTCTTGAAGTGTCATCGGCCAGGCTCACAACCCATCTTCATTAACCACAACATGTGGAAGAGTTATTGTGGCAGGAAAGGGAAGCAACACGTCGCACTGAGCTCCCCCCGAGGGAGGGGGGAGAGGAAAGGGAAAGCCAGACGCTGAGAGATCAGGGGGGAAGTGGGCAGAAGGTGAAGTGGGGAGAGGAGCCAGGAGAGTGATTATGACAAGGGAGAAGAGAAAACGGAGGCGGAAACAAAAGACAACTCGGGGGAAGGTGGTGGAACCATTGAAGGGGGAGCAGAACATGAGAACGAAAGAGAAAAGGGGAGCAAGAAAACAAGGAGCAAAAAAGAGAAAGCGAGAAAAAGAAATGAAGAGCCTAGAAGCACTTCTGTTTTTGCAATGCGCTACCGAAAAAAACTGTACCAAGGCATTCCCGTAGAATCGGGGAAAAGTCAAAAATGGGAGTAATAAGCAAAATGGGGAATAGAAGCTGAGAAGACAGGTTCAGACAAGTGTGTGAGAGAGAAGAAAAAAGGAGACCAATAAAATGATTAGGGAAAACGTGAGAGAAAGGAGAATATGAGGCAACCAAAAAGGGGAAAGAAAAGCGGAAGGAGACAAAAAGAGGAGAGAGAAAAGGACGAGGCAAGATGGATGAGTAAGAAAAGAAGAAAGAAAAGAAGAGCGCTAGAAAAACGAAGAAGTAGAGAATTAGGGAAAGAGCAAACAGTGGAAAGTAGCAACCGGAAAAAGGGATGAAAGGCGAGTGGATGTCTAGGAAAAGTGTCCGTGGAAGAGTTAGGGGAGACAAAGAAATGGAAGTGGGAGAAAAGTGAGCGAGGAGGGGAAGTGGGAGCGGCGATTAGGAAACGCGAGTCTGACGGAGATGTGGGGAGGAAACAATAAAAGGGACATTAGGAAGGAGAAAGAGCAGGGAGTGGAGAGACAACAAGGGAAAGAGAAGAGGAGAGAAGAAAGAGGAGGAAAAGGGAGGAAACGAGAAAGCTGTAGTGCGCCGAGACAAAATTAAACAAGTATAATCTGAGAAAGAAAGTACCTGAAAAGTTGAAGCCGGTCGAAAGCCTGAGCGAGTCACTGCAGTCATCAAGGCTTTGTTTGGTGTGCGGCGAAAGTGAAAGCAGCGTGAATTAACGCAAGACGTGGCGGGGAGGGGCGGAGGAGTGTTCAGAGAGCAAGCGAGAGGAAAGACAGATGGCGCCTGATCGGTCGCTGAAAGCTGAAGGTTGCGCGCGTGCACGCTCGCATGAACGCAAGTGCTAGGCCAGCCAAAGCATGGGGTAGCACTTTGAAAACCCACCTACTAAATGTGTTGCAGGGCAACGCATCGCTGGCTCAGGCGAGACCTAAAAAGTGAAATACACGAAGCCCTGTAGTCGGAAATTATGTGAATCTAGCTTGCGAAATAACACTTTCGGAAACGTTTGCTCTCAGCAGTTGCTAGTTTTAATATCCAGCTGTTTCTGACTGTTACCAATCAGTGTAGAGCCTCAGGTTTTCAATAAATCATACAAAGGTCATTCATGGAGGGTCAAGGGTTGCATGATGTCACTTCCTGTAATGTTACTGCGGCTGTGCTTATGATTTTGGAGAAATGACGGATCTGTTAGTGGTAGTGGTCAGTGCTTATCTAATACTATATTTACACAATACTTAGTAATATTTTTACTCAAAACTACTTACTGGTCAAGCTGTACATGTACTCGAGCATCAGTTAGAGTGTTTGTGGCCCTAGTAATATCTGCTTAGGGCTGTCTAATGCAGTTAGGACGGCATGTGTTACTGTGATTGTGCAGGGTGGTTGACAATAATTATTTTAACAAATAGTGCCTTTTATTTAGTAGGTAGAGTGGCATTTTCCACTAGCAGAATGTGCATCATTTTGTGTTAGAATAAAGGTATAAATGCACTTTTTATTTTTATTTTTTAAATGTGTATGTCACTTCCCTTAAAACACCCATACCCCACCCCAAACTCTTTATTTACAATAATAAATATCCAGCTTTGGAAAATCCACCACACTGCTGGATTTTCTGCAGTCGTGAAACAAATTTAGGACCTCAGCATTTCTCGGAATCCCATTCTCTCCATCTGAATTGGGACAGTCCTCTCTTTCATCCATTTTTGAGGTCATTAAGTGTAAGCTGTAACTACAAAAAGTATTGTTCATCTGTCCATGTGTGTTCATTTTATAATGCGTTCTATTCTAAGATGGTTTGGCCCGGATTCCTCCCCGGGTGGTGAGGGCCCGCGCCGGATACACGGTGGTTCTTCCTGGAGTCGTGTCATTTGTCTGTGAAAAGCCTCTCCGCGCGCACAGGCACAAGGGAGCCATCACAGGGTCTACAGATGTTGACCTTCTGTCACACATGGCCCTTCTCCTTGCATTAATCAGAACATGCAGGATTTTTTTATTCAATTTGTAGATGCTACTTGACCTCCGTTTGGGGTGGCAGCTCTCTGAGCAGCTATTCTGTTCCCTGCTGACTCCTAACATTCGCAGCGCATTATTCACAGGTCTCCGGGAGCCCTGATCAGCGCCATCTTGAAGAGGAGCAGACGATGTAACCTCAGTACCTTAATTCATCTCGAGTTGGCTTTCAGCTTTAAAGGCAAATTCAAAGTAAATGCATAATACCAGAGAACGGATGATACACGAGAACAGGCATTTTAAAATCTGTTCCGAGTTTCCGGGTTAACTTTTGAAAAATCAAACCTGCCATTTATAAATGTTGAACATATCTAATACAGTGTTCAGTTTCAAGATATGTTAATGTTCGCATTTCCTCAAGCAATGTTGTTTTTTTGTTTTGTTGTAATGGTTTCAATAGGCATATTAAAAATAATTTTTAAAAATCGTACAGACAAAATTAAATTAATGTTTAAAACAGGTAGATTTGCCAAAGCCAGCTTGATGACTCCAGATATATCTTTGCTTTCATGCCTTGAGGATTTTGGTCAGCGAGGAAAGCCATTTTTTTTTCTTTATAAATCTGCAACTTGATGAATCTGTACAAAACTTTCCAGTCAAATATCTGCATCCCCCAAACTTTTCCAGGTCAAATTTCGCGTCTATCCTTTTGGAGGGAAGTAATGGGTGGTCAATGTAAAAAAATGTGGGTTGTCCCATGTTAACTTTCATTGGAAACGGTGCTCTCCGCAACAGCAAAAACAGCTGAACTACTCAGTGGAGTGCCTTTGCCTGGTTTTGCAGATATCCGTTCAGTAGTTTTTGGGATATGTATGTTAAAAAAATGTGCCTGGTGATGTTCAAAGGGTTAATCATCCAGAGACAATAAAAACCATAGCACACCCGCCATATGCACCAAAACAATACCATTGGGAAACACAACCCCTGCAGTCTCCCTCTATGTGGACGGTTTACTTCTCTACATCCGGGATATCCGCATGGACCTCTCCCCTGTCTCTGCCACCTTACAATCATTCGTGCACATGTCTGGACTGCGGGTCAACTGGGCCAATTTCAGTGTGTTCCCATTGCAGGGATCCTTACCCCATACTGAGCTCCGACTGGGAGAAAGGTGGCTGGAATGGAAAGTAACACCATACGGAACCAGGCGTGTGGCGCTGTCATTCCTCCATTTCCATGCATTTGATGGATGCTAACTCTGACACAGTACATAACCCCGTATGCACCCGCGTCCCCCCTGCAGGGCCTACCAATCGCCCCTGATCCCTGCTCATCTAGAGATCTCACACCCTGGCACAACTGCTTTGTTACTATGTTTGGTGACCTGTTTCAAGATAACCGCCTCCTCACCATCGACCACCTCATTAACAACTTCGCCCTCCCCATGGGTCAATACCTAGGGTTCCATCAGCTGCGTTACTCACTCTGCACCCAGTGATCCATCATAGATACCGAACCTCCTACTCATACCATCATCCAGTTCCTCTTAATCATGGGCACAACGTGCCGCCTCATAATGTGTCACCACTGGGCCATAAAGGAGCACACAGGCCTTACTCACATCACTCATACACACGTGGGAGTTAGACGCAATGGGTCTCCGATGACCTCCAGCACATGCTCTGGTCCTATCCATCCTGTCTATTCATGAAACGCTCCACGTAGTGATGGAGCTCCCGGACACAAGCACCTGAGAAGCTTGTGCTATCTGAAAATTCAAACACAGGAAGCGATTAGTAGTCAGGGCACACTTCACAAGCCTCCCACTACTTCTAGCTAAACGGGCTATCACCCTCCACTGGCGATCACCCCAGCCCCCCAGCCCAGAGACCTGGCACAATGCAGTGCAGCACTGGGGGAGGGCAGAGGGAGAGGCCCTACATTTTTAAGAGGTCCTGTGCCTCTGTAGATGCCCCATCTCCCTGGCATGGGGTGCCCTCCTCAACCACATCCTTCAACACATCCGCGATGACAACCTACACCATGACCATAGAACCACGACCCTCTTGACAGCCAAACAATCCCGCCCTCCACAGCCTCCTCTGAATGCTGCCTCTGACTCATCCTACAGGCACCCTGGCACCTACCACAATCTACATCCCCCAACACCCGGGTCTCCACCTCCTCCCACATTTCTTCCCCCCACCATGTTACCCCCTAGACGCATGGTCTAATTGCATCACCATTGAGACGCTCATATAATAATACAGTACCCCATGACCGTTGACTGCACACTGGCACACCTATTCCATGCCTCTTGCTCCCCCCCAAGCAGTAGTAGTTTTAAGGACATGTATACGGCTATTGTATCAATTGCTATCAGACATTGTGTATGTGAATGCTTTCATTATGACATCAGTAAAAACACTTGTTAAAAAATTATATACATTTAAGGACAAGCACAATGAGCTTTGTGGACCTTGGACAAAGCTGGTACCCAGAGCCGAAGGCCCTGTGCAGTGCAGGTTGTTTACCCAGAGAGGTTTGGGTGCAGGGCTGGCAAAAGGCGACACGTTGCGGCCAACCAAAGGCAATGCACTATGCATGGTTGGTTTCCCACAGTGGTTGGACAGATGGCCTGACAGCAGGCCAGGTTCTGTAGATACCCCCCTGAAATGTACAGTCAAAGGTTTTGCCCAGCAATGATAGGGTGCTCGCAGAGGATTGAGTTCAGGACCTGGTCAAAGGCCAACCCTTGTAGTCACATTCCTCTGCACTGCCAACACCTATATGCAGCAGGGGATAGTTGCTTATGGATGGTTGGACGCCTGAGGAAGATTGGGTAGCTGGCAAGGCCATGAAGGGACACCAGAAGAAACTGTGGTAAAGGAAGATGGCATGGTCCAGAAGCTCTTGGAGCTTTAATACTTGAGTGGCATTGGGGTATTGTAAGGCTGTTCAGTCCAGCCCATTGCCGAAGCCTTTACTGCATGCAGCCTGTTGGTTGACAGACAGCTGCTAAGTGGACCCACGTCATATGTCTAGAATACTAGAATATTGTGTATTAAATATCGTCCTTCAAAAAACATTGAAGTCATAATATCGACTACCACAATATTGTGAATGTATGTGTGTATATAGGTAAGTATAGATTTACTATTCTTAGCTCACATACGAGTACGTTGACAAACGATATCTTAATTAATAAGGTACTAAAAAAATCCTTTGTTTGGTCACATCAGAGGCGGGTTGCTTGGAGGTGCAGAATTAACAGGACAGCAGTGCCTTAAAACAAGACCTCAGAAAAGGGGTGAGCAGGAAAAGGGAATAGGTAGAAAGAGAGTTTTCCTACCTGCACCCTCATTTTAGAGTTGTCAGTAATACGACATACTAGCAGGAATATTCGTAATCAGGGTCGCAGAGATGTTTACTCTCCGCTGTCTTCAATAATTGATGTGATTACTGTGACACTCCTTGATAATGGTTGGTAACTCAGGGCCGGACTGGGAACCCAAAGCCGCCCTGGCAATGTTGATGGACCAGCCCCCCCTGCTGCTTTTGTTACTGGGGGCGGAAACAGCAGTGCCACTGGAAAACCTGGTAATACTGTGAGAAGTTTCCGGCTAGTGTAAAACAGTTCTGGGAAAATGCTGAATTTACTACTAACAGTTTCTGACAAACCTCAAATGTACATCTTAATACCTTGCGGTGATAGTTCCAATTAATATCCAGCTAACAGCATCTGCTTACCCACCATCACCTCCAGCTTTCACTTGCTTACTCAGAACTGTTGGTCCCCTGTTTCTCTTCCTAGTCTCATGTTATTCATTTACTAGTACAGTTTCTATTCCTTGTGCTGAGAGGCTAACATTAGTGCCCCCCCCCGGCCTCCACTCTCCAACAGCATGAAGTGAACTATGTCGTGTAACTTTCCAAAACGTACAGATCAAAGTGTGCAGAAACGCCAGAGCTGCTTGTCTTCTTTTCCTGGCAAAGCTGCAAAGACTGCAGTAAAGCAATGGCTGCTTCCTGGCCTGACCTCAGTGCTTACCGGAAATACGGGCTCTGCAGACAATTCATAGAATCCATCTTTTTTTTGGATCCCACAGAACTATTGTTCCTCTCTGCTCCGGTTTCAAGTAGTAATGCCGGCTGGTTTGCGAATTCCAAGCTACTCGCATACAAAAGCATGTTTGCATGCACACAAGTAGCAATCTGTGATGAATCCCTTTCTTCTAGATCACCACCACTTTTGGGGTGTTCCTTCTCAATTACCACATCAGACAGCGATTTGCAGTCTGGTTTGGAGTTTGGCAGGTGTGGGACACCCACCTAAATTCATTAGTCCGTCCTATTTACAGCGCATAGACATCGATACACTCTACATAGGCTGGGTAGGACATCTACTGCTTTCAGGCGAACGTTCTGCATCCCACACACCCTACATGCACCTCTTAGTCCACACCTGACAGGTGCATGTCTCTGGCTGCCTCGAGGGTGGCAATATGTCTGCCATTGTGTCTGCAAAGCCTTGGAGGTGTTCACACACTTCTCCAGTATTGTATCTTTTATAGATTCACATGCTTGAATCTATAAAAGATATCATTCCTGGAGAACCACAGTGTACAGGTAAGTAACTTGTTTTTATGGAGCCATTCCCTGCCTTGGTACGTCCTCAATCTACATGTGTGAGCAGATTTTCTCGCAGTCACACCTAATATTATTCCATACTGACATGAAAGGCATGACTTGGGAACACCTAAAAGTAAGATTTAAAAATAAATTGAGAGGTTACTTTCTGCTATTCACTGGCATTGGAGGGAAAGACATTTTAAAGAGTGAGAAAGCTAAAATAAAGAATCTTTGGAATACAAAAATCAGCATTCTTCTGACTGCATTAGGAGTTGTGGCATGTATTTACTGGTGTAAACAAAAAGGAAGGTATTAGAGAGAAAATTAGATAGCGCTCACATTATCACTAGTATGTAATTCAGACCACAGTTTTAAATTGGCTTCTAGCCCAATGAGGATGTCTACTTTCCAGGTGATGTCCAATATGGGCATACAGGACCGAACCCATGTTTTACTCTGGTTGCTGTGAGGAGCCAATCCGAATAGCAGGAGTTTACATATCTGAGAAAGTACCGGTGTTGGTGCAAGATTTGAGCATCTTGTTGATGTGAGGCAGTTATTACTTTATACTTCATAAAGGAGTCATGTGACATATTGATAGGTCTTGAGGAAGTCTTGAGAACTGAGGGCCCCATATATCGAGGTTTTGCATCACCCTTGCACCACGCAAGGAGGCGCATGGGTGACGCAAAACCTAAGTGAGATTTATCAAGATATAAAAGGTCACCTTGCTTGGCCCTGCATGGCTTGATGAATCTAGAGTAGCGCAAGGCAGTGCGGATCGCTGCCTTGCATAACTCTGCCCCAGGGAGGCATTCCATGGGCATTTCACGGGTGTTCCCACGCATCCATCAATGGATTTTAGCGTATTCCTAGATTTGCGATTAATGGTAGACCTGGGAATTCGTCACATTACTGAGCTTCCCCTAGTGAGGCATAAGGGGGAAAAATATATTTATTTCTCCTTGTTTTGTCCACTTTCTACGTGTGCTGCATTCTACACAGAAAGATGAAAATGCCTCTCAGAAACAATCCTGGCTGTAACGCAGGCACCAATGCACTATGACACCAAGGTACCTGCATTCGTGCTAGGCAGCTAAAAGTGAGCCAGCGCTAAGAAAGGACAGGAATGCGCTGTATAATGTTAAATGCAGTGCAATCCTGTCGTTTCACGCAGTACAGCAAGGTAGCTTGCTGGCTTGCGCCTCAGTATTTAGCAGGCAAAACATGTGTAGCCTGATATCAATGTGTAGTATCCTGTTAACTTTATTGGATGTGTGTTACTTTAATTCTTAGGAGTCCAGTTCATTCTGGGATGTTAGCTGTTTCCTAGTTACTGTAAGAATGTATTTTGCTTCACTGCATTGGAGCTGTGTCTGCTGGAGCCCTTGTGTCTGATGGCTCAACTAACCATATAGCCAGGAATGAAGCTTCTTCTACAAGCATACCGGCATTATCACTACAAAATGCTAATATCAATTTCAATGATTCTGAAATTTTGAGACCATTCTGAAATTCTGACACAATTGTGCCTCAAAAAAGTGGACTAATAAAGGCGGTGCCAACAGTTTCTTTTCACACTGATTAAAGATTGTTCTATATGTTGGAATTCATATAATATAGTGGTGTGCAACCTACTTGTAAATCTATTTACTGGGGTAATGTTATGTGCGAGCAAATTCCAATGTGAGTGTAAATTCACTTTTTTGCAAATACAAAAAGGCTTTTTTTTCCCATTTTTTAATTTTCCATTTACGAATGTGTTCTTCTGAAACATGTTTGTTATTTTTTCCCTTTAGAAGGGAGCGGTGTCCTTGGGGAATTTTACCTGATGTGTTTGAAAAGTTATAAGGCATTCCAGCAAAAAAGGCAATTTAACCTAGAATAACAGACAGCTGTGGAGAAAACACATCTTTCTACTAAAGCATCATCAAACTTGTCTCACAGATTTTTTATTTTGTAGTAGTTTTATTTAGTTAAAAGAGAGTACTCAGTACAGACTGGACAGCAGTGGTACGCAACCAGCACAGGTATCACCATAACGGCGTGTTCCAACAGCCGACTGTGTCATTACAGGCTGCTCAGCATTTATTCCCTTAGGTGGCTTGATGAAGCACCATAAGAGACCAGAAATGCTTTGGTACAAGTTATATGATAAGGAAGCCAATATCAATGCACCTTAATTAATCATTTCCTGTCAAAAGGGACAGGCAGTAATTGGCTGAATGGTTTACCACATATAATTGCCACATTGGAACACTCTACTATAGTCATCCTTGGAGGCGTGACCACCATTTTCTCCTTTATCAATATTGTAAATCAGACAGCGGTACACTACCAAAATGCTGCATTTTGATTAGCTTGTAGCTTGTCAATATTGAACCAAGAGATCCATAACTAGTACCCGAGACAATCCTCATTGCAGCATCAACCACATATCCGTATGTGTTCTTCCTCTAACAGCTGCCTGTGAAGATCACAAAGGTCTAATAAAGAACTAGAGCAGCAGCTCGTAACCTTTTGAATTCTGTGGACTTCCACTAAATCATTGCTGGAATCAGGAGACTCTCACTGTATCATTATTGGAAGCTGGGGACCCTGGGCCTAAGCAATTTCTATGATTTGAACTTCAAAAAATACACAAAAATACAAAAACAAGTATACACCGCTCAGATATTGAAATATTTTGTTTAACTCACAATCAAAACTGGAAAAGTTTTTCACATTTTCAGTTTTACTTCTTTATTTCTATATACTTTATTAATTTTAATATATCAATTTTAACATTATTTAATTTTGTAACACAGTCTCGGATCCCCTGAGTAAGCCTTGCAGACCCCCACAGGTTGTCAGACCACAGTTTAAGACCCACTGAACCAGAGGGTTCACCTACCTCACAGAACATGCCTTCACTTGGAGACGTGCTGCTGGAGAAGGTAGCTTTAGAATAATTCACTTTCCTGTGCATTTAACATTATTTAATTTTGTAACACAGTCTCGGATCCCCTGAGTAAGCCTTGCAGACCCCCACAGGTTGTCAGACCACAGTTTAAGACCCACTGAACTAGAGGGTTCACCTACCTCACAGAACATGCCTTCACTTGGAGACGTGCTGCTGGAGAAGGTAGCTTTAGAATAATTCACTTTCCTGTGCATAAGATTGACTATGTACATGGGAATGGTTTATATATCTGCTGCTACAAGTTCCTGAAATAAACAAGTCCCCAAAATATTCTCGTTCATTTGTTCTTATTATGAATTTTTCAATTGATTTTTTTGTATCTTTCTTCTTTATACATCTTTGGACAAGCAGGTACATTACAAATATTACTGTGGAGTATAACATACCAGTAAACATTCAGGTGCCGATTCCGATCCGTTAAAAATATTCCCGTACGAATCGTATCCGGATTTTTTTACGTACGAATCGTACAAGTCCCGTACAAACTGGCAAGTACGATTCGTATGTTAAAAAATCCATACGAATCGCAATGGGAAAATTCCCCGACACGTCCTCGGGTCGGAAACAGTGTCCGACACGTCCCCGGACAGTTTTACGTACCAATCCGTAAACTGAAGTCCGAGCGCGCAAGTACGATCCGTCCCGTCCGTCCGAATGCACAACCGTATGGAAAAAACACCGTACGGAGCAAACTCCCATGGCGACCATGGAGACGTCCAAACATGTGCCCGCATACGCGCCGAACACCCCCAGCCCACCCCCCCACGTACGCGCCATACCCCCAGCCCCCCCAAGTACGCCCCGTACCCCCAGCCCCCCCATGTACGCGCCGTACCCCCACCCCACCCCCGTAGGTAAGGAGCGTACCACCACCCCCGTAGGTACGGTGCGGACCCCCACCCCACCCCCGTAGGTACGGAGCGTACCACCACCCCACCCCCGTAGGTACGGTGCAGACCCCCACCCCACCCCCGTAGGTACGGACCATACCCCCACCCCACCCCTGTAGGTACGGAGCGTACCACCACCCCCGTAGGTACGGTGCGGACCCCCACCCCACCCCCGTAGGTACGGAGCGTACCCCCACCCCACCCCACCCCCATAGGTACGGTGCGGACCCCCACCCCCGTAGGTCCGGAGCGTACCCCCACCCCACCCCCATAGGTACGGAGCGTACCACCACCCCCGTAGGTACGATGCGAACCCCCACCCCACCCCCGTAGGTACGGAGCGTACCACCACCCCACCCCCGTAGGTACAGAGCATACCCCCACCCCACCCCCATAGGTACGGAGCGTACCACCACCCCGTAGGTATGGTGCAGACCCCCACCCCACCCCCGTAGGTACGGAGCATACCTCCACCCCACCCCCGTAGGTACGAAGCGTACCACCACCCCACCCCCGTAGGTACGGAGCGTACCCCCACCCCACCCCCGTAGGTACGGTGCGGACCCCCACCCCACCCCTGTAGGTACGGTGCGGACCCCCAGCGCTACGCTACGTGCTGGGGGTCTGCACCGTATCTACGGGGGTGGTGGTACGCTCTGTACCTACGGGGGTGGAGTGGGGGTACGCTCCGTACCTACGGGGGTGGGGTGGGGGTCCGCACCGTACCTATGGGGGTGGGGTGGGGGTACGCTCCGTACCTACGGGGGTGGGGTGGGGGTCCGCACCATACCTACGGGGGTGGTGGTACGCTCCGTACCTACGGGGGTGGGGTGGGGGTCCGCACCGTACCTACGGGGGTGGGGTGGGGGTCCACACCGTACCTACGGGGTGGGGTGGGGGTACGCTCTGTACCTACTGGGGTGGGGTGGGGGTCTGCACCATACCTACGGGGGTGCTGGTACGCTCCATACCTACGGGGGTGGGGGTACGCTCTGTACCTACGGGGTGGGGTGGGGGTCTGCACCGTACCTACGGGTGTGGTGGTATGCTCCGTACCTACGGGGGTGGGGTGGGGGTACGCTCTGTACCTACGGGGGTGGGGGTGGGGGTACGGCGCGGACATGGGGGGGTGCTGGGGTACAGCGCGGACATGGGGGGGTGCTGGGGTACAGCGCGGACGTGTAGGGATGGGGGTACGGTGCGTACCGGGCCCCCTTTTCGCCGTGCATCGTGGCGTACTTAGCTTTTCCGGCACTTTTTGGGTCCCGTAAAAATATTGCCGTGTACGAATCGTACTTGCTGGTCCGTAAAACGCTGCCTGACTCCGTGCGAATGTCGCGTACGCGGTGTCCCGGATCGGAATTGTGGGTATGTTGTAGCCGGTCGGTGTTTTTTACGATTCGTACGGAAATGGTGTTTCTGTACGAATCGTACTTGCGGGTTTGTAAGGTGTTTTTCCCGGGTACGAGACGGACGGAGAAAACGCTCCGTCCGACGGTTCGTAACCGGGTTTTACAGGATCGGAATCGGCACCCTAGTATTGCCCTGGTGGGCTTGCCTGACTTAATAATTTCAAAGTCCAGTAAATAACCTCTTACAGTGGTCATAACTTTCATATATTAGCTTTGCAGTTACAGCTCAATGTCTCATTGGAAAGGAGTGTTATATTACTGTGGGGAAGAGTTGGCTTTATTGAAAACAGTGAGTATGTAAAGGTGCTGTATATTTCCTGTTTCATTTTCGTCAACAAAAGAGAAGAAAGGGGACCAGATACATTAAAATGGCTTTATTGCATTGTGAAATATAGGAGTTAGTTTTTCCGTAGCATGAACCATCCACAATTTGGACCACCAGGTTCTTACCTGGGTTCAGTTAATTTACAGTATTGAGCGATTGGTAGTTTGGCTGCTAGTAGCGTATGTGTCATTATTTTCCCTCGGGGTATCAAGGAAGGCTGGTGCTCCAGTTTGTCTCGTTCTCCCAACAACATAGCTAGTGGGTCTAGTTGCAGTTTGTTTGTTATCGACTGAAATACTAGTTTCAATTGTTCTTGAATTCTAGACCAAAACCACCACAAACAGTCATTTGAATTTAGCAATTCTGTACTCATTGTGTTTTTGTATGGCTATAGATTTTCTGCATTTTCCACATAATCCATCATCTGCTGCATAATTTGAAGATTTTAGCAAAACAAAACGTGTTTCTAACTAAAATGATCAAAAGTTATTAAAAAATACAGCTAAATATGTTATTGCGCAGTGGAAACCCCTTCTCAAAAATTGTCTGGTTACGTATCAGTTTATTTATTTATTTATTTTATTTATTTAATGCTATTTTATATAGCGCGAACATTACCCGAAAGTGTCAGAGCGCTTTACAAAAGAACCAGTTGCGTTACATAAGGACTTTGGATTACATGAATTGCATGAGAGATACAAACAGAAAAAATTTGCAAATGTACAAGGTGTACATTCACTCAAGGAAGAGATAAAAACAGGAAAAAATTGCACATATACAAGTTGTAAAGTCACTCAAGGAAGAGATACAAACAGAAAAACTCTAAAATCACTTAGGAATGGTAGTAAGTACAAAGGTCCACTACATATACTAGTGGTTAGAGTTCTATATATAAAAATAGTAAATTCACACAGGATTACATTTTAACAGCAATTAGGCTTGGACAATTATATAATACATGTTTACATATATATGCAAAAAGAGAAAAATTATCAAGGGTCATCAGGAGGAGTCGTGAGAGAAAAAGGAACGGAACAAAGGTCAGACAAAATGGCGGGTCCGGGTCATTGGTATAGAAGGAGACCATCTCCCCAAAAGAATGGCGGGATGCACAAAAGTCACCAAAGTCAAGAATCCAGAAGAGGAACACAGAGAGCAGGATTCCATTGAGTAGAGTCAGAGAGGGGACGCAGCCTAGGAAAGGATATCCTGGCGAGGGACTGGTTGTTTGAGATGGCCCGGAGTTATCACGAGGCATTATGTCCTCCGCAGGCACCATTTTGAAGTCAGGCAGTGCCGATTCCAGTTTGACTCAGAGTTCAGGGGATTTGGTATATAAACATTGCCCTGCATGTCTCAGTTGATTATTGCTGCACTGGGGACTAAAACTGGTACAAACGAGGTGAAATATTTGTCAAGACAACAATCACATGAAAAAATGTCAAAATAATTAAGTAATAATACCATAACAAAATGTGCTGCATTTTGCAGCATAATTTGCTTTTGTGGGAGAAAACACACGGGAGAGGCTTCTTTAGTCCAACCGTTTTTAGGTCGCAGCCTGCCAGACTGTTAAAGACATCTTGGGGACATTCAGAAAGTTGACCTAGGAATGCATCACCCCCATTGCTTACCATTGGCTTTGTGATTTGTAACTCATATTTTCAGACTTTCTATTTGCTGGCTTTATTTGCTTTAGGCTGTCCAGCTCAAGTTCGTCCCTCCCATTGCCCAAACCTCGTTGACTGTATTATTCCACTAACTCACTTTCTGTAAATAGGTCTTTAAATCTTGTTCTTATCCTGTCACATTGGTGTGCATTCAAAGACAGAGATCAAATGTCAGGCTGTGTCTTCCAGGGAGCTTGGCGTTTAATTTTCTTTCTCTGACTTCAAAGTGAGTAGATTTATGTGACAATCATGCTGGCTACTGGGGCCTGCTTAAGAAGGCTGTACGATGATTTGTGCTTATAACACAACAAAATTTAAATGCGTAAATTAACTGTGCTGGTGACCAAATCAATACAAGGGGTGATGAAATTTCCACACATTATCGTTTGTGTGCTGTGTACTTTTATCAGTAAAACTGTATGTGAGTGCAAATGTAATGATCCTTTCAGTTGAAGATGTGTTGTCTGTATTGGCAGTAGGCTACCATACCATGCATACCCCATGTTACCCCGCTCAACAATACTCTGTACCACTCCACACCACTCTACTCTGCAGCACTCCACACTACACCGACCACACTGCGTCACTGCACTCTCATCTGCACCACTCCACTCTACGCCTCCCTACTCTACACCACTCCACTCTATGCCAATGCACTTTACCCCACACTACTCTACAATGCACTAATTCACTCTTCAGCACTGCACTCTACACCACTCCACGCCACTCCACTCCACTCTATGCCACCCGACTCTGCAAAACTGCACTCTGTACCACTGCTGCACTCTATGCCAATGCACTTTTACTCCATACTATTCCATTGTATGCCAATGCACTCTATGCCAATCCCCTCTACGCCACTGTAATCTACTCTGCACCACTGCACTCACTCTGAAACAAACTACTCTATGCCACTGCACTCATTGCCACTGCTACTCAGCACCACTCCACTCTACTCTGTACCACTGCACTCTATACCACTATACTCTGCACCACTGCACTCTACGCCAATGCACTCCACACCACTCTACTATGCACCACTGCACTCTACCGCAGTATACCATTGCCCTCTACACCACTGAACTCTATGTGACTCTACTTTGCATCGCTCCACTCTACGCCACTGCACTCTATGCCAATCCACTTTAAGCCACTCTACTCTACTCTGTACCAATGCATTCTGTGATGCCCTACTCTATACTACTGCACTCTATGCCACTTCACTCTACTCTGAAATAATCTACTCTATGCCACTGGAGTCTACACTACTCTATTCTACTCTGCGCCACCTACTCTATGTCACTTCACACTATGCCACTATTCTACACCGCTGCACTCGACACCACTGCTCTCTACACGAATGTGCACTACACCACTTTACTCAAAAGCAATACACTGTACGCCACTGCGCTCTACGCCATTCTACTCTACACCACTGCACTGTAATCCACTATACTCAACTCCAGTGCACTCCATGCCACTCTACAACACTGCACTCTATAACACTCTATTTTGCAGCACTGCACTCTCTGCCACTGAACTCTAGGCCACTCTACTTTATGCCACTTCACTCTGCACCACTTTACTCTACTCTGCACTACTCTACACCACTCCACTGCACTCTACACCACTGCACTCTAACACTATAATCTACTGTGCACCACTGCACTCTGACACTGCACTCTATGCCACTGCACTCTACACCACTCAAGTCTGGGCCACTCCCCTCTGCACCACTCCACTCTACCCCACTCCACTCTTCAACACTTCACTCTATGCCAATGCACTCTATGCCACTACTCCTTACCACTCCACCCTGCACCACTCCACTCTACGCCCCTTCACTCTGACACAATATGCTATATGCCACTGCACTCTGTGCCACTCCACTCTTTAAACACTACACTGTACGCCAATTCACTCAACACCACTTGACTCAAAACCAATGCGCCCTACGCCTCTGTACCTGCGCAAACTATTTTGCACCACTGCACTTTATGCAGTATACACTACAACATTCTACTCTATGCCACCACACTCTATGCCACTACACACTATGTCAGTCTACAACATTGCGTTCTACATTACTCTTTTCTAGGCCACTCTGTTCTGCTCTGCACCACTGTACTCTACATCACTGCTCTCTGCATCACTCTGCTATCTCTCTACACCACTCTAGTCTGTACCACTGTAAACCAGTGAACTCTATCCCACTGCACTCTACGACGATGCACTCTATGACAGTTCACTTTATGTCACTGCTCTCTACGCCACTGCACTCTACGACACTCTACTCTTCATGACTGCACTCTATGCCACTGCATTCTTCTCTGCAGCACTCAACTCTGTGCCACTCAACTGCACTCCACGCCTCTGCACTCTACTCTTCAGCACTCAACTCTGTGCCACTCTGCTGCACTCTACACCTCTGCACTCTACTCTGCATCACTCTACTCTATGTAGATGCACTCTACGACACTCAACTCTGCATCATTCCCCTCTATGCCACTGCACTCTACCCTGCACCACTCTACTCTGCACCACTCTACTCTACGTCACTTCACCCTACATCACTCTACTCTGAAACATTGCTTTCTCCGCCACTGAACTCTATGCCACTGTCCTCTGAATTGCTCCACTCTGCGCCTCTGCACTCTATGCCAATCCATACGAAGCCACTATAATTTACTCTGCACCACTGCACTCTACAACACTATATACCACTGCACTCTACGCCACTTCACTCTACTCTGAAACAATCTACTCTATGCCACTGCAATCTATGCTACTCTATTCCATTCTGCCCCACTCCACTCTATGCCGCTCCACACTCCGCCACTCTATTTTACACCGCTGCACTCTGCGCCACTGTACTCTACACCAATTCTCTCTACACCACTTTACTCAAAACCAATACACTTTACACCACTGCACTGTGTGCCAATCTACTCTGCACCACTGCACTGTATGCCACTATACCCTACTCTACGCCACACCATTGCACTCTGTCACTTTAGTCTGCACCACTCTATGCCACTGCACTCTACACCAATGCACTCTACACCACTCTACTCTACACAACTGCACTCTATGACACTCTACTCTGCAACACTGCAGTCTCTGCCACTAAATTCTATGCCGCTCTACTCTATGCCACTCTACTCTGCGCCACTGAACTCAATGTTACTGCATTCTACTCTGCACCACCCTACTGCACTCCAAGCCAATGCACTCTACGCCACTTTAGTGTACTGTGCACCGCTGCACTCTATGATAATTTACTCTATGCCACTTCACTCTACGCCTCTCTACTCTACACCACTCTACTCTATGCCAGTGCACTCTACCCCACTCTGCTATGCACCACTGAACTCTTCCCTACTGCATTCTACATCACTCCAGTCTAAGCCACTCCCCTCTGTGCCACTCCACTCTGCAACTCTGCACTTTAGGCCAATGCACTCTACACCACTACACGATACCACTCTACTCTTCTGTGCACCACTCCACTCCACTCTGCCCTGCACCACTCCACTCTGCACCACTCCACTCTGCACCACTCCACTCTGCACCACTCCACTCTGCCCTGCACCACTCCAGTCTGCCCTACACCACTCCACTCTATGCCACTTCACTCTACTGTGAAACAATATACTCTAATCCACTACACTTTACGCCACTCTACTCTGTGCCACTCCACTCTGCACTCTACGCCACTACTTTATACCACTGCATTCTACCCTGCACCACTTCACTCTACTCTGAAACACTGCACTCTACGCTACACCACCCTATGCCTCTGCAGTCTACGCTATGCCACTGTACTCTGAACCACTGCACTCTACGCCAATACACTCTACACCAATTTACTTAAAACCAATGCACTCTACGCCGCTGCACATTACGTCACTCTACACCATTGCACACTACGTTACTGCATGCTACACAACTCTATTCTAATCTGCAGCTCTCTTCGCTGACAGCCTCGTCCAGCCGTTTTTTACTCCCGGTTGAGGCGGCGGCTGGCGCAATCTTGGGTGTGGGCAGGGGCTGCGCTCTAGTCGCGCCGGCCTCCCACCCTCCTCATCACCTATAATCTGTGTGTAGGGTTCAGACAGCGCAGCGGGCGGGTGCAGCGGGTGCGCCGGACGCGCGCCGAAGCCGCGCCTAAGCCAAGCCCGTCTGCGCCCGTCCGGGGCCGACCGTGGCCAGGGGCCCAGACCCCTACATCTCGGGCGTGCCGCGGGCAGTCCTACACAAGTAAGAGGCTGCGAGACCTTTGCCCCGCTTCACTCACGATCTGTCGCCACTTGATGGAGCCACTTGACCTGGGTCCATGTCCTCATTGTACATTCAGAGGGAGGTGTCTATCGCCTGCCGTCCCTGACCCTGAAGCGATTATTGCTAAAGGGGGGCTCTTAAATTGTAGATCCTTCAGCAAACATTCCCTTCAGCTGTGGGATCTCTTACTAGATGAGGACCTGCATATATTATTTTTAACTGAAACCTGGTTAGGAGAACATTCTGATCCAGATATAGTGGATACCATTCCGCCAGGTTATACCCTCCATAGACTTGATAGAGAAAAGGGAAGGGGAGGTGGCATTGCCATCATTGTCAAACAACCTTTTGAGTGTGTTCTAAAACCAGTAAAAATTGATAACTGCGAAGCTGGTGAATTTAACATCAAACTGACCCAACACGAGGCAATTTCGGGCATCCTGATTTACAGACCTCCTGGCTCTCTGGGCAACTTCCGAAGTAGTTTACTGGTAGGGGTTACTCAGACTGCGATCAAACACAATAAAGTGTTGGTGTTGGGTGATCTGAACTTACATCTAGAGGATCCCCTACAAAAGGAGGCAGAGGACGTTCGTCTAGTCCTACAAGAACTACAACTGGACTTGCTAAGTGTTGCAGCTACACATCAGAGGGGTCACTGTTTGGACCCTATCTTCGCTAGTTGGGACTTGATAAAGGCACTTACACCCTGTCAGCTCCCTTGGACAGACCACTTCTTGGTCCCTTTCCAATGTTTTTACCAGCCAGTTAGGGCCATTGAGAATGGGATGGGAAATATTATGAGACGTAAATGGAGACAATATTCTCAAGAAAACTTCATATGCGCCATCCAGAAAGCGCAACTACCGCTTGCTATGGACAGTGATCAGGCGAATAATGAATTTAATCAGCTTGTGACTGCCACCCTGGATGAGCTAGCCCCCATGAGTAAGGGTAAAGCAAGAGAAGGCAGACAACGTACTGCCCCATGGTTCACTCCAGAACTCCAGCAAATCAAGTCTAATTGTAAAAAACTTGAAAGGAGCTGGAGAAGGAACCCGAGCGAACAAGGTAAAAACAGTTATAGCTTAGCACACAAAATTTACCAGTATGCGGTGCGTAGAGCTAAAGCTAAATATTTCCAGACACGCATTGAGGCGGCCGAGAGCTCCTCACGCGAACTGTTTAAAATATACAAAGAAATATCTTTAGTCTCCAGCTCTAACACCCCCCTAAGGGCCACCGTGGAGGGATGCAATAGAGTCGCTAACTTTTTTTCCAACAAAGTTAAAGCTATTTATGCCTCCTTCACCCAACAACTAGATAAGGGCATAGATTTTATAGCAGGCAGCTCGCCTGTGGCCCCTGACTCCTCGTTGCAAACTTTTGAGGTACCCGCCGCTGACAGGCTAATAAAGATCTGTCGCAGTGTGAAGTCCGGTTCCCCTAACGACCCGGCACCGGCCTGGGTCATCTCAGAGGGCCTGGTAGCCCTGGAACCATACATTAGACACGTCTTACAGACCTCCTTTTCCACGCAACGAGTCCCTGAGGAGTGGAAGAAGGCCATAGTACTGCCAATAAGGAAAAAACCGAATGTAAGCATGGAAGTGCTGGAAAACCTCAGACCTATCTCCTTATTGCCGTATGTGGCGAAAGTGGCTGAGAAGGTGGTCAATGCTCAGCTTACTGAGCACCTGGAGAGAGGGAAGTCACTACATCCCTCACAATCAGGATTTAGGGCGGGCTACTCTACGGAGACAGCTCTCCTACGGGCCACTGAGACTTTAAGAGCAGGGGCGGATGCAGGACATACAATGGCCCTGATCATGCTCGACCTCAGCGCGGCTTTTGACACCGTGGCGCATTCCATCCTGCTACGGTGTCTGAGCGAAGCTGGGGTCGTGGGTCCTGCGCTGTACTGGTTACAGTCGTTTCTCACTGAAAGATGTTTCCAGGTACAGCAAGGGACATGTCGTTCGGTCGAGATGCCACTAGTGCCTCAGGGCTCAGCATTGAGCCCTACTCTTTTTAATCTCTACATGGCCTCCCTGGCGAAGGTTGTACAATCATTTGGGGTGGAATTGGTGTCTTACGCCGACGACACCCAGCTGCTGATTTCCCTATCGCAGAACACCGCCAACACCCCCACCAACTTTAAGTCCTGTATGCAGGCACTAGCTGAGTGGATGAACTCCCACTGCCTAAAACTCAATGGCTCTAAGACAGAGGTGTTGGTGGTGGGGGGAAAAAGCAAAAACTGGTCAGCCGAGTGGTGGCCTCCATGCCTTGGCCCTACCCCCATACCTTGTGAGGAGGCTAAGAATCTAGGAGTCTGGATGAATTCCTCTCTCTCCTATGATGGCCACATAAGGCGTCTTGTGGGCAAATGTTTTGGAGTACTAAAGACCCTAAACAAAACCTTAGACCTACTACCCATAGCGGCCAGAGGACACTGACGCAGGCACTGGTGACCTCTCGGATGGACTATGGAAACATCTTGTTCCTAGGGGCCACCGAGGGCTGCCTGGGCCGCCTGCAAGTTATCCAGAATTCCGCCGCTAGATTGGTGCTAAGAAGACCTAGGAGGGCTAATTCTCAAAAGGCGCTGGATGCGCTTCACTGGCTGCCTGTGAAGAAACGTGTGCTGTTTAAGTGCCTCCTCGTCTGTCACCGAATTGTCGGGGGCAGGTCGCCCGCCTACCTTAGGGATCTAGTCAGCCGCTACGAACCAACAAGGACCCTCCGGTCGGAGGGTGCCGGGCTGCTGACAGTCCCCAGGATAAGGAAGGCTAGAATGGGTGGACGATCTTTTGCGTTCCAAGCAGCTCAACAATGGAACAAACTTCCTCCTGCTCTAAGACTGGAGAGCAGAGAAGCGCTGTTCAGGGCCAAGCTTAAAACACATCTATACACTGTGTAGGTCACAGGCTCTCATGGTGATCGCTGGTAGCTTTAGCGCGGGGACACGCCGAGATGGCGTTACTGAGCGCTCTATAAGCTCTCTATAAATAAATAAATAAATAGTACTCTGTCAATGCTCCATACACCACTCTACTCTGCACCATTATATGCCCTTTCACTCTGCGCCCTTGCACTCTACGCCCTTGCACGCTATGCCCTTGCACTCTATGCCTATGACCTCTACTCTGCACAACTCCACTCTATGCCACTCTCCACCACTGCACACTACGCCACTGCACTCTATGCCACTGCACTCTACGCCACTCTATGCTACACCTCTGCATTCTACCCCGCACTGCTCAACTCTACCCTGCACCACTACACTCTATGCTGCTTCACTCTACACCACACTACTCCACTCTGCACCACTCTACTCTATGCCACTGCTATCAAGTCAAGTCAAGTCAAGTCAAAATTCTTAATTCGAATTTTTTCAAATTCATAAAAGCTGCTATCGAATCTGCCCCGCTCTACTCTGTCAGTGCACTCTTTGACACTGCACTCTGCACCACTTTACTCAAAACCAATGCATTGTATGCCAATCTACTTTGCACCACTTCACTTTGGGCCACTCTACTCATATCTATTATACTTCACTCTCCCACACTCCACTCCAGGATACTCCACTCAGTGATGCTTTACTCTATTAAACTGTGCTCCACTGACACTCTATGCAACTCCATTCTGGACTCTACTTCACTCTAGTCCACTCTATGCTTTTCTACAGCACTCTAAGCGACTCCCTCTATGCCACTCAATGTCACTTTACTCACCTCGATAGTATGACACACTACTGCATTCTACTCCATTGTGCTCTATATGATACTCCAGTTTGCCCTACACCACTCCATGACACTCTATCCCACTCCTTTCTGCGACACTCTACTCAACTCTGACACTGTACTCCACTCTACATCGCTCAACTCTATGGCCCTTCCAATCTACGACACTTTATTCCCTCCACAACACTCCACAACACTGTACGCTACTCCTTGAAACCTCATTTCACTCCTCACCTCTTCACGCCACTCAACGCTACTGTACGCCACTCCATAACACTCCACTCCATGCCACTCTCCTTTACCCCACTAACTTTTAGCCAAGCTGAACATCAGCCACTCTGGTGTACAACTTTGCTGAAACATATTTGCAAAGCCAATAGCTCTTGCATAGGTGAAACCTATTGGCTTTGCCAATGCTTGTTTCTTTATACAGTACAAGAGACCCCTTTAAACCCTTATAGCCTGCCTGGGGCAACTCAAAGTTAAGTGTCTCATTACGATGGCGGTGTGACCACCACTGTCAGCCTGTCGGTGGCAGCCCCACCCCCATCGGACCATGCATTACCGCCCTCTGCTTTATGATGGCGGGCGGATGGTTGGCAGTCGGAGAGACAGACCGCCACGGATCCGCCCGTCGTACGGTCCGCTATCCCTACAATGGTGGCGGTGCCTGCCAGGCACATCAGTAGGGATTACGATGTCCCTTCCCGCCAGCCGTTTCATGACACCTTACCCGCCATGAAAAGGCAGGCAGAAAGGGATATTGAGGGCCCGTAGTCGGCCCACCTTCCCACCTGGCCCTACGACCTGGGCCACTGGTGGGCACCTATGGTGTCCCCTACATGGGGCCTGCCACGTGGTACAGGGATATGTACAGAGGCGCAACTAGAGCCAAATTTCGGGGGGGGGGGCTGAGCAAAAATTTCGGGGGGGGCTGAACTTTAAGCAATAGGCAGAGTGGAGCTGCAGGGGCTCTTAGAAGGGGTGAAACAACAGCAAGGCCTCATTAACATGCAAATGGTCCTTTAAAGACCTGTGAAGTGCTCGGGTGCGGCTGCTTTTTCGCCCGGGAAGGTGTCTCATCCCGGGCTGCCACACACGAGGGGGGGGGGGGGGGGGCTGAAGCCCTTTGAGTCCAATAGGTGTTGCGCGCCTGGATATGTACAGAGTGTATATTTCTTACTGCAGCGTGTGTTGCAGCCCGCAGCACACGCCTCAATGCAAAAGATACACATCGCGACCGCCTTGAAGGTGGTCGCATCGTGATACCATTTGAGGGACTGCCGACAGCTAGTCAGCCATACCCTTTTCTGAAGGGATGTCGGTCGGATGTAAGTCAGACCGCCATCCTAATCAAGCCCAAAGTGTCTAGAATTTTTTTTTTTTTTAAATTAGACAAAAGTATGGGAACGTGTTGGTGAAATTGAAAAAGCTTGTGAATGTCTTTTGCATTCTACCCTGCCCACTTCCTCACCGGACTATATATATTCCACAGCACAGACCATAGCTCCGCTGCTGTGGTGTTCTGCACGGCGAGAGGCGGCCGGGCGAGAGGTGGGTGAGGCGGGACTCTGAGCGACACACATTTCTCCAGTTCTGCATCGCCGCGCCGCCAAAGAAGACAGGTCAGCCGGCGTCGGAAACATAATCTTTTTTTTATACTTTTACTGTCACTTTTAATGACGGAGTGCCTGTTTGCAGGTCCACCACGGCCCGAGATAAAAGCCTCGCAAATAACAGCCCGCGCGCCGCCGCCGCGCGCTGCGTCCACAGGCCGCCCGAGCGCGCGATGGCAGCCTTCAGAGATTAGCAACGCTCCCCTTGGCGCGGGCGGGCGAGGCATGAAATCTTCCAGTTTGAGACACATTAGTCCTTTTCAGGGAACGCTCAAAATGCACGCGTCCCCCCCTCCGGAGTCCCTCGCTCAGCTGACCAAATGGCCCGGACAACGCGCTAAAAAGCCTCGCTTGTTCCTCGTGTTCAGCTTGACTCCTCGGGACGTCCATATTGATGAGGTGTTTCCCTGCTCTGGCAGGCCATTAAACCGCGCGGAGGTGTCAGGACGGCTCACTGTCACGCGTCCCTCTCGTCCCCCATGCAGTTGTCACCGCCCGCCGTGACAGTTCGGCCGCTGAAGGAACAAGAACGGAGTGGGAGGCAGGGGGCGCACATGCTGCAGGAGAGGGGAGCCACACTGCCAGCTCCTGGGGTCCATTTCGTCACAAAACGTGGGAGAGAAATATCAACAAGGTGCAAAAAGATGTGGAATTTGACCCACAACTCGGTATAATTCCCTGGCCGTTTCCGGACAGCTGGGGGTCGTGCAACCTACGACTTGTGCATGAGAGGCTTTACTGTGCCTGAGGTGTGGTGTGTGCGGCCCTATTCTAGACCAGCTCCAGTAATACGTCACATCTCTCCATTAACTTAAGAAGTCATGTAAACCAATCAATATTAAATCAATGAGGTTAGCACCAAAAAACAAATAGCCTTGAAAATGTCGGCATGACCAATATCCACAATTTCCATCATTAACGCAAGGGGATCCTTGCAGGGTAGATGAGGCAGCCCATTGACCTAGCCAGTGCGTCATGGGCCCTAGTGCAAGGAAGGAGCCTGCCCCCTGGTCACTGTTTAAACAGAGAATTACAGCAATACTCAGGGTTCAGTGGGCCCCTTAGACCTCCGGACCCCGGTGCCACTTGACCTGCTGCCCAACAGAAGCTACACCCCTGGATGAGTTCCACTAGATGAAACCAAATCTCGCCATGTGGGTACTCATACCGAGATGTCGTTCAAACGTCTCATCCGCAATCTGCCTTACTGCCATCATACAAGGGTCTTAAGACAGGTGGGCCCTAACTGTGTGACTTTCCAGTCCTACAACATTGGAGCCTCTGACCTTTATTCAAGCCTAAATCTGTTTATCAATGGTGTGCCCTAAACTCTAACCAGCTTTGCCACCCTTAAGACAGGAACAAAGTACTGTTAGTGAGAGTGTCTCTGGCTTGCCGAAGAGTGGGCGGCCACTCTGCCATTTAACTCCAGGGGCCGTATTACAACAATAAGTGCCCCGGGAGCGCAATGGGCGTTTGCGCTCGCTTTTTGCGCCCCGGGGCACTTTGGTATTATAGAAGGGGATGCAGATTCTTGTGCGCGTCCCCTTCTATAATATCGATAACGCTGGCGCACGTAAGGCGCCAGCGCTACCTTCAGAGGGTGTTCCCTCATTTACATTGGGACGTGCTATATGCAAATGTGGGAATTTCTTCGACTCTGCGCCCGCGCCATATTACAGACGCAGGGGCAGAGTCAAAGCAGCCCTCAGGAGGCCATTTAAAAGGTGTTGCACTGTCAGCGCTCCTCCTGACAGCAGCTCTCTGCAGGAGGTAAAGGGGGTCCCATGGACCCCCCCAGACATCCCCTTGCAGGCGGGTGCAGTCAGTGATCTCTATTACCCTGTAAAAAATACAGGCGGGTGCCACCTGCATTGTAAAAACACGGAGCAGCTGCTCTGTGTTTTTACATGTATGCACTGCCCGCAGGCTGCGCATACATCATAATAGGGCGCATTGTGATTGTTTGCGCCCGGCGCTCTTTTTAAAAGGTGCGCCAGGCGCAAACAATCACAATGCTTTATACGGCCCGGTGCACTCACTAAACTGGGTTGCCGTAGACTTTGTGAAAAATACGTACCCGTGAGAGTAACTCACTCAGGGGGATACCTCAATACCATATTCCACCTGTTGCGTTGGTGACCCTATGTGGTAGTTTTAGCATGTTGCCTCCCTACCGTTCCTCTTTTCCACCGTTTGTTCTTTGTCACCTGTGGCACAGTGCTTAATTGGAGAAAAAAAACATAAGTGCCAGGGCTCTCATCAGGAGGCCACTGCTGCATGCACCACACATTGCCCCTGCCAGCGCTGCTAACGACAGTACCGACGCAATTACTTGCCATCACACTCCTACAAGTGTGACAAATATGAATATTACAAGGCCCCCAAAAGCTATAAGAATGGCTTGGGTGGCAGGTAACAGTAATTTTTTAAGTATATTCAATTAGCAATTGATTGTTGTTGTGGTCATCTCTAAATTAGCCAGACAACGCCACCTTGTGGCAGGCTGTCACAAGTGCCGGTGTTGACAAGTATGTGCTGGTGCAGAGCACTGAAATAAACCGGCTCAAAGTAAGCACTGCTGTGGCACCTGAAACTGCTCCAGTCCACTGGCATGTGATAGTGGTGTGACATGTTTCGAGTATTTACGTAGCGCCACGGCCTGCTGGTGCTTTTTATGCTACAAACTCCTGGTGATAACGTCGATACAGAAACGAAGGTGATCCCACCGCCTCATTCTGTGAATGTGCATTAATATTGCATGACTCAGGCAAGAGTTTTCACATTTTCCTTTCTTAAAGTGCAAGGAGCTGCTTTTGTTTCACTGATGTTTTAATGAAATTCATAATTATGTGTACTGGTGAAAGGAATTCTCTAAGCCTAGAACTCTCTACTTACTAATGTCTTAAAACATATTAAATTTTTATAGAAAAATGACGGTGAAGTTGAGCAAGAAAAATTGGTGTCTCTCCCCATGTGACTGTGTGGTGGCCTGTGTTGAAGCCAAACTCTCAGAATTGTCCAGGAAGCTTGTCACTTGGATGGTGGTGGCACACTGCCCACTGGATGGATCGTAAATAGATGCATAAAGTCTGAAGCTGTAGAGCGCACGCGCTGGAGGGATTGGAGGCATAACTCCTGGGTGCTGGTCCCCAGAAATAAGTGCCGGAGTCACTGAAACCACTGGCTCAAATTAAGCACTGCTTGTGTGTGATGATGAGACAAATCAAACTACATGCCAGTTCTGTGGAGAGTAAAGTAACACATCCTGTAGCCATTTCCTGCTGAAGGTTAAGCAGATGCCAGCATGCTTACAGGAGAGGCCATTATAGCTAGCTCATGACAGAGTGCAAATGTCCAGGTTGCTTACTAGTTATTTTCATTACACTGAGTACTAGTTTTCCTCATGATACCAAAAAATGAGGTTTTACCCTCTATGCCAGACCTGTTAACACAATTTTTTATACTTCTGAGCTAATCATATAAAAATATATCCCAAAGGAGTATATATCGCAAAGCAGGAAACAGCAAAATTAGCAAAACAACACGGGTGTGTATAAAACTAATGAATTTTATCTTCAGATTTCATAAAGGGTACCTATATGAAACAATTACAATTAAACAAGAAGGGAGCATTCAATGATTTTGGCCTTCACTGTTACAATTGTGTACACTTTTTCACAATCACAGTCGATGAATTTTAGGAAAGAAGTGTACGAGTCGACGTTTCGGTCTCTAGGCTTTCGTCAATAAGACCATCTTTAGGACTAAAAATGGTTATGGTGGTTGACCCCTGAGTATTGTTGTTAGGGAAATTCGACAGATTCATAGAAAACGGCCGAATTCACTTGGGCGGTTATGTCGAACCCTGAATGGGTCAATCTTATTCATCAGCTGATGCGCTTACGAGTGCCCCCGAGCATCTACTTACAAAGGAGACCTCAGATTGAAAAACTGTTACGTCTGTATGTTTTCCTGGCATCAAATCAAGACGCCTAACCATACTGAATTTTTAAACACGATCAGAGCAAATTACGTTGGTTTTCGTATGATTGTGCTTTCTAAAGAATAAGATTGACCCATTCAGGGTCCGACATAACGCCAAAGTGAATACGGCCGTTTTCTATAAATCTGTCGAATTTCCCTAACAACAGTACTCAGGGGTCAACCACCATAAACATTTTTAGTTCTGAAGATGGTCTTATCGACGAAAGCCTAGAGACCGAAACGTCGACTCGTACACTTCTTTCCTAAAATTCATCGATTGTGATTGTGAAAAAGTGTATACAATTGTAACAGTGAAGGCCAAAATCATTGAATGCTCCCTTCTTGTTTAATTGTAATTGTTTCATATAAGTCCCCTTTATGAAATCTGAAGATAAAATTCATTTGTTTTATACACACCTGTGTTGTTTTGCTATTTTTGCTGTTTCCTGCTTTGCGATATATACTCCCTTGGGATATATTTTTATATGATTAGCTCAGAAGTATAAAAAATTGTGTTAGAAAATAGATTGTCAAAAGAAATTAATTAGCAAGTAAATAACAAACCTTGCACCTAACTGTGACCCAGAATAACATAACTAAGTACCTCAATAAATCCCTTGAAGGCACATTTACCTGTTCATTGATTTTGCCCGAGTCCTCAAGGGTAGATTGGGTTGTCCATTATACCTACCAGACCTGTTAACAAGCAGTTGGTATGAAAAGAAAAAAAATCAATCTTAGGCGGGGGTTTCTATCAAAAGGCACTCACCCCTTTACATATACTGCGTATATCAAGCCTTAAAACCAGCCCTGCTTGGAAAGGTGTGAGGGCGGGGCTGTTACAAGCAAGAGTAGGAGGTATTGTGATGGAGATTGGCAGTATATAACCTGGGCTTTATTGCCCCGTCCGCTCTGCCTCACCCCAGTTCTAAGTACTGAGGATGTAGCAAGCAGAAAGCAGTGTCCAGAAATATCGAAGCAGAAGACCAACCCTGAGTTCATGTGAGTCCTCCAAGTTTAATAAAATTCGGAGAACTGTTTTAATACTCACATCTAAAATACACAACCAGCTCGTCAGCAGAGGTGGGACCTACGCCAAGCACAGCAGTAAGTTGCAGACCCATCCTGCTTATAGTGTAAGACAGAGGTATAAAGGGATGCCCAAGTGGCAGCCGTGCAGATCTCGATAGTGACTCTCCTTTACACTCAGCCCAACAGACAGCCAGTCCCCTTGTAGAGCACCCAGAAGAGTAAACAGAAAGGATAACCCCCCAAGAAGCATAAGAGGCAGTGGCGGAGCGGATCCAACCGCTATAGTGGGAACAGTAGAAGTATCTCTCATATGCCTCAGGTCAAAAAAAATAATCAAAAATAGCGCCCATCTTACGGAATGCTTCAGTGCAGGCCAAATACATTTTAGCAGCCTGACCAGCGTCTAAAAAACAAGCATTGGCAAAGCCAACAAGTCCCGCCTTGAGGCTGCCAATGCAGACCTATTGAATTTGACAATGCATTTTGCCAATGCTGGTCTGCATTGGTAAACATAAAAAATAAAACACTTTTAACTGGTGCTGCGGAGCATCAGCAAAAGAAGAACTAGACATCTCTAACCTTCAGTTTCGAAATAGCATGCTACTCGCCGCACAGCGTTACACTGTCTCCTTAGGAGTAGTAAGCGCTATAAAAATACAATTACAAATTAACTACTTTAGTGACCATGGTGGCATTGGAAATTTAAAATACCACATAATAAAGTGCTAAAATCGAGAAGGAGCGTGTTCATTTAATTAGGAGACATCAATTAGGCCTTACTGAGAAGCACCAGAAATATTCCGAAAAGGGAAAGTGACAAATGTCCTTCTAAAAGTATTCATGAAACAGGTAAATATTTATATTAAAATAGGTATATGGGTTCAATGCGCCAGCTGTGTAGAGGTGTGTGTAACCTGCAGACCACATGCTCCTACTCTGTAAAGCATTGTAGAAGGATTCATATGACAGCTGCAGAGATTTATGAGTAGTCTTCAGGTCACAGGTTCAAAACCAATGTGGTTGCTTAGTGGGTAAATGCACCTGCTGCATGGATCTGTAACCTGGACACAGGTGGTTGGCATACAATATGAAAGCTTGGGACTTGGAAGCGGTATTGCATCTGCTTCAGTTTTCCAAACCTAGTGTGTTTACTCAGTGGGTAAATGCACAGACTCAACGGATTTTTAAGATTCTTAAAATGTATGGTAAGTCTGAAAGGTTAATGCGACCTCTGCAGGGGTCACCTTCTCACCATTAGAGAATAAGTGTATATACAGTTTGATTGCTTGTATCTGCGGGACAGTGCTGTGTGTGACCTGCATATCAATTATACTCGTCACATTAACTTTGATGGCGACAGTGACAAGGTTGCAAATTACACTAGCGTAGCCAGTGTGTTATGGGCCTTAGTGCAAAGAAGGAGATGGCCCCTTGCTGCTGTTTCAGTTATAAGCCCCGGTGCCACTGCACCTGCTGCACCAATGAAATATTTGCCCCTGCCAGGTTCCAGCTAAACCAAAACACACTCGTGTATCATAAGTGTGATTGGTACAACCTTGAACATGGAAAAAAAAGTTTGCCTCTGGGCTGTGACAGGATGCCAAATCAATCAATGTGTATTTGGAAAATATAACCCTGAAACGTATTGGCTGACTTAGAAATGTAACTGCTGAGGTACAATGTGGCTTGCGTGAGTGTCAAGATTATCACGTGCCCCCATTCTTTAGCACTAATACCAGGAATGGAAACGTCCACATTACTGACATATCCAGTGCTTAATTTGTAAAAGAAAATAAGTGCCAGGGCTCTCGTCAAGAGGCCACTGCAGCTTGCACCACCAATTGTCCCTGCCAATGCTGCCAGTGACAGTCCCAACTACTAGCCAACACACTCTTGCTAGTGACATTTCAGACTATTTCATGCCCCCAAAGCTATAAGAGTGGCTTGGGCGGCAGGTATTAGTCATGTTCAATGTATATTAAATGAGCAAATAACTGTTATCGTACTTGTCTCTGTATTAGACGATATTGCCACCTTGTGGTAGAATGTCATGAGTGCTAGTGTTGACAATTAAGTGCCGGTGCTGAGCACTGGAAAGCACTGGCTCAAATTAAGCACTAGACATCACACATTGCAACGCTCTTCCAAAATACTTATTAATAATGAAAGAGAAACAGAGAACCGGTCCATTTCCACACGCTTTAGGGAGAGCTGTTGCAAATTATTGTGACAATTTGGTGAGATGATCACTTTAGGAGGATTGCACATGACGCAAAGCATGCCATCCTAATCCCGCCTCAGTCCCCAGATGTTCGGTTTTTACCAAGCACTGAAAGCTCACATGTGCTAATTTTCAAATGCTACACAGCAAAAATACAAACTGTATAAAGAAATAAATACACAATATGCGTTCCTCCTTCTTCTTGTATCTTTCTAACAGGGTCTGTGTGAGAGGATGATACAACGTGAAACAATATAGCACCAGCAGATAGCTCAGAGGGTT
Organism: Triturus cristatus; assembly: GCF_964204655.1. Lineage (NCBI taxonomy): Eukaryota > Metazoa > Chordata > Amphibia > Caudata > Salamandridae > Triturus > Triturus cristatus. The sequence continues at coordinate 153,916,168 of NC_140587.1, read as the reverse complement.
AAGCACCTGATGAGGGGGTCTGTGCGCCATTTCTTTGCATCCAGCAAGGATCGACTCAGCATGTAACACTTCCCATGTTGGTAACACTAGGATGGTCACATATTTCATATCTTGCTAAGCAGGAGACTTTCAGCTAACCCTGACTTTATGGCTCAGCCTTTTGACTTGTAATTTTACTCTTTGTGTTATTAAAATCGGACTGGAAGTTCCAGTATGCAACAGACAAACCACTGTGGGCAATAGCGCTCTGACAGAAGCGCTACATAAATCCAGTTACTCATATAGCCTTAGAGCCCACCATGATGGGCACTACTGCCTATTAAAGGACCGCTCCAGCGTTAAAGACCCAAGCTAAGGCGGGGGCCTTTAACAAGGGATCGGGCCTTTAATGGCCTTTAATTAGTATGGTGAAATATGAAATTAATTTGAGTGGTGGTCATGTTAGTCTGTTATTTGGATTGAAAAGGATAGTGCAGGGAAAGAAGAGAAGGATTTAGAATTGTTTTCTTTGGAGCTCATAGCAGTAGGAGGAGGCTTGGGATGATTAAAAGGGAGGTGGAGGGGGAAGAGTCAGAGGGAGGGTTTAGAAAGGCTTGCTTTGGGGGATCGGAATAGTAAAAAGAAGTAGGAGATGATGCAAGGAGGGGTGGAGTAGGGAAGAGTCTCAAACAGGTTATTTTGGGGTTCATAGTAGTGGTATGGGGTTTGGGATGAATGAGAGAGTGGAGGTAATGGATATATTGGTAGAGGTATAGGATGAGAAATAGGGTAGTGCATTGGAAAGAGTAGTAGAAAGAGGTTTGAGAAGAGTCAGAGTTGAGCTGGAGGATGTATTGAGAGCGGTATAGGGTGAAAAATAGGGTACTGCATTGGATATGCTGAGTTAGAAGAAAAATAATAAATAAGTAAAAGTAATAAATATATAGCTCTAAAAGTAATAAAGATATAGATCCATAAGTACATGGAAGGTATATAGATGCATAAAGAAAGGTAGTGTATGTAGATTAAAGATGCATTAAATAAACTCTGGCTTTCAAGTGTTGTTGTACTTTAAATTAGCTTTATTTATTAATTTTTATATATAAATATTTTTTGTAGATCAATAGTGAAGCAAATGTAGATAGTTATATACATATTAAAAACATAGAATAATGTAACTATTAGTAATATGTACACTTGTTAAGCAGAAACTAATGAATATCTATATATAAGTTTTTTTAAACATAAGTATTCTACACATTTATACAAAGCAATACACATATATAGGTACATATATATTATATACAGAGAGATATGCTGTATATTTCTATATGTTTGCTTATGGTGGTTATATGAGGAAGAGCCAATTCTTGAATAGTTTTCTGAAGATAAGATTGTTATCTGTGGATCGTATGTTTGGGGGTAAAGAGTTCCATAGTTTGGCTGATTGAACAGAGAATGATGTGCCACCCATTGTTTTTTTCTTGTGTGTTGGCAAGGCGAGGTGCTACTCCAGAGCGGAGGTTCCTTTGTTGAATGATTTTTTTCCTGATGAAGAGCGGTCCCGTTCCATGAATCGCTTTGTGGGTGATACAATGCAGCTTGTACGTGGATCTTCTGGCAACCGGTAACCAATGCAGGGCTTTCAAGGCAGGGAAGATGTGGTCTTACGGTTTTATATGTAAGAGTAGTCTGGCAACCGAGTTCTGAATCCGTTGTAGTCTTTTCAAGGTCGTTAAAGTTGAACCGTGGTAGAGGCTATTGGCGTAATCAGGTTTGGAAAAAACAAGGGGGATAGTAGCCTGGACCTGGTGTCGAAATCCCAAATGGGGGAAGATTCGTCGCATAGTTTTTCTAGTAACAAAGCTTGAGCTTGCTAGTTTGTCCACTTGGGCATTCATCAATAGCTTGGATTCCATGGTCATTCTGAACTTTCTTACTTTCTTCGATATTTTAGGCGGTGTTCCCGGATCATCAGGCCATGTGGCAAGCGGGTCATAATGTTTCAACTCGTCACACGTGAGTATTTCCATTTTGGAAGCATTCAATTTGAGATGTCTCCATGTAATCCATTGATCCACGGCTCTGAGACAACTGAAAATTGGCGAGTTTCCAATGTCTTTGAGGCACTGCAGTTGAAGGAGTATTTGCGTGTCATCTGCATAGTTATAGCACGTGAGGTGAAATATGATTGATCAGTGCAGAGAATGACTTCATGTGGATGTAGAATTCATGACATGTGATGGAGAGAGTGTAATATGTGTGTAGCATGTAGTTTCCGACGCCAACAGGACATGGGCAGCAGGCACTGGAGTCTGACGTAATGACAGCTGAAGAAGACACGTAATTTTATTGGGTGTTGTGAAGGAACCAGTCATGATTTGGTCACACAATCTTTACTTTTTAAAAGTATACGTTGTTTATATGTATTTTTGTTCGTTTTTCTTTTCCCGTTGTACTATGCCCCTGTATTTTGGTATTTGGAATCTGATTACCTTAATTTTCTGGCCGTATCGTTTGACATCATAGATTTGATGTTTGCCTCACTCAAGAAAAGAGTTCATACACAGCCACTGATCATTTGATGGTCCAGTCCAAAGGTCGAAGTGGGCAGGGTCTGTAGGGGTAGGGCATGATGTATACATGCTCTTTTTAATTTAACAAAACAGTTCCCCAACTTTTCTTTTTTAAAGACAGCCATCCTCAGTGAGGTCCGATGGTTGAGAGGCCTCAGCTGAAGTGAATGGGAGGGAATCTCCCGTGCTATGAAGGCAAGGGAGAGACAGACACTGGAAGAGAAGCAAGCATTGCCAGGACGCCTGCTGCCTGAAAGAAATGTAAATGTTTACAATTGGTTAATCTGCAAATGTAAATGGAATTGTGTTTACTAAATGGAGTCACTTGAAGCTTGATGATGACAAAGATTTATTCTTTTTGAGAGGTAGTGCAAGGATGTTACCGGCTGAGCTCTAGAGTATGTGATTTTAATGGACATGAATGCACATTTATGTAGCGCAACAGCTGCCCCATGCTGTTACAGTTATAAAATGTTTGCAATAGGTACAGTCTGCGTATTAATAGAATCTATTTTTTGGAAGCAATTTTTTATCTTTGACCTAAATGTTTTTGTGCATTTTGTGGCAGCCTACTTTATACTGTGTGTAATAATGCATTCTCCACTGATTAGTTTGACTTGCATTTATTTTTCGTTTAAGGTATGCATTTGTATGCACTTACCTGAAGGTGAAAGACCTAACAAAACAGTTACAGAATATGTAGTTTTTTTTAGCTATGCCTTTGACCCTGCCTCATGCTCACTGACCCCCTCCTTAGCACTCAGGATCACTTCAAACGCTGGTCCAGTCCTAAATTCAAGCCTTAGGCAAAATGTCATACTATCTGTTAAACAAGCATTGCCAAGGTCAGTAGGTCTGACTTGTACCGGAAAATGCTAGCCAGACCTTTCAGCTTTACCAATGTATGGTCATAGTACACATTAAGTGCCTCTAGTTGCAGGTTTTGTATTCTGCATCTGCCATAGACAAGAGATTTAAATATACAGAAATGGCACAAAGAAACCCTCAGCCAAACATGACACTTGAATACCCTCTCAATGTTGAAAAGCTGCACTTGGACCTTTCCTCCTGCAGGCAGCAGTACCAAAGGCCCTTATTAATAAGAAACAAGCGCTTGCTAAAGCAGCCTGCAGTACCTTCGGCTGTCACTAGAAGTCCCTGGAGTCAGACACAGCTCCCTTCTGTAGGAGGCATCACTAACTTAGGCTGTTACTAGATGTTCTAAAGGCACCCACCACTGCCGGTTAAATATCAGAATACCAGAGAATCATGAGCAGAGCAGACACTCCTGAAGGTCTCCTTTTTCTGAAACATAAACGCAGCAATAACCGAGAACTCCACTGTGCTTTTTTTCCCTGCAAGCCAGATTATTGGGAGAGCATGGCTTCAACATAAATTTGCATATTCACTTTTAGAAGTCTAATGATTTATGGGAAACGGCCTTTACAACTCGGGCTGAGCCACGTGTGCCATTTTAAGGCAAGCGGAACAACACTTGCCTGAACCACGCATATGCCTGAACCAGGCATATGCGTGGTTAAAGGCAGTCAGAGGTCTAGATGTGCAGATAGGTGGGGAGAGGAACAGGAAGGATTGGGAGAGAAAGCTCCAGGAAGCTGTCTGGTAAGTGGGGCTGGGTTTTATGAGGGGAGTTTAGGGCTGGGAATGGTTTCAGAGCTCAGGGCAGGGGGGGTCAGGGTTTTTAGGGCTGGGGCTGAGTTTTAGGGCTCAGGGTGAGGGGCAGTTTTCAGGGCTGGGGTCAGTAGCGTCTGGGGCAGTGCGGGGTGTGGTAGCACGAGTGGGCTGAAATAATAAAAGAAAAAAAAAGTACCTGCCGGTCTTCTGCTTTCCGCGCTGCTCTCCGGGCTTCTCCTCTTGCCAGAGGCTGAAGCTCACAGCTTCCCCTGCGACCAATCCCGACGCTGTTCTCACCATGAGAGCAGCATAGGGATTGGGCAGAGTGCACTGGTTTTGCGCTCCATCTGGAGCTTGGAGCCTGTGCCTGCTGATCTCTCCACCCAGAAATACAGCTGGACTGGAGAGATGGGAGTGCACATGACAGTTTGGCCGGCTTGAGACAGCCGGCCACACTGTCATACGCACTGAGAGCAGTGCCCATCACTCCTCCTCCCCTGCTGCAGTGCTATGGCCTGCTCCCAAGACTCAGGACAAAGAACAAAATGACCCTCATTAAGATTATTTTATTTTTCGTTTGCCTCTGTGATTACTGGGGTGACGTTCGAAGCCGCCCCTGGTGGGGGGTCAGTTTTAGGGCTCAGGGTGGGGAGTCGGTGTAGTTTTATGGGCTGGGGCGGGAAGGATTCCAGGGCTGCAGTATTGGGTGTCAGGGTACATGGTGGAGGGTGCTGTAGTGTGCACTTTACCACGCATATCACTTTATCAATCGTGCCTTTACAACAATATTTGTTGTAAATGCGTGGTAAAGGCATGCATGGTAAGGGCTTGCATGGTTGTGGTTCTGGCTCAGACTGCGTTGTTTAGGCCTGCGTGGTTTAGGCCTGCGTGGTTTAGGCATGCGTAGTTGTATCATGCAACCATGATTTATACTTCTTCGCTGCTTCCTAAATAAACATGACAGTGCTTGGTTATAGTGATGCCAGTCATTATCAAGGCTCCGAGTCTCTTAGTGCAACATCTCTATGTTCTGAGAAGAAATCCCCCTAAGATTGACAGCTGTTATGAGGCACTTGTGTGCAGAAACTGGCTGCATCCTTTAATGATTGCAGCCCGCTAGTTGCTTCGCGTTCAGAGGGATCCTGAGCAGAGGAGTTACTACTGTTTCTGGTCAGGAAACAAGTGTGGGCATGAAGGGGAAAGAAACGAGGGAACTATGAATAGAAGAAGCATGGAGGGGGCAGGGTGAAGATGTGTATAGGACGGCCTAATGGGGGAAGACATAGGACAATACACCCTATGGGAATGTCATGGAACAGCCCATCCAAGCTATGGCAAACTATTAAACCACATGAAACTACAGGCCGACGGAGGCGTTCCTAAAGTCCGCTCTCTGTACTAATTCGTATATGTAATATTTGTAAAGTATTCGTTACATGAGGTCACTAATTGGTGAAAGCGGTCTTTAGCGACAGATAAAAGCTATGCAGGTTATCCTTTGCTGCTATTTTTCGGATTTCTGTGTATTTTTGTTTTTTTTACAACGCGTAAGGCATTTAATAAACTTAATTTTCTGAACAGATTTAATAAAACTGTGTTTAGAAAGGAGAGATGTGCTGCCTTTCGATAGACAGAGGGCCTGAATATAGCCGGGGCCAAGAAGTAACAGAGTCCTTTGTAGAGCTAGAGTGTTTATTTTCTAAAAGTTTGGAATATACCTGTACTCCTGACCTTGCTCTGCACAACTCTCACCACAGAGATTCCTGTGCACGTAGAACACCTATTAGTTAGCTCCTGGCTAGAGGGGAAGTACTACAAACACATACACTTGCTATCATGCATCCTGGCGTTTGCAAATTACAGAGCTTACCACAGCACTAATAAAACTTACACTATGCCAACTTAGTGATAGTTGTCATGTGTGTTATTACCCCGTTGTCCCCGATAAAATACTCTCATTAAATTATTAAAATATCAACACGTATAACCAGAGTCAATAGTTCTGGAGTTTGACCAACATGTATTTTCTTTATTTTTGACAAGCACGCACGCTGCAGACATTAAAAGTGATTAAAAAGTAATACAAAATATACCTTTTTATTTTTATTTAAAAGCAATAAATTAAAGGCGGCATGACTATGTTTCCAAGAAACAAATAAAAATGTACATGTTGCACATTGCAAAAATAAATATATTAAATGAAAGCAGAGCATGGCCTAACCGCCCTGGCACTGAAGTGGACTACTTTCTAGGTGGATGAAGAGGGCCAACAGACAGTCCTTCTTTCCATATAGGTATGCATGCATTTTTTTGCGATTTTTTTGAAGACATGAGCCTGTCATTAGCGCTAAAGCTGTCTCGAGGCCAGATCTAAAAGTGCATTTTTTTTACTTAGAGAGAGAGACAATTGCCTGCAAAAGTACCTACCCCCTCGAGACATTTATACTACCAATAGAGAAAACACACTGTTGGCAACCTTCACTTATACTACATTTATCTATATCGTGTTAGGTTGATTTAAATCACAGGAAATTGAATTTTCATCTCGTCAAAGAGTTCCTTAGTATATTCACTTAATTAGAAATGCATTCCAAATGGCATGGCTGGCAGTGCTGCTGGCCAGATGAATGGAATCATCCGCCTCCATAATAGCTGCTCGCGAGAACCTGTGGTGGTTTTTTGTGGTGTTCAAAAGAACTACCGTCTTCACTGGTTGAGGGCAGTTGCCATGCTTTTGAGTTTCTGACCCTGACCCTTATCTCCAGAGGCGCGCGACTGCGGAAAGTGTACCCTGTTGCTTTTCTTGCCTCCGCCCCCTAAGAACAGATTACGCGCCTCTGCTGACATGGAAGGTGGTATCCCACCCAGAGTAGGGGGTGTGTCCTGCTCCCTCTCCCAGATATGGAAAGATCAGTGGTTGGTGGTGGAGGACTGGCATGGAGGTAACACAAGCATTTTTACCAATAGCCCTGGGAGAGGTGTATGTCACTGCCTGGATCTAAACTCATTAAAAGTGGTTAACTGATACTAATGTGTAATGCTTCTGTTAACATTATTGACCATGAAGGGGGAAAGGGCAATTATTAGCTCTTAACGCCTTCAATGGCACAAGTGTGTGTTGAATACAACTGTTAGCACCAATCTTCCAATCTTGTCAAGCACAGCCATACACAGACACTCACTGTCCCTCTGTTATTAATGGCCCTGATTCACACTCTTGCTAAATGTAGAATGAAGGCAAATAACAGTAGTTAATGCCCACCATTAAGGCATGCCGAATGCTGCACCTATCTTGGCATTCAGTTAAACGTGCCAATAAAACAATTGCAATAAATAGACACCTCGACACTGAGTCCAATTCAATACAGAGATCTTAGAAGACTTGTTAATCATCCGAAAGGCTTAGCGTTCTACATACTACGGCAGTAACCTGGAATCCAAGGACCTCATTTATGAGAAGTGGCGCGTCGCTGCGTGAAAGCAGAGATCCGACACTTCTCAGTGCGCCCTCCTTGCGACACCTAGGATGCGTCATATTTACTGTATGACGCATCATGTTGCAAGGAGTTACAGATACGTCAGTATTACTGACATTTCTGTTGGTGCAAAAGTGGCACTTTGCTGGAGTTGTGTCTAGAGCATAACGCAACTCCAGCAATGTTCCTTTCATATGGTGCAAGCCCCATTGGAAAGAGCCTGATTCACCCCTATGACTGCCATTAAGCAGGCGTAAGCTTTGACGCTTTGGCGCCCTAGAAGTGGTGCAATGAAATCTTATAGATTTCACTGTGCCACTCCTACGACCCTATCTTGTGGGGGAACTCCCACCCTGCATACATTATACCTGACGCAGGAATAATGTAGCGCAGGGGTTTACGAAGTGACGCATCTACCTAGATAAGTCACTTCGTAAATATGGCGCAACATGGCACATTATTTACTCCACAGCTGCATCACTAAAAGTGATGCAACAGCGGTGCAAAAGTGATGCAACGGCGGTGCAAAAGTGACGCTGGGGCACATAAATAACCTGCAAAGTTTTTAATGAGAGATGCGTGAAAATATACTCCTTTCACCGTCCCATATTCTCATTGGACTTTTCCATATTGTCTCCATGAAAGCGGCCATAAGTTCCAGCTCACATTCATTAATCTCATTGCAGTGCAATGCAGCGATGGACCAATGGAAAACGGTTTTGCAACAACTAGTTGAAATAATAAATTTTTGCATTGGTTCTGTTAGTGCAAATGTTGTTTTTGCATAATTCACTACACCAGAGCTAGTTTCTATATTCTGGCCGCCAGTCTCTTATGTTGCATGTCTGTCTCTCTTTTTAGAGAGGCAAAACATAAGGACACGAGCCGGTTCTCACTTTATATTTATTTGTTGATCTCAGGGTGGCAAAATTGGTGCTAAAATGCGATTGGTGTGTTGCTGTGTTTTGTCTTTGGTACATTGAGCGCACTAACACAGATCCAGGGCTCGGATGTCATACATATAGAGAGATGGCTTTCAGATTTATTGAGATCCCTTTATTAACAATATGAGAAATATTTTGAGTCAACAATGTCCCTAGGACTCCTGGTGGTCTCTTTCAAACAAAAAGATACAAATGTGAGTTCATCCTATGGTCAGTGTGCCTGAGATTACAAAATGTCCGCCACCCTTCGGTTTCGGACGGACTGCCCAAGGGAGGAGCTCCAGTTTTAGAAAAATGCCCCGGAGGGAGCCATCTTGAAAATTTACTGTGCATATTTTTCACATCAGCGATGCCTTGGAGCCACGATCTGTTCAGATCTAAGCCTTTTAATTGCAAGCCTTGCGTTTTTAGCGCTGTTTAATTGCTCCTGGTAACCGAGTATGGATCATTCCCATCAATACTTGAATTGCGTACGTTTCAGAAGTGTGCATTTGGGAGACATTCCTTACTTGTACGCACACTCACCAGACGCATGAGCGAGAAGTGAATCTTCCAGTGCTTGTTGCTGTGTTAATCATCAGGTCTGTACCAGCGATGCTAGGCAAGAGCTGTTTTTTTGGGGGGGAGTTTTATATAGTGCGAATTCGACCAGAAGGTATCAGAGCGCTTTACATGAGCACCAGTTGCGTTACAGAAGGACACATTCATTTTATTAGGCACAGGGAGATTACGTGATCTGCCCAGAATCACTGGGTGTTGAGCGTCCCTGCCGAGACTCTAATTCGGTTCCCCAGCTTCAAGTTCGACCGCTGCATATGGCTCCTCACTCACCAACCCACTTACTCACACACTCACTCATGTACTCACACATGTACTTGCTTACTCTCACACACTCACTCTACGGCAGTCTTGTCACTCACTCCCCTTTAATGACATATTTGATTGCTTTTACTCCATTCCATTTACCTTTCCTTAAATGGGCAAAATAAGCATATGGAAGAAGAGCACAGGAACAATAGAAAGAAGACTAAAAGCAGTAAGCGCTGAGGGAGAAGCAAAGGATGCAACACATATTGGAGGGATAGAGAGATGCAAAGATTGTGGCATGCCTTGGATGCGGAGAGAGAAGGCAAGGGCATGTCATGCATTTTTAAGGAGATAGTAATGGAAGAAATAACATCTTTTATATATTAGCCAAGTGACCTTTTGTACATGAGCAAAGAGTTGTATTTTGTAAATTGACGGTGACCATTGTTTGGCTTCAAAATGGAGCAGATGCATTTGGCTAAGGTGTTTTTACAGCGGCATATACTGTTGTGCATACCATGGGGATTATGCTTGATCTTCCACAGTCACAACTAGCCAAAAAAAATGCTGTTGTGTTTTTCCGGGCGTTCACCTAAAGGAGTAGTAAAGCTCTGCAGAGGCGACCAGAAACCAACCCACAGAAACCCAGAAGACATTGAGATCCAGCACTCAGTGGGATTATGTACACACAGAAGGAACTCAACCAGTTCGGCAAAGGCCAGGGCAGATGTAACCTACCATGCTGAAGCCAAGGATGATCACAATAGCAAAGGTGTGGAGTAGGAAGGGTGCAAACTAAATCCAACTGAGAGTAACCTTTGCAAATGCAACAGCTCTCAGGCCAAGTTACCGTGTCTGATTCATGACCATGGACCTGATTTAGAGTTTGGCAGATGGGTACTCTGCCCAAACTTGACATATATCCAGTTCACCATATACAAGTGCCATAGGATATAATAGAATTGTAATAAGTCAGACCGAATATCAGTCAAGTTTGTGATGGAGTAATCTGTCTGCCAGACTCTAAATCAGGGCCCCACATATGACCCAAACTACTTCTACCCCAGAGTAAGGCTGGGCCCCGTGAAAGTGATGGTATTGAAAATGTTAGGGAATGCTAGACTGCTTTTAGATTTTCCCTAATCTGCCAAATCCAGGTTGAACAAAAGTGCCATGTTTGGGGTGTATAGAATCATACACTCTTCTTTAATGTTTCACTCATTCTTTGCCGGGCTTAGTGTATTTGGTAGTTTGTGTGGTAACTGCAACCCTGTCCTCCTGCCGCCCTCAATCCATACACAAGTTTACTACTGTGTACACCAAGCGTTCTGGTTGGTTCTCTCTCTTCATTAGCTATAGGACAGCACTTATAGAAAGGCGTACGCACAGTTAATAGGACTGTGAGTAAGACCATCATGCCCACTTTTACTTTACATTTGGGTATTGTTTTGATTTGTCGCACAAGGCACAACACAACCACAGTGGGGAATCTCACCTCTCAGAGCCCCAAAGTCTCTAGGGAAACTTCACCCCAAGCATTCAATTGGTCTAACACTAGAGTCTCTATGAATGTCCTCTTCAACTGAGATTGAGGGATAAAGAGCACATGGGTAGCATGAGAGTGAGCCGATCAGAGAGAGCTTGGGTTTGTTCACTGTTGAGATGCATTTCATGAACCTATTAGGCTGTATTGGAAAAAAGTTATCAAGAGTCCAACACATTACTCTTTCTTTTTTCGCCTTATTTGGAAAACCAAAGTTGTTATAAATTAGCAAAATGTAGCCTCAGGCACTGTGTTATATGTGTACCTGTATTTGCTAATGACAGTCACTATTTACAAATATATATTTTAAGTTGAAATCAAAAGTGTTCTAGATACCCGCATGCAAGCAGGAACCCACTAACATACATGACTATCAATGTTAATCATATGATACGAAACCAACTAATTTTTCCAGGCTTATTTATTGGTCTGGCTCAAAGATGGAATTGAAACACCAGGTTCTTGGTCAAAATACTCCTTTCTTGTGAGTCCTGAATCAGTCTGTGACATGCATTCAAGTTGATTCTCACAGCCCAGGATGACTGCCAGAACAAACACTCCTCGCATCCGTAGCCACATGCATCAACATGTGATGAGATCCCCACGGTGAGTCTTCTTGATGTCTCATATATCCGGTGATGCTCTCACTGATGTTAGGTATATTCAAACTGTGAAGCGAGGCTTTTCAATTAGCACAATTAAACATTCACTCCGAGTCACTAGCGTGGTTTGTATGAATGATTTGATTTGATTTGGGATTTGTATAGTGCATGGCTGCCTAAGGCTTCCCAGCGCTGATGATGAGTCATGAGGTCAGAACGAAGCTGATTAATGGTTTAAGAAAAACAGGCAAGTTTTAATTTTTTTCCTAAAAGCCAGTTCATTTTGCAGTGCTCTTAGGTCAAGAGGGAGCTATTTCCACAGTTTGGGAATAAGGTGTGCAAAGGACCTTCTGCCCCATCTTGATTTTTTGATTCTGGTGGTTCAGAGAAGGTGTAGGTGGGAGGAACTTAATAGCCTGGTGGGAACGTGGGTGGATATTAGATTTGGAAGTTTTTCCGGGCCTTTATTATTTACTGCCCTGTGTGCAATGCATAGGGATTTAAACTTGACTCTCCCAGCAATTGGCAATCAATGGAGCTGTTTCAGGGATTCCCTTACCGAAACGTGTCTAGGGAGTTTGAGCAGGAGCCTTGCCGCCGTGTTCTGCACAGTCTGAAGTCTCTTTGTCACGTACTTTGGTGAGCCTAGGTAAAGAGAGTTACCATAGTCCAGGCGTGAGACTATCGGGGACTGCAGGACGGTTTTCCTTAGATCCAAATTACAAATGATGGAACTCCAGCATCCCTTTCTTATCCGTGTTTTCTCCTGATGTAAAGCAAATACTTCTGGGTGGTTTACCATCAAGAACGGGTCTCATTTTCTATACCAGGATTCTCATGGGCATGACTTAAAAGAAAATGTCTACGATGCTGAATTAGCATCACAGGTAACGTTTCCTTATTCTTCCTCAGCAAAAAGCCCTTCTAGTGTATATTGTGGGTCTCTGTTACTTGAACTGTTCAACAATATACATTACAGCCTTGCTAGCAGACTCGCATAGACGCTTTAACTTCCGACCAGGTGAATCCTTGGGCTGTAACACAATTAAACCACCCTTAAAACATGTCCATGCCTGTGAAGATAAAGTCAACAGGTCCAAGCATGCTATGTGTCTGTGCCCTTGGGTCCAGTGACCTGAGAGCCATTGGCTCAGCTGGCACCAGTGGATCAATAAACAGGCAAATCAGACCTTTGAAAGGAAATAACATCTGTAGAACACTCATCTCCGGTTCTCGAACAAAACAAGTAGATCTACACAAGGATGTTTATGATGTATCAGAACACTGGAATGTTGAAGACAATGGAGTGCTCCGGGCTTCTAATGCCTGGTAGAAGCCTATACCATCACCATTCTAATGTTGCTGTGAACAAAAGCCTCACGGAACCCAAGGTATTTCAACCCCCTGGGGCTCCTTGATGCCTTTGTTTTACAAATTAGAACATTCTGCCCTCTAGCAGCAGAATGTTCTAATATCCTTAGAGCCCTCCGTTGCAGACTCTACCGGCCATTAAGACCCGCTCCCTTGCTAAAGACCTACGCTTTCGTCTCGGGCCCTTTAATGCTGGAGCATGCCGTTACTGGGTGGAAGAGCCCTCTACAGCAGGCTCTAAGGCTATAGCATGAGTGTAGATTTACTTATTCTAGAATTCACAAGGCTTCCCTGCTTACTCCTTGAAAGCTCAAGTACTTGCTCAACAGAGGGGAAATATTTTTCCCTATGGAGAATCCCCCCCTTTACCACCACCAGTTTTGGGGGTTGTTACAATCTCCTTTTCATCCTGGAAAGGGATTCACTCCTGTCTTTGTCAGGACTGAATTTGTGACCAAGGAAATATGTGACCTTTTGAAGGAAAGGAATGGGTTGCAGGGGAGTCTGTGACTATGCACAAACGTAGGGCAATCAAACTCTGAAATCCACTTTGTGTTGCTAGATCGATTTATGTTAGCAACCACATCTTTTCTGCATTGCAAAACGGATTTGCACTCAAAGAAAGGCTATTTACACTTATAATCAAACTTGCATGATACAGCAGATTTGTAATTCGGGGTGTCAGTACACAACTGCTTTGTGAGAAGGATAGACGAATTGTGATAGAAATCATCTGAAATTTCCAGAAGGCACCACGTTGGCATTCCATCAATTCCTTTTATATTCCAATGATTTTTGTTGCTCATGGTTGGAGAGAGCCATTGTCGAATCCACAGGAATGCCCTGTATGCCACAAGATCAGACCTTCTGCCCGTAGTGTCCTGCTGATATAAAACATCTACCTCAAATCTTGTGTTGTCATAGAGCTATAGACCATCGAACAAGTTTCCGTATGATGCTCTGGTGCTGATTGTCTTGTGTCATGAGAAGCCAGACAACTCAGGCACCAGTTCCGCTTCAGTCATTGAAGGTGAGGAATTGCGTACAGCTGAGGTCAACAAATTCCGCAGTATTTCAAATAATACCCATATACTTGACAATTACTCCAACTTAGCATCAATTGATTGTAAAGACAACTCTTGCTCTATTAAGATAAATATACAGCAGGTCGTTGACTAAAAACTGATCTCTAGAAGAAGTACTGCACAGCTGTATTCCAGCTCGTACCGACGCGTACCGTACCCAATGCATTGCCACCATCAGCCTTCAAGAGGGCAGAAACCTAAAGCAGTTACAGTGATTTTACTGGATAAACTTGTTTACTTATAGATAGATATTTATTAAGAGTGTAGCATTTTATATTAATTTATTTCCCTTGATTTAATTGCATAGTGAGGGGTAGAGGCTGAAAACATTTGACAACCACCACTGCTAGTTAGTAAATAAATGACTTGAACAAGATTAATGTCAATGTTTTAAAAAATATGGATCAAGGATGTGTTGGTGCATGCATTATCATTCCATTGTCACATTCATGCAGTGTAGAATGTTTTCCTAAGGTCTTTGATTACTTGCAGCAGTGCATATTAGTCATTAGCACGCATGCCTTTACTATGTATGTTTTATAACCCGTTGACCTTTACAACGCGTTATATCACACTGTGTGGTACTTTACCACACATTTGACGTGGGAATGACTGTATATATATGTATATATATATATATACATATATATATAAACACACATGTATATAGTGTGTATATGTATATATATATATTCACTGAAAAAACCATAGGTTTCACACATGTTATAGTTAGCTGTACATTTTACTGATAAAAAACCAATGAAATTCCCCCGTTATAGTTACTGTAGGCAACTATAACTCACGCGACCGTAATCCTCTGCTGATGCTAATACTGTATTTAGACACTTATTTGCCCATGTCTTCTTCCATTAAATTTTAGCTATACATATATTACAAATATTTTTTTTTCATAAAGACACATATGTCATCAGCAGAGGATTACGGTCGCGTGAGTTATAGTTGCCTACAGTAACTATAACGGGGGAATTTCATTGGTTTTTTATCAGTAAAATGTACAGCTAACTATAACATGTGTGAAACCTATGGTTTTTTCAGTGAATTTGCAAGGTTTTTTAAATGCTAATTCCTAACTATAACGTGTGTGAAACCTATGGTTTTTTCAGTGAATTTGTACAGTTTTTTAAATGCTAACTTACTTTGCACTTGTAGGTACCAATAAAAAATCACTTCATAAACACAACGGCTCTTTTTAGAGCCCCCTAATATCTAAACACTTAAATCTGCATTTCATTTCTTTTATTTTATTTTTTTACCGTACGCGTACGGTGAGCTTACCGTACGCGTACCCCGTGATTTTTAAAAAAATCAATAAATGTTTTCTTTGTACTTTTCTGTCCTTCTTTGACCCCCTCACAAATGTAAGGGGGTCTGTAACTCTCCTCCTTGCCCCCTTTTCTTGTTATCACTCTTTTTTTTCTGAGTGAAACACACAAAATGGCGGCCGCCGCTTCCTGGTTTCGGCCGATTAGAATGTTTACTAAGATCTAAGAGCCAATCAGAATCGCGCTCGCGCACGCCACCGTACGCGTACGGTAAGCTTACGGTAAGCGTACCGTAAGCTGGCTCAGATATATATATTGATTTAAAGGCTATTTTCTCAGAATCTACTGAACAGATTTACACCAAACCTACAAAAGGCACTTCCTTGACCTAGGGACTACCTCTCTGCCAAATTTCTAGTAATTCTGTTCAGCCGTTCGGGCTGTAGCCCTGTCTAAAGGTCCTATGGAAAAATGCATGGGAAAAACGCGTTTTGGGACCCCCCTTTTATCTCAGCCCCCGCTTGACGAATCCCCCCGAGACTTTCAGGGTAGGAGCGGAGCGTAGCGCCCCACCTATTTTGAGAAATTCGCGAGGATTCGTCAACCGGCGCCAAAGTTATTCAAAATAGAATGTTGCGGATTTCCTATGGAAAAGGGGTCCTAACTATAACTACCTACTGGCGACCGCCAGTAGGTAATATATATATATTCACTGAAAAAAACATAGGTTTCAGGGGTGTTATAGTTAGCTGGACTTTTCACTTGTACAAAACCATTGAAATTCCCCCGTTATAGTTAGTTCAGCTAACTATAACTCGCGCGCCCGCAATGCACTGCTGATGACGTCACATATTACATCACTCATGACATGGTCAGTGACATCACTCATGACATCACTGATGACATCATCCAGTGAATGTCTGTTTTTCTGAAAATTAAATATGTTTTATATATGTATATCTCAAGGTCGATGGGAGAATAAATGGGTATATAAGTGTCTAAATGGATGATTTGTTTTTGAAAAATTGATTGTGTAACTGACTGATTAAGTGTATCATAGTGAATACATGGCTTAGTGAGTAATGTTTAAATATGTAAATATCTGTATCAGTCTCTCACTTTGTGTATAAGTGGCTGCATGGGTTGGTGAGTAGCTACATGGGTGTCTATATAGGTTATTAGTTGTTTTTTTGAGTATCAGTCTGAGTGTCTGCATGGTTCGGTGGGGGGTATTATGTAGTGCATAGGTGCATGAATGAGTGACTCACTGTTTGTATGTGTTGAACACAGCATGTGTGCAGGACTGTATGGGTGGATGAGTGTGTGTATGGGTGTGTTAGTGAGTGAATGACTGTCTCAATAGTGTCTTTATGAGTAACTACATATGTTTTAAACTAGTATATGTGACTATTGGTGTATATATGTGAGTATATGTGAGAGTGAGAGATTGAAAGAGTTCCTGTATGAATAAGTATGTGTTTCTATAAGTGATTGTTTAAAAGACTAAGTATGTGTACATTTCCGTAGAAGTAAGTGTGGTGGTGTGTGTATAACTGTATATGCAAGTAAATGTATGTTTGATTCTTTATTAGCATGAGTGACTATGAGTGTGAGTAACTCTATGGATGAGTGGCATTGTGTAACAGGATGTATAGGTGTATGAGTACATATGATGAGTGAGTACATGTATGAGTGACTGTATAGGACTGTTGGTGAAGGAGTGGATGTGTATGTGGATCTTAGAATTACTGAAGAGGTTGTTGTAACTGGTATTGGTATGTCCATTGTTTTGAAAATTTTAGTCTCTATTTTTGAATGTGTGTATCAAAGGTTATATTAGGGTGAGAGGAGGTCTGCCACTCTATCACAAGGATGATGTCATCAGTGATGTCATCAGTGATGTCATTTGAGATGTCATCAGTGATGTCATGAGTGATGTCACTGACCATGTCATGAGTGATGTAATATGTGACGTCATCAGCAGTGCATTGCGGGCGCGCGAGTTATAGTTAGCTGAACTAACTATAACGGGGGAATTTCAATGGTTTTGTACAAGTGAAAAGGCCAGCTAACTATAACAACCCTGAAACCTATGGTTTTTTCAGTGAATTTCTGAGGTTTTTTAAATCCTAATTCCTAACTATAACGTGCCTGAAACCTATGGTTTTTTCTGTGAATTTCAAAGGTTTTTTAAATGCTAATTTCTAACTATGCCTACAGAGATAGGACATGTGAAGAAAGAAGAAAAAATGCACAGAAAGAAACAAAAGAAGTGCAGAAAGAAGCAACAGAAGTCCTCAAATACGAAGATAAGTTCAGGAAGAAGGATAACGTGCAGAAAGAACAAAAAGAAGAGCAGAAAGAAGCCTTGTTGCAAAATCATCCTGTACCCTCAACTTTTTCAGATACTGGTGGTAACTGAGTCTGACTAACCAGTCCTAGAGCCAGTGCTATGTTAAAAGACACTTAGAATACAGTGAAAACACCTACATACACTAGGGAACATTATGCGTTGGGGTCCCCCTGTGATTAGCATGACCTCCTCTGTAAGCCCCTAGTATATAATAGGGCATGGGGATTAAAACTACCTCTTAAAACAGGCCACAGGGCGTTTTTGCACACGTTAACTCAGGCCCCGTCCCCTCCCTTCACCACTGTGTAAACATGCCCTGTGTCCGTTTTTAGTTGGGAGATTAAGTTCATTTGAATCCTGAGGGTCCCTAGGGTCCAACTAGCCCACTAGGTACCTCCAGTAAGTGCCACAGAGCTGCGTTGCAGAGAGGTGTAAAAAGTGGCACGGCCTGGACCACCTCTCTGCAATGCAGCTCAGTGGCGCTTACTGGAAGCACTTGGTGGGCTAGTTAGCCCCCAGGGGCCCTCAGTATTGAAGGGAAATTATATCCCCAATTTAAAACGTGCCATAGTGCGTGTTTGCACACGTCACCTCAGGCCCCGTCCCCTCCCTTCACCACTGTGTAAACGCGCCCTGTGGCTGTTCTATGTTGAGAGATTAAGTCCCCTTGGATCCTAAGGGTCCCTAGGGTCAAACTAGACCACTAGGTACCTCCAGTAAGTGCCACAGAGCTGCATTGCAGAGAGGTTTAAAAAGGGGCTTGGCCTCAGAACACCTGTCTGCAGCGCAGCTCCCTGGCGCATACTGGAGATGCCTGTTGGTGGCGCGTTTGCAGAGTGCTGCACGGAGGGGGCATGGCCTCCGGCACGATGCCAGTCTTCTATTTATTTTAATTTTTTAAGAAGGGGGGCTGTGTGGTTCCCCTTCTTATTCTAATTTATTGGCCCTGATGACCCCATCCCCCAGGGCCTGTCTCCTAATTATTTTTTTTTTTACCCCAATCCCCAGGGCCGGCCACTGTTTTTTATTATTTTTAAAAAATATATATTTATAGACACACCTAGGACATGCTGGACAAACCGTACATACCTATCACCATGACGATTTGCGTGATATTCATTAAAAGGCGACTATGCATGCAATGAATCCACGCGGAATGTATTTACACCACTAGTGAAGCTCTGACATGTCTGATGCCCTACCGTGCCTAATCCCGGTAGACACCCTTGTCGTTTATTTATACAAACATGGGTAGCTATTGACGGGCACATTTAATACACATGCACACCAAGCCATTCAAAGGGGATTCGACAAAAATTCGACCAAAGCTATGCAAGAAACCCCCCTCACGGTTAATAAAACACACATCCACTGCCGGATGTGTAATACTTTTTATTTTACTCCCTGGAAAGGGGACGAACATCACTTGAGAGTCACAGCGCGCTCCTGACAGAGCCCAATGCTGTGTTACACCCACCATTGCCTGCCGAGTGCCACACACCTCTGTGTTGTATTCCACTAGCTAGTGCATATGCTATGACACTCTCTAGCCCATATGCACTGTAACACCACCCCGTGAATATGTCATGCCACACTTGTCTTCGCACGGGTTATATTGCCCCATCTAACGTGCCTTCCTCGATGCCTATGTTATAACGCACAGTGCTATGCCATACATATTACAATCTGGGATCCATATCTTTGTCACAGTGCATATGCAACGTTACACTCCCCAGCACATATTTTATATTACAACTTTAGAGACTAGTTAGGTTACACAACACTGCCCTGTGCATATTACACTCCAAGGCTCATATCGCATAGCACGCGCTAGTGCCTGTGCTATCTCGCGCTCTCCAATGAATCTGTCATTGCGCACAATGTATTGCATATTATATTTCACGCCCGGTTCATCTTATATCACACTTTTTGGTGCATAGTTTATACCATACACTATATCTAGTTTTCATTTTCAATCGTGCTCTCAGGACTATGTTCTATATAACACTGTGTTCACCTACCCTTTTCACGGGCATTACATTTTGCGATAGGGGGTGGAGAGTCAGGGGGTGTTTCTGCCAAGTGAGCCCGGAGTCACAGTCACAAACTTCCTCTTCTTCCTGAATAAAAGTGAGATTATGCTGCATACTTGTTCATATTTTAAGTAGTTCGCACAGACACAATGTTTTAAAAACAATAAAGTTCCTAATACCCGCCTTCTCTGAACAGTTAGCTTGCTGCCCCATCCCCCTCCTCCCTATCCTCTGTTGTGTGAATCCATGGACTAGCCTCCTCCCTCCTGCCATGCATGATCTGATGTGCTGCCACTGCCCTCAATTTAGTATGATGTACCAGTCCACTCCTCCTGCCCTCCATTGCCCAATTCTATGCCCCATCATTGACCTCCTGCTTAAACTCTGTGCTTAGCTTGCTGCCCCTATTCTCCTTCCCCCTGCTCTCCGATGTCTTTGTGCATGCCCCTGCTCCATCCTTTTTGCCCACCATGTCCCATGGACCTGCCACTCCTATCTACGCTGAATGTTCTGTTGAGCTGCCACTCCCCTCCCACCTGCCTAGCATTGTCAGATGACTGTAACCTGGCCCTGCCACCTCCACCCTGCCTGTCCACATTCCATGCCCCTATCCTCTTCCTCCTGTCCTACATGGTCCATTGTACTGCCACACCCTTCTGCCCTCCCTGGTCTGTTGTGCTGCAACTGCTCCTCCTGCCTGCCCCGTGTGGTCTGTTGTGAGGCCCCTTCCCCTGAACTTTCTTGTCTGTGCACAGGTCCTGACCCTCCCTTCTATCCTCCATCGTCCTTTGTGCATGCCCCTGCACCCTCCTTCTTGCCCATCATAGCCATTGTGCTGCCACTAACCCTCCCACTTGCCATGCATCGTCTTCTGTGCTGCCATGGCCCCTCCCACCTTCCCTGTGTTGTCAGTTAGCTGCCCCTGACCCCCTCCCACCTTCCCTCCATGGTCTGTGTGTATGCCATCACAGTCTCACTGTTGCTCTTCATGGTGTGTCTTGCTTCTAGTACCCATCCTGCCTGACCTCCATGGCTATCTTGCTGCTCCTGCCCTGCCCCCTTGCCCCCAGCCCTCTGTTTACATGTGCAGACCCCTACCCCCTCCCTCCTGGCTTGTCTGTTCCATTGTTATGCCCCTGATCCGTCCCTCCTGCCCTTTATGGTCTGTTATGCTGCAGCTTTCTCTCCTGTCTGTCCATTATGGTCAGCTAGCTACCATTGCCTCTTGCCCCTCTGTTCTCTGTTGTCCATGTGCATGGTCCTGTCCCCTCCCTCTTGCTTTCTATGGATTGTTGTGCTGCACTCCCGTCCTGCATGCCCTGTGTGGTGTATTGTGCTGCTGCAAACCCTGATGCCTGCCCTGCAGGGTCAGTTTGGTGCACCTCTCCATGTCCCTCCTGTCCTCTGTTATCCAAGTCCATGTCCCTATCCCATTTCCTTCCATGATCCAATGTACCATACTTGCGAACATTTTGAACTTGGTAAGAGGGAGATTTTGAAAAAAAACTGGGGTATAGATTTTCCCCTTTGAGTTACATTGAAAAAGAGGAGATTGTAGACAGGAGACAGATCAAATGAAGCCCATTTGAGCTTAAAAACATTGGACGTTTCCTGGCTGAATCGGGTCTGTTGGCATGTATGGTTGTACTACCATTGCCTCTTCCTTCTGCCCACAATGGTCTATTACATTGCCACAGCCTCTCTTGCAAGTCCTGTATTGTTGGTTTGTTGCCCCTGCCCCCCTTTCCACTGCCCTCCATAGTCTGTTGTGCTTCCACGGCCCTTCCTGCCTGCTCAGTGTGGTTAAATTGTTGCCTTTGCACCCTCCTACCTGCCTTCAATTTTCAGAGTCCGTGCCCCTGGCCTCTGCCTCTCAACAGTATCCTAATGAACAACTAGATTGCTAACATTCTATATTTATTACAAAAGTGTGGAACGCCTGACATCATCTTGATGTAATCAAAACTGTAATACCTAGAGCATTTCCTTTAGAAATTACATATATGAGAGGGTCTTATTGGCATCAAAATTATGGTTATTGCTCTAAAAGACTAAAATAAGGACATATTTTCTGAGTTTTCAAATAGCGACAAAGCACTTTTAAATTATTTGTTATCTTTATGTTTTTTTATCCAGTTGACCACTTGATTAAATGTTGCACTTAGGGGAAAGGATGTGGTGTTACTTCCAGAACTGCAGACTTTGCAACTGGGGAACCAGGTTGAAGTTTCTGCTTCAGCTCGACATTCTGTGATTCTGGTCAAATCACTTAGTCTCCCCATGTCTACAACCAAAATGAATTTGTTCTTGTGTGATGTAACCAATGCTCATGTAAAGCACTCCAATACCTGACAAGTCTGCACTATATAACACTACAAAAACACAAAATAATAAGTGTTTTGCACACTTCTGTCATTGGGCTATATTTGGGCTACATCTGGGTTATTTTGGGCTACATTTGGGCTCTTTTGTCTCCGGTGGCCATCTTGGGAGATTTATTTGTTATGAAGTTTCCTAATTTCCTCATGTACTGCAGTCTCCTCAGTAGGAAATGCTTTCAGTTTTTTACTTTGATTCCATCATGAAGGTATTCAGATATGTCACACATTTGCCATAAATTCTGAATGTTAGCACTCTAGTTGCTCATTAGATCACTGTAGTAAAACTACTGTTCACCATGGAAGTCTGCTCCTGGTATTAAAAGTGCATGTTTCAGTCTGCATGTCAGAATTTTTTAATGAAATAGAAGAGGATTTGAGAAGTCACTTAAAATGTGCCCTCATTTTTCTTTCTGCAGCACTAATCATACTTTTTATGGAAAAATGAACCCCCTCATTTTGTTCCTTTTTAAATTAAATGTTTTAAGAGTTACCACTTTAATCCAAGCAAGATGGCTTCAGGTGTGCCATAAGTTTATCATAAGTAGGACTGTTAGCGCTCTAGTAGTTCTTTGGAACACTCTGGGAAGCTGCAGTAGAACACAAAGGAATCAACTGACAGTCTCTGCCCTTGTTGGATGTAAATGTTTTACGGAGAATGTCAGACTTCATTCTCACATGACTGAGAAAGATAATGTGAATTTACAGAAAATATGCTCTCAGTTTAGCTTATAGATCACCTTCCAAACCTCTGTGGGAAAAGCATGAGAAAATATTTTTCTCTCAATCATGATATCCCAGCAAAAGGCTTTTTCACATGGAGAAATCACCTAGAGTTTGTGGTACTCAGACTTAAAGGTAGCCAACGCCTACTCCAGCAACCTACACATGTATAAATGATGCATTAATTAGATTCCCATGCATAATGTTTAGAAGATCGTGTTTCTGGTCTATTATTTCCAGCAGGGAAAAGGCTAATATGCATATGGCTGTGTCCAAACTGGAATGGCGAGCAAAAAAAACCAATGGATTTAGGCCCAGATTTCTGACTGGTGGTGAGTGTTTGACATTGTTCAGCATTCTGTCCATCAATTGTTCTTTTTGCATCTGGTACCCCTCAGCATTCATTGCACACACGCAGAACTCTTCTGCCTTCAAGGTCACTGTCTCTGGTAATTGCTTCTTTACCTGAGATCCAGGTTTCAGGTAGCATTCATGAACAGCTAGGCCTCAGAGGGATATTTTGTATGAAGAGGAAACCGAGGATTGGGCTGCCTGTCCCACAATAGGCTAATTTCATAAGGGACTTTCCAGTTAAGGCGAGAAGTGTTCTCGACTTGGGAGAGCTTTCACACTCTGGTGAAGAGAATAAAGGTGTAGTATCAAAGTTTTTTATTTTCAATAGTTCATTCAGTCTTAATCAAATTCTTCATTACGTCGCTGATTAATCCATCAATTCTTTATATTCATTTATTCTTAATAATCACAGCCTACGCGTTTCGTCCTAACCCAGGACTTTATCAAGGCTGTAAAAAACAAAAATGTATATACTAATTAGTGTCCTATTTCATTAAATCATAACACATTCTTATAATCAATTGCTCATTTTAACCAACAAATTGTTAGCCTGTCTATCTCCATTCTATATTTTTGTGAACAACAAAAGGATGGAAACAAATATAAGAAAAACCTCTCAATCATAATAAATCAATGTTTGAATACAAGAATAACTTCATTTAAGCAAACAGTGT
The DNA here is from genome assembly GCF_964204655.1 of Triturus cristatus. NCBI lineage: Eukaryota > Metazoa > Chordata > Amphibia > Caudata > Salamandridae > Triturus > Triturus cristatus. The sequence continues at coordinate 153,892,352 of NC_140587.1, read as the reverse complement.
ACATCATAGTCACATACTTCTTGTACATCAAATCTGCATCATTTTTATACTCTAACACATTTGATCAGTTGGCGATCTACCTGAATCTTTCTCCTATACTAATTTAGTTTCTTTACCCACTTTAACTTTGATTAGTTAGTGCAATCTACATTCTGTTACCTTGTGTTTTTGGTAGTCAATGGTTATGTTTCGGCAGTTCACGACCTCTTTTTATTGACCTTCTTAATTTAATATTCTTTCTTCCCAATTGCTGAAAGCAAATTATAGTGAGATTGGCTACTACCCACATTTATTTCATCTAAGTTTAACATTTAGCTCGAACAGCTACATACCTCTTTTTTCTTCTTTTTTCATTCAAATTCTAGATTTTATCTTGAAACTGTTTCATTGGCGGCGTTACTATTTTTAACGCTAAAAAGTAGAAGGTATAATTTCCAGCCTGAGTTCTGTGTACATCACATCAGATTATCAATCATCCTAATTCCCAACCATATTGCACCTAAAGCTTGAAATGTAGTGATATTAATATCAAGTACCTTATTATTGAGACAGGATGAGCAGTCTAATTCCATGGTCCAATGACGTCCTTTCCTGATAATACAATAGTCCTTCTTATTCCTAATTTTATCAAATATAATGATTAACATATATCTTCAACCCTATTAATATGATAATTAAACTCTGTATCAACGCCCACGTACCGAAAGTTTTCTTTCTTTAAGATGCCACTGTTCTATAACTTCCCTTTGTTCATTCTTATTCGATTCTTGAAATTTTTTACCGGTATACTGCCACTGGTGGACCTAATTTCCTATTATATATCAAGGAACATTTATTAAAATCCACCCCCAATGTTATTATCTACTCTAAAACCATTCACTTGACCCATGTATTCTCACTGTTATTGAAATCTCAACATCCGTCACCGTTCCCCGCTCGTCCCAGAAATCACGCCGTAACTCCACTTCACCAACTCACCTCTTTTTAAATGAAATCACACCAATCAAATTCAATATTCAATTTGTCCGTTCTCCAATCCGACTCATCCTATTCAATGCCCGCGTGTACCGCCAAGATCAGTTCCCTGCCAGGTCCGCTAATTCAATTGACCAATCACAAACTAGCCTTGGTTCGTAATCCAATCAAAACGATTCCGTTCATAACTCTCATTTTTACTTCCTGCTTCAGTTCCCTCTCTGGTCATGACCCTTACCCAATCAGAAGGCTTTCTTGTTACACGGACCTTCCGTTTGGCCTTTTCCTGCCGTCAACTAACTTGTACGTAATTTTCAATAAACCGCTAAGAAAACAGTACATTATTGCAGACGTTTGGTTTAGTTATTTCCTATAGTCCGTTTGTCTGGTCCACCGTGTATCCAACTCCCTCTGTTAATTACCTTCATGATTCCATTCCCTTTCAGGTCAACTTATGTCAGTCGGCCGATCAGAAGCCTCTGTGTTTAATTTAGGATTTTCGATAAGCTCGCTACCCCGAGTACAACTATAACTAACCGTGCATGCCACAAATGTTACAGATATTTATTCTAACTTCTTCGCGACGTCCGCTAGTTTGTGCGCTTCCATGAAAATTAAATATAATTCAACCTCTACACATTAGCTGTCTAATGTATATTACCTGTAATATTACCCGAGGGTAATTGACACGAACCCCTTTGCCTATAAGACCTATTATGTCAGTCCCTAATAAAATTCACAAATCTGTTTGTACGAACAAACCAATATCAGCCTAAGTCACTCATTTCTACAATCAATGGCCAAATTGTAACCTGATCTCTACTATGCCATACTAATGTGTATCAGTATCCATGATATAATGCCACAAGGATCTACTATCAACCTTACTGTTATATTGATCCAAATCAACTCAACAAAAACTTCAACCACCTAATTTTCTTCTATAACTAGATCTAAACTATATATCTCTACCTCCTAACCAGATTATCTTAGTCACGACTTTCTTAATAATTACATGATCTCATAGAACAGTCAAATATTTCACAGGAAGTAGTGGAACTCATTATCACTGTTAAGTCCACTAGTTACAGCTCTGCATCTACTTTTCCATCTAGCTTCTTGCTGACGTAGATATAGTTCCCAATCACCACCCCTGGTTCTTGGTATAATTTTTTGGATGCCATGAAACTTAATTCCTGTTTTTCCAGCATGATTCTTCTTAATATGCTGGAAAATGGGAGACTTTGTATCATTATTCATAATTGCTCTCCTATGTTCTTGAATTCTTAATTTCAGCATTCTTTTTGTACTCCCTCTGTATATATCTTATTACAATCGCATAGGATGATATATACCACCCCTAAACTATTGCAATTGATACATTTGTTGATCTTACATTTTTTTGGAAACTATAACGAAATTCCTTAATTTTATTCATACCTAAATTACAAACATTACAGGCACCACAAGTGAAAAAACCATTAGGTGGTGCTAGTAGCCAATTTTGTTCTTGAGGTTTTGGAGATTCGAGGTAATTTCTAGTTACTAGATTTCCTATGGTGGGACATTTCCTGAATGTAACCATCGGTTTATCAGAAATTGCATCTAATAACCCTGGTATGCCTTTTAATAAATTCCAATTTTTTATGTAGAATTTTATAGATGCTATTTTGATGCTATTTTGATGTGTATTATATGTAAATCTCTAGTTGATTTTCTTGGCTTCTGTATTAAAGTGGATTCCCTTTTTATGGAAAGTACTCTTTTTCTGGCTTTTACTAAAATGTCTCATGAATACCCTCTTCCTTCAAGTCTTACTTGTAATTGATCCAAAGCTTCTTTGAAATCTGTATTAAAATATAATTTCGTCGAATCCTAATCATTTCACCATACAGAATGCCTTTAATTACCGCTGGTGGGTGTGAGCTATCTGCTCTCAAAATTGAATTTGTAGCTGTTTTCTTAAAAAACAGTCTACACTGAACTTTGTCACCCACAATAAACAATTCAACATCTCAAAACTCGATTTTTTCTTTGTGATGACACATAGTGAATTTAACATTGCTGTCATTCTTGTTTAAAAATTCAAAATAATCCAATAGCTCTCTCTCAGTACCTCTCCACATCGTGAGGACATCATCAATAAAGCGCCCCCAGAATAGAATTGAATCAATCTATATTGCTGCTCCTCTGCCACAGGCATGCGCCCTCTCAAACCAACCCATAAATAGGTTAGCGTAAGAGGGAGCAAACCTGGAACCCATTGCCGTTCCTCTAATTTGGTGGTACCATTCTTTCTCAAACAGGAAAAAATTATTCTTCAATATGAGAGTACTCATTTCCGCAATCATCATAGAGTGATCTAAATGACTAGCACTTCTATTACCCAAAAAGAGATTTAAGGCTAATTCTCCTTTGTCATTATCTATGCAGGTGCATAGACCTACCACATCTAACATTACAAAAAACATGTATTCATCCTATACCACATCCTAAAGTTTATTCAATACATCCATGGTGTCTCTTATGTATGCAGGTAAATTCATCACTAATGGCTTCAAGATCCACAAATTCTGAAATATGTTCTGTTAAACTCCCAATACTGGACGCTATTGGTCTCCCTGGTGGATTTTGGAGTAACTTATGGATTTTTGGTAGAATATATATAAACGGAAATGTGGAGTTGATCACATTCAAATATTTAAATTCGTGTGTATCTAGTAAGCTTTGTTCTTTCCAGGAGTACAGTCTTTCTGATATAAGTCTCCCTGCATCTTTCAAAGGGTTATGACTTAATTTCCTGTAACAAGTTACGTCCCCTAGTAGTCTTTTTATCTCATTGGTATAATCCCCTCTGTTCATGATGACAATATTTCCGCCTTTGTCAGCTGATCTAATACTATACTATCATCATTTCTGACGTGAGTGACGGCTGACTTTTCCTCAAAGGATAAATTCCCCTTTGTTTGGGTGTTACTATATTTCACACCTTGTTCTTCTAATTTATGTAGATCACCCAATGATTTTTTTACCAACAAATCGATTGCAGCATATGGAGGACCTTGAGGTGTAAATTTGGATGTCGGTTTAAAGCCACTAGTACAATCATAATCCACCTCAATATCTAGTAGTGAAGCCACATCTTTAACCCCTAAGTTCTCCCCTTTTGTTATTGAGACAAGAGTTTGTACATTTATAAGGTGTGTTGTAGAAAGTTCAGATGTTACACTTTTTGTAGAAGGAATGACTTCCATATCCATGGTTGCAAAAAAACTTTTTATTTTCAATCTCCTTGCAAATTTATACAAGTCAATTTAAATGTCAGTGTAATTACAATAATTATTGGGACAAAAAGACAAACCTCTCTGTAATACTGATTGTTCATATTAGTCCAACACATGATCTGAGAGATTAATAACTTTTAAATCATAGTTGTGTCCTCCACATTTCAATTCACCTGCCAACATATCTATTTCTTGAGTTTGTCCTGGCTGCGAGTACCCATCCTTATATTTTAGGTGCTGCCGCTTGCCTCGCCTGAAATAGTTTGTTGACTGTCACCTACAACTTACACTTGATAAATGAAAAGCTCATATCTCAGTGATGGCTTGACACTTCCTCATATGCACACCTACTAGCTGGCCCATAGATTCTCACAGTTATCAAACCTGCAACCTGGCGACTCACCTTCCCCACTCTGGGTGTGACTGGAATTAGGCCTACTGTATAATGGCCAGGGCTAGGCTCTACTCTGTGTCCCAAACCCTACTTTAGCATCCACAAGTAACTCTTTCATAGTGAGCATACTTTCCAACTGGAAGAATATACACAAGGGGCTTGCACTTCAGTGCTTCTTTATGGCACAATACAGGTATAAGAGTAGGCAGTAAATCCATACACTGGACATAGTGGAGGTCCAGGACGTTGCCACTATTGATCTTTGGACTTGGGGTACCTACACGGGAGTGATCTCTGGCCTATATAGTGGTCTTGTTGATCACTTTTGCATACAGACAACCATGCTGGACAGCAAACAATAATGACAGATTGCTGTGTTTTAAACTAAGTGGAAGAGGATTAGAATGACATGACTCACACGACAAATTCCTCAAGGAATCAAAACTGAAATTGCATTACCTCAAAGTATTTCATAACTGGTATTTGACACTAGTCGTGACTGGTAGGGAACTGTGGCGGGGGTGAGAAAAGGTGGTGGTGTGGAAAATAAAAATAAGAAACAAAAAAAATAAAAATTACCTGGTGGTTGTGCCGCCAGCTGCTGCCTCTCCTCGTCGCAGAGGAAGCATCCAAGCTCCCAGGCTCCCTAAGCCAATCACTACGTTGCAATGCAGTGTTGTGATTGATTTCTCTAAGTTCACCTAAGCCAATCACAATGCTGAATTGCAGCATTGTGATTTGTCTGACTGCCATGGTTCAGCGCTCAGACAGGGACAGGGAGCCTGTGCACGTCCCCCACCAGGCTGTGTAATGCAGCCTGGGCCGGAACATGCAAAGTGCGCATGAATGTGTGGCCAACCCAAGAGGGCCGGTCAAACATTCATGCACACTTTGAGTGGGCAAACCACTCCTGCCCTGGCCCCTGCTCTGGCCAGCCCCAACCCTAGGAACGAAAAAAAGAAAATGATAACGTTTTGTTATATAATTTTATTTTTCCTCTGCACTGCCTTAAACAGTGGGGCGAAGCTCCTCTGCCTTAGCGGAGGAGCCGCCCCTGTTTGACACCCACCACATTACAGAGGGCAGAACTGCTGGCAGTGTGCCAGGTTGGGAAATGACAAGAAGCATGTCCTGTGGCAGTGCACCAGGCTCGCTATGTACTGGCTGGATGTATGGACCAAAATATCAGCTTCATGTGAGATAGCAATACATTGCAATACATTGCTGGGAACACCTGGGCATTTTACATGGCGTGTCAGACTTATCAGGCTTACCACTTTATAAACACAGATGTCTGGCGACCTCAATGGCTGCGCCTACATTCTCCGACATTGGAGGCAATCGACTTTCCCCAAAGAAATCAGACAGTTAACAGAACTGTTGCTTATTGCCTCCCTTGAGCAGGTGATCCACGACGGGCCATCTTCGATTTGAACTGCGGCCCTTTCCTGAGTGAGACCTATGGTAGTCTCTGAACCCCCTGCTGCCTGCCTAGCATCCTTAGTGATCTGTCCTCTGTCTCCCGTGGACACAGCTATGCCCAACATATTGCTGATCAACATGGACTAAGTACTATCCCCCCCGAGAGGTCTCCCTCTGATCCCTTGCACACCATGCTAACACGCAAAAGCTCTGACACCATCTGCGAAATTGAGACTAATTATATCTACTGCAACTCTGCATGGCTCTTCCTATGGGATAACAAGCACCCAACTCTCCACAGATGGTGTATCTGCTCTCTCTCTTTTATTGTCCTTGCTTGAAAAGATGAAATTCAGCAGGAGGTACATTTTTAGGTCGCTACTATTACAAAGTGCATGTGCTGTCTGTTGAGAGATGTATTATTAGCGCACAGTGGGCTTAGAGCCCGCCCATTGCTTAACATTGGCTGGCTTCAGTGTCACTCTTGGTTGCTTGCTTCTTGTTTGTTCCCCTGTATGGGCTTTCCTTCCTCTTCTAGTGTTTGTCCCTTTCCTGGAGCATGGACGCATTAATTGTTCCCTTCCACTGCTCCCTTCTCACATGCTACATTTTTCTTTTTGTTTACGCACTCTACGAGAGTGCGTGTTTTCCAGCTTCCACCCTTGTGTACTTCTTCCTTTGCACTGCACTCACTTGTGTTGCTCTGTCGCTGCCCTCATGCTTCTCCCTAACCCTCAGGACTTTCGCTGCCCAGGTGCTTCTCCCCCTGTTCCGCCATGATGCCCTTGTAGCTTATACCCCCATGTTGCTTTCTTACCCATGTCCTTCTCCCCCCAGCTCCACGTTGCGCTCTTTCGTCTGTTCGCTTGCCCCACGTTGCTCTCTCTCCGCTTGCTTCCCCCATCCAAGTGCTACGCCTCACCCTCCTGTTTCTTCCCCAGTCCTCCATCATTATGCACACCGCTTCTCCCTGTTGCTTCCCCCACCTGAGTTACTTTTTTAGTACTTCACTTAGGCAAACAAGGAAGAATTTTGTAGCAGTTGTTCACATGCTTGGTGCTCGCATCTGTAAAATGATGCAGTGTAGGTTTTTTTTCTTTTTTAAAAGTCATGCTGCAGAGCATCACTAAAACCACTGGGAAAGTCGATAGGTACCAAACGGGAGACTGAGTCGTAATGGTGCTTGCCAGTCCTCGTCCTTGGATCCACCCCCTCAGCATGGGACAACACCTGGTGGCTGACCGCCCTCGGAAGCCCACCAACCCCCTCGGGCCACGCCAAAAACCTCGGCATCATACTCGACTCATCCCTCACCATAAACCGACAGGTCAACACCGTCACCTCCAGCTGCTTCAACATCCTCCGAATACTCCGCAAGACTTTCAAGTGGATCACCCCTGAGTCAAGGAAGACAGTCACCCACGCACTCATCACCAGCAGACTTGACTATGGAAACGTGCTCTACGCCAGCATAAACAAGTCCCTACTCCGCAAACTCCAGACGATACAGAACACAGCCGCCAGACTCGTCCTCGGCACCCCCCGGCACAAACACATCAGCCAACACCTACGAAGGCTCTACTGGCTCCCCGTGGAGAAAAGAGTCACCTCCAAAATCCTCACCCACGCCTACAAAGGCCTACACAACACTGGACCTGAATACCTCAATGACAGAATCAACTTCCACGTACCCAAAAGGAACCTCCGATCTTCCAACCTCTCACTGGCCAAAACTCCGCGCATCCACAGAGCCAGAGCAGGCAGAAGATCCTTCTCCCACTTTGCGGCCAAAACATGGAACGAGCTCCCGGCAGACATCAGGCACGCCCTCTCCCTGAATACCTTCAGGAAAACTCTCACAACCTGGCTCTTTGGCTCAATGGATCTGCTGAACCCCCCAGCCCCCCACCCCCCGCCCCACAGCGCCTTGAGAACCTCACGGGTGTGTAGCGCGCTTACAATACCCTGATTGATTGTTATTACTGTTGGTACCTTGAAATGTTCTCTCACTTTGTTGATACGTTTCCGGTAACTGCTATAATGCCACCATGTGGGTGGAGCTGTTGCAAAGACAATGACCCCACCCCTCCACCAGAACAGCTTCCTGTAACCAGGTGATGACTGTCACTTGAGGGGGAAAAAAACCTGACTCTAAGGGCAGAGAACGAT